>NC_138202.1:181968823-182568823 GCF_964194415.1 Vipera berus | reverse complement strand
TCACCATGAATCAAATTGATGATTCTTTAGAAGTAATCAACTTTCCAAGTATGCTCCAGGTGTAAAGAAACAGGACCTAGAGTTATTTTGCATTGCAGTTTGAAGGGGATTGTGGGAAATTTTTAAATGGCTTGTACTTGTTTATTTAAGGCAGGTGGGAGGGGGTACCAGGAATATTTTTTCTAAAATATTTTTTTGACAAATTTAAAATTAGATTAACATAGTGCAATTCTGAAATAATTAAACATTGAATGTATCTTTAAATAGGATTAAATGTTTGGCTTTTTTTCCTCTTAAGATGTAGCCAGATAATTAGCTATTTTACATCTACCGGTATTTAATTTGATTGTTTAGTCTTTCCCACACAAGCTATATCATTAATTGCTTCTGACGGCTCAAGAATCATAGGATTTACAAGTAAAATTATTTCTTATATTAAAGCCAGAGGTTTCAGTCCTGTTTTCCAAAAGTCATTGGTAATGTAGAAATTAAGCCTGAGGACCCAGATTGTTGGGGGCAATAAGCTGACTTTGTAATAATGCCGCTTGGGGTGTGTGTGAAAGCCCTAATAAGCAGGCATATACATAGAATGAAGGCTACTCCTAAGCTTAACCTTCCTTGCCTGCCCTCTCCCCATAGGACATGATGGGCCTGGGTGCAAGCCACAGTGGCAGAGTGGCTTGGCCTTACACCTGCAGCCCCATAGAGGTGGGAGCTCTATGGGGTATGCTTCACCCAGAGTGCGTTCTGGACTATCCCCGGAAACAGAGTCACAACCCATCGTGAGAGGATGGGGAGTGGCCTGCTTCTGGGGTTCACCCGGCTAAGTGGCAGTGGCTGGGTGACGGTCCAGATACCCACCTACCCTGACTCGACCCTCCTGCTAATCACCATCTATGGGACTGCCTTCCCGGAATCCTTCTTGACTCTATGCACCTTTGCTACTCCAGCACGGACCTGCACACCCTCAGGGGTTCCCCCTCTCCTGGGTGCGACCCGCCTTCGCTACCACCTCCAATCTCTATGAAGGGCCCGACCATTGGGCCTCTGAGAGATGGCCGGGCAGGGTCAGGGGCCTCCAGCATAAATCCAACAAGAGGCCCCTGGTTAACTTCTTAGTAATTTTTTTTGTGGGGTTAGGGAGGGGGGTGGGAGTGGGCTGTGGTTGTTCGACGAAGGGGGGCCGTCCAACAACCATTGCGCAGGCCAGGCCTACGATCGTTTGCGAAGGGGAGGAGCGGGGTTCGGTCGCCGACGAAGCCCGGAGGCGAGCCGACGGACTACCAATTCCCAGGACGGTGGGGAACGGCAGAAGGTGCGCAAGCAGAGGGCCATATCGACACCGGGAGGGTCATCTCCATTTTCTACAAGCGGTGAGACGCTCCGACCCTCTGTCTCTTCCCCGAGGACCCAGGAGCGAAGATGTGCAGCCTCCTGAGCTCAGGCTGGTCTACTTGAATGCCAGGTCCATTGCTAATAAGGCTCCCCTTGTTCGAGATCTAGTTGAGGGTGAGCACGCGGACCTGGCTTGCATCACGGAGACTTGGCTGGGCCCAGAGGGCGGTGTTCCTCTGGTTGACCTTTGCCCGCCTGGTTTCCGGGTGCTACACCAGCCCCGGTCTCATGGTAGGGGCGGAGGAGTGGCAGTAATTATCAGGGAGACCCTAAGCCCGCGGGAGACCACCGTTCCTCAGATAGTCGGGTGTGGGTCTCTCTTTTTGAGATATGGTCCTGGGGCGCAGTTGGGCCTGCTGCTGACGTACCTTCCTCCTAATCGCGCAGCGGCAGCCCTGCCTAAGCTACTCGATGTCCTCTCGGGGTTGGTGGTTGAATTCCCCAAACTCATAGTTTTGGGCGACTTCAATCTACCGTCCCTAGGAGGATCGTCTGAGCTAGCTCGGGAGTTCATGGCTTCCATGACGGCCATGGACCTGACGCAAGTAATTTCAGGACTGACTCATGAGGGAGGCCACACCCCTGACTTGGTTTTCTTATCTGGACGGTGGCGTGATGATCTTGGTGGGGGCTCTCCAACCGTTATGCCCCTGTCATGGACCGATCATCACCTCCTATGGCTGGACTTCCGCTTTGCCACCCCCCGCCGTGGGTGTGCGGAGCCAACCAGATGGTACCACCCCAGGCGCCTAATGGACCCTGACAGGTTCCAGGCAGCATTTGGGAACCCACCTGCACTCCCTGCTCACAACTCGGCGGATGCCTTAGTGGAAGCCTGGGAAAGGGCAGCCACGGAGGCACTTGACCGAGTTGTACCCTTGCGGCCCTTGACCCGGGGCAGATCCCAGCGAGCCCCATGGTTCACCGCGGAGCTCCAGGAGATGAAGCGTCAGAGACGGGGCCTAGAGAGCCGTTGGAGGTCCAGTCGATCCAAATCCGACCGGTTGCGACTAAGAATCCACACTAGGTCTTATCTCGCAGCGATAAGGGCGGCGAGAGCCAATTACTTCTCCGCCCTCATCGCGTCCGCAGATAATTGCCCGGCTGCCCTGTTTAGAGTGACCCACTCCCTTCTGAATCAAGAGGTGAGGGAGGAGCCCTTACAGGGTCGAGCTGAGGAATTTGGTCAATATCTGTTGGATAAAATCGCTCGGATTCGAACCGGCCTGGACTCCAACTGGGCAGAGTCTGACGAACAGGACATGGGCAGTCTTGTCGACGTCATCTGGGAGGAGTTTGATCCTGTGACTCCAAAGGAAGTGGACAGGATTATGAGGAGGTTGAGCTCCTCCACATGCTTATTGGACCCGTGCCCTTCCTGGCTGGCTTATGCAGCTCGGGAGGGGACACGAGGCTGGTTCCAGGCGGTCATATCTGCTTCTCTGAGTGAGGGTCGCTTCCCCGCCTCCTTGAAGGAGGCGGTGGTGAGACCTCTCCTCAAGAAGCCCACCTTGGACCCAGCTACATTGAATAACTTTCGTCCGGTCTCCAACCTTTGCTTTCTTGCGAAGGTTGTTGAGAGTGTGGTGGCGCATCAGCTTCCTCAGGTCCTGGATGAAGCGGATTATCTAGACCCGTGCCAATCGGGTTTCAGGCCGGGCTACAGCACGGAGACGGCATTGGTCGCTCTGATGAATGATCTCTGGAGGGCCCGGGACAGGGGACATTCCTCTGTCCTAGTCTTATTAGACCTCTCGGCGGCTTTCGATACCATCGACCATGGTATCTTGCTGCGGCGCCTCAGGGGACTGGGAGTGGGAGGCACGGTTCTTCGGTGGTTCTCCTCCTTTCTCCTGGGACGCTCGCAGTCGGTGTTGGCAGGGGGACAGAGGTCGACTCCGAGGCCTCTCGTTCGTGGAGTTCCTCAGGGGTCGGTCCTCTCGCCTCTCCTGTTCAACATCTACATGAAACCGCTGGGTGAGATCATTCGTGGTTTTGGAGTAGGATACCATCAGTATGCTGATGACACCCAGCTTTTCATCTCGACTCCAAACCACATCAGTGATGCCCTCAACGTGATGTCCCGTTGCCTGGAAGCGGTCCGGGAATGGATGGGGAGGAACAGGCTTCAACTCAACCCGGACAAGACTGAATGGCTGTACATACCGGCATGCCAGGATACTCAGAGTATTCCATCCCTTAATATTGGGGGTGAGTTATTGCCCCCCGTTGATAGGGCCCGCAACCTGGGTGTCCTCCTAGATTCACAGCTCTCCTTAGAAGATCACATAGGAGCTGTGACCAGGGGGGCCTTCACTCGGGTTCGCCTGGTGCGCCAACTACGACCCTATCTGGACCTGGATGCCTTGCGTACAGTCACCCATGCACTTGTGACCTCTCGCCTTGACTACTGCAATGCTCTTTACATGGGGCTGCCCTTGAGAGCCACTCGGAAGCTTCAGCTGGTACAGAGTGCAGCTGCACGAACACTTTTGGGGGCTTCCTGATACTCCCATATTACACCTCTCCTCCATGAGCTGCACTGGCTTCCAGTTGCCTTCTGAGTGAAATTCAAGGTGCTAGTGATGACATACAAAGCCCTACATGGCATGGGTCCGGATTACCTACGGGAGCACCTACTGCCAGCGTCAACACCCCTCTGTCCTGTGCGCTCCCACAGAGAGGGCCTCCTCAGGGTGCCACCGGTCAGAGAATGCCGGCTGGTGGCCCCCAGGGGGAGAGCATTCTCAGTGGGTGCGCCAATCCTTTGGAACTGCTTGCCTGCCAAAATCCGGATGGCCCCCAACCTTCGCACCTTCCGGCGTGACTTAAAAACCTACCTATTCCAGCAAGCCGGCCTGGCCTGATAGATTTTGGGGTTTCATTTGTTTTACTATTGTTTTACTGTATACTTACCTTGCTCTGTACACCGCCCCGAGTCCTTCGGGAGAAGGGCGGTATATAAAAACAAACAAATAAATAAATAAATAAAATATAAGTGGAATTAAAATAAATAAATAAATAAAACCTAACATAAAATTTGATTTTTCAGATGACTTCTTTTTGTACAGGTAGTCCTCAACTTACAACAAGTCATTTTGTCACCAAAGTTACAACAGCACTGAAAAAAGTGATTTATGACCATTTTTCACATTTGCAACATTGCAACATCCCCATGGTCATATAATCAAAATTCAAATGCTTGGCAACTGATTCATACTTATGACTGTTGCAGTGTCCTTGGGTCATGTTATCACATTTTGCAAACTTCTGACAAGCAAAATCAATGGGGAAGCCAGATTCACTTAACAACCATGTTACTAACTTAACTGCAGTGGCTCACTTAACAACTGTGGCAAGAAAGGTCGTAAAATGGGGCAAAATTAACTTAACAACTGTTTCGCTTAGCAACAGAAATTTTGGGCTCAATTATGGTTATAAGTTGAGGACTATCTGTATTTAATTTTAAATCTGTCTTTGTTCGTAAGAGTTCTGGATTGTATCTCTTGGCACCTCTCCATTTTATCCTTAACATCTCTGTTTAATTTAAAAGGCTTTAATCAGTTTAGCCACCAGGCAAGAAATTAGGACACCATGAATTGTTGTCCTGCCTTACGTGCAAAGCCATCTGGGTGACCCTGAGCCAATCACTTTCACCCAGTCCTGGAAGGGATTTGTCCAAACAGTCACCAGGAGCCAAAAATTAGCTTGAAGGCACACACAACCATATTAATACCAATACAAAATATACAGGCAATAAATTGCTGTCTTACAGATCTCTCTTCACCATTTTTCAGGACTAGAAAAGCGCTGAAATGTTGATGTGTGTTTGTGTGTGTGTGTGTGTGTGTGTGTCAGAGAGAGAGAGAGAGAGAGAGAGAGAGAGAGAGAGAACATAATACAGACAGTTACTATCCAGCTATTTATACCTGTTTAATTTATCACTAGAGAAATGCCAGCTAGTTTGATGTAGTAGTTAAGGTATGTCTTGATTTAACAGAATAACAGAGTTGGAAGGGACCTTGGAAGTCTTCTCGTCCAACCTCCTGCTCAAGGAGGATTTCTGGCAACTGCCTGGACTTTTCTATGCAGTTTTTCTTGGCAACATTTTTAGAAAAGATTTGCTATTTGCTTCTTTCAAGGATGGCCCCAGACCCAGAGGGTTTGTTGAAGGCAAAACTAGAACTTACAGTCTCCGAGTTTCTAGCCTTGTGCCTTTGACTTCTATACCAAACTGGCTCTCAAGATCACTTTGCTATCCTATTTTTGGATCTACTGGTATCTGAGCAGCAGCAACTGCTTCAGAATTTTTAAAATAGCCAAAGCAATTAGAAAACTGTAGAAGGTCATCAAGTCTAGCTTCCTGCTCAGGGATTTACAAAACCCGCTCTGACTGGTGAATATTCAGTCTCCCTCTGAAAACCTTCGGGGGCAGATCTTTCAATTGCTTAAGAGGTATTACCATCCCCAAATTACTTCAAAGGTTGGTTCTAGAGACAAGTTTTCAATTTTATTTTGTTTAATGTTGTTGCCTTAAAAACTTATAAAAACTGTCCTGAATTCACAGAAAAGAATATAGACAGTGAATATTGATATTGTGGTAAAACTACGTTTAAAACATATCTGAGTAAGCATGCATTGCTTACAAGCATTCTGGATAACATGGATTCTGCTATCTTTTTCATGAAATATTGCACAGCAGAGAAATTTAAAGTTCTTGTTGACTTGTTCTAAAAGTCCTGTTTCTTTCATACTTTTGCATTTTATCTTATGCATTTGTAAGCAAGTGTTGCATCAGTTCTTGCTTCTGTAAAAATCTTTCTCAAAATACATTCTCATTGATATGATAAACCTGAATCTGAGTCAGTCTACTTCACAGCAAAAGAAGACTTGTGCTCAAAACCTTTTTCCTTTCCTCGGAAAATAGTTAAAAATAAAGTACCACATTAGAAGGCATTATTCATTCCAAAGCATCCCAAAGTACATTTTCCACAATCAATATGCATAAACAAAAAAAAGGTTAAGTAGTTGCTTAATAATGTAACAAAACCATGGAGGGGGAAAACACTGTAAAAAGCGATTAGTCTGAATATAATAATTAAGCATTTCAAAACATTGCTAAGAGGATCGGATTTAAGGAACAAGAGCTGAATAGTTATTAGTTTCAGACTTCAAGGGGTTCCCGATATTACCTCATGCATACCTAATCTTTTGAGCATTGCTTCAGCTAGACTGAGGAGTCATTTCAGTATTCTGCTGCCTTAGGTGTTGATGGCTGATAGACAAGGATTTATGTGCATGCTACACCACTGGATCAGAACAGACTTCAAAATTAATTGTTTTTCCACAGATGAGTTTTGAATTTCAATTGCCTTTATTTTTCTTCTTCCTTCCCCCCCCCCCCTCAATATTTAGTCAAGGTAGCTGAGATTAAATTTACCCATTTCTTTGTGTTTATCATTGACAGGCCTTAATAAGTTTTCAGTTCAAAAGCAGACTACATATGGAAATTGTCATAAGATTCCATTTAATTTATAGTTTTGCATAGTAAAAAGTTAATTAACTTGCATTAAGGTTACAGGCCTTTACCCATTTATCTAGGATTAATGAATGTTTGAGTGAATATGAAAGAATTTCACTTGAAAATTCCATACTAAATGTATGATCACAACCAGTCAGATTTTGTTTTAGAAGAGTAATGATTCAAATATGGGAATGAAAATTAGGTATTGTTTTCCAATACTGATATTAAATGCTTGCTCATCTTCAAATTCTATTTCCTCTAAACTAAAACGACTAGAAGTGATAAATACATTAATGCTTTTTATCACAATGAGTGCTTTATTGTTCTTTCTTTGATCTTTTCAAACCATCAGGCAAATTTGTGCCTGGTTAGGGACTTGGAAGAAGATTTCCCATTAATCAGTCTTGATACTGAAGTTTCTTGTCAAACTATCCCATGGAACCCACAATTATATGTACCTGTGAGGCAATTCTGACTGACATAAAAACCATTATTTGATATAATGACCAAAATGAACTTCAATGTCAATAGATGGAAAGAAAACTCACATTGTTGGTGATTTGACATATATAACTGCACTAGATGTTTATTCAATTCTTATTAATTTCTTAGGATTAAAGCTGTACTTCACAATAAACTTGGTAAATGTATTTCATTAGAACCCAGTCATTCCATAGCTATTCTTGTGTTAGCATAGTAGTTGGTCTTGAGTTCAAGAAGCTGCTTCCCTAGGATTTCCTAATAGGACCTCCCCTCCTCTCTCCTCTATGAAGAGACTAGAACAGCCTGACATTACTACTTGTGTTAAGAAGTCAATATCAATATAACTACTCTATGTCATGTGAAAACATGTCAAATAGCTGTCAGAATGACAAGGATGGAGAGGTCTGCTTGGGCTCCCTTTCTTTTACCCCAACGCAGAAAAAAGTTCTTTATTGGAGCAATACAATTCAGCATCACTGTGAATATTTAAACAATTCAACTCTTCCTCTCTTTTGTTAATAAGACTCAAAGACATAAACTCATATAATTGCTTTTCTCTCTCTCTCTCTCTTTTGCCTTCTTGAATCTTCTTGGGGCCATAATCATCCACAGCTAATATGAATTAGGCATTCTTTGCTAGTGAAATTTATCAGCCTCTTATCTATTTTGGTGAATTATGACAATCAGTCCAAATGTTGAAAACGGTGACCAGGAGCTGATTCATCCTGCAGAGCTCCTGAATAGCAACCTGAAGCAGGTTCAGAAGGATCTTCCAACCCACACCTTCCTCCCCTATTTCAAATCAATTAAATGAGGTGTGCAGGAAACATACTACTATAATAATAGGGGACTTTAATTACATAAATCAGCAGTGCCCAAACTTTCTGGTTTGTGGGGGAGAGAGATGGTTCTGTGTAAGTGGCAGGTGCACACACAAGCACACACTCTTCCATTTGCACAAGTGGCAGGCATTCACACCCTCCACTCACACAAATGGAGCTTTGCACGTGACCATGAGTGCTCACTGCTTGCACAAATGGAGCTGTGAACGTGCCCATCACTTGCACAGTCTGGTTTTGAATGGGCCACAGCCCACTAGTGGGACATGGCCTGGGGATTGGTGACCCCTGACATAAATAACTGACCTAAACTGGGAAACAAACTCTGCAGCAAGAGGAAGATCAAAGAGATTCCTGATAAACCTAGCAGATAATTTTGTTACCCAAAAGGTAGAGAATGGAACTAGAGGGTTAGATATACAAGACTTGATTCTTACTAATAAGGATGAAATGATAGAAAGGGGGAAATTGTAGGAAACTTAAGGGACTAGAGTTTGAAACTAGCTTAAATCTTTTTCATGTGGTGAACATTTTATGATTTCTTTGTTATCTTCTTATGCTTGCCTGAATTTTTGCAGTCTAGCATTTTGCAGTCTAGTCTTGATACCTTTTCTTTCTATGCTTCTCAACTATTTCTTAAATGGGTAACAATGGGTCATTCTGTTTCAGAGGTAACATAGTTTTGTTGCTAAATAAGAATGATTGAGAGAATAGCATACTGTATAAACAAGTTGACTAATGACCATGGGCATTATATCCTCCACTGAATATATTTTGGTGTGCAAGTTGCAGAGTATTTGTTTACTCGCTTTCTTTGAGTTTGATATCCATTCACTTTTAATTAACAGCTTAGCAAAAAAGCTTTGCATAAAAAAGAGCTCTTTTTCACTCTTGTTATATGGTCCTGCTAAAGTTTCTAATTCTCACAGGTTCAGTTCCAGGTCACTTAACTCCTTATTTACATGTCACTTCCATTGGATTAAAGCAACAAAAAAGTGTATAAAACAGTTCAAGTTTGCTGTTCTCTCTTTTTTTGTATACAATTTTTATTGAGAATTGTAATAATAAAATGTAATACAAACTAAACTTAAAAGCAGAAAAAGAAAGAAAACCACTAAAAATGCAAGGAAAAGAGAAAGAAAGAAAAAAGAGAAAAAGAGAAGAAACAGAAAAGTAAGAATAAAGAAAATAAAGAAATTATTTCTAACTTAATAACACAAATATAAACAAATTTAACAACTCTCCAAACTCCATAACCGCTTCATGGATTACTGCCATGTCGTGTTGAAGGGGCATGCATAATTCAATGAAGCTATGAGCTATGCTGTGCAGGGCCACCCAAGATGAACAGGTCATAGCAGAGAGTTCTGACAAAATGTGATCCACTGGAGAAGAAAATGGTAACCCACTCCAGTATCTTTGCCATGAAAACCCCATGGACAGTTGTTGTTGTTAGCTGTGAAGTCATATCAACCCATCACAACCCCATGGACAATGTTCCTCCAGGCCTTCCTGTCCTCTACCATCTTCTGGAGTCCATTTAAGCTCATGCCTACTGCTTCAGTGACTCCATCCAGCCACCTCAATCTCTGTCATCCCATTCTTCTCTTGCCCTCAATCTTTCCCAGCATTAGGCTCTTCTCCAGTGAGTCCTTCCTTCTCATTAGGTGGCCAAAGTACCATGGACATTACTAAAAAGCAAAAAGATATAATGCTGGAAGATGAGCCCCTCAGGTCAGAAGGTGTCCAATATGCTACTGGGGAAGAGCCGAGGGCTGGTACTAGTAGCGCCAGAAAGAATGAAGTGATTGGGCAAAAGCCGAAAGGACGCTCAGCTGTGGATGTATCTGGTGGTGAAAGGAAAGTTTGATGCTGTAAAAAAAAAAATTTCTCCATAGGAACCTGGAATGTAAAATCCATGAATCAAGGCAAGCTGGACATGGCCAAACAAGAGATGACAAGACTGAACATCGACATCTTAGGAATCAGCAAACTAAAATGGACAGGAATGAGTGAATTTAATTCAGATGACCATCAGGTATACTACAGTAGGCAAGAATACCTCAGAAGAAATGGAGTAGCCTTCATAGTCAATGAAAGAGTAGGAAAAGCAATACTGGGATACAATCCTCAAAATGACAGAATGATCTCAGTTCGAATCCAAGGCAAACCATTCAATATCACAATAGTCCAGGTCTATGCCCCAACCACTGGTGCTGAAGAGGATGAAATTGACTGGTTCTATGAACCCCTACAGCACCTTATAGAACTAACACCAAAAAATGATGTCCTTATCATCATGGGGGATTGGAATGCTAAAGTAGGAAGCCAAAAGATAACCGGAATAACAGGCAAGTTTGGCCTTGGAGTACAAAATGAAGCAGGGCACAGGCTGACAGAATTTTGTCAAGAGAATACGATGGTTATAGCAAACACTCTTTTCCAACAACCCAAAAGGTGGCTGTACACATGGACATCACCAGATGGTCAACACAGAAATCAGATTGACTATGTGCTCTGCAGCCAAAGATGGAGAAACCCCTATACAGTCAGTAAAAACAAGACCAGGAGCTGACTGTGGCTCAGACCATGAGCTTCTCGTTGCAAAATTTAGGCTTAAACTGAAGAAGGTAGGAAAAAACACTAGGCCACTCAGGTATGAATTAAATCATATTCCTGTTGAATATACAGCAGAGGTGACAAATAAATTTAAGGAATTAGATATGATAGACAGAGTGCCTGAAGAACTATGGAAGGAGGTTCGCAACATTGTACAAGAGGTAGCAACTAAAACCATCCCAGAGAAAAAGAAATGCAAGAAAGCAAAATGGCTGTCTGAGGAAGCTGCAAACAGGTGAGGAAAGGAGGGAAGCGAAAGGCAAGGGGGAAAAAGAAAGATACGCCCAATTGAATGCAGAATTCCAGAGAATAGCTAGAAGAGATAAGAATTCCTTCTTTTTTTTTATTGAAAAGTTTTAACATACATTTTTTTCTTTTAAAAATCCCCCCTCCCCCTCCCTTCTCCCTCCCCACTACCTCTCCCCCCTCCCCCCCTCCCCCCGACTTCCCAGAGCTAAATACAAGGTATATATAAAAAAAACAATCATAAACAACCATATACTAACAACCATAAACTCTAAAATCCATCACTCTCTAGCTTATATAGGATAAAACAAACCTTAGTAATATTAAACATATATAGAAAACAAAAATAGAAAAAGAAGAAAAGAAAGAAGACTTATTCAAATGCTACATGAAACTTCTTAACCCTATACTTGTTCTGGATAAACTCAATCCATTTTCTCCATTCCATAATATAGCGTTCTTGCGAGTGATCTTTCAAATAGGCCGAAATCTTCGCCATCTCAGCCAGGTCGGAAACCTTTAAAGTCCACTCTTCTATAGTCGGCAGTTCCTCTTTCTTCCAGTACTGACCTATCAAGAGTCTTGCTGCCGTAATTAAATTCAACATCAACTTAGTGTCCACAACTGTAGCATCTATAATTATTCCCAACAAAAAAAGTTGCGGACAAAACTTTATCCTCTGTTTAAAAATCTTCTGCATGTTCCACCAGACTTTTATCCAAAAGGCCTTAACCTTTTTACAAGTCCACCATATATGAAAATATGTTGCGTCTTCATCACCGCACCTCCAACATTTAGGCTGATAATTCGGATACATACTTGCAAGCTTTTTAGGATCTAAATGCCATCTATAAAACATTTTGTAAAAATTCTCTCTTAGATTTTGAGCTTGTGTAAATTTTACATTCCTCACCCAGATCTTTTCCCACGTGTCCATTGTGATAACTTCCTGGATATTTTGGGCCCATTTTATCATACAATCCTTAACAAGTTCTGTTTCTGAATCAATCTCTATCAACGCAAGATATATCCGTTTAATATGTGCTGGTCCCTGATTTCTGATTTGCTTTATCAAATTTTCATCAGTCATTGTAAAACCATTTTTCTGGTCTTCTTTCCACCTGGCCCGTAACTGAGTATATTGAAACCAATTTTGAACAACCTTCTCTTCTCGCAAGAGGCTATATGATTTCAAACACCAAACATTTCTTTCCAAACTTAGGATCTCCTTGTACGTAGTCACATCATGTTTGAAACCAGCATGTATATTTTCTATTGCGTGTTTTGGAATTGCCCACAGTGGTATCTTGCAATCTAACTTATGTCTATACTTCTTCCAAACTCTCAACAATGCCTGTCTTAAAATATGCACTCTAAACACATTGTCTACCTTCTTGTCATACAACAGATATGCATGCCAGCCAAACAACAAATCGTGGCCCTCAAGATTTAATAATCTCTCTTGTGTCAAAGTAATCCAATCACTTATTCCTGCTAATGCAGCAGCTTCATAATATAGTTTAAAATTAGGCATTTTAAGACCACCTCTCTCACGAGTATCCTGCATAATCTTAAGTTTAACTCGTGGCCTTTTCCCTGCCCAGACAAATTTATTGATACCTCGCTGCCATTCCTCCAAATTAGAATCTTTCTTAAGAATTGGTATCATTTGAAATAAAAATAAAAATTTAGGCAGGACATTCATTTTCACTGCTGCAATCCGTCCCAACAAAGACAATTTCAATTTTTCCCAACTCTCCAATTCTTTTTGAATTTTCCCCCATAATTTTTCATAATTATTTTTATATAACTTTGTATTAGAGGGCGACAAAAGCACCCCCAAATATTTAACCCTTTTAACAATCTCAAATCCAGTTAATCCTTCTAAGAGAGCCTTTTGCGAAACTGTCATATTTTTGGCCAAAATTTTGGTTTTCTGTATATTAACTTTAAATCCAGAAACCTTCCCATATTGTGTTATTATCTCCATCAGGTCCACAACAGAGTTCTCTGGCTGGGTCACTGTAACAACCAGATCATCTGCAAATGCTCTCAATCTATAATCCTGATCTCTAATTTGTATCCCCTTAATTTTTTCCGAATTCCGTATTTTAACCAATAATATCTCTAAAGTTAACACAAATAACAAGGGCGATAACGGACACCCTTGCCTTGTGCCCTTCTCAATATTACATGCTTCTGTCAGACTATTATTAACTATAATTCGGGCAGTTTGTTTTTGATATAATGCCCTAATCGGTTGTAAAAAAAATTCCCCAAAATCCATTTTATCTAAAACTTTCATCAAAAATTGCCAATTCAATTGATCAAAAGCTTTTTCAGCATCTAGAAAAATTAGCACCGCAGGGATCTGGTTGTTCCTTTCCAAAAACTCTAACACATCAACTATATGCCTCACATTATTTTTCATTTGTCTACCACTAATAAACCCCGTTTGGTCCCCATGAATCACCTGTTGCAGAACCCTCATCAGTCTATTAGCCAAAACCTTAGCAAATATCTTGTAATCTGTATTTAATAGCGATATCGGTCTATAATTTTTAACTTGAGTAACATCTTGGTCTTCCTTCGGAATCAAAGAAATGAAAGCTGTTCTCCAAGACGGTGGCACCTTTCCCCCCCTCTGGATTGTCTGGAACAGTTCCTTTAACGGTTTGATCATCTCTAATTGTAAATTTTTGTAGTAAGCCGCAGACAAACCATCCGTACCTGGTGCTTTATCCACCTTCAATTCCTTAATTGCTGTAAAAATTTCTTCTTCTGTAATTAATTGGTTAATCTCTTCTTTTTGTATTTGCGTAAGAACCGGGATGCTAGCATTCTCCAAATATATATCAATGTCTTTTTCATTAATCTTCTCCTTAGCATATAATTTAGAATAAAAATCCACAAAAGCATCCTTGATAAGATCCTGTTGAAACACAACCCTTCCTTTATACTCAATTTTGTCTATATTAGAAGCCCTTTGTTTTTTCCTCAGTCTATAAGCTAACCATCTACCTGGTTTATTAGCGTTGCAAAAAGTATTATGCCTGGCAAACCGCAAATTGGTTGCCACTTGGTCAGCCATTAATTTATCAAATTGTCCTCTTAACAGTTTAATAGCCTCCTTAGTCTTCACATCCTCTGAATTCAAAATCAAAGCCTTTTCTTTTTCCTTTATTTCATTCTCCAGTTCTTTCCTCCTAGCTTCCACAGCACGTCTATGTTTATTATTCATATATATCAACACCCCTCTCATATAGGCCTTGCTAGCATCCCAAACCATGTCCATAGAGGTGCCCTTATTCATATTAATTTCAAAAAAATCCTTCATCCGCTGTTTACATTCTTCCACATTTCTCTGATTTCTAAACAAATTCTCGTTTACGCGCCATGAGCGCCTGTCTCTATTCTCCTTATCAATCTCTAGCCAAACTGGACTATGATCAGAGATAGTTCTTGCACAAATCTTCACCTTTTTGGTCCTTAAAAAAAATCATTAGTCAACAAAATAAAATCAATCCTGGAAAAAGATTGATGTCTGTCAGAATAAAAAGTATAATCCTTTTCCTGCAAATGTCTCTCGCGCCAGATATCTCGCAGTTCCAAGTCATCCTTCATTTCAAAAAAAGATTTAGGCAGTCTAGCATGACTTGGGACGCGCTTAAAAGCTCCAGCCTTGTCCATCTGTACATCCAAAACACCATTCCAATCCCCCATAAAAATAAAAGATTTATAATCCAACTGGGTAAGCTTTGTATGAAGTAAGCTAAAAAGTCAGCTTGTTGTTGATTAGGAGCATATAATCCAACTAAAAGCGTCTTTTTACCTTCTAGCAGCAGCTCTATCATAATGTATCTTCCATGCTTATCTGCTTCAATTAAGTCTGCTGTTAAAGCACTTTTAACATAAACAACCACTCCATTTTTCTTATTCATTGCAGAAGCAACAAATTGCGTGCCCAACCTTGAGTTCGATAAATACTTTTGATCCGCAACCCTAATATGCGTTTCTTGCAAACATATAACATCTATCTTATATTGTTTAAAATATTGAAAAACTTTCTTCCTCTTCTGTGGTGAATTTAGTCCATTAACGTTCCAAGTTAAAAATTTAGTTGCCATGCAGATCATCCCAAAGCTCTTGGAGCACTGCTTTGATAGGGCTATCTTTTTTAGGCCGTGCTCCTCCCACTGCTTGGCTGTAAGTGCGTTGTGGAAGTACCATAGACTTCTGCTGATCTTGTTCTTTTATTTTTTTTGATCGTTTTAAAGCAGCACGCGTCACCCTCTGCTCTCTAGGATCATCCAAAGAAGTTGTAGCTTGATCTCCTCCAGCACCGTTCTCCTCTGTCTGTCCATCTTCAGCCTCTTGATGTTCTCCTTCTCCCGATCCCTTTGCAGCTTCCAGAAGTGTTAATGGGGTTGCTTTTAAAACTTTATTGTAAAAATCACGCGCTTGCATCACAGTAACCAGACGGTACCTTTTACCTTCATGCATCACCATCAACCCAACTGGAATCTCCCATCTGAACCTTATATCTCGTTGCTTGAGCTCTTGCACAAGAAATGTAAAATCCTTCCTTCTCCTTAAAATCTTTGGAGGAATTTCTTTTAGAACCAAGACTTCTTGATCAGCAATCACAACTTTAGCATCATAGGCAGCTTGTATAACTTCATCTCTAATTTCCCTTTTTGCAAAATAAACCACCACATCTCTAGGCAACTTTCTCTGTCTAGCAATCCATGAATTCACACGGAACACTTTATCCATGCCTGCTTTTATTTCAGATGCTGGCTGATTCAATACCACTTCGAGAGCCTCAGAAACCAGCTGCTTTAGATCTTCCTTAATATTCTCTTTTAAGCCTCTAATTCTAACAGCAAACTGCATCTGATAATATTGAGCAAGACTCAATTCTCTATCCATTTTGTCTCTTAAATCTTCATTCTCCAATACTTTTGCTTCTAATGTGGCATTCTTTTGAGTCAAATCTTCCACTTTTTCATCCAAATCTTCCACACATTCAGCCACTTTATGCACTGAGGACAAAATGTCTACCTTCATCACACTGAACTTCTGTTCCATCCTCTCTTCCATTCTCTCCTCCAATTTCTCCTCCATCTGTGCAAATTTATCACCCATTGATTCCAAAATTACCTGGGTATGTTTTTCAAGAGCATCTTGTAAATCCTTCGATGTCAATACATCAGGAGGATGCAACGCCTGCAATGATGATTGTTGCACCGGAGAAGTTCCACCACTCCGAAGAGTTTTAGGGGGAGGTTTAGCCGCCATCTTTTACTTTCAATTGTGACGCACTTTCACTTTAAGTTTAAAAAGTCCATCAAGCTCGAGAGTAAAATAAAATAATCCTCTTCACCATTTCCTCTTGTACCGCTCTGCCTGCTCTTTTTATTCCATAGTCCTTCCTTCAGGCAGGGGTGGTCGCAGACGCCTGGCTCTGCTCCAAGAAATCCGGAGCAGAGACGCTGACCAGCTGGGAGCGACCCAGGCTACGGGGGAGTTCGATCCTTCAGCCACCCAAGCTCCAAGCTCAGGCGGCCCCGGAGAACTCGACCCCTACCTGGGGCCTCACCCCCTCCTCTTCTCCCGAGGAGGGGGCTTCAAATTCTCCCGAACAGCTGATCGACGCTGTTTCGGGCGAAAATTACTCAGCTGAGCCGCGGGCAGCCCGGGAAGGCTGTCTCCGGCGCCGCGCAGCCACCGGAAGTCAAGAATTCCTTCTTAAATGAACAGTGCAAAGAAACAGAAGAAAACAATAGAATAGTGAGGAGCAGAGATCTCCTCAAGAAAATTGGAGAGATGAAGGGAATGTTTCATGCAAAAATGGGCATGATAAAGGACCAAAATGGCAGGGACCTAACAGAGGCAGAAGAGATTAAAAAGAGGTGGCAAAATTACACAGAACTATACAAGAATGAGCTTAATGTCCCTGATAACCACGATGGTGGTAAATGACCTCGAGCCAGATATCCTAGAATGTGAAGTGAAGTGGGCCTTAGGAAAGCTGAGCAACAACAAAGCTAGTGGAGGTGACAGTATTCCAGCTGAGCTATTCAAAATCTTAAAAGAGATGGAGTAAAAGTGCTACACTCTATTTGCCAGCAAATTTGGAAAACTCAACAGTGGCCGCAGGATTGGAAAAGATCAGTTTACATTCCAATTTGAAAGAAAGGCAGTGCCAAAGAATTTTCAAATTATCGCACCATTGCACTCATTTCACATGCTAGTAAAGTTATACTTAAAATCCTACAAGCTAGACTCCAGCAGTATGTGGATCAAGAACTACCAGAAGCACAGGGAGGATTTTGAAGAGGCAGAGGAAGTAGAGATCAAATTGCCAACATATGCTGGATCATGGAGAAAGCTAGGGAGTTCCAGAAAAACATCTACTTCTGCTTCGTTGACTATGCTAAAGCCTTTGATTGTGTGGATCACAACAAACTGTGGCAAGTTCTTAAAGAGATGGGAGTACCAGACCATCTTATTTGTCTCTTGAGAAACCTATATGTGGGTCAAGAAGCAACAGTGAGAACTGGACACGGAACCACTGATTGGTTCAAAATTGTGAAGGAGTCTGGCAAGGCTGTATACTGTTGTCCTGCCTATTTAACTTATATGCAGAGCACATCATGAGAAAGGCAGGGCTAGATGAATCAAAAGTTGGAATTAAGATTGCTGGGAGAAATATCAACAACCTAAGATATGCAGATGATACCACTCTAATGGCAGAAAGTGAAGAGGAACTAAAGAACCTCTTGTTGTGGGTGAAGAAGGAGAGTGCAAAGCTGACTTTGTAAAAATGCCGCTGGGGGCGGGGTGGTGAAAGCCCTAATAAGCAGGCATGTACATAGAATGAAGGCTATTGCTAAGCACATTGATTTGTGCTTCTTAGATTGTAAGCCGCCCTGAGTCTTCGGAGAAGGATGGGATATGTTGTGTCCATAGTTAATGGGAGTGGTTTCCCTAGGCGGGAAAACCTGGTGCAGTTATTGGTTGTTACATTCTCGGCGGGAGATTCTGGGCCAGGGATTGGTTATGTTTAAAGGCACCTTAGTATATAAGGTAGGGCTCAACGGCTGCTAGCCAGTGGACCCATGTGCATTCAATAAACGTTCTCTTGTTCAACCTCGCTGTCTACGCTCGTCATTCCGGACATAACAGTGGCGATGAAGGTGGGATCGATGGCGGAACAGCGAAGGAGCCGCGGAAGCCAGCTGAGCGAAAAGCGGGAAATTTGAATCGCAGTCAACCGAACTACTGCCGCGACTGAACTCACAGAATGGCGCAAATCGGATCCCTGAAGGAGTTCGACCCGAACTACCCCGAAGACTGGGAGGAGTATGTCGGCCAAGTCGAGGGGTTCATGCTGGTCAACGGAATAACGGAGGACCGGAAGAAAGCGGCGGCTCTCCTCACCATTAGCGGCACGCCGGTTTACTGGGTTGCCGTCGGCCTGTGCCAGCCCTTGCCGGTCTCCAGCGTGTCATACGCCGACCTGTTGGCCAAGCTAAAGGTCCACTTTACTCCAAAGAGGTCCGAACTGTTTTGGCGGAGGATATTCGAAAAACGGAACCAACGGCCACGCGAGTCCATCACACAGTTTGTGGCGGCAGTCAGAGAAGCGGCCCTGCATTGCAAATACGATAACCTCGAAATTCGAATCAGGGACCGAGTAGTTTTGGGGCTGCGAGATGAACACTTACAAAACCGGATAATCACAAAGCCCACGGGTACACTGCAAGAAGTCTTAGACGAGCTACTCACGTACGAGTCTACAGGCAGACGCGACCCCCCCTACAACAGCATGGCTGCCTCAGCTGAAATCAACCTCGAGAGCCATGTGGACGGTGGGGAGGTGGACTACCAGTGGGAAGCCGATGTTGCAGAGATTGCCCGAAGGTTCGGGAAGATGGCGGCGAGACCCTCACGTTCCGACGGACCCGACCAAGGGAGAAGACAGCAGCCTCCAGCACCACAACAACCCCAGAGGGAAAACCAAACCAGGCCTCACGACCCCGAAGCGAGGTGCGGCAGCTGTGGCGGAAACCACCTCCGAGCAACTTGCAGGTTCCGAACCGCGAAATGCCGAGGGTGCAGGAAAACGGGCCACATCCAGGCCATTTGCCGAAGCCGACCGCGCGACAACCATCTCCACGAGCTCGACGCATGGGCCTCAGGTGAGGTAACCCCCGAAGGGAGTGGCGGAGAGACCCCAAGACCTAAGGCACGCACTTCCAACCCTGGGGCGGGGGTGGGGGTCAACCACATGGGAACCCCTAGAGTTAATCACACCCCTAGAATTAATCACATTCTGAGGCCTAAATTAAAAATTGGAGTCCAACTGCAGGGCATTCCCTGCAAGATGGAAGTGGACTCGGGGGCCTCAGTATCCATAATTTCCAGTGACACCCTTTTGAGAACAAAAGCGGCCGTAGAATTCCCCTAAAACCCACTAAACTACAGTTAGCCGATTTTCAAAAAACCCCCATAGAACTAAAAGGCGAAGCCACTATTAAGGTAAAATATAAGGGGTTTAACGGATTCTTAGACCTTTTAGTTACCGAGGGCCAGAGAACCAGCCTAGTATGCCTCAATTGGTTCCCGGCCCTGGGAATCTGGGTAGGGGGAATTAACACAATCAATAGTAAGACCCTTAAGTCTGTCTGTGATAACTTCGCAGACGCGTTCGATGGGTCGTTAGGGAGATACAAAGGACCCCCCATTACTTTTAATTTAGACCCCGCTGTTAGGCCCATCAGGCTTAAGGTCCGGAGGGTGCCTTTCGCCCTTAAACAAAAAATCGAGGCCGAACTAGATAAGCTAGTAGGCCAGGGCGTCCTAGAACCCGTAGAGGGAGGCCTCTGGGAGACACCAATCGTCACACCCCTTAAACCGAACGGGGATGTGAGGATTTGTGCCAACTATAAAGCTACCCTAAATTTAGCGATGAAAAAACACGCTTACCCGGTCCCGACGGTGAAGCAGGTCCTCGCGACGATCCAGGACGGCGCCATTTTCGCCAAGCTCGACTTGGCGCAGGCGTATTTGCAACTCACTGTGTCTAAGGAAGACGCCGAGGCTCAAACGATAGTTACCCACAAGGGGGTGTTCTGCGTTCACAGACTCCAATTTGGAATAGCAGTAGCTCCAGGCATCTTCCAAGAGGTGATGGAGAAGACCTTGAAGGGCATCCCTGGTGTATGCCCTTACTTCGATGATGTCCTAATCACTGGAAAAACTGAGGACATCTTAGCAGACAGGCTGGAACAGGTACTGGGGAAATTTAGGGATGCAGGGCTCAAATTAAAAAAAGACAAGTGTTGCATAGGTGTAAAATCAACTGAATTTTTAGGATTTAGAATTGATGCGCAGGGCATACACCCTACTGAAGGGAAAATTAAGGCAATCAAATTAGCACCTGAACCTAAAAATAAGGCGGAACTACAAGCCTTCCTAGGCTTAATAAATTTCTACCATACGTTCTTGCCTCACAAAGCAGCTATTGCTGAACCTTTACACAGGCTGTTAGATAGGAAGACCTCTTGGCAGTGGCAGGAAAAGCATAGAATCAGTTTCCAAACATTGAAGGACATATTGTCCAGTAACTCCACAGTCACCCACTTCATTGAAAACAAACCAATCTTCCTAGCATGCGACGCCTCTCCTTATGGAGTAGGGGCAGTCATAAGCCACATGGACGACCAGGGTCAACAGAGGCCTATTGCATATTATTCCAGGACCTTGACTAAAGCAGAACGGAATTATGCACAAATTGACAGGGAAGCCTTGGCCATCGTGGCAGGCGTAAAAAAGTTCCACGATTACCTGTATGGTAGGAACTTTACAATATACACAGACCATAAACCCCTCCTAGGACTATTCACCACAGATAAACAGACACCCCAAATCATGTCTCCTAGGATGCTGAGATGGTCAATTTTCCTTTCAGCATACACGTTCTCTATTAAACACAGGCCTGGCAAAGAGATGGGGCATGCAGATGCCCTTAGCAGATTGCCACTAGCAGATACTGGCACGGACCCAGCACCTGTGGGCCAAATCCTGTCTCTACAGGAACTCTCAGAATGCCCACTGACAGCCAAGGACATTGCAACAGCTACCAGAAAAGATCACATCCTTAGCAGAATAGCAGCGTGGGTACAGGGGGGGTGGCCCAACAAAAATCCTGACCCCAAATTCACACCATACTTTAGAAGGAAGGATGAATTGTCATCACACCTGGGATGTATACTGTGGGGAAATAGGGTTGTCATTCCAGAGGGCCATAGGAACGCAGTGATTGGGGAATTGCATGAGGGGCATCCTGGGATTGTTCGGATGAAAGCCCTAGCGAGGAGTCATTTATGGTGGCCGGGGTTAGACACAGCAATTGAGGACAGAGTAGCCGGGTGCTATCAGTGTCAACGGTCTAGGCCAGAACAAGCGCACACACCTGTACATAAGTGGGAAGTGGCTAGAAACCCTTGGTCTCGCATTCATATTGATTTTGCAGGCCCATTCCAGGGCCTCACATTCCTAGTTGTTGTGGATAGCTACTCCCGGTGGTTGGAGGTCGTGCCTGTAAAGTCCATGACTTCAGCCAAAACCATACAGGTCTTGCGGGGACTCTTTGCCACCCATGGGTTACCTGACGTGATTGTTTATGACAATGGGCCCCAATTCACATCCAATGAATTTCAGGACTTCCTCAAGGCCAACTGGATTAGGCACGCGACATCGGCACCCTTCCACCCCTCCTCCAACGGATTGGCTGAACGAAACGTCAGGACAACCAAAGACGCCTTAAGAAGGATCATCCAGGGAAATTGGCATCAGAGACTGGCTCAGTTCTTGTTGGCCCAACACACAACACCTTGCACGGCCACAGGGAAAAGCCCAGCTGAAATGAGGTGGGGCAGACGTCTAACTACCAAATTGGACAGACTACACCCTGACAGGCTACCTGTGGAACCTGAACTGGACATTCCGACCCGGTCTCTGAATATTGGGGATGCAGTCTGGGCAAGGAACTATGGACAGGGGGACAAATGGTCACAAGGGGTAGTCATTGACATAACTGGACCATTATCTTACTTAATTGAGGGGGAAGGGAATCAGCTGATCAGGAGACACATCGATCAGCTAAGGAAAAGGTCCCCTGAAATTGTACAGGCCAACAATGACAGGAGCATCACTACACCAGACAATACATTCAGTCATGACCAGTTAAGGGCAGCACCAGGGGGTGAGGGAAGGGGAATACAAATCAGTGCAGCTGAAGCAACTCCCCAAAGTAGCACAGCAGAAACTGAACCATGTTCCCCGGGCAGCCCAGCAGAGTCCCCTGGACAGTCCAGTGAACCCCAACAACCCATAAGTGTGGTATTGCCTGAGTCAGTGCCACAAACAACAGGGCCTGATGCAGAAACAAATAGCAGAACAGCAGGCACCCCAGTTGTCGGCACAGCTGGCAGATACCCAGCCAGGAATCATAAGCCACCAAGTTATTTAAAAGACTATGTTAAGTAATTAACATTTATCTAGGGGGGAAGGGGTGTTGTGTCCATAGTTAATGGGAGTGGTTTCCCTAGGCGGGAAAACCTGGTGCAGTTATATTGGTTGTTACATTGTCGGCGGGAGATTCTGGGCCGGGGATTGGTTATGTTTAAAGGCACCTTAGTATATAAGCTGGGGCTCAACGGCTGCTAGCCAGTGGACCCATGTGCATTCAATAAACGTTCTCTTGTTCAACCTCGCTGTCTACGCTCGTCATTCCGGACATAACAGGATATAAATGGGATTTTTTTTAAAAAAGTGCAAAGGTTCGCTTGAAACTTAACATTAAGAAAACCAAGATCATGGCATCTGGTCCTCTCAATTCCTGGCAAATAGATGGGGAAGAAATGGAGGTAGTGACAGATTTTATTTTATTTTCACCAGAGATGGGCACTGCAGCCAAGAAATTAAAAGGCACTTGCTCCTGGGGAGGAAAGCCATTTCAAATCTAGACAGCACACTAAAAAGCAGAGACATCACCCTGCCAACAAAAGTGTGTATTGTCAAGGCTATGGTCTTCCCAGTTGCAATGTATGGCTGTGAAAGTTGGACCATAAGAAAGGCTGAGCACCAAAGAATTGAGGCCTTTGAATTATTATGCTGGAGAAGACTCCTATAAGTCCCTTGGACTGCAAGACAATCAAATCAGTCAGTCCTAGAGGAGATCAACCCTGACTGCTCTTTACAGTAGAAGGCCAGATCCTGAAGTTGAAACTCAAATACTTTGACCACCTAATGAGAAGGAAAGACTCACTGGAGAAGAGCCTAATGCTGGGAAAGATTGAGGGCAAGAGAAGAAGGGGACGACAGAGAATGAGGTGGCTGGATGGAGTCACTGAAGCAGTAGGCGTGAGCTTAAATGGACCCCAGAAGATGGTAGAGGACAGGAAGGCCTGGAGGAACATTGTCCATAGGGTCGCGATGGGTTGGACACGACTTCGCAGCTAACAACAACAACAACACATGTATGAATGGGATTATGGAGCAATACTGCTATTTTAATGAACAGATTTTATAGTTTTTATTCTATGCGTCTGCAACCAGACATCTTCCAGATGTGTCACAATTCCTCCAATTCCCAATAACTGTCAAATCAGTCTGTAAAATTTAATTTCTTATGAGATTAATAGAATCAAAAATCAGAATGAATTATTTAATGTAGTGCAGTTTTATGTAATCAGTTTGTACTGATATAAATTTAACTGTAGCATTATACTGTCTCAGGAATCTCCAATCTTTTTGGGCTCGTTGAACTCGTTTGGAATTGTAAATATTGTAGAAATTTTTACAAAAAAACTGCTGGTAGAAATTGCCTATTAACAAGTGGTTGCCAAAAGGGACATAACTAATTGCAAAGATACTACTTTCTTATTACTTGCTTACTTCTTACTCTCTTTGCAGGTTACTTCTCCATATTTACTTACATTTGTTCATTTTCTTGGCAAGAAATGAGCTACATTTCTATTTCAGACACAAAGACAAATACACATAATACATACATATATTATAGATGTACTTGAGGTCCAGTGGAATTTTTTTAAAAAGAAAGGTAGGATATAAGCATAATAAATGAATGAAAGAATGAAAGAAAGAATGAAAAATAAATAAATAAATAAATAAATAAATAAATAAATAAATAAATAAATAAATAAAGTTAGAGTTTTCCTTTGCAGCAAGCAAAGGTTTTAATTTTTTAAAAAATTAAGACATTAAAAAAATGGAATGGAACTTTGCAGGCATTAAGAAAGGTAGTTTGACATTTCAGTATTTGCATCAAATGGAACCCACTCTTTTGTATTTCAGCTTACCAAAGAGCTTTTTCTCTTTCTCTCTCTCTCCCCCATCTTTCATCAGAAAAACAAACTGAGTTTATTATTTAACTAGGCTTTTGGATTAGAAATTTAAGCAGATTATTTTAATAAATATTTGGGAATATACTGTAAAACTATGTGGATAAGGTTCAAGTCCTACCTAATCTAACCTGCTGTTCCTCTACTGGCTGACAGATGCCTATATGGGAATCCTGCAAATGGGAGAAGTTATCTGAAGCAATTTAGTTCCAGGAAATGCATTTTTCCACCTACCATCAATTTACTGCCATCTTCAGCTCTTTTAGTTTAGATTAGAAATAACATATTTGCATGCCATAGCTGGTATTAGTTATCATAATATTTAGTAATTATTTAGCTGAAGGCACAATATTTGTTAATCTAGCTTTTGTTAAAAAATTTATTTCAAAATTTAATGGAAAGAAAATAAAGAACAGATGGCAATACTTTGCAACAGTGCTTTCTGAAATCATGGGTTGTTGAATCTAGTAGTGTTATACAAAACACTTGGCTTCTTTGCAGAAACCCTATTTTCATCTGTGTGCAAATTGTTAATTCAGGTTGCATAAAACTTATTCAAGCAGTAGCACAAAAAGAAATGGAAGAGAATTCTGTCAAGGGATGATAATTTCCATCCAAATGCTTTCCAATAGGAAAACACAGAAAAGAACTTCCAGGTTCTACCTAGAACACTTGCCAGTTTAAAGTCTTTTTTGGGCTTTTTACATAAATTGCTATGGGAAATATGTTAAAGTTTAGGCTATATAGCCTTTAATAAAAAATAAATAAATGCATGGTATAAATTACATAACCCTTGTAAAATCATGAATAGAGAACCTCAATCAAAAAGCGTCTAGGGCTATTCAAAAGAAGGGTTTATCATATCTCTAAGCACTTCACATACAAAAGGGTATCTTTTCCTACTTCCCAATGCCAAAGGACACTGTGCTGTTTCTTGTTCTTTGGCAGCAATAAACCAGATGTTTAATTCCTACCAATAAGCTTGTTAATTTTCTTTGGCTATTATGAATGGTATCACAAAATTACCAATTTGCTTTGTGTGTGTGTGTGTGTGTGTGTGTGTGTATTCGGCTTCATATATGTTTATGTGCATCTATTTATATCATATGATTGAAATAAAGAGTTTTAAATTTAATTTAGATGGAGTGTGCACACTTCCTGATCCTTTAAGGAGTTGGTATTCTAAAAACTGAATAACTGGTTTAATGTCATTGCTCTGATCTTCTTAGCTTCAGTTTTGACCTCATATTTTGTTACAGTTATCAGCATCCTTCTCCCAAGTAAATGCAGTATGTTTATAAAGCACAATGGTATTTATATACAGTCAGTCATTTTGTTTGCTCCATAGTATATCTGGAGAACAATAATTAGGCAAAGGCGTAATTCCATGGTAATTAATCCTGGATAATTGTTATCCTTTTCACCTGTGATTGATTTGCTGAGCTTTTTTCTTTTATGGTTATCTTTGAAAGTTTTGTCTATTTTAACTCAGGGACAGAATAACCAGATTTCAAGTAGCTAGCTTTGGATTCTGCCCTTCTTCTCCTAACCAGAGAATTGGATAGACAAAGAAATAATATTTCTTATATTGCAGAATTAGTTGGCATAAGGATGGAAATTTGAACACAGTTACATATGAGAAATATTGCATTGTCTGTTATCATTCAAAGGCCAAATAATATCTCTTGTTTCCACTTGCACCTAATTATATGATGTTGCTTTATCTAATCCTTAACCCATAAATAAAGTAGTGCTTTTTTCTTTAAGCCAGCAATAATGTCTGACACAAATATAATTAAAATGAAATCTTCATATTATAAAAAAGGATTTTTTAAACATAAAACTCTCCAAATGGAAATGATTGCTATAATCATTCTAGAACAAAGTAAATATATTTTAAAAAGATGTTAACTTATGGTATTTATATTTTTCTTTAAAATACTGCAGTGAAAGCTAATGTCCTAGAAGTAATTCAAATACTATATGCACTAATGAGAAAAATCTACTTGAGAAGAAAAATAAAGCCCTTATTTAAAAACAAATTGACGGCTCATATTATTGGGTTATTTTTTTTACTTTATATACATTGATGTTTTCATAGTTTTGGAGCTAACCCCTTAAACAGAAGACTTTTTTACAGTTGCTGAATGCAAAAAGATATGGATCTTTGTGAACATATCGATTATCTATATCAGGGCTTTTCAACTGATCATACGTGTACCACCTGAGGTACTTTGCCACATGGCAGGTGGTATGCGAAAGCTAGCCAACTGTAGCGGGGGAGGGGAATGAGCTGAAGTGACGCAAGCCTGAGGGAGAAGCAGCTGAAGCTGCAGGACAGTCTGGGCTCGGCAGAAGCCCCAGGATCTGGCAGGGCTCCAGCTGATTGGCGCTTCCGGAAGCAGCATGGAGCTGGAGGTGAACTGAAGAAAAAGGGGTGGTGAAGGAGAGGAGAGGTTATAAAAGGAGGTGGTTTGGGCGGGAAAGGGAAAAAATACAACAGGGAAAGAGAAAGAGAGGTCAGCTGGCAGGGAAGAGAAGCAGAAGCAGCTGCTGCTAGAAGAAAATGTCCCCTGGTTCTTTTTCTCCAGCCAGGAGAATGCAATCAGTGCTGATGAAATAAAAGGCTGGCATGTCAAAAAGGAGTGGGTTTATTTAGTTCTGGATCAGCGGGCAGCTTGATTGGGTTACCATAAGGATTTTTGTACAGTTTTTACAGCATTTTGTAATTCAGAGGCTCCTTTGTGTGCTTTGGTTATTGGAATATTTTAGTTTGTATTTTAGGCTAGCAATGAGTCCAAAGTGTTGACTTCTGTAGGTTTAATTCCTTTAAACCAGGACTTTTCAACCTTTTCACCCATTGTACCACTTTTAGGATATGGCAACATCCGAGTACCACCAGTCACCTAGCAAGGTGTCAAAAACTTAATGAGCAAAAAAAAGGGAAAAAAGTGATGAAGTACAGGTAGTCCTCGACTTACAACAGTTCACTAGTGACTGTTCGAAGTTACAATGGCACTAGAAAAAGTGCCCCCCCAAGCAACAACCGAGCAAGACACCTGCCTGCCTGCCCGACGGTTCTCTTCCTCCTGTCCAAGGTTTTCATTGTTGTGAGCATTTCTGTTGAGGATTGACAGCGGGGGTGGGGTAGGGGCTGTTTGAATGAGTTGCCAAGCATCTGAATGTAAATCACAAGACCCTGGAGATGCTGCAACATTCCAGCTGATCGGCGCTTCTTCTGGGCTCAGAAGTGCCAGGATCAGCGTCAAGCTCCAGCTGGAGCCTAGCACTGATCCTGGTGCTTCCACTGAGCCCTGACAGCCCCGAAGAAGCACTGATCCTGGTGCTTCCACTGAGCCCTGACAACCCTGCAGCTCCAGCCATCTCTCGCTCAGGCTTGTGCGGTGCTGCCACCGGTTCAGCTCATTCCCCTCCCCCACTACCACTTTTCTAGGATGGTCGTGTACCACCTGCCTGGTACCAATGTACCACAGGTGGTACCCGTACCACTGGTTGAAAAGCCCTGGTTTAGACAAATTAATTAGTTTTACCCCCTTATCTTAAGTCTGTCTATGGCTTTTAGAAAGTTTTCTTTGAAGGCAAACAGGCTTAATTTAAAGCTAAAGCTTTTTGCAATTGCTGGAGACTTTCAGTGTTGGATTGCAACAATGTGAGATGCTGGAGGCAGCTTAAAGAAAAAAAAACCCTGGAGTTTATGTGTTCGTTTTGTGGGACTTTCTTGGTTTGCACTAGATTCCTGTGTCTTTAAGGGTACTGGGTAGGGATGGGGGGTGCATTATTACTACACTGTGGAAGGAGAGCTAAGAAGGGCTGACCAGCTAGCTCAACTTTAAGACCTATGGACTTCAATTTAGCAACTTTAAGACTTATGGACTTCAACTCCCAGAATTCCTCATTCAGCCATGATGGCTGAGGAATTCTGGGAGTTGAAGTCCACAAGTCTTAAACCTGTGAAGTTTGAAGACCCCCGAGCTAGCTGGTAGTGGTGCATATTAATAATTCATCATAAATTTGTCAGTGCAAAGGGAAAGTGATTCAGCAAAGGGACAGCCGCCAAAGAAATTAAAACTGGTACTTTTTCCCCTTTTTTCCACAGTTTGTAATATTTTATTAGATTATAGAATAAAATATAAAAAATAAAATACAAAAATACAAAAGCAAATAGTAGGACACAGTGGGGAGAAAAAAAGGGGGGGAAAGTGAGGGGGAGAAGGAAAAAAGAACAGACTTCCTCTGTTGCAGCAGAAGGAAACATTAACATTAAACTTCAACTTTTTACTTTTCCATAATATTATAAACTAGCCATTTCTATAACAACAAGTGAATCTAATCAGTAAAACCCAAAATCCCCCCCTTTTTTGTCATCAAGTTTTTGACACCTTGCTAAGCACTGGTGGTACTCAGATATTGTCATGTCCTAAAAGTGGTAAATCTGTGAAAAGGTTGAAAAGCATTGATCTATATCACTAGGTTTTGTAGATCCACAACAGGAATTAGGAAAACAACTAAGGATTATTAACATTTATAGATAAAGGTCTCTGTCAGTTTCACTATGAACAAAAATAATTCAATCAAGAAAATTGTACAAGATTAAATTATAATGACCACAAATTATATCCATGATTAACCTGAAAACAAACATGTTTTTCTTTTCACAAATTTGTTTACTCTAATTTAGCTACCACAAAATGTGACTACAATAGATAATGTCAATCAGAATAATGGCCCAAACTTGAATAAATCAAATACTGTGATTTTTTTTTAGAACAAACCAAAACATGTTCACAAATACACTCATCATTCAAAAGAGCATGCACATCCACAAAGGAAATGAAGATATCAAAAGGAGGAAATATAGTAATCAATTTGTCCAGTAAAAAATTGAAAATAACTTCTAAATTTTAGGTACTAAGTTGCAGATGTTCCAAAGAGATGTTCCAGACACAACATAAGATGGCACTGTCTGCTACAGATTTGTTTTCTAACTTGCTTTTAAAGATTGATGTGGAATTGAATTGAACAGGTTACTTCAGAATATAATATTATAAGTTCATGAATATATAGGTCTCTCCCTGGTACAGAAATATAAAGATGGGAAGCTTAAGTCCAACACAAGGATTCCTAGCTGTCTGAATTATTCTTGGGTTTTCTGTTTCTGGAAGATTCTGGGCTTCTGGGATGAAGAACAGAACTCCAGTCTTTTCCTAGCCTTGTATCCCACTTCTCACTTCTCCTTCCAACTTCTCCTCAACTTCTGTCTTCTGGGTTTTCTCTTGGTTTAAAAAAGAACTCATACTTCTCTTGGAATAACTCTACCTACGGAACAAACACCCACCTGTATGTGTGTGTGTGTGTGTGTGTGTGTGTGTGTGTGTGTGTGTGAGAGAGAGAGAGAGAGAGAGAGAGAGAGAGAGAGAGAGAGAGAGAGAGAGAGAGAGAGAGAGAGAGAGAGAGAGAGAGAGAGAGAGAGAGAGAGAGAAGACAGAGAGAGACAGAGACAGAGACACAGAGAGAAATGTTGATTCTGTGAGTAAATTTATCACCTGCAAAGATCGGCTTGCAGCCTAGCATTTACCTTCATTTTGATGTACAATCCCTATGTAAGGGATTACAAGATAAGTCTGTAGAAGTGGTAACTCATACTTTCAACAACAAATAAATAAACACACCTTCAAACTTCCCTCCACACACACTTTATTTAGGGGAGTTGGTCATCCTAGGCTAGAGTTATGTTGCTGAATCATTATTTTAGTTTTCAAAATAGAAACTACTGGCAAATCAGCAGGGCAGCCATCACACCAGGGTCCTGAAAGCAGCCTAGTGGTGGAAATACAGGGATGGGAAGGGCCACTTGAGCAAGTGACAGCACCACCAGAGGGTCTTTACAGGGGTCTCTCTTTTGTACCAGATTAAGACAAAAGTGAAATACAGTACTTGGGTACCGCTATGACCAATACGAATTATATGTTATACCAGAATAATTATGTTAAGATATGGAATGAAATTAAGAACATGTTTAAAAGGACTTCCGGTTTGCCATTGTGGTGCCTGCAGACACAGGAAGGTCAGTTCCGTCTTCCAAGTCCAAATTCCTCCTGCTGGGGGACCCTGGAAAGGGTCGAAAGTCACTCTGTAGGAGCAATGAGCAAAAAGGGAACCTCCACTTAATCACATGAGGGCAGCAGCTCTTCCGCTTGATCTGGGGCAGCTCTCCAAACCGGTGGGGGAAAGACCAGCCATAGCAATATGGCTTGTCACTAAGCTGCTGACAGCTGAAGTCAAAATTACCACCAAGCACTTTTAAAGCAATGCGGATGAAACTGGGTGAGATCTGATCTTCTCTTTAAGACTTTAAATATCTTTTCCTGTCAGACCCTGTCAGCCAGAGAATCCCAACTGGTGAAGTCCAGGAAGAGAGACTTCTCAACTGTTGCCCCTGCCCTGTGGAACACCCCCCCTTCCCCCCTCCTGAGGTGAAGTGGCCATCAGTCTCCTGGCCTTCCAGAAAGGCATAGAAACATGGCTCTGTGGCCTTGCTTGGGGCACACATGGAGCATATAGCTGTGGAGCTGGTTAGTACCCTGAAAGCCATCCCTCTGTGTGCCTTGTTATTAATTTTTAACATTGATTGCTTCTTTTAAATTTTATATACTTTTTTGTGTTTTTACTATTTTATTTGTACACTGCCCAGAGTCCCTCTGTGAGGGAGATGGGCATTTCCTAAATATTATTAACCAAATAAAACCAAAAGACCAATTGGCTACAGGGGGATTTAGTTTTCAGTGGTTTTCATTTGCAGGCATCCTAGTCACTCCCTCATATTTCCTCTTTCCACCTATAACATCAGCTTGCACAGTTTCCACTCCCCTCACAACACTAATGATAAATTGTTCTACATTATTCTTGGGCTGAGACAGACAGATGTGCAGAAGAATTTATTCAGCATCTGTCAGACAAAGTCCACTTGCAGATGGATGCTGGCCTTATTGCAAGCCCAGAGGAGTTGCTGAGGGAGAGTCTTGCCTGGAACTTGGGAATGGTTTGGACCAGTTGAGCCTGAAGACATGGACAGGATCTTTAGGACACTGAGCTGAGCCACCTGCTCTTTAAATCCTCTGGTTTGTTAAAGTGGCTGAGGGGTTGTTGCGTGACTTGGCTCTAGCAATTTTTGTCCAATCTAACTTCCCCTTTTGGGGGAAGTTGGTTGAGAATGTGGTTGCATAACAGCTTCAAAGGATCTTGGGTGAAAAGGATTATCTGGATCACTTTCAGTTAGAATTCAGACTAGGGTATGGGTTATAGGCAGTATTAGTTGCCCTTCTGGATAATTTCTGATGAGGGCAAGATAGGGGTTCTGCATCCATCATTGCCCTACATGACCTCTTTGTGACTTTTGATACCATCAACAATTGTTTCAACTCAGAGGATTGGGGATGGATGGCACTGTGTTGTGTTGGTTTGCCTCCTTTCTCCGTAGTTGATTCTATTTGATGGGGTGATGGGGAGAGGAAGGTCCCATTCTTGGCTTCATCTGTGAGAGGTGCTGCAATGTTCGATTTTTTCTCTACTATTCAACAACTACACAAGGCCATCTGATAAACTCATTGGTACATTGATGTTACCCATTTATACATCTTTGTCACTGGTGAATTAAGAGATGCTGTGGACATCTTATCCTCGTGCTTGGATGCTGTGAGGGTCTGGTTGTCGAACAACAAGCTTCAGCTAACAAAAATGAGTGGCTTTGGGATTTGGGACATGTAGGACTCTGCTGTCTTTAGTGCTGGATGTATTGTATTGCCCCAAACAAACCTGGTTCACAACCTGGACTCACAACTCCTGTGCAGGTGGCTGTCATGGCTAGGAGGCACTTTGCACAACTTATCTTTTGCACAAGTTGTACCCATTCCTAGACTGGAGCACTCTGCTCACTCATGTTGTAAGTCACCTATGTACTGGATTATTAGACTATATATGTCCTTGAAGAATATTTGGAATCTTCAGCTGGTACAAAATGGAGCAGCCTGGGCAGTTTATGTGTGTCTCTAGAACAACACACCTCTGGTCTGAGAGCTACATTGGTTACCAGTCTGTTTCTGGGTCCAATTCAAGATGCTTCTTTGACTTTAAAGCCCCACATGAGGGCTTTAAAGCCCCACATTTGAGGGAATGCCTCTCCCTGATTATATGTGCCGATCCCATCAGATCTGACAGAAAAGGCATGTACAGGACCTGTCAGCCAGAGAGCTACATTTGGCAGGTCCCAGGATGCCACCCTTCCCTGTCATGGCTTCCCGCTTTATGGAACATCCTTACACACACACACACACACACAAAGTGAAGTTGGCCCCATCCTGTTGACTTTCTGTAAATCCCTCAAGCCCTGGTTATGCTATTAGGCCAGGGAGGATTGGTAATATACTGAGGGTATATTACTGAGATATTTAGTGGCACCATTGTTATTAAGATCTGCTGTTCTCTCTTAACTTTGAGTTTTTTAAATCAATCTTTAAAATAATTGTCATTTATATTTTAATCTTTTTACTTTCTTGTTGTATAATATCCAGAGTATCATTTTTGTGAGATAGGTGGCCATATAAATTTCATGGATGGATGAATAGATGGATGGATGAATGGATGGATGGATGAAGGAAGGAAGCAAGGAAGGAAGGAAGGAAGGAAGGAAGGAACGAAGGAAGGAAGGAAGGAAGGAAGGAAGGAAGGAAGGAAGGAAGGAAGAAAAAGTAAGTAATACTGAGGATTGCTTAAAAACATATCATTAATCCTATATTTCCTACACAGAAAAACCAAAATTTTGAAATATATACTTTTTAAAGGGAAGTTATTTCCCAATGTAAAATTAGACTGTTATAGGATCTTCCCATCCACTTACATTATGTATTGCAAGTACACATACAGATCATCTTTTTAATCTTTTTTTTTACCTTGTAGGTGGACAAAGTTATTTCTCAAAAATGCTTTATTTGTTTATTTATTTCTACACTACCACAATCACTAAAGTAGCTCTAAGCAGCTACAGTGCCCTTGACCATTACAGCCTTCAAAGTTAGAGCTCGAGAAATAAATAAAATGAACTCTGTAATTAAATAGTTTGATTCCCAGAAAACAAAATGAAAATACCCTATATTTACTGTACCATTGATTTGATTCTCACAGGCCACCATTTCTTTTCTTTTCCTTTCCTCCTCCCAACCCTACCCTGTTTCTTATTTCTACAAGTACATTACATTAAATTAACAAAACAGCTTAACTCATTATGTTGTTGAAACTGATGCATTAAGTGCCTTTTCCTTTTAGAACATTTTGCCACAGACTAAAACCTCATTATCTTTACAAGTTGAAACAGCTGCTCTTTTCTTAGTAAGTTAGTGACTTCCGAGGGACATGGTTTAACCAACTTAGCTGCATAAGAGTAACATGTTTTCTAAATATCTTTTCCACTTTTTTACTTTCAGTAATTAAATACGAAATTGTTTATAAGGGTTTAGAAGATATTTCTCATGAGTGCAAAAATGTTATTTGTATTACAGTGATGGCAAACCTTTTAGAGACCGAGTGCCCAAACTGCAACCCAAAACCCACTTATGTATTGTCAGGTGCCGGGTGGGCGTGGCCCATTGGGTGGGTGTGGCCCATTGGGTGGGTGTGGCTGCGGTGGTAACAGCAGACTGGGTGGGACTAAAAAGTTCAATCAATCAATTCCAACTTTGCGTGATCTGTTTTTTTTCCTGCGAGAAGTTGAAATTGATTGAACTTTTTTTTGTTTTTTCTGCACATGGCGGCAGAGGCCTAAAGTCAAAAGGTTTTATAAAACCCAGCATCTTCAGAGACGTTTGGAATGCTATCAGGATGGGAGCTGTAGGAAGCAGGATGGATGGAAGCATTTTAGTTTTCATCACTTCAATCAATTGTTAATATTCTATTTTTAATATTATGTAAATACTCTCAGATGACATGTTAGTGTTTCTATCATTTGCTAATAGTTTTAAAATTCCATGGCTGAGTTTTAAAATAAAACTTAACATTATTTTTCTAAATGAAAAATTGTTACAGGTAGTCCTTGAGTTATCACCACTTGTTCCATGTCAGTTCAAAATTACAACTGTTGAATGAGGGGGATTTACCTGCTGGCTTCAAAGTCATAGGGAAAGGCAGCAAAGTCATAGGGAAGCTAGCAGGGATGGTTGCAAGGTGCTCCCATAAGTAACTCCTGTGGCTTTTTCTCCCAAGGAGCCTCACTCTCTCATGCTTGGGAGCATGCCTGCCCACAACACTGCCTAGGCTGCCCAGTGCCCAACCATGAGCCTTGCTGGCCCACTCATGGTCTTACTGCTCTGCCTGAGGCCCCCATTCACACATTTGGGGCCCTGCCTGGGATCCCCGCACACTCCCATGCTTCTGTCTCTTCCTGCTTAACAACCCAGGTGGTCTCTGTGTTATGATAATAATTGGACTGCTGAAATTGCTGTTGCTAAATGATGTAGTCATATGACATTGTGCTTAATGGCCCATCGCTTACCCATGGTATTCCCAGTCCCAACTGCTATTTCAATCTGAAGATTGTCAAAAATGGTGATTCAATTTACACCTCAAGTTTTCTCTAATAATTCTTTTTTCTTTTGTATTAGTTCTGGCTCTCTATAAAAGTAATGTGACACATATCCCAGTTTCAAACATTGTCTGCTTTTATTATACACTTCTATAGCTGCAGAACTAATTTTTAAGGATTTATTTTATTATCTAGTGGCTGCTTAGATTTTTAATTTGTAGAAAATGGGGATATGTTAAAATGGTAAAGGCAGTTCTTTTCCTAGTCCATTTTTTATTTTCATAGATTTGAGTCCTTTATATGTATTTAGATGGGATTGTAATGTGGATTGTTGGGTGTTCAAAAAAGAAATTCAATTTATTTTTATAGGACTACTCTGAGCATGAGCAAATATATTTTTAATATGCTGTATATGTTAAATGTTAATGTATAATAATTATAAGCCTTATAAAAGGAATATTTTAAAGAGGCTATACTTTATTAAACAATAATATATAGCACCCTGAAGATTTTAGACTAACATAATGATTATAGTCCCTTCCTTCTCTTCCTCCTTTTTCTCCCTTAAGATTTGGATGAGCTGCTGCATACATTATAGATATGTTATATCTATGAATGAATTATATTTACATGTGGTCTGCCCCCTCATCAACAACAGAATAGGTTTTCTGGAAGTAAATTAAAATTTTGAATGTGTTTGTTTAATGGTAGGAATCTGTAATACCAGCAAGAAAATGAATCAGGCTAACAATTACATTTAATGGATTAAAGATCACAGTAGGATACTGGTTGTCTCAGAAGTTCATTTACAGTTCTGATCTGCCAAAGACAATGAACCCATGTCCCAATGCTTGATGTAAAATGCCTGCTAAATTTGACACATCAAAATGAAGTTTTTTGAAATGTATTTGTTCTATGTTATTTTTCAATAAAATTTTGTAAAATTTTCCTGTCTTTTCTTGCTTGTACTATTCAAATCATGCAAGAACCATGGGGGAAATTACTTTTAAATATAATCACTTCAGTGTCTATTTCTTTTCAATATGTTGAAATTTAGCACTGTGATTAGAATGACTTTTATCATTCCCCCATGTTATATACCACAACAGGCGTGTCAAACTCGCAATGTCACATGACGTTGTGCGACATATTGGGACTTTGTCCCCATTGCCGGCAGTGGGGTGGGTGCGGTTTCGGTGTGACGCATCTGGCCAGGAGGCCGGCAGTTTGACATGCCTGTGCTACAATGTTGGAGCAAGGCATTTTGAAGGGGAAATGTGTCTTTTGAGTGGATTCCTTTAATATAAATTAATATGACTATATTGTCTTGCAGGCAAAAGGAGAAACTAAGCTGTTTCTTAGCTGGATTAAATAAGTGTTGGTATTGTATTTTGAAACGTTGAAAAATACTGATTTATGCAACAGACTGATGGAAAGAGCTAAGAAGATGGCATCTGAAATATTTACCTGTCAATCATGCTGTGGGCTGCCTCTTGCCTATTGGAGCATCTCATTAGAATGGTAATGGAGCACGTCTTAATAACAGTCCCACCTCTGCTTTTGTGCACCTGCTGTTAACATGGGTGGGCCGGGTAAATGTGGAATCAAGGCAGGAAGGAGAAGGATTAACAGAAGCGATGGAACAAACAGTTTAGAAAGAAAATAGTTTCAACACTTGAAAGAAAGGAGGAAAGCTAATACTCTTAGTCTTGGCAGTTCTCCCTCTTGCTTAGATCTTTGCATAACTCAACAACAGTTGTCCCACAACTAAAGGCTTATTCCCCTTCCTAAGTTCCCTCACCATCAGAAGAGGCAGCACTCTGTTTCTGGATGGCAGAAGTGAACATTACTCTTTATCAGGGCTTTTTTTCTCATAGAACGCTCAGAACAGAGTTCTGGCACCTTTTTTGGATGGAACCTTGTAGGGTAGGCAAGGCGGGTTGTATGACATGTGTGAGTTCCGGCACCTTTTTCTTTTACAAAAAAAGCACTGCTCTTTATTAATGACTTTCTAAGCAATCTTAATGAATTTCTTTGTCGTTCCTCCAAAATGTACTTTACCCTACTGTATCATATCACCTGGAGTACTACTTCCATTTCAGATAGTGTGCTTTAGCACTTTCTAAACTTCATTTGCTTATTTATTTACGGTAGTTATTTATTTATCCATACATCATATTCATATCGCTGACCATCTCACAAAATGTGACTGTGGGTGACATACAATAAAAGCCCCTATAAAACAGTAATATAAAAATGTTAGATAATTAAAATTGTTGGCTACAATACTTTTAGAGAAAGGAAGGAGACCTGTCCCTTTAATTGAATCAATTCTTACCATGCATCTTAATGTTTCCCTCCCTCCCTCCACTATAGCAAAGAACAATTCACAATTCAGTTGCTCAAAGTAAGTCTGTAGCAATTCACCATATCCAGTTTAAATTCTAATTTGAAAGATCAGTACCTAGAGGAATTTTAAACAATTGATGAAGTCCAATACTAGTACCATTGCATTAGTATAATGACAGAATATTCTTGTCCCTTTTGGTTTGCAGACTTTTCCCTAGCTTTGAAGATCCATTCAACCTTGGCAAACAGTACTGTCCAAATTATTATTTCTGCGTTAGCATGAAATATATGAAGCCGCCTCTGCCTTTGGTGGAGGAGAGTTTCAGAGGACATGAACATTCACAAATCCTAGGAGGTGCTAGGATAATACTAGTCTTGTTCTCTAGTATAGGGCTTTTCAACCTTTTCACCATTTGTACCACTTTTAGGATATGGCAATATTCGAGTACCACCTAGCAAGGTATCAAAAACTTGATGACCAAAAAAAAAAAAGAAAGAAAAAAACCTGTTCAAAGTTGCAATTGCACTGAAATCACTTTTGACCATTTTCACACTTATGATCCCAGGGTCATGTGATTTATATTTGGATGCTTGACAACTGATTCATATTTATGATGGTCACAGTGTCCCAGGGTCATGTGATCCCCTTTTGCAGCCTTTTGACAAGCAAAGTCAATGGCAGGGCTGCTGATGGCCAAGTGCTAAGGCGGGAGTTCCTTCTCTCCCTCCACTCTCCATCTCCCTCCCTTCCTCCCTGCCTCATCTCCAGCCAATGTTGCCTTTCTTCATGGCTGCCTTTCTTCATTCCTTGTGGAGGGTGACCCCTCCTCACTGCATTTCTTGCCTATTTGCTGCTGCCAGCATAGGTGGCTGCCACAGAAATTGTAGATCGGCTCATAGCCGGACTCCTCTCCTCTCCCCCACCCTCCTTCTCCTCCTTCTTTCCCTTTGGTGCAGCTAGAGCTGACTCCACCTCCTTCCAAGGCTGCTGCTTTTTTCTCTCTCTCCCTCTCCCACCCAAACTGCCTCCTTTTATAGCCTCTCCTGTCTCCGCTCCCCTCCTCCTCCTTTCTCATTTGGGTGAGCCAGAAGTGAGCCTGGGGTCTTTGCCTCACCCCAGCCACTCTGCAGCTCTGGAGGACACAGTAAGTCCTTGCCTGTACTGGCTCATTCCCTCCCCCACTACACTTGGCTGGGCAGGGCTGCATACCACCTGCCACGTGCTAATGTACCACAGGTGGTAAGCATTGCACTGTTTGAAAAGCCCTGCTCTAGAGGTTACGTTTGGCTGCATTCAACTCATTTGCCATCAAGTAAATTGCCCTGCCTTTGTGATTCGGATAGCATTTGCTTTGTAGTCTCTGGATAGAAATGAATAGTAAGTAAGCCTGGAATGGCTTTATGCCATTATATGCGAAGTGTGGTAAGGGCAGCTTAGTTATCAGGCAACTATTTCTGGATGTTGCAGACTAAGAAAAGTAATAATAAATCATAGAGATTGCTGATAGTCTTGCATTTTTCTTATTTAATCACCATACCAATGTTTAATTTCATGTCTTTATTTAGATGTAATTAGGTACTTCTATACTATTCTAAGCTCTATTTCATAATATTCTAGAATTTGTTGTATTTCTTATGGTTGGATTTCTTGTAGTTCTTCTTGAGTCAACTCAGAAAGTTCAGACTGATCCAGGAGCTTTTGATACAGTTCTACAGAGGAATTGTTGAATCTGTAATTTGTACTTCTATAACTGTCTGGTTTGGCACAGCAAGCAAATGGGATAGGTGCAGATTCCAATGAATAGTTAGAACTGCAGAAAAAACAATGGGAACCAGCCTGCCTTCCAGTGAGGAGCTGTATATTGTAGAAAATATCTACAGACCCCTCACATCCTTGACATAAACGGTTTCAACTCCTCCCTTGGGATGCTGCTACTGTTGAACACCTAATTTTCTCAGTACTGTCTAATATCTAACATCTAAACAACAACAATGACAACAACAACAACAATAACAACAACAACACAGTCAGCCAGATGTTCAGACTGGGTTTGGCATTTTTGTCTACTTATCGAGTCCTTACCAGGGACCTGGGATAGGCAGATGTGGATGTTTTATAGTATTGACCATATCGTCACATGATGGAAGCTGTTCAGTGTAAAGCTGCCTTTTGCAATTGACTGATGGTGAATTTGTCATTGCCAATGGTGCTCAAGGGGTGCGCCAGTTGTTTTGGGATTGCCCCCAAGGCACCTATTACTATTGGTATACCCATCTTGCCTTTGCCTCAGTCATTCTCTTCCTATTTGTATGTCTTTGTATTTCGTTATCTTCTCCAATACTTTCCCTTCTACTGTCTCCAGGCACTGCCACATCCACTATCCAAACTTTTTTGTCTGTCTGAATTCTAAAGTTCAAGAGCAATTTAACTTCTTCATTTTTTCTCTATTTTATGGACCCACCAGTTCTTGCTTGAGGGCAAATGATATTTCTTGCAGATTTTCCAATGCACCATTGTTGTTACTTTGTCATGTTGCTGAGTAGTTGTGAGTAGGGTGGGGTTTTTGTTTTGTTTTTTGCAAAATAAGGATATTTAGGTCTAGTAAGTTCAAAATTTCCATGTATCTAGATTCTAGGCAGACCCTTGGGTATTGCTCCAAGGGCTCCTATTACTATTGGTACAACCATTGATTTCTTCCTCCACAGTTGCTCAACTTCAATTTGCAAATCACAATATTTTGTTATTTTTTCTAGCTGTTTCTCTTCAATTCATGCATCACCTGGTATTGCAATATCAATGAACCAGATTTTTTTTCTTTTCCACAATAGTGATGTCAAGCGGATCTGAATGTTTGATGGTGTTACAGATATCACTGCAGTATTATTATTATTATTATTATTAATAATAATAATAATAATAATAATAATAATAATAATAATAATAATAATAATAATAATTGCAGTCAGCCAGATGTTCAGACTGGATTTGACGTTTTTGTCTACCTATCGAGTCCTTACCAAAGACCTGGGATAGGCAGATGTGGATGTTTGATGGTATTACAGATATTGTTGTAGGATGGAAGCAGTTCCTAGTAAAGCTGTCTTTTGCAATTGACTAATGGCGAATTTGTCAGTGCCAATGGTGTTCAAATGGTGCTCCAGTTGTTTTGGGATTGCACCCAAGGCACCTATTACTATTGGTATTATTATTGATAATAATAATAATAATAATAATAATAATAATAATAATAATAATAATAATAATAATAATCTTCAACCTGATTCACAGCCTAGGACCGGTAAAAACTGAGCAGTTGAAGTCCTAACCAAGGGCCTAAGAATAGAATAGAATAGAATAGAATAGAATAGAATAGAATAGAATAGAATAGAATAGAATAGAATAGAATAGAATAGAATTTAGAATAAATAGATTAGAATTAGAATTAGAATTAGAATTAGAATTAGAATTAGAATTAGAATTAGAATTAGAATTAGAATTAGAATTAGAATTAGAATAGAGCTGGAAGGGACCTTGGAGGTCTTCTAGTCCAGCGCCCTGCTCAAGCAGGAGAACCTATAGTATACCATCTCAGACAAGTGACTGTCTAGCCTCTTCTTACAAATCTTCAGTGATGGAGTGCCCACAATTTCTGGAGGGCTGTTAAAGTTATCACTATCACTATCACTATCACTATCACTGTCACTATCATCATCATCATCATCATCATCATCATCATTATTATTATTATTAAACCTTTATTCATTAAACATGAAACTCAGTCAACTGAACACTCAAATTGACTGGCACTAATGGTTGACAGAGGTTGCTGCCAGCATCCTAGGTATCAACCAGGTATCTCCTTAAAATGTAAGATGTTCCGAGTAGTGTAGTTTTTTGTAGTTTTGCTGGAGTTGTTGCAGGAAGCTGCAATTTCTTGATGTATTTTGCAAGGTTTGGGATATAGTTCCCAACGCCCCGATGACAATGGGTATCATTGTTACATGTTTCATCCTTAATCGCAGTTTTGATGGCCAGGTCGTGGTATTTTGTAATTTTTTCCAGTTCTTTTTCTTCAACTCTGGCATCTTCTGGTACAGCAATATCAATCAACTGTATGCTTTGGTTCTCTACAACTGCGATATCTAGCATGTTGTGTCCCAAATGGAGATCTGTCTGTATTCAGACATCCCACAAGGTCTTCACCCTTTCACTCTCGACAACTTTTTCCACCCTATGTTCCCATGACTTTTCGGACACAGGCAAGTCATATTTTTTACACAATGCCCAGTGCATTAGTTTAGCAACTCGGTCATGTCTAGCTTTGTAATAGTTTATGTGATTTTGTTGCACTCACATATTAAATGTGAAACAGTTTCAACTTTGTCATTGCAAAGTTGGCAGTTTGGATGATGATGATGATGATGATGATGATGATGATGATGATGATGATGATGATGATTGTTATTATTTTGCTTTGCATGTACTGTGAGACCTTCTGCACTGGAGACAAATTCCTTGTGTGTCTAATTATGCGTGGCCAAATAAAGTCTTCCATTTTGCTCTGCTCTGCTCTGCTCTATTCAATGCAGCTTTGGTACAGATATTAGACAACTGAAATAAAAAAAAAACATTTTCAGTTAAAAATGGAAAGAGGCTTTTTTTAATCCTAATATTTTTTGCTAATAGTTACCAACATTATGTTTTATTCATATTATTTTGAGGCAGGACTGAAAGATATAATGGATTAATTTCTAAAATTTTAGTTGCACTAAGATTCCCAGTGGCTTACTTTGGATGACAAATGAGAAAAATTGTGATTTGGAATCCTTGGGGCCCATTGCACTGACTGCTTGGGTTATACAGAAAGTTGGAACCTTTTTGACTACATGTTATTGAATGTGTATGGAATAATGGGAATAATAATAACTGTAGCTTATGTTACTTAAATAAATTTCCCTCATGGCACAGTGGTTAGAATAGAGTGTGATCATGACTGACTCAAGGTTGACTCAGCCTTCCATCCTTCCGAGGTCAGTGAAATGAGGATCCATATTGTTGGGGGCAATATGCTCTGTAAACAGCTCTGTAAGCAGTAAAGTACTATGGGACAGTCTAAGTGCTTGGTGCTATTGCCAGTGCTTTTTTTAAAAAACAAAAAGGTGCCGGAACTCACACATGTCATACAACGCACCTTGCCTACCCTACAAGGTTCCATCCAAAAAAGGTGCCGGAACTCCGTTGAGCGTTCTATGAGAAAAAAAGCCCTGGATTGCTATTTGAATTTTTTCCCCATGCCACAATCAAGCAGTACAATCTTAATAAATGCATACATTATAAATAATTTTTCACAATATTAAATCTTTGAAGCACAAATAAAATAATAAAACACCTCATCAAAAGGCAATAAAGATATAAAGCAACACCGACAATTCCATATTCTTCTTAAATCTGTTTTATTATTTTCTACAAATACTTATACAAGAGCTCTTTAATTTTACATACTTATTATCAGATGGACTTGAGTGGCATGTATATTTATCAGTGGCAGCATCCATTAAGAAAGTAAAAATTATTGAAAACATTACTTTTATTAGCATGGTAAATAAGAAGGATATTTCTTGACTGTAAGGAATGCTGTTCCTATCTTTTACATTAATTTAAAATGCACTTTTCCTTTTATGGAATTTTTATATATACTGTAAGCCTTGCTGAAAAATCTTTTACCAAAATTTCAGTCTTTATATATAGGCAAAATTACCCCTGGGTGCAGATAATCATTCTGTCCCATGATGGTGACTTCCTTACAAAGTCTCTAAGTAGCAACATTTTGCCATTCTCCAGTCACTTCTCATAGCACTTCTTGGACTCCGAAGCAGTTTAGTTTCTATGACCAAGGGCAGCCTTGATCCTCAGTTCTAACCCAAATGCTATGTTACCCTTATGTATTAGCAAACAGAAAAGTTCCAGACATCCAGCAACATTCTTATACAAGATGTTTGACAAGTTAAATCCAAACGGACCAAACAAATTTCACCCATGTACTTTCCCAATGACATATTTAATGTACTGTAATAAATTTGTTTAGATACTTGTGCAGTATTGTGCAGATATTGGAGTATTTGACTCTGAGAAGCTTTGACATGTGCACTTAAACTTAACATGTGCAAGTGAAAATGGTAGCAGAGGCAAAATTATTTTCATACAGTGGAGCAAGAGGGTGGGAGTTAGAATCTTTTAAAAGCTGTGAATAGTCAGCTTTGACTCTTCATGTTCTTGGCTTTTATTGCTCATTATTTTGGCTCCCTAGCTTCTCCTAGGATGCAGCACAGAGTGTAATGCTTACTGTTTTTGTACAAACACAGGCTGTTTCCGGGGTAGGTGGGGGGAAAAGAAAATGAAAGCTAGTAAGTTAATATCTCTTTATACATTGCAAAGCACAGCCAAGGTTCATGTTCTGTTCTTCAGCTTGGTGCATCAGGCAGACTGAATAGAGATTAAACTGAATACTTGTATAGTCTTTGCTAATTTCTTCAAGTGTTTGGCTGCATATTGCCAGCGCATTTGCAGCCTGGCTCACTTTAGTTGGTTCCATACCACCTGAGTGTTCTTTGCAGTAAGGAGGAAGAAGAGCAGTATCCCCAGATGTCTTGTTTAATTTAGCTTTCTGCTTCCCTTCCAGCTAAAATAATTTCTTCTTGTTGCTCTTGCTGCTTGTAGGTGATCCTGTTCAATCATTTTTGTCATTGTCTTCACAGTTACTAACTGATACTTTCACAGGAAATTTTAAATTAAATTTGAAAACATCAGTAACAGTAAGAACTCTTAACTGGAAAATAGGCTTGTAGTATGTATAGATAATGAGTATAGAATTAGAATTCTTTATAGAATTCTTTATTGGCCAAGTGGGATTGGACACACAAAGAATTGTCTCCAGTGCATAAGCTCTCAGTCTACATACAAGCAATAAAACATGATCATAGTCATTGTAAAATACATTCATCATAAATAATAAGACACAACAGTTAGTGATAGTCATAGGATACTAAAATAGGCAATCAACATAAATCATACTAGGATACCAAATAAAACAATATAAGTCATAAGATACAAGCAACAAAGTTATAATCATAAATAGATTAGGAGATAGGTAATAGAAAGATGAGAAGAATAATAGTAATACAGGCTTACTACATAGTTTGACAATGTTGTGGGAATTAGTTGTTTAGCAGAGTGATGGCATGGGGGGGGGAAAACTGTCTTTGTGTCTAGATGTTCTGGCGTGCAATACCCTATAGCATTGTTTTGAGGGTAGAAGTTGAAACAGTTTATGTCCAGGATGTGAGGGGCCCATACAATACAATAGAATTAGACTGTAAGCACTAAAGACCAAATAGCAATGCAACCAAATAATAATACCCTAGGACCTAAAGCTTAGGTGAATTGATCTGATTATCTCTCTTCAAGTCAGGGCTGTCTCAGTGACTACTCAGATTTTTTCCAGGAGAATCTGTCCCCAGCTTGGTTTTCCATCTCTGCACCCATTCCCGCTGAAATTGGGTTCATTCATTTTGCTGGTGGTCATGTTTTTTCCTTCTAGTTTTTATAGTATTATAAACTTCTCCAGAGAGCCAGAGATTTGTATAATGTGTCCAAAATATGATAACTTCAGCCTGGCTACTTGTACCTCAAGTGAGAATTCTGGAAAAAAAATTGATTTTTTAAAATGAGGATAATGATTCATTTGTTTGTTTTCTTGGCTATCCATAGTATTCTCAGGAATCTTCACCAACACCAAATTCAAAAGCTTAAAGTGTAATGCATTTCTTGATTGATAGTTGCTTTAATGTTGATAGTTGATCCTAAAAGGCATAAGGTATCCACCAGTTCAATACCTTAATTGTCAGTTTGTGGCTGGTTGCTCTACTGTTATATGAGCCTGGTTTTTATATTTAATGTTAATTTCATTTTTCCCCCACTGTGTTCTTTGACACAGAAAAGCAAACGCCTACTGCTTGGTAAGCTATAAAAAGGTGGAATAGACAACATCACCACCAGATGGATATGTAGCTGGCTGGCAAACCGTACCCAATGAGTAGTCCTCAATGGTACTACATCCATATGGAGAGAAGTAAGCAGTGGGGTACTACAAGGTTCCATCTTAGGCCCAGTACTCTTCAATATCTTCATTAATGACTTAGATGAGGGAATTGAAGGGGAACTCATCAAATTTGCAGATCACACCAAGCTGTCAGGAGTAGCCAACACCCCCAGAAGATGAACTCAGGATCCAAAAAGATCTTGACAAACTTAAACAATGGGCCCTATCCAACAAAATGAGTTTAAATGTAGAGAAAAGTAAAGTTTTACATTTAGGCAGGAAAAATCAAAGGTACAAGTACAGATTGGGCGAGACCTGGCTTAAAAACAGTAACTGTGACAGGGATCTTGGATTCCTAGTGGATGATCACTTGACTATGAGCCAGCAGGGTGCAGCAGCAACCAAAAAAGCTAATACAATCCTGGGTTGCATAAACAGAAGCATAGAATCAAGATCACGCAAAGTATTAGTATCACTTTATAAAACCATAGTAAGACCACACCTGGAATACTGCAACCAATTTTGGTCACCATATCACAAAAAAGATTTTGAGAGTTTATAAAAAATTCAGAGAAGAGCAACTAAGATGATCAAAGGCCTGGAGGCTAAAACATACAAAGAACAGCTATGGGACTTGGGTTTGACTAGTCACTAGTCTAAAGAAAAGAAGAACTAGGGGAGACATGATAGCAGTGTTCCAGTATCTGAGGGGTTGCCACAGGGCAGATGGGACCAGGTTATTTACCAAAGCACCAGAGAGAAGGACAAGAACCAGTGTTGGAAACTGATCAAAGAGAGAAGCAACTTGGAACTAAAGGGAAACTTCCTGACAGTGAGGACAATCAACCAGTGGAACAGCTTACCCCCAGAAATTGTGGGTGCTCCATCACTGGAGTTTTTAAAGAGGAGACTGGACATTCACCTGTCTGAAATAGTATAGGTTTTCCTGCTTGAGCAGGGGGCTGGATTAGAAGACCTCCAAGGTCCCTTCCAGTTCTATTCTATTCTATTCTATTCTATTCTATTCTATTCTATTCTATTCTATTCTATTCTATTCTATTCTATTCTATTCTATTCTATTCTATTCTATTCTATTCTATTCTATCCTATCCTATCCTATCCTATCCTATCCTATCCTATCCTATCCTATTCCTAGAATTTGCAGATCATTTGCATTTTCAGCTACTAGAGTGGTAACATCAGTATAACACAGTTATAGCATCATTTTCTAACACTAGAGTTTCTTGTAACTCCAGAATACCTTTTAAAGTACGTTGGTGTTTAACATCTCTGCTGTTCAGAATTTCAGTGTACTTCATCTGTCTTTGATTGACCTTTTTTAAAAACAGTTGTCATCTATATATTGATGTCCTTTAGCATGTCAGATTGAGATTAGAATCTCCTTTTAAGTTCACAGATCTTTTGGAAGACTTTCTTAGTCTTTCTGTATCTTCTGTATTTGTTTCCATCTTTGATGTATTTACAGATGTTGTAATAATACTTTTTGTCTCTTCTAATAGCTCTTTAAATTATTTAATGAATTCATTCCTAAGATCTTTATCCTTTTTGGCTTCTTTTTTTGTCTTGGTAATTTCCACGGATTGTTATGACATGCAGTTTGCTTTCTTCTATTTCTTGATCCTTGGCAGTGTATTTTCACATTTATTATTAACATTTTCTTTGATTTTATTCTGCAGTTTCTCTGATCCCCAATTAATGAGTATCAGGACTTCAAATCGATTCTTGATTTTTGAAAATGGTGGGTATGTGGATCATACCATCGAAATTGCATGGCTTTCTCCTCTCACTTCACTTTAAGTTAGAAATTGCACATGAGCAGTATATCATCTGTTCCACAGTCATCCTCTGGCCATGTCTTTGCTGTTATAACCAAATTCTTTTACCTCCTTGTACCAATGGAATACTGGCATCATTTCAGTTATTTTAAGACATTGTTAGCTATGAAGAGATCATTGGAGTAGGAAAAATTGATAAGTGATCCATTTGCTTCACTTTGATTTCCTACATCATACAATCCAACTACATTTTCCTCTTTAATATTTGCAATGTTGGCATTTCAGTTTTGGGTATCACAAGCTATACATCTTGCTTACATGTTCTTTCAATGTCAAACTGCACTTGATCATAAACCTCATCAACTTCCTCTTCCAAGTCAGTGATTGGAGCATAAACCTGAATGATCATATTAAAGAGTTCTTCATGAGGTTTAATTGATATTATTTAGTCAAAGATGGCATTGTAGCTAAGTATTATTCTTGTTATATGCTTCCTAACTATGAAAGCAACACTGTTCCTTTTTCGTTTTTCAGATGTTGAGGGGTAAACTGTGTGATCTTCTGATTGAAAGGGTCCATTTCTAGGCCATCACAATTCCCTGATACCTAAGATGTATTAAGATGCCTAATATGACTTTCACCATGATGCACTTTCCCATGTTAATGCTTCTTGCATTCCATGTTCCAACTTGTAATTCTGATTTTGCTGTTTCAGATTTGAGTGGCATTCCAATTGACAATCCCATCATCCAGCACTGTATTTTGTATTTTCAGTTCATATGGTGTTTTTTTTTTAAGTAAAATACAGGACTGATTCGTCATTGTTTTTCCCCATGCATTATGAATTGGTTCCCTTGCCATTGTTGCCAAATGTGGTCATCTTCCTTGGGCTTCTTCCTATATCACTGCTGCTCAATGCAGGCACCTGCTTGCTGTAACTGGGTGCCTGGAATGACCTTCCTGCCTTTGGGATTCTGCTGGGAGTAAATATTGGAAACACTTTTGCTAATTGAACACAACTCGCTTAAAAAAAATTCTCCAGAAATTTAACTTTGGAAGAATTTTAAAGCTAAGCAGGGTAACCTAAATGCCAGGGGCACAAGGGATTATGTGTAGTACATAATCCAATATTTTTATTATACAAAAATGTGTAACATATAAAGACAACATTGTTTCATTAGTCTCTCAGAGTCTCCCAGGAGTTAATCACAGTTGTCCTCACATTGTAGATGGTGAATTACTGCAGCAGTAATGAGGGGAAACTAAAATGAACGATCCCTTGGTGAGCATGACACATACAATTTGGAAGTGGTTCTCTTGGTGGTCTTTCAAAAAAATGTATTGACCACTTCTGCTTTCATTGATGTTTAATGAACTCAGATGCACAGCATGAAAATAGAATTCAATAATGTATAATGATGGCTTCCTTTAAGGGGAAAAAAACTTAATTGGATTCTTATCAGGTAATCTCTCAATGAGAGGGCACAGCTGCTAATTATGGTTATTGATGACATTTGGATTTATTGAAATCACAGCCTCCTTTCAGTAAATATATATGTGCCTGCAAACACACACACACACACATGCACGTGCACACACACACACAAACATAAAGTGGGGGGGAATATAAGTTATTTAACTCTCAACAGTGTGCAATCAAAACAAAAGTTTACCTATTAAAATATTAGAGTCAGATTATAAATCACATTTAGAGCATATGATCAATACATTCCAAGAAGTTAATACAGATTAATCTGGGACAAAAATGCAAATTAAAAACTTGTGATTGCAGTTTATTACTCAGATTCATTATACTTGCTTTTATTTTTACTTGGGGTTGTCCAGCTCAGTACTAAAGCAGAGTTCACGATCTTTACAGTAGTTTCATGTTGTGTTACAGTGAGACTTCCTCAGTTTGGTGGTTCTAAAATGGTGATTGCCTTACACTAGTTTTACTCTGTGTGGATGAGCCACCTAGGCTATAAACATTGCAAGGCAATTGCAAATTCTGCAAAAACCATTATTTTAATAATGACCTCACTAAGTCTGGATAATTCCAACTATACTAACTTATTGTTAAAGATACATTAGACAAAACAAAGTATTACATTAATATGCTTATGCTTCTTTACTTTGTGGATTACTATTACATTCAGTCTCTCCCTCATTCATTCTATCTCGAGTGTTAAATATAGCCATTTTATAGAGGAAAGTGGGGGGGGGGCTTTGTGAAAAACATGTGAAAAAGCTAAGCATATCTTATTCCTTTAACTATATATCATGAAGCATGGTTTCCAAATACTGTATCAGTCCGATAGTTGTTCTCTGAACCCAATTTAGCTTCTTTATGTCTTCTCTAAAATGTATTGTCCAGAACTGGTCACTAAGTATAGCCTAGTTAACATATAGTGCAATCAAACATTTATCTCTTTTGATCTCTTAATACAGCCTGGGATTGTGCTGAATGCTCATATTTAGCTGATAGTTACTAGTACTCCTTGAAGCTTTTCACATGCCTGGCTACTAAACTAATTCTTCCTTGTTTTAATGCTTCCTGCCTGCCTGCCCATCTTTCTACTGTGACTATGGGTAGTTCATAGAATCATAGGACTGGAAGGGCTTTTGGAGGTCTTCTAGTGCAACCTGCTACCCAAGGCAGGAGTCCTTACACCATTCTGAATGAATGATTATCCAATCATTTCTTGAAAACTTCCAGTGATGGAGCACTCACAACTCCAAGAGGAATGCTATTTCATTGATTAATTATTCTCACTGTCAGGACATTCCTCCTTAGTTCCAGGTTGGGTCTCTCTTCTATCCATTGTTTCTTGTCCTGCTCTCAGGTGCTGTGGAGAATACATCGACCCCCTCTTCCCTATGACAGCCCTTCAAATATTGGAAGAGGGCTATTAGGCTAAACATACCCAGTTCCCTTAGCTATTCATCATATGATTTAGCCTCCAGAGCTGTTCTCTTTGTTGTTCTCTGCACTCTTTCTAGGGCCTCAGCATCTTTTTTGCATTATAGTGACATAATTGGACACAATATTCTAAGTGTGACCACATCAGTGTAGTTTAGATTGCATACAAGAGGGTGGCACACAAATTTAATAAAATAGAGCAGTACTATCACTTTCTGTTGCATGAACTACATTGGGATTTGTTTGTTTTTTTTTGGCAGCTTCCACACACTGCTGGCTCATATTTAAGCAGTGGTCTGCCAGGACACCTAAATCTCTCTTACAGGCACTGTTGAGCCATGTATTGCCTAGTCTATATCTGGGCATTTGGTTTTCTTGCCTAAGTGCAGAACTTTACTTTTTTTTGCCACTGACCATGTTGGATAAGGTCTAATGTTCAACTCTGTCAAGAATATTCTGAATCTTTCCCCAGCTTGGTATCAGTATACTAGCTATATTGTAATACTAGTTAAAATAGTAATACTAGTTATTAAAACCAAAACACTGGAGCCTAAATAATTACAATCAAGTTCTTATAAAAATGAAGGAGATTATACTTGTAACAGCTGAATATCAATCTGAGGAAGTGGCTAAATATGCAAGGCTGACACAGTCATTTTGAACGATTCTGTGATCTCTAAAACATTAGCCATTTCTTCCAGCTTTTTGTTAGTATTAATTTTATAAACATTCATTCTGTGACATCTTCTGGGTCATTTAAAAAGCTGTTGCATGGTAGTAGTCAGAAGTTGAAGACTAGGGAACCCTCATTCAATACTTCCCTCCAAGCTGATGCAGAACAATTTATAAGCATCCTTTGAATGCTACTGTTCAAGCAGTTGCAAATCTTTTAAATATGTAGAATCTAGTTCACCTAAAGGAATCCTTAGGAGATGTAGCAATATAGAAATCTAATAAATAAATAAATTAGGATATTAGAAGAGAGCTTGTGAAGTGCTTTGTTAAAATCAAAGTATACTATACAGTATATACAGGATTCCATTGGTCTAAAAAAACTAGTGACCCTGTCATGCAAATGGCTTAGCTTGTCATTACTTCTCCTTGACAAACCTATGCTGGCTTCTGGTAATTATGACATTCCTTTCTAGGTTCCTATACATAAGATGCTTAATGATCTATTTTAATGTGTTGCCCATTGTAGATTGTAGCTAACTGGTGTGTACTCCTAGGTCTTTCCTTTTCCTCTGTTTGAATATAAGTGCTATGTTTGCTGTTTCCCATTGTTTCAACACAATTTCTCTAGGGGTTTTCAAAGATAATTGTAATCTATTCTGAGATTCTTTGCACCCTGGAAAATATTATTTTAGGATTTTTTTAATGCTGACTTTATTATTTTTATAAGTAGTGCAAGGCAGCAAACATATCTAATACTCTTTCCTCCTCTTACTTTCCCCACAACAACTCTCTGAGCTGGGTTGGACTGAGATTAAGTGAGTGGCTCTAAGGCACCCAACAAGCTTTCATGCCTAAAGCAGAACTAGAATTCATAGTATAATGTATTGGGCCTTGTTTTACTGAGTGTACCAGGTGGGTTTGAATGCTGGAAGGTTGCTTAAGCAGGGAGCTGGCTAACAGCTCCCAGCTCCTCAGACAGCCTGTCTCCAGCACTGCCATTGGCTGCTTCTAGGTGCCTTTTGGCCACCTAACGAGAAGGAAGGACTCACTGGAGAAGAGCCTAATGCTGGGAAAGATTGAGGGCAATAGAAGAAGGGTATGACAGAGTAGGCGTGAGCTTACATGGACTCCAGAAGATGGTAGAAGACAGGAAGGCCTGGAGGAACGTTGTCCATAGGGTCGCGATGGGTCGGACACGACTTCGCATCTAACAACAACAGGGCAGCAATAGGTTGCTTCAAACCTATTGGCCGCCGCCTAGAGGCCAGGGTATAAATAGCTGTATTCGCAGCCCTGTTGCCCAGTTCGGTTCCTGCAAGCAAATAAAGAATGTTCTTGGCTGAACTCACTCGCCTCATCTCTTCTCTCAAGCAATGAGTCCAGTACACAACACTGGTGATGAAGGTGGGATCCTGCTCCTTCCATAGAGCTGAGAGTCACTAGGGATGAGGCTGGAACATGCCTGGTGGGAAAGCAATTCCCCCCCATGGTCAGCCTAGCACAGCCACGCTAGTGACCACGAGCCCTGTGGATCAGTCCCTGGGCATACGGAGGAGCAGGATAAGAAGATGAGCCCAAGCTGCAAAGACTTCACCAAAATGGCGAAGGTTGGAAAGCTGGAAGAATGTGACCTAGCTCACCCAGAAAAATGGTCTTATTATTTATCCAGGGTCAAGAACTATCTCCGCACCAATCAAGTCACCGAAGATGGCCTGAAGGCCGCAACGCTTCTGTGTGTTTGTGGCCCAGCTACATTCGACATCGCGGAGAACTTGTTTGCTCCAATACCGCTGGAGTCCGTAACGTTCACAGACTTGAAGAAACGGCTCGGCAACCATTTCCAGCCCAAGCTTTCAGTGATAACTTGGTGGCACACATTCGAGCAGAGGGTTCAACAGCCGGGTGAATCAGCGTCTGAATTCATCATGGTGTTAAGGCAAGCTGCATGCCTGTGCCAGTTCTCCAACGTGGAGGAGAGACTTCGTTTGTGGCCTCTGAAATCGAGAGTTGCAACAAAAACTCTTCACAAAAGAGACACTGTCATTTCCAGATGCTTTGAAGGAGATCATGGTGGATGAAGCCACTGGCGGGGCCGTAAAAGCCATGTGGCCCTCCAAAAATGCACAACACAAGACCGTCCACCATGAGGATGCCAAATACGCTGAAGACTCTGACGACAACCTCAAAGTTGACAAGCTTCAAAGGCACGACAATCAGCAATGTTGCAGCGACAATCAACATGGGACAACTTACAAGGCAGATCCCTTCCTTAGGTGCCCAGGGTGTGGTGGCCGCCACCAACTCATGGACTGTGAGTTCCAGATAGCCACGTGCCGGGCCTGTGGGAAGACCGGCCACATGCGTCCATCTGCAGAGATTGCCAGAAGGACTGACAATCAAACTGCCAGTCAGACATTCCGATCAGGAGAGGTACCAGGGCCCAGGGGCAACTTAGCATAGGGTTTTGCTCCAGCTGCAGAAGCATTTGCTGCATGGGAGCTTGCCACCACATTAAGCTGAAATTTCGACTTCAGGTCAAGCTGCAAGGGGTCCCTTGAAAAATGGAACTAGACACGGGGTCAGCCATGTCCATTATATCACTTGAAACATTCAAGTTTGTCTGCAATCGCAGCAAGAGATGGGCCAAGCTTAGGCCTTCTGACATTATACTGACTGACTTCCAGAATGCTAGAGTCGCAGTCAAGGGCGAGGCCACATTGTTTGTCAAATTCAAGGGGTTTTCTGGGCACCTGGACATTGTCGTATTAGGGGGTTAGCGAACGAGCCTGATCGGGCTCGATTGGTTTGATGCATTAGGCATCCAAGTCACCGGTATCAACCGAATGCAAGTCACGAGTTTAGTGACAGTATGCAAGGAGTTTGCAGATGTGTTTGACTCAAGCCTAGGGACTTACAAGGGCCTGCTGATAACATTTAAACTCAATCCTACTGTAGTGCCTGTCAGGATTAAACCTCGTAGACTGCCATTTGCTCTTAAACATAAGATAGATGCCAAATTGGATAAGCTAGTCGAACAAGGGGTACTACAGCCTGTAGATGGGGGTGAATGAGAAACCCCAATTGTCACACCACTAAAAGCCAATGGAGAGGTCAGGATTTGTGCTGATTACAAGTGCACAATTAATCATGCACTTAAACAGCATGCATACCTGGTACCAGTAGTAAGCCACATCTTGGAATCACTGCAAGGTGGTACAGTTTTCGCAAAGTTAGATTTGGCTCAGGCCTACCAACAGCTTCCTGTGGATGAGGCCACAGCCACAGCACAGACTATTGTAACTCACAGAGGGGCTTTTAAAGTAAAATGCCTGCAATTTGGGGTTAGTGTAGCCCCTGGCATTTTTCAAAGCATTATGGAGTGTACGCTCAAGGGCATTCCAGGGGTCTGCCCCTACTTCAACAATGTGCTCATCGCTGGTGAGTCCACTGAGGTGCTTTCAAGGAGGCTCAAAGCCATCCTTCAACAGTTTCACGAAGCGGGCCTTAAACTTAAGGAAAACAAGTGTAGTATAGGAGTTCCTTCAACTGAGTTCTTAGGTTTCCGTATCAATGCCGATGGCATCCACCCTGCCAAGTCCAAGCTGAAAGCCATTCAGATGGCACCCAGCCTCAAGACAAAAAGAGAGCTCCAGCCATTCCTAGGCCTCCTCAATTTTTACCATGTGTTCCTTCCTAACAAGGCCACAGTGGCAGAGCTGTTACACCAGCTCTTGGATAAAAACACTGTTTGGAAATGGACAAAGGTCCATGAAAGCAGTTTTAAGGCATTGAACACCCTACTGTCCTCCAGTTCAGTGATCACCCAATTTAAAGTGTCTATGCCAGTGTGCCTTGCGTGTGATGCATCCCCATATGGGGTGGGGGCTGTTTTAAGCCATTTGGAGAGTGATGGGACTCAAGTCCCAATTGCTTACTATTCGAGGACATTGTCCTCCTCAGAGCCTAATTATGTACAAATTGATAAAGTGGCATTGGCCATTGTAGCTGGGGTAAAAAAATTCCACGGCTACTTGTATGGCAGGGACTTCATGGTCTTCACAGACCATAAACCACTATTGGGGTTATTCACTACTGACAGACAGACACCCCACATCTTGTCCCCTAGGATGTTAAGATCGTCCATCTTTTTATTTATTTTTATTTTATTTTATTTTTATTACATTTATATCCCGCCCTTCTCCGAAGACTCAGGGCGGCTTACAAGCTTAGCAGTAGCCTTCATTCTATGTATATGCCTGCTTGTTAGGGCTTTCACCCCCCCAAGCGGCATTATTACAAAGTCAGCTTATTGCCCCCAACAATCTGGGTCCTCATTTTACCTACCTCGGAAGGATGGAAGGCTGAGTCAACCTTGAGCCTGGTGGGATGCAAACCTGCACTAATTGCAGGCAGCTGGTGTTACTTAAGGAGGCATTAGCCCACTGCTCCACCAAGGCTCTTATCAGCCACCTTTTTATCGGCCTACAGTTTCAGGCTAATTCACAAACCCGGCAAAGATATGGGCCATGCAGATGGCCTCAGCAGGCTTCCATTGCTTCAAATCGAGCCAGATTTGGCTCCAGTGGCTTGCATTTTGTCTATTCAGGACTTGCCTGAATTTCCCCTCCATGCAGGGCATGTGGCTGAGAAACTGCTGCATACAAGGTTTTAAACAGAGTGCTATCCTGGATTTACACAGAGTGGCTGGAAAACAGCCCTGGACCCGAGTTCCAGAGCTACTTCACAAATAGACATGAGCTTTCAACTCACAAGGGTTGTATTCTATGGGGGAGCAGGGTCATTGTCCCCATGTCACTGAGAGACAGGGTACTGCAATCACTTCATGAGGGACATCCGGGCATTGTCCGGATGAAGGCATTGGCACGAAGCTACTTATGGTGGCCGGGGTTAGATAAGGCTATAGAAGCTCAAGTACACGGGTGTTACACGTGTCAGCAGTCCAGGCCTCAAATGCCACTCGCTCCTGTCCATAGATGGGAGGAGACACACATTCCCTGGTCGAGGATTCTTATCGACTTTGCTGGGCCCTTTCAGGGACAGCTATAGTGGTTGACAGCCACTCTAAATGGCTGGAAGTTATTCCAATTGCGAATATGACTATTGCTAGGACCATCCAGGTGCTTAGGAAACCTTTTGCAATGCATGGGCTGCCGGACATCATAGTATCCAATAATGGGGCCCAGTTCACAGCAGCAGAATTTCAAGCCTTCTTGAGGACTAACCTCATTAGGCACATGACATCGGCTCCATTTCACCCTTCCAGTAATGGGCAAGCCGAACGGATGGTGCACACTACAAAGGAATCACTGAACTGCATAGTGACTAGGGATTGGCACCACAGACTGGTCAATTTTTTGCTCTGCCAGCATACCACGCCTTGCACAGCAACTGGCAAGAGCCCAGCAGAATTTTGCTGGGGCAGGGGACTAGACAAAACTAGACAGGCTGCACCCAGACTGGGTGGCAGCAGACGCCTCTCATCTAAGGCCTCTGATGGGGTTATAAGTGGGTGATGGGGTGTGGGCCCAGAACTATGGGCATGGGAGCTTGTGGGTGCCAGGCAAAATTGCTAAGATCTCAGGCCCTCTCTCATACAAAGTGACATTAGATGGCGGGCGAGTCATTTTCTGCCATATTGATCAGCTGCGGAGGCAGTTTCCAGAATGGCCACAAAGTGAGGACCTCGTCCCAGGTCCAATTCAAGGACCTCAAACCGGCAGCCAAGCCAAACAATTCACATGCTCTGAGGACCCCAGCAGTCAGAGCAATGGGGAGGTGGTCATAGAGGGGCTAAGCCCAGGAGTGCAACATGGGTCCCCTGATGGGGAAAGTCAACCCGAACAATACAGCCACTGTGCTAACTCTGCTCAAACAATGGACTCTGGGGTGGGCCTACCTGGAATGGCCAGCCAGAGGAATTTGAGTCAGCCAGACTTTCATGGACTCAATGATCCTGGTCTACCCAGCCCAGCAGGCAAGGTGGTAGACCGGGAGTTGCCGGGATCCCCCAGGCGATCTACAAGGGTTCGTATACCTCCAGCTTATTTACAGGATTTTGTCCTAAAATAATTGTGCTATAATGTTGTGTGTGTCACCGAGATTGCTGCCTGCTCAGGAAAGTCTCTGTATTAGTGAATACATTGGAACAATGCTGAACTTGTGCATACTACTATTTTGTACTTATTTAAACTCTGTAATTGCTGTACTTATTTCTTTTGTTGCTATAATGTGTGCACATTCTAGGGGGGAGGGGTGTAATGTATTGGGCCTTGCTTTACTGAGTGTACCAGGTGGGTTTGAATGCTGGAAGGTTGCTTAAGCAGGGAGCTGGCTAACGGCTCCCAGCTCCTCAGACAACCCGTCTCCAGCGCTGCCATTGGCTGCCTCTAGGGCAATAGGTTGCTTCAAACCTATTGGCTGCCACCTAGAGGCCAGGGTATAAATAGCTGCATTCGCAGCCCTGTTGCCTAGTTCGGTTCCTGGAAGCAAATAAGAATGTTCTTGACTAAACTCACTCGCCTCGTCTCTTCTCTCAAGCAACGAGCCCAGTATACATAGTATCCTAGTTTCTAGCCTGATGCCTTAACCACTAGACCAAACTGGCTCTTTTTTCTAGAATTCATTTACAGTAACAGAATGAGTTTTACTATATCAATCCTGCCCTTTTCCTCAAATGTTAGAAAAGACTTTTCCCTTCTTCTGAGAGAAAATAAAGGCATAGAAGTTGTTAGGCAACTCAGTTCAACTCTATTTACTCACATCAGAGCTAAAGCTTTTTTTCGAACATACTCCCCCTCCCAAAAATATTAGAATTTGGATTCCTAGAAGGCTCATCCATTTAATGCTTTAACCTTCTTGACTATTCCTATAGGCCTAATCTACCATTTTGCACTCCTTAATTATTAGTCTTCATTTCTAACCCATCTTGTTTTTATTTCTCCGTTTGTCAGTAAGGTCACTATTATACAGATCTTAAAATGTTTTCCCCCCATTGTTCCTTTGCTCAGTATTTTTTCCACATCTCTTCCATCCTGCTTTGACTTACTTTATTTACCATATTGTGGATGAGGTGGAGGTTCTAAATAGTTTTCAAGGGCAGCCCATGTAGAGTGCATTGCAGTAGTTTACTTCTGGCATGACTGATATGAGTGGCCATGTAAAGCTTGTTCATGTTGCCTACCTGTCTCCTGAGTTCATTAAACTCTTGCTAGGTTATACATAACTTTGTATTCTTATGGATCCTAGACATGTGTTTCTGTGTATGGCTTATTCAGTATTATGTCTGGAAGACTTGTGCATATAAAAGAAAAAACCACCTTCATGAACCTCTTTTCATAGTGTTTTCTTGGCAACAGTATAGAAGCAATTTGCCACTGTTTTCTTTGGGATTTTCCCCACAATATAGCTTACACTTCTGTAATGTCCTGGTACCTTTCATCCAAGTACTAACAAGGTCCAATCCTACTTAGCTTTTCAAGTGCTGTGACCTAACTGTGGGTGTGTGTGAATACAATTTCCCTTAATTTAAAGTATATGAGCTTGTAAAAAGGGAATATTGTTTTGTGCACAAAATAAAACAGAAAGATTTGATAGTTCAATATGTGAGGCTGAGATCAAGGTATTCTTTTGGCAATAATTTCTAATTCTCTATGGCACAGTCTTCTCTAGTTCAGGGCCCTGTGTATGTATTGCACTTCACTGTCTATTATTCTTATGTGGCTGGAGATGACGAGTCTTGAAATCCTACAAATCTGGAAGGAACTAAAATGAGGAAGGCAGCTTTAGCAAACAAAGTTATTATATATGTTTTGTTTTCATGGAGCTGACCTCTAGTTACTTTTCCAAACCAGTCCAGCTGAGATACTTCTCATCAGATCAATCTCTTCTTACATCTATTTGGTTGTATAACTCGGTGGAAAAAGTGAAACTAGAAAGCAAATAATCCAAATCACAAATATACAAACATTTCCAATCCTAATTAGATGCTTTTGTGTCTTAGTCTGTGCCCCTCTGATGGTATCTGGTAAAAATGACACAACTTTCTTAATTTGCTTAGTACTGCAAACAAAGCTGCATTTGTCCTCCTATAGGCCCATTTTTCCTAATTGGGGGGGGGAGTCTAATAAAATCGTATCAACACTACCACAAGTAGTATTTAAATAAAACAAAACTACAGCAAATTCTGCTTATTGTTAGAAGTCTACATTCAGTGAAGCTAGAAATGCCAATACATAGATCAGATCTATTCTGTTTCATAGAAACTTGCAGATGTTAGAAGAAATCTGTTCTTTATAATAACCACTTAATATCTGCATTTTAAAAAATGGAGTACCACTGAAGGGTAACCTGATATTATATTTTTATCAATCCAAGATAATAGGTGAGAAAAGGAGAGTCTTGCTTAATGCATCTTGAAGAGAAAAGTACTGTTTCAGTTCAGATATTCTAGTTTGCTGGACAAGTCTTGCCAAGAAGTCTGAAGACCTTTGCAACCATTTACGTTCCACCCCCAGAGTAGAGGGTTATATCTTCCCTAAAGGGGATTGCTTGGAGGATCCTGTCTGGCAAAGAACTGAAAGGATGGCTGAGAAAACAGTGCACTATTGTGCAGCCCCTTGAAAGGCAGGAAGCTGGGAAATCTTGACGTGAGCCTTAATCCTCCATTCAGCTGGACCCATCCTGCTGTCCCTCCCAACATCTCCTTCATTTCACCATGACAGATAAATAGGTGTGAGTAGATGAGGCCCCACATGAGAAGGTAGAGGGTATACAAGTTGAAGGGCTATTTCAGCATTCACTAATGGCCTTGCATTCATGTCAGCATGACAAATGCAGCTTCCATTGTAGTGTCTTCGCAGTTGTTACATTGGGCTAATACAGCAGAGAGTAGATGGCAAAAAACACAAAGAAAAGTATTATACAAGTTTAAGTTTGTGGAATGGCCTTTTTGTCCTTATGCAGAATTGAAATGAAAGCACTTTGAAGCATAAATGGATTCTTTCTAGCACTTAGGCTTCATATAGAGATGTGCTCTGAATATTATGGTAGGGCCCCAACCCCAAGGATTTTTTATAATGCTTATATGGTAAAGGGAGTCGTGTTATGTGAGGAATGCTTGAAGAGTATAAGCTGTAGATGAAACTGGAAAGTCTGAGCTATAGGAAGGAGATGCTTCTCTTTCAAAACCCACCCCATGTAATTATGCTATGTGCTCACTGCTAAAGATCATAAAATGTATGCTGTTGATGTGTTTTTAGTGGTAACAAATTTTAAAAGGATCATCAACCATGGAAGAAACTGGAGAGAGGGTCAGCATCCATACTTCCAAGCTTATTTTGGAGGAAATGGAAAAAAGACCATCTCAACAACTAATAGGCCACATACAACCAGTCACCATATAAATATCACACACAGAATAGTCCAAAGCACACGCTCTGCTAGAGAAAAATTCCCTGAGGATGGGCTCCAGCATGAGTTCAAAAGCTTGAAGGACTGAACCTCTGGTCCCAATGACTGACCCAGATTGGATCCTGCAAAGACCATCTCAATTTGTTATCCAAAATACTTGGAGTATTAAAGTCTTTCTCAGGAGCATTTAATGTAATTCAGATGGAAATCATTTTTTCTCTCTGAAACAACTTAATCAATCACCTGAGGAAGAAAATATTACATTATTTTAAACACTCACTTAAACATGGCTTTCAGTTCATTTTTGTGGTTTTTCTTCCTTTTGTCTCTCTACATTTGGCCTTCCTTCCAAAGGATGATACAAGTACAAAATCATAGAGGGAAATAGACATGGACAGTTACACGAGCAAAGAAAGAAGACCTGGGAAGCAGGGTAATATTTGGAAGCAGTACAGGCAAAAGCCTCCTGATTTACTATGCAATAAGAGGAAGAGTAGGTAGGCTTGCAGGCTTGCAGGCTTGCGGCATTCTGTTATTATAGCCTATCTCAATAAAGTTTAGTTCTAATCTTCCTGTGGAATCAGTTTTCTGATCTGGTCTATCCTGAAAGGATATTCTCTTCTAATCTGTTCTCTTCTGTATCTTTCTCTGTCTTTTACTCACTTTAGTCCTCCCTGTGAAAAGACCAGAATTCAGAGTTCCACTACAATCCTCTTCCATGGGCATAATAGTAACTACATCTGCTTCAAGCCTGAGGTGATGGTGAACCTATGATACGCTTATCACAAAATGATGTGCCATGTTACTTTTGGAGCTCTTTTGGATAGGCATTTTTTTTCTGAGACAAATAAAATAATTGCAATTATGTATTTATTACATTTATATGCTGTCCATCTCACTATACAAAATGATTCTTTGTTATGAATTGTTTCTCCTTTGGTGTGTGTGTATGACAAGTCAGCAAGTTCAAGTTAGGCTTTTTGTGAATTTTTGGCAAAAGGTTTGGCAAAAATTTTGGACCCAAAAGGTTCACTATTGCTGTACTATGCAGTCCCATATAATGCTACACTGGTATATTTGTCTGTTAGAAAAAGTTCCCCCTGCCACGTGTCTCCCAGACATGTTTTGGCCAACTTGCATCCATTCAGCAGGTCAATTCATAAAAGTGCCAAAGTGGAGCTTCGGTATCAGCATTGAATTATATTGAAGCAGATACATAGATACACATATTTCCATTTGAAACACTTGAGTTTTATTGTGCTGAAACTCTTCTCACTTATTATGATTTTCCAAGAGAAGATAAAGTTGCAGATTTTTTTCAAGTGCCTTCAGTAGATAGTTGTCATCTTTCTGAAAATAAACTAGGCAATTACGATGCAAGGATATCTCACTTTCCTAATTTCTTTATATTTATGTATGTTCATACTCCTAATAAAACTCCTTTGCATTTTTCTGACTCCAGAAAATATTCATGTCCACTGGGGACCGAATCATTTTGATTTTAAAAGTGTAAGCAGAGGCACTGATTTTGCTGCCTGAGGAGAATTTTATTCTCTAAGGCAGATCAGTATAGCACACAGTTGCTAGTTCATACTATATTATTCTGACAAACTTTGCAGTATGTTAACAATGCTGCAAGTCTTCTTGATACATTCCATCTCAAAATAAATGTTCAGAGAGCTAAATTTGTCAAAAGAAAAATATTCCTGTAGCTTTCCGGAATTGAAATGACTTATTTGGTTGTTTCAAAATATTCCTATCATTTCTAGATATCAACATCAAGCAACCAATATTTGATATGATCATAAAAGTCTTCCTCCTCCAGTCCTCCATTCTGAAATGGAATAAGATTCTGAACAGAGCAATTTTTTAAACAAAATTCACCAGTGCACCAGTAATTGCCTTGGGACTGGCTGAACTTTAGAGCTGGATTTGCAAACCATTTCCAGTAGACATTAACTAAAGTTAACAATGGGCTGCAGATTGAATCAAATAATCAATGGGCTACATATCTTTAGGCATAGATTATCCTGTGTGGTTTTATTTTTTAATTTATTTTTATGTTTTCAGATATTGAAGCACCTAAAGCTCTATATCAGACATGTCAAACTCATGACAACACGTGAAATCGTGCAACGTATCGGGACACTTTTGCCATTGCCTGCAATGGGGTGGGGGTGGCTTCCATGTGATGCTTTCGGCCCGTGGGCTGGCAGTTTGATGCCCCTGCTCTATGTTAAAACAATACAACTGATGTATTGCATCAGCTTTGAAGTCAAATATTTTCTGTAAGACCTGCCAAATTTATAATATAATTCTTGAGATTGTTGTTGTTAGTTGCGAAGTCGTGTCCGACCCATCGCGACCCTATGGACAATGTTCCTCCAGGCCTTCCTGTCCTCTACCATCTTCTGGAGTCCATTTAAGCTCACGCCTACTGCTTCAGTGACTCCATCCAGCCACCTCATTCTCTGTCGTCCCCTTCTTCTATTGCCCTCAATCTTTCCCAGCATTAGGCTCTTCTCCAGTGAGTCCTTCCTTCTCATTAGGTGGCCAAAGTATTTGAGTTTTAGCTTCGGGATCTGGCCTTCTAAAGAGCAGTCAGGGTTGATCTCCTCTAGGACTGACCGGTTTGATCGCCTTGCAGTCCAAGGGACTCGCAGGAGTCTTCTCCAGCACCATAGTTCAAAGGCTTCAATTCTTTGGCGCTCAGCCTTTCTTATGGTCCAGCTTTCACTGCCATACATTGCAACTGGGAAGACCATAGCCTTGACTATACGCACTTTTGTTGACAGGGTGATGTCTCTGCTTTTTAGTGTGCTGTCTAGATTTGCCATGGCTTTCCTCCCCAGGAGCAAGCGTCTTTTAATTTCTTGGCTACAGTCCCCATCTGCAGTGATCTTGGAGCCCAGGAAAATAAAATCTGTCACTACCTCCATTTCTTCCCCATCTATTTGCCAGGAATTGAGAGGGCCAGATGCCATGATCTTGGTTTTCTTAATGTTTAGTTTCAACCCAACTTTTGCACTCTCCTTCTTCACTTGCAACAAGAGGCTCTTTAGTTCCTCTTCACTTTCTGCCATTAGAGTGGTATCATCTGCATATCTTAGGTTGTTGATGTTTCTTCCGGCAATCTTAATTCCAACTTTTGATTCATCTAGCCCTGCCTTTCTCTTGAGATATCCCCATAGAAATAAAGGGTGGGGGGGAGAAATGGTGCAATACATTTGGGCAACATAGAATGATGCAGACCTGAACTTCAGGATTGCAAGAAAAAGGCGAATAATGTATTTGGAGCAATAATGCTTTAAAAAAATGCATAGTTCTCTTAGATGTGGTGTGTATTGGATTAAGAAATGAAATGAAGCATTAGCAACAGTTCCTGGAGTCAGAAGAGGCTTCTGTACACTTAATTGATGGATTGTTGGTTCTGAAAGAATTCATATTAACTTATAATGCAAAAGCAAGTTTGCAACTATAAATAAGTGTATCAATCTTCATTTTTTTTCCTTTTCAGGACTTTTTCCATGCCTGTTCCATATCAATTTATGATTTTTAAAGTGTGCACAAACATTGCTTTGTTTTATTTCTTCAATTTCTGTGCCACCCACTTTGCTACACAGCTCTAGAAGGCTTACAAAGAGTTCCTTTTGTGAGAAGCAGCATTTTGAACTATCTCATTAATCTGGCAATTCTATTACATACTGTATATGATCAAAATATTATTTTTTATGATGAGGCCATCAACAGAACTTTGAATTTCTAGACCATGGCTTATTCCTACCTGGAAAGAGCTTTCAGCAAGAGAGGGATTGCTCCTCCCGGAGACTGGCAAGAGTGATTATAATGCCTCATGGGACAAACAAGGGTATTTTAATTCTAAAATATGCCTATTCTAGCATTCTGAAATTATATTATGATCTTTAAATAGTCCTTGCTGTTTTGACTGATGTATAATCTAGCCTCAATTTTTTTTGAAACTTCCAGATTATTTTGTAACCTGTTATTTGCAACACATTGATGTTTTGCATTATTGTTATATTTTGATATGATGGATTAAACAATTGTCCCATTGCCTGGAGGTGGTCCGGGTCTGGATGGGGAGAAACAGGCTTCGTCTCAATCCCGCCAAGACTGAGTGGCTGTGCATACCGGCATCTTGGACTAACCAGTTCATTCCACCTTTAACGATGGGGGGGTGAGGTGTTACCCCCTGTCGATAGGGCTCGCAACTTGGGTGTCCTCCTGGATTCACGGCTCAGTTTTGAAGACCATATAGGAGCCGTGACCAGGGGGGCCTTTGCCCAGGTTCTCCTGGTGTGCCAGTTACGGCCCTACCTGGACCGAGATGCCCTGTGCACAGTCACTCATGTGCTTGTGACCTCCCGATTGGACTACTGCAACGCTCTCTACATGGGGCTGCCCTTGAGGACCACTCGGAGGCTTCAGCTGGTGCAGAATGCACCCGCACGGGTTGTGATGGGGGTTTCCCGATACTCCCATGTAACACCTCTGCTCCGCGAGCTGCATTGGCTTCCGGTTGCCCTCTGGGTGAGATTCAAGGTGCTGGTGATGACCTATAAAGCCCTAAATGGCTTGGGTCCATGATATCTGAGGGAACACCTGCTGCTGGCATCAAGCTCCCTTTGTCCTGTGCACTCCCACAGGGAGGGTCTTCTCAGGGTACCGCTGGTAAAAGATTGCTGGTGGATAATACCCAGGGGGAGGGCCTTCTCTGTGGGTGCGCCTGCCCTTTGGGACCAGCTGCCCGTAGAGCTTAGGACTGCCCCTGACCTTCGCTCATTCCGCCGGGACCTGAAGACTTGGCTCTTTGAGCTTTCTGGCCTGGACTGAGAGTATTAATTGGGGTTTTAATTGGATTTTAATTGGGGTTTTATATTTATTCAAGGTTTAAATGTAATCATTTTAACTGTTCTTAATTTTTGTAATTGTTGTATTGTTATTTTAAAAACCTTGTGAACCGCCCTGGGTCCTATGGGAGAAGGGTGGTATATAAGTCTAATAAAGATAAAGAAGAAGATAAAGATAAATTTTATTTTTATTTTTTGGACTTTTTAAATAAATAAATTAACATTCTAAAGGTAATTTCTTTTTATGAATATACAACAAAATAAGTGAAAGTCATGCCTAGCCTTTTTTAATGAATCCCTCTGTCTCAATGGAAAACAGGTTAAAACATATAATCACAGAATAAATATTTAATTTGAGTATGAACATGTTTCATATGTAGTAGAAACAAGATTTACAATACATGCCTTTTTAGATGCATTCTACAACTGTAAAGAAAACCTCAGTAGAGAAATTTTGAATGCATGCTTGGAGGTAACCAAATTCATTTCTGCCAATTACAGCATGAATTAGGTTCCTTAAATCACATTCCACTTACAGAAGAAAACAACTACGATAGAAGCAATGAAAATTTGAAAGGCAGAGTATACTTTCCAGGGCTGTCTTGTCATTCCATGTACTCTTTGCAGATATATAGAGCTAATACTTTTCAATTCATGTTTGTTATCTGTTCTAAACTCAAAAGTCTCCTACCATTTTAATTGCTGGGCCTAAAAAAATAATTCAATTACTTCTGTATAGCCAAACTTCTGGGAGGCAAGAGCAATGTACTTGCATTCTGGGACTGCTGGTTTCTTTTTCAATTAAAATCAACTGAAAACATTTTATATATTATTGTAAAATTAGCCTTAGCAATCCTTATTTTTTGTAAAAAAAAAAGGCAATTGAAAAGAGTGCAGTGATACTACATAGAAATGAGAGGCAAATTTGGTAGATTGTATACTTTGTGTAAGTAAAGAAGAGACTGGGGACTGAGGTCTCTAACATTCAGAGCAACATTAGACTATTGCTTGTTTTTCAGCTGTAATGAAACTGAAAATGGCACTTAAAATACAAGGCATTTAGGGCAGGGCTTTTCAACCTTTTTACCCATTGTACCACTTTTAGGATATGGCAGCATTCGAGTACCACCAGTCACCTAGCAAGGTGTCAAAAACTTGATGATCCCTCCTCCCAAAAAAGGAAAAAAAGTGATGAAGTACAGGTAGTCCTCAACTTACAACAGTTCGCTTAGTGACTGTTTGAAGTTACAATGGCACTGAAAAAAGTGCCCCCCAAGCCACAGCCGAGCAAGACACCTGCCTTCCTGCCCAGACGCACTCTTCCTCCTATCTGAGGTTTTCATTGTTGTGAGCATTTCTTTTGAGGATTGGCAGCAGGGGTGGGGTTGGGGGGGTTGTTTGGCTTTTATTCTCTCCCTCCCATCTGCTGGGTGGTTGCAGCTGGTTTGGGTCACTTCACATGACCTGGGACACTGTGACCGTCATAAATATGAATCAGTTGCAAAGCATCTGAATGTAAATCACAAGACCCTGGAGATGCTGCAACATTCTAGCTGATCGGCGCTTCTTCTGGGCTCAGCAGAAGCACTGGGATCAGCACCAAGCTCCAGCTGGAGCCTGGCACTGATCCTGGCACTTCCACTGAGCCCTGAGAGCCCTGCAGTTCCAGCCATCTCTCGGTCAGGCTTGTGCAGTGCTGCCACCGGTTCAGCTCATTCCCCTCCCCCGCTACCACTTTTCTAGGATGGCCGCGTACCACCTGCCACGTGCCAATGTACCACAGGTGGTACCCGTACCACTGGTTGAAAAGCCTTGATTTAGGGCATTCTCTCAAGAATTAACACACTGTAAAGTAAGGCAAGTCAACTAACTTTGGGTTGTAGATGCAAAACTAATAGAAAGAAATGTGAGAATAGGCCCTGCTGTACAATGTTGTTATGAGAAAAAGGTACTATGCGATTTACTATGTTGTTTGTTAAGGGAAAAAAAATCTTGTCCCAAAACCTTTCTTCATCAGTTGCAGTGGTGCTGGTGCTGGAAGTACTTATATAAATTAGGAAAGACGTTTATTTAAGTTTTTACTTTGATTTGTGCCCTTTTTCACAGCAACAAGGATGCAGATTATATTCCACCTGTGGTATATAAAATTTGTTTCAAAATCATATAGGCATACAGTAATTATGATGATTAGGGTCAGTTCTAAGCAACTCAGACAATATAATGCATTAGTTGCAGTGTCTGAATCAATAGTGGGACCTCTAGTTGCTTCTTCAACTTTATAGTTCAACAACTTTTAATTAAGGCAGCAACTATCAGAGGATATTTGCTCTGTTCTACTGGTCTTTAGCCAGTGCACTAGTTGTGAGGAAACTTGTGCTTACTCAGAGTAATTGGAGTTACTATAGGGAAATCAGAATATATAAAAGTAGAAAATCCTTAATATCAATAAAAATCTCAAGACTGAACGTTACCCAGTTCTTGTGATGATGGATTAAAAGTGGAATGCTATTTTACCTCTTGCGATCTCAAACATTGCTTTTACAACTTTCAACATGCTTATACTTTTAATATATCCTAGCCCTTGCTCTTTATTTTTAAAGGCAAGTTAACGTAAGAGAAATCTTTAATAACAGGGTTAGTCTTCCTGATCTGATATTTGCTTCATGGGGTGGAATTAACATAGATGCAGAAAGGATTCTCTGAGCCTTCTTGGCTCTAGCTCTCAGGAGCCTGGAAGAAGGCTATTCTGCTTTATAGCAGAAAATATTTTCAGTGAACATTGTTTATTTGAAGACCTGTGTAGGGAAAAAAATGGATAAACACACATTGTCATATGATGCCCTGTGAAAAGTATAGGATAATTTATAAGCAAGAGAAATTCTCTTTCTCCTTCAGGATGGTGGGATTGAAGGAGTCTCAGTTCAAATCTTATTGTTTCATGGAATTAATTGGTAACTGCAGTGAAATTGCAGTCTTGGCTTCAAATGTTAATTTGCCAAATAGGGTGATGATGCTAGCCTATTTCATAGGTCTTCTGAAAGGCTTACCAGGATGAGGTTTATGGACCATTCTAATTATTTGTATTCATATTTATATCAGGTCAATTTCCTTGCCTATAAAAAACACCCATGGTACTCCTTTGTAATCAGCTGGTAGCGAACTGCAGAAGCTAACTCTGATGATTAAAATTGTACTCTCTTCTTCATTTCATAACATAGTAATGCTAAATTTGTTTTCAGGAAAGAGGTAGCATATTGTAGTTGCCATTCACTATGCAGACTCTACAAATTCATATGAAATTAAAATGACCCCCCACACAGTTGAGAATGCCCACTAGATTGGTTATCCAGGTGCCTAATGAATCCTGATGGTTTTCTGCCAGAGTGCTAAGTAGTTTCCCGAGGATTTAGTGGAGAAGTTGGTTGGGAGCCTGGTTGCCTACTGGAATTGGTGGGTGGCCATGGCAGTGGACTGAATGGCTCTGGAGCAACTTCTGGCAGATCCACTATGTCTCTTGCTTCTCTGAGGAACTCAGGGAGATGGTGGCAGAGGCGATGTTTAGAGTGCCATTGGAGAAAGACTTATCTTAACTGGACATTGGGAAGAAATAATGTTTGAACATATGTAATCTTGCCACAGCAGCAAAAAGAAAAAAAAAACTTTGCTGCTCTTATTAAGTCTAATTAATGCTGCCTTTTTAAAGTGACTTGTTTTGTGCCAAGGAATCACCAGGTATTGTTGGGAAGAATTCTTGTGGCATTAGCCGATAACACTGTTATCCCAGATCTGAGATGAGTTGGACTCTAATTCCAACTGAGTCTCCAAATCCTGATGACAGGGGTGTCAAACTGCTGGCCCGCGGGCCGAATGCATCATAGCAAAACTGCACCCACCCCATTGCCAGCAATGGCAAAAAAGTCATGATACGTCATGACATGTCACGTGATGTTGCGAATTTGACACCCCTGCTTTATAATGTCAGCTCTGTCACTTCTCAGCTAGATTCCTACCCTGTATGTCTGGTTAAGGGGTCCCATAACTTGACAAGCAGTTGAATCCAAGAAGTAGTGAGTCTCCTCTGAAAGAGCCCATAGTGTGCTTCTTGCTTGATCCAACTATTTTGGGACAACTTTAGACCAGTTTCTAACCTCCCCTTTTGGACGAAGAAGATAAGATAAAGTGGTGGTGCTGCAACTTCAAAGGACCATAAAAGCAGCAAATAATAATAATAATAATAATAATAATAATAATAATAATAATAATAATAATAATAATAATAATAATAATAATAATAATAATAATAATATTGGAAGGAACCTTGGAGGTCATCTAGTCCAACCCCCTGCTCAGGCAGGAAATCCTATACCATTTCAGACAAATGGCTGTCCAGTCTCTTCTTAAAAACTTCCAGTGTTGGAGCATTCACAGCTTCTGGAGGCAGGTTGTTCCACTGGTTAGTTGTTCTAATTGTCAGGAAGTTTCTCCTTAGTTCTAGGTTGCTTCTCTCCTTGATAAGTTTTCATCCGTTGCTTCTTGTCCTGCCTTCGGGTGCTTTGGAAAATAGCTTGACTCCCTCCTCTTTGTGGCAGCCCTTGAGATATTGGAACATTGCTATCATGTCCCCCCTTGTCCTTATCTTCATTAAAGTAGACATACCCAATTCCAGCAGCCGTTCCTTATATGTTTTAGTCTCCAATCCCTAATCATCTTTGTTGCTCTTCTCTGTACTATTTCTAGAGTCTCAACATCTTTTTTACATCGTGGTGACCAAAACTGGATGCAGTATTCCAAGTGTGGCCTTACCAAGGATTGTAAAGTGTTAATAATACTTCACATGATCTTGATTCCATTCCTCTGTTAATGCATCCTAGCATTGTGTTGGCTTTTTGGCAGCTGCAGCACACTGCTGGCTCATATTTAAGTGATTGTCCACTATGACTCCGAGATCCCTCTCACAGTTACTACTATTGAGCAAGGTACCCCCTATACTATACCTGTACATTTGGTTTTCTTGCCTAAATGTAGAGCCTTACTTTTTTCACCACTGAATTTCATTTTGTTAGATAGTGCTCAATGTTGATGTCTGTCCAGATCCTCCTGTATCTTAAGCCTGTCTTCTGGCTATTCCTGCCAACTTGGTGTCGTCTTCAAATTTGATGAGTTCACTATTTATCCCTTCATCCAAATCGTTGATGAAGATGTTGAAGAGCACTGGACCCAGAACAGAGCCCTGGGGCACCCCACTACACACTTCCCTCTATGTAGATGCGGTTCCATTGAGGACTTCATGTGGTCAGATTTCAGACTAGTATTCAGGAAGCAAACTGTGTCAATTGTACTTGTTGGTGACCTTTGGAAAGAAGAGTGCAACCACTCTGGTCCTCCTCGGTGGCTTTGACTGTGATGCCCTTCTGAACCCCTTCTGAGAGGGTTGGATTAGATGGCTCAGTTTTTCCATGTTTTTCTCTTTCTTAAGGGATCAGTTCCACTTGTGGAGATGATGATGATGATTATCCAGTTATATAGGCTAATCCATTGCCAAGTACGTAAGTGTTGAAACAGAAAACTAACTTTGTATCTTGAGACTTCAAAGGCTGGATTGGGAGGAATGGACTCAAATTAATTCTTGCAGAGTGGTTTAGGTTTCATGGGCCATATAATTCTAGTAAAGTTTTTCTGGATTCACTGCTCAAACAGTAACTGGTAGCTGTAACCAAGAAGGTGTTTGCACATTCACATCTTATGCACTACTTATGACCATTTCCAGATCAGAAGGCCTCATTTGTAGTCATTCATACCCTAATCACATCCCCTTTGGATTTCTGTAATATGCACTACATCGGACTGCCTTTGGAAAGCATTTGAAAATTACTAGCTAGTAAAAAAATGTAATCTCCTGGGCTGTGATGGGTGTTTTTGTTCTATCATGCTGATGTCACTTCTTCAAGAGCTTCATTGATTCAAGGTGCTGATTGTCACCTTTAAGGCCCTACATGGTTCTGGATCTGTTGAACTGCCTTTTCTCATATTTGTTAGACTGAATGAGCTCAGCTTCCTCTAAATCCTGTATCTCTGGGAATTCAATCTAGCACTAGATTGAAATAATTATTTAATGTTGGTGTCTCCATGTTTCAGAACTCTCTCTCTCTCTCTTTGGAGGTCTGGTCAACCTTTTTGCAACTGGGTTTCAAGGGAGCAAATAAGACCTGGCTTTTCCACTTAGCCTAGGAGGAAAACCTGATTTGAATGTTGGAATGCATTATTAGACACATAGCTTTGTATTTTTTAAAATCCCTTATGAAATGGTTGAGATGATAATAATTTCATTGAGTTAATCTATTTTCATTGAGATTTTTAAAAATGTTGTTAGTTATTCAGATGGAAATTAGTGGCATACTAATAAAGAATATACACATTTTAACAAAATGAAAATTGATATTGTTGTAAGTAGCATTATTCCCTATCTGGTAAATCCATTGATTTTTCCAAAACATTTACTGAAGAAAGATCAAAGAGGTCCTAATAGAACGTAGAACATAGGTCTGGAAGAGACATCAGTGGTCTCATAGCCCAATCTCCTGCCTAAGGCAGGAGACTCTATATACCATCCTGGGACAAATGGTTGTTGGCCTATTTTTGAAAACCTGCAGTGATGGTATACCCATAATTCAAGGAGACAAGCTATTCCATTGATTAATTGTTCTCACTTTTTGGAATCATACACAATATTTTCTATTAATGGTCTCCAAAGAATATCATACTTCTTTAGAGAGCCTTGTATTGAACAAACCACTTCTGTGGAGAACAGTAACATGCCATGGAAATCCTCCTAAAGGTCATCATATTTCCACAAAGAACTCTTACATTTTTGTTCAAAATCATTCTTCTGCTTCCCACACAGCTTTCTTACATGCGCTAGTTAACTAGCTCTTAAGAGATGTCTAAGCAAACTAATGCCTTTCCTCCACGCATTTGCTTACTCCTTCATCTCTGCCTCCTGTGGTATGACTATTATTCCTCAACAATCTCTTGTGCTGAACTAATCCATCTTTTACCTGTAAGAGGAGGAAAAGGGGGAAAATATAGAAGGAGGATGTGGGAAAGGGGAGCTTATGCATATACTGTATATTGTTTGTACACAAACAAACTCTTATACAGTATGTTTCTGGATGTTTTTGACAATTTTTTAGGGGATAGACTTGTGTTAGTCAGCTGATAATTTAATCTAAAAATAAAATAAGAATAACAATTAAAATGGTAGCTTTAATAGTATTGTCATGGTTCCGATAAATGAGACAGTTCAAACAAAATGCACAAACAAAATGAAAGAAAATATGTGAAGTCCAACTCCCTGTAGCTTCTGATATTGCTGACCATAGGACTACCTTGTGGTGCTTTCGCATCTATCTTTCCATATATTGTCAGAACCCAGCATTCAGAGAGTTCTGCTTCCCCCTTTGGAATTGTGCCTGGAAGTCTTTTAAAGTTCTATCTTATCTCTCATGTTTCTTAACATCTATATGACATTGCTAGGAAGGAACAGGTGTGGGTTCAGAACAAATTCACAACACTAGTACTATATATTGAAAATACCTAGTTGCATTTCTTTTCTCCAGGTTTAGGATTGATATTTTGAGAGTCCCTGCACATCTCCAAGTTGCAAGATACTGGATGTGAGTGGAGAGTAAGGAAAATGACCTTGACAGAGATTTGTGGAAACCATTGCCTTAGCAAAAAGCTTTGAATTTTGAAAGTCCAGAACTAGATAGCATTTGGAAGTGGCTTGTATAAATACCTCCCTATTTCACTAAACTATAAGAAGGAGTAAGTAGTATAGCAGAATCTGATTTGTAAGATTCTGTTATTATGGCTAATCTCAATAAAAGAAATTTTAATCTTTCAATGGAATTGATTTCCTGGTTTAGTGTACCTAGTAAAGCTGACAATGTTGGAGATCAAATGTCACCTAAAACTGAACAAGGCAAAGTTATGACTGAATTTGTGGAACTGAAATTCAATATTTGATTGGGTGGAATTATATTTCCCTTTAAAGATCACATTTGCTGTACGATATTCCTCTTGCATCTGTTATTGATGATGGATTGTCATTTTATGCTGTAGTAATAGGACAGAGGAGCTTTTACAGTATTAGCTTGACTGATAAATCCACTGAGTTCATTCCTGACACTTGGTAGTAGTAACACATGGGCTGATAGCTTCAAAGTTAGATTACTATAATGTGTTCCTTGTGGGATGATACTTGAAGAGAGTCTGTAGACTGCAATTAGAGGGGGTGCCATATCAACCTATTGAAATAGCTATGTTATGCGGTAATTGATTTCTAGGCTAAATTCAAAATACTGCCTATATTATATAAAGCCTTCTACCACTTGTTTTCAGATTATTTATGAACTTTCCGAAGTGTATTCAGGCTTGTATTCCATTAATAGCAATAAATAGAATATTAAAATTGCATTTTGATGTATCTTTAATATGTGTCCAGGATTCCTAAAAACAAGGACATTTAAGGTTTTTGCATGTTCGTGGACAGAAAAGTGGACAAATCTGCAGAAATAAAATGGCAAGATTTTACTCTTCACTTTAGCAATAAATCTGTCCCCCAAGAAGCTTTTTTAAGAAAAGAAATGATGGTGAAGCCAGACTGGTGGACATATGGTAAAATAGTATCTTTCAATTCTGGAGATCCCATCCTCAAATCTAGGGTAGAAGTAGAATTAGAAGGTAACGCTTGTTACTGGTTTACATATCAACAAATAAAGGAAAGATTTAAACTAAACAAAAATGGCCATGGTTTTGAGTTTGCTAAAAATTGAATTGGAAATCTTTCTATGTGGTAGTGGTGATCACATAATTGCCAAGGTCTATAAAATGTTATTAAAATTGAATTTGGAAAATGAACATGTAAAACACTGTATGATACAGTGGCAAGGAATTTTTGGTATAATGTGATGTTTGAACAATAGGAGAATATGTGGATAAAAGGCTTAAAATTTACATTAAATTATAACCTAAAAGAAAATTTTTACAAAATGATGTATCGCTGGTATTTAACACTGGATAAGTTATCTAGAATGTATAAAGGTATTTCAAATGAATGTTGGAAATGTAAATGTAAAGAAAGGACTTTTTATCATTTATGGTGGACATGTGATAAGGCAAAGAAATATTGCAGTAGCATTCATATATTAATGGAGAAAATTCTTAAAGTGAACATAAAGATTAAACCAGAAACTTTCCTTCTGGGCCTAATGAAAAGAGAACTGGGGAAAAAAAATTGGAATTCTGATTTTATATATGGTGACAGCAGCAAGACAACTGTATGCATGAAAGTGGAAGGATGCCTTGATTTCTACCATGGATGAATGCTTACAAAAGCTGATGGAATTAGCAGAGATGGCCAAATTGATTGTGTTGATAAAAGAAAAGAACATAAGTACTTTTATTTCTACTTGGAAGCCGCTTCTGGACTTTGTGCTTGAGGTGAAAAAAATGATATCATGATTTTGGGTTTTACTGGTTAGACTGATTTGCCAATACAGAAATGGCTAGTGCATACTACTATAGAAATGTAAAAAGTTGAGATTTGATTTTAATGTCTGATTTTACTGCAACAGAGAACCTTTTGTTTCTTCCCCTCCGTTTCTTCACACCTTTTTTGTTTTCCCCTTTTTCTACTGTTGTCCCTTACTATTTGCTTTTGTATTTTCACATTTTATGTTATAAATGAACAAAACTAATTTAAAAAACAATATATCTGTGAGAGGGAAAGAGAAACAAAAATCAGAATAATAGCCAGCAAAGAACTGAGCTCACTTGAGAACCTCTGTGATTTTTACTATCTAGAGAACTATTTATGTTTGTTATATGCTGATGATAATTTATTTTAAGTGCAAAACTTATGTTTTGCCTGCCTGGCATTTACAAGTTCATGCTAATTTCCCTCTTCCTTTCTCCACTGTTGAGACAAAATTAGCTTGCTGAGAAGATAATAATATTTTGTAAATTGTGTTTCAATGTGTTAATAGAAATGCTTTGGAGATATATAAATCTACATACATACAGAGAGTCTAACACTTGCTCAAATAAGGGCTGAGATGAGTTTGGCCCTAATTATGTCAGATATTTGTGTCATCTACAGGAATTGCTTTTAGAGCAGAAAGGCAAATAGTCCACATACCTCTAAGAATTTGTGGGGAAAAGCTTAAAAGAGAGTTTCCAAATATGTGAAGCCACTTCCATCACTAAGTAAGTATTATTGCCTGTCTTGGGGTTCTGGATAGAGGGGCGCATAGCAACTGAAATTCCCTCTTGACAAATTATGTGGGACAGGCATCCCCTCTCAACTGACATGGTGATGCTAGGAATTAGCATCATGAGAATTATATCTCCAGCCTCATCTAAAATGATAGCCTTGGTGCTCAAGGATAATCCTGTTAAATTGAGTGATTGGAATTCTTTGGCTCATAAAATACTGTTCCTTTCAATTAGATGAAACTTGGTAGAGATCCAAAGCGATGCTGAGGTTGGCCATATATGGCTTTCAGAATAAAAAAAAAACTACTCTTCTTTCTCCACTTCTCCACTTATGCTTTTTGTTGTAGAAAGAAGTGCTGCTGGAGTGTTAGACAATACACAGTTCAGTTCATTACAACGTTGGCCTTACAAAAGCAGCAGAACTCATGGGGACTATTCAAAGAAGGAACTTTCAGTCACCTTCTCCAGGTCTCCACATGTACCAGAGAGTTAATAAGCTATAAAATAATTGCATGACTAAGGTCTTTGTATATCATAACATACTTAATAGCTTTTTATATTAATAGCATTGACATTTAACCATTATATAAACATCTACTCCCACATAGTTCTTCAAAGCAAAGGGAAAATGGATGTAGAAGTTTGTGTTTCCTAGGTAGTTTGGTTGTCCTGGGACATTTTCTTTGTAAGTACCTTTTGATTAGATCTTAACATAAATACTTAAAGCTTTATGTTTCAAATGCTGACTTTCATATAACCTTTATGAATATAAATATGTACTCATAAATTCAATACAGAGGGGGCACATTAAAAGTGAAAGGCCAGTTATATACTTAATGAGAAGAGAAAAGTGGAAGGTGAATAAATGACCTTGTTTTCCTTCTGTTTGACCTTGGTTTCCTTTTGTTTCATATCTGAAACCCCATGGTAAATTTCAGTATTTAATGGACTGTTAGGTGGGGGCCAGCCTGATCATTAATTTCCTTATTGGGGATAGTAAAGGTAAAGGCAAAGGTTCCCCCGCACATGCGTGCTAGTCGTTTCCGACTCTAGGGGCTGGTGCTCATCTCCGTTTCAAAGCCGAAGAGCCAGCGCTTGTCTGAGGACGTCTCCGTGGTCATGTGGCCGGCATGACTAGACGCCAAAGGCGCACGGAACGCTGTTACCTTCCCACCAGAGTGGTCCCTATTTTTCTACTTGCATTTTTACGTGCTTTCGAACTGCTAGGTTGGCAGAAGCTGGGACGTGTAACAGGCGCTCACTCTGTTACGCGGCACTCGGGATTCGACCCGCCAAACTGCCGACCTTCAGATCGACAAACTCAGCGTCCTAACCCACTGAGCCACCGCGTCCCTTTTTATTGGGGATACTTAAAGGTAAAGGTAAAGGTTCCCCCGCACATGCGTGCTAGTTGTTTCCAACTCTAGGGGCCGGTGCTCATCTCCGTTTCAAAGCTGAAGAGCCAGCATTTGTCCAAGGACGTCTCCATGGTCATTCTACTAGACGCCAAATGCGTATGGAACGCTGTTACCTTCCCACCGTAGTGGTCCCTATTTTTCAAACTGCTAGGTTGGCAGAAGCTGGGACGAGTAACAGGCGCTCACTCTGCTACTGACAGAAGCAGCTCCATCTGCAGGAAGAAGTAACTACTTGGAGCAGGTCTCATCTGGCTGTATTGCAACACTACTTTGGAATAATTAATAATATAGGCAACAATTACAATTTCACGACGTTAGGGAATGGCAGCAGGTGTAGGAACAGAGGGCCGTATCGGTCTCAGGGAAGGCCTCTCCGCTGCTTACAAGCGGTGAGGCACTCCGACCCTCTGGTTCCGCCCCGAGGTCCCGGGAGTGAGGATGTGCAGCCTCCTGAGCTCCGGCTGGTGTATTTGAATGCCAGGTCGGTCGTTAATAAGGCTCCTCTCGTTCGAGACTTGGTCGAGGGTGAGCAGGCTGACCTGGCTTGCATCACGGAGACCTGGTTGGGCCCAGAGGGCGGTGTTCCTCTGGTTGATCTTTGCCCACCAGGTTTCCGGGTGCTGCACCGGCCTCGGGCTCAGGGTAGGGGTGGGGGAGTGGCTGTTGTTGTGAGGGAGACCTTGTGTCCGCGGGAGGCCACCGTTCCCCAGACAGTCGGGTGTGAGTCTCTCTTTTTGAGATGCGGCCCTGGTGCGCAGTTGGGCTTGCTGCTGGTGTACCTTTCGCCCAGTCACGCAGCAGCAGCCCTGCCTGAGCTGCTTGATGTCCTCTCTGGGCTGGTGGTTGAGTTCCCGAAACTTATAGTTTTGGGGGACTTCAACCTACCATCGCTGGGAGGATCATCTGAGTTGGCTCGGGAGTTCATGGCTTCCATGACGGCCATGGACCTGACGCAAGTAATTACGGGACCGACTCATGAAGGAGGCCACACCCTTGACCTTGTTTTCTTGTCTGGACGGTGGTTAGATGATCTTGGTGGGGGCTCTCCAATTATTATGCCCCTGTCATGGACCGATCATCATCTCCTGCGGCTGGTCTTCCGTTTTGCCACCCCCCGCCGTGGGTGCTTGGAACCACTTAAATGGTACCGCCCCAGACGCTTAATGGATCCCCAGAGGTTCCAGGCGGCGCTGGGGTCCCCACCTGCCTCCCTCGCTCACAGCTCGGCCGAGGCCTTAGTGGAAGCCTGGGAAAGGACGGCCACTGAGGCCCTTGACCGAGTTGTACCCTTGCGGCCCCTGACCCGGTGCAGATCCCGCCGGGCTCCATGGTTTTCTGTGGAGCTCCGGGAGATGAAGCGTCGGAGACGGGGCCTAGAGAACGGTTGGAGGTCCAGCCGATCCGAACCCGACCGATTGCGACTAAGAGCCTTTATTAGGTCTTATCTCGCTGCAATTAGGGAGGCGAGGTCCAACCACTTCGCCACCCTTATTGCGTCCGCAGATAATCGCCCGGCTGCCCTGTTTAGGGTGACTCGCTCCCTCCTAAATCAGGAGGTGAGGGAGGATCCCTTGCAGGGACGTGCCGAGGAGTTTAACCAACATCTGTCGGACAAAATCGCTCGGATTCGGACCGGTTTGGACTCCGACTGGGCAGAGTCTGACGATCAGGACACGGGTGGTCTTGTCGATATCATCTGGGAGGAGTTTGATTCTGTGACTCCGGAGGAAGTGGACAGGATCATGGGGAGGCTGAGCACCACCACATGTTTACTGGACCCGTGCCCTTCCTGGCTGGTTTATGCAGCCCGGGAGAGGACACGCAGCTGGTTCCAGGCAGTTATATCGGCTTCTTTGAGTGAGGGTATCTTCCCCACCGTCTTGAAGGAGGCGGTGGTGAGGCCTCTCCTCAAGAAGCCTGCTCTGGACCCGGCTGTATTGAACAACTTTCGTCCTGTCTCCAACCTTCGCTTTCTCGCGAAGGTTGTTGAGAGTGTGGTGGCGCATCAGCTCCCTCTGGTCCTGGATGAAGCGGATTATCTAGACCCGTACCAATCGGGTTTCAGGCCCGGGCACAGCACGGAGACGGCATTGGTCGCGCTGGTGAATGATCTCTGGAGGGCTCGGGACAGGGGGCATTCCTCTGTCCTAGTCCTATTAGACCTCTCGGCGGCTTTCGATACCATCGACCATGGTATCTTGCTGCGGCGTCTCAGGGGATTGGGAGTGGGAGGCACAGTTTTACAGTGGTTCTCCTCCTATCTCTTGGGACGTTCGCAGTCGGTGTTGGCAGGGGGGCAGAGGTCGACCGCGAGGTCTCTCATTTGTGGAGTTCCTCAGGGGTCGGTCCTCTCGCCTCTCCTGTTCAACATCTACATGAAGCCGCTGGGTGAGATCATTCGTGGCTTTGGAGTTGGGTATCATCAGTACGCTGATGATACCCAACTTTTCTTTTCGACCCCAAACCACCCCAGTGATGCCCTCAACGTGATGTCCCGTTGCCTGGAGGCGGTTCGGGTCTGGATGGGGAGGAACAGACTCCAGCTCAACCCCGACAAGACTGAGTGGCTCTGCATATCTTCATCCCGGGTTTATTCGGACATTCCACCTCTAGCTATGGGGGGTGAATTATTGCCCCCCGTAGATAGGGCTCGCAACTTGGGGGTCCTCCTAGATTCACGGCTCACCTTGGAAGATCATATAGGAGCCGTGACTAGGGGGGCCTTCGCACAGGTTCGCCTGGTGCGTCAGTTGCGGCCCTATCTTAGCCGGGATGATCTATGCACGGTCACTCATGCGCTCGTGTCCTCTCGTCTGGACTACTGCAACGCTCTCTACATGGGGCTGCCCTTGAGGACCACTCGGAAGCTCCAACTGGTACAGAATGCAGCCGCGAGAGTGGTGTTGGGAGTCTCCCGATACTCCCACGTTACACCTCTGCTCCGTGAGCTGCATTGGTTGCCAGTTGTCTTCCGGGTGAGATTCAAGGTACTGGTAACGGTATTCAAAGCACTCCATGGCATGGGGCCGGAGTACCTCAGGGAACATCTGCTGCCGGCATCAAGCTCCCTGCGCCCTGTGCGTTCCCACAGAGAGGGCCTCCTCAGGGTGCCACCGATCAGAGAATGTCGATTGGTGGCCCCCAGGGGGAGATCCTTCTCTGTGGGCGCTCCGGAGCTGTGGAATCAGCTACCGGTAGAGCTCCGGACGGCGCCCGATCTTCGCTCCTTTCGTCGCGATCTCAAGACATTTTTGTTTGTACAAGCCGGCCTAGCCTGAGGGGGGTTGTGTTGGGGTTGTTTTATCTTTCGCTTTTTAATTTTTCTGGGGGTTTTTAGCGTTGTATCTATATTGTTTTTAACTAGGGCAATTGTTTAATCTTTTTTTAATGTTTGTATTTGCTATTTTATTCTGCCCTGTGAACCGCCCTGAGTCCTTAGGGAGAAGGGCGGTATATAAATGTTATTAAATTAAATTAAATTAAATTAAATCTTTTAAATATATCTTATGTCAAAGTGTGAGATTGATTGAGATTGATATTACCTACAAAAAAGTGTTTTCTAAGGCTAGCAAATGAGTGTTCTGTATGTTATTGTTGTTCGGTCACTAAGTTGTGTCTAACTCTTTATGAACCTATGGATCATAGCATACCAAGCACCCCCCACCATCCTCCACTGTCTCCCAGAGTCAGTGACACTTTCTAACAATCTCATCCTCTATTTCTCCTTTTGTCTTCAATCTTTCCCAACATCGGGGTCTTTTCCAATGAGTCCTCTCTTCTCATTTGGTCACCAAAGTGTTCTACATAATCTCGGGTAAATAATTTCTTACTGTATTCCAACAAAAATAGTGCTTCAGCAGTTAATTTAGCAAAAGTTTCCTTGTTACTGCTATCTTTATCACTTTTCAGAATACAGAGAGTAGCACTTATGATATATTTAATTTAGACTTGCAATTGTTTAGTTGGTTTCACTTCTTAATAAGAAGGAGACTGCCCTATTTTACAACAGACTGCTTCATCATACCCAGACTATTATCTACAGGTAGTCCTTGAGTTAGGACCATAATGGAGCCTGCTCATTATGTTCACAAGTTGTAACAGTCATTAAGTGAGATGTCCGCATGATCACCTTGCTTAATGAACCCCCATCCCTGCTGACCCTGCTGTGATCATTAAGCAGTCTTTAAGTGGGTCACTCACTGAGTGCCGTGGGTGGGGGAGGCCCTGTTTTGTATGATAAAAGTGTCTGTAAGCTAGGATCCTGCAGCCTTTTAGGCCTGGATGCCGAGAGTAAAGCACAAAGCTGTGGAACACTTTGGATTCAATCTACAAAATTGCCTAATTTTTTTTAAAAAAGAACAGAGATAAATTATTGATGAAAAAACAGATTAGCAGAAGCAGAACATCTAACATTATTAAGTACTTAGTCAGAATTACATCTTCTCAAGCCCTACAGATGCCACAAAGCTTAGTAAAGACTCCTTTTCATGGACAAAATATCCAGCAAAGGGAGCTGACACTGGAATGTTCTTTTGAAATATGTCAACATCCTTTTTCAAATCACCCTGATCAAGAAACCCTGGTAAAGCTAGATGTCTATGGAGATTCTCAGTCATCCAGGTCATGATTGTCCCAAAGGTGCTTTTTCAAGAGGCAACTGGACTTTCTTTTTTCTCTTTGAAAATGTTTCGCTTCTGATCCAAGAAGCTTCTTCAGGACCTTGGAAGTGGATTGCTCCAGCAATGGGAATTGAGGTGGTTTCCCGGAGTGAAGTGATACTGCTTTGCATAGCCTAGGAATCTGGACATTCTTAATACATATTTACATTTGCTGATAATGATGTTTCTTCATTATGTAACTCAACATTTTTAATATTTTATTTCCCAGAGACATGATCTTCAAGACTGAAATTTACAGATTTTATATCATTCCTAGCAGGAATAGCAGTTTCTATTTATAAGTCAATTTTCTGCTCCATATCAATCAGAATGACACCCAGTCAGCAAATTGGTATGAATTTAACTTTAATGATCTGAAAATACTGTTAATTTTAGTTATTACTTCCAAATTTATTTAGCTAATAACTCATTTCTTTTAGAAAAAGTAAGACATTCGATTCCTGTTCACATAGGCAAGTGCTTAATTGACAATGAAACCCTTTATATGTCAGAAGTATTCAGTATCTGCATTCAAATAGATGGATACAAGATTATAGCCTGAAATTACATAAATAGGACAATTCAGATTTAGAATCATAGAAGTATAGAATTGGGAGGAGCTATTTAAACCATTGCATGCAAACTCCACTCATTGTAGTAATTTATATTTGAAGTGTTTCTGAATGATGTTTCAAAGGAGGCCTTTACTTTGTTGAAGTTTCAGGCAAATAATTCTCTTCGCATTTCTTGGCAATAGTAGTTCTCTCATTCTAAAGCAAGCTGCACAAGATATCACCCACTGGGTTATGAAAAATAATTTATTGCAGCCAAAATTATTCTGCTGTAGAAAGGGGTGAGAAGGATCTTGAAATTCACTTGAACTGCCAAACTCAAACCCCTTTGGTGCTCCAAGACGATACATATGAGTTGTAATGCATGCTTTGAGCTTGTGTTCCTGATCTTAAATTGCAGCAGGCTGATATTGCCCTAAACCATTTATGTAAATTTAAAGTATAACATAGGATTTTAAATTGTCTTACATTTGGAAATATATTAGTAACCACTGAAGTACTAATGTTAACAATCATGAGATAAAGAGTTCACTTTTTAAAGTATTGAATGACTAGTTAATTGGTTAAGAAAAGGAAAACAGAATAATTATACAGCCCTTGCAGTAGAAAGATGTAAGAACCAGTGTTTCTTTGTTTAAGTGTATTTATTTTTTTAACATAAAAGGTGAAATACAAAACAGAAAAACAAAACAAAACAAAACAAAAACATACGTCCAGCACTAACAACCAAAAAGAAAAAAATGGTGTACAAAAAAAGAGAAAAAGGTGATCCAAATACCAAATAAATTTAATATTTAACACATAGAATCCACCGTGGTTGGATGCTGGAAAAGAAAAAAAAAACAGTAAGTTCTCCTCCCCTTTTATATAACCATCTGTTATTGTATTTGGCATGTAGAAAGTCCACAAACAGTTTCTGGTCTTTTATAAAGCTGTCTAGTCCATTATCCCCCTTCATGGATTACTGCCTTGTCGTGGCGAAGGGGCTTGTGTAATTCAATGAAGCTATGAGCTATGCCGTGCAGGGCCACCCAAGACGGAAAGGTCATAGCAGAGAGTTCTGACAAAACGTGATCCACTGGAGAAGGAAATGGCAAACCACTCCAGTATCTTTGCCATGAAAACCCTATGGACAGTACCAAAAGGCAATACGATATGACGCTGGAAGATGAGCCCCTCAGGTCGGAAGGCGTCCAATATGCTACTGGGGAAGAGCAGAGGGCTAGTACTAGTAGCGCCAGAAAGAATGAAGTGACTGGGCCAAAGCCAAAAGGATGCTCAGCTGTGGATATGTCTGGTGGTGAAAGGAAAGTCCGATGCTGTAAAGATTTTTTCTCCATAGGAACCTGGAATGTAAGATCCATGAATCAAGGAAAGCTGGACGTGGTCAAACAAGAAATGACAAGACTAAACATTGACATCTTAGGTATCAGCGAACTAAAATGGACAGGAATGGGTGAATTTAATTTAGATGACCATCAGGTATACTACTGCGGGCAAGAATCCCTCAGAAGAAATGGAGTAGCCTTCATAGTCAATAAAAAAATAGGAAAAGCAATACTGGGATACAATCCTCAAAATGACAGAATGATCTCAGTTCGAATCCAAGGCAAACCATTCAATATCACAGTAGTCCAAGTCTATGCCCCAACCACCGGTGCTGAAGAGGATGAAATTGACCGGTTCTATGAAGCCCTACAGCACCTTATAGAACTAACACCCAAAAATGATGTCCTTATCATCATGGGGGATTGGAATGCTAAAGTAAGAAGCCAAAAGATAACTGGAATAACAGGCAAGTTTGGCCTTGGAGTAAAAAATGAAGCAGGGCACAGGCTGATAGAATTTGGTCAAGAGAATACGATGGTCATAGCAAACACTCTTTTCCAACAACCCAAGAGATAGCTTTACACATGGACATCACCAGACGGTCAACACAGAAATCAGATTGACTATATGCTCTGCAAACCAAAGATGGAGAAGCTCTATAGGCTTAAATTAAAGAAAGTAGGGAAAAGCGCTAGGCCAGTCAGGTATGAATTAAATCATATCCCTGTTGAATATACAGTAGAGGTGACAAATAGATTTAAGGAATTAGATCTGATAGACAGAGTGCCTGAAGAACTATGGACAGAGGTTCGCAACATTGTACAACAGGTAGCAACCAAAACCATCCCAAAGAAAAAGAAATGCAAGAAAGCAAAATGGCTGTCTGAGGAAGCTTTGCAAATAGCTGAGGAAAGGAGGGAAGCGAAAGGCAAGGGAGAAAAAGATATGCCCAATTAAATGCAGAATTCCAAAGAATAGCTAGAAGAGATAAGAATGTCTTCTTAAATGAACAATGCAAAGAAATAGAAGAAAACAATAGAATAGGGAGGACCAGAGATCTTTTCAAGAAAATTGGAGAGATGAAAGGAACGTTTCATGCAAAAATAGGCATGATAAAGGACCAAAATGGCAGGGACCTAACAGAGGCAGAAGAGATTAAGAAGAGGTGGCAAAATTACACAGAAGAACTATACAAAAATGAGCTTAACGTCCCTGATAATCACAATGAGGTGGTCACTGACCTCGAGCCAGACATCCTAGAATGTGAAGTGAAGTGGGCCTTAGAAAAGCTGAGCAACAACAAAGCTAGTGGAGGTGACAGTATTCCAGCTGAGCTATTCAAAATCAGGGAAAGGGCGGTATATAAATGTAATGAAATAAAATAAATAAAAATAAAAGATGATGCAGTAAAAGTGCTACACTCAATTTGCCAGCAAATTTGGACAACTCAGCAGTGGCCACAGGATTGGAAAAGATCAGTTTACATTCCAATTCCAAAGGAAGGCAGTGCCAAAAAATGTTCAAACTATCGCACCATTGCACTCATTTCTCATGCTAGTAAAGTTATGCTTAAAATTCTACAAGCTAGACTTCAGCAGTATGTGGATCGAGAACTACCAGAAGTACAGGCAGGATTTCGAAGAGGCAGAGGAACTAGAGATCAAATTGCTAACATACGCTGGATCATAGAGAAAGCTAGAGAGTTCCAGAAAAACATCTACATATACTATCGCCTTGCCTATTTAACTTATATGCAGAGCACATCATGAGAAAGGCAGGGCTAGATGAATCAAAAGTTGGAATTAAGATTGCCGGAAGAAACATCAACAACCTAAGATATGCAGATGATACCACTCTAATGGCAGAAAGTGAAGAAGAACTAAAGAGCCTCTTGTTGCGGGTGAAGAAGGAGAGTGCAAAGGTTGGGTTGAAACTAAACATTAAGAAAACCAAGATCATGGCATCTGGCCCTCTCAATTCCTGGCAAATAGATGGGGAAGAAATGGAGGTAGTGACAGATTTTATTTTCCTGGGCTCCAAGATCACTGCAGATGGGGACTGTAGCCAAGAAATTAAAAGACGCTTGCTCCTTGGGTGGAAAGCCATGGCAAATCTAGACAGCACACTAAAAAGCAGAGACATCACCCTGTCAACAAAAGTGCGTATAGTCAAGGCTATGGTCTTCCCAGTTGCAATGTATGGCAGTGAAAGCTGGACCATAAGAAAGGCTGAGCGCCAAAGAATTGAAGCCTTTGAACTATGGTGCTGGAGAAGACTCCTGTGAGTTCCTTGGAATGCAAGGCGATCAAACCGGTCAGTCCTAGAGGAGATCAACCCTGACTGCTCTTTAGAAGGCCAGATCCTGTAGCTAAAACTCAAATACTTTGGCCACCTAATGAGAAGGAAGGACTCACTGGAGAATAGCCTAATGCTGGGAAAGATTGAGGGCAATAGAAGAATGGGACGACAGAGAATGAGGTGGCTGGATGGAGTCACTGAAGCAGTAGGCGTGAGCCTATATGGACTCCAGAAGATGGTAGAGGACAGGAAGGCCTGGAGGAACATTGTCCATAGGGTTGCGATGGGTCGGACACGACTTCGCAACTAACAACAACAACAAGTCCATTATCTCTGATCAAAGCGGTTAATTTCACCATCTCTGGTAATTCAGTCAATTTTAAAATCCATACATCAACAGTTGGCATCTCTTTTTCTTTCCAGTCTTTGGTAAGTACGATCCTTGCAGCCATCACCATGTGAAGGAATAGCACCCAAAATTGTTTTTCAATTGGCTTGTTCATCTTACCTAAAAGAAAAGCTTCAGGTTTTATTAATATTAGTATGTTAAATATTTTCTGCATTGTCATTGTTATGTTTGTCCAATATATTTTTTACACATTTGCAAGACTACAAGAACCAAAGTTTCTCAAACATCTAAGATATTTAGCTTGCTCATTCATGGAATTCCGATGAGACATTTGCAAAATTATTCATTGTTCTAGGCATAATTAAGAGCTTTCTAATAATTGATGTGACTTGGAATGGGCAAAGAATCATCAACAATTATAAGATTAGAACAAAATATTGTAATTTTACATATTTTACATATTTAGATAATTTTCTTGGTAGCATCATTTTTTATTTCCCTGCCTAGCTTACAATTTGCAAGTCTTCTATCCGAAATAAAAAGTTAACACAAATTTTATTTTAGTCACTAACAATATAAAAATATGAAAGTAAATAAATATACTAGATATTACTAGCAAAGGAATATATGGGGTAACTTCAAATTCCACACCTGGAGCACTGCATCCAGGTTTGGTCACCAAAAAGTGCAAAGAAGAGCCAGTAAGATGATTAAAGACTTGGAGACTAAAACATATGAAGAACGGTTGCCAGATTGGGTATGGCAATTGGTATGATAGCAATATTCTAGTATTTTAGAGACTGACACAAGGAGGAGGGGGTTAATTTATTTTCAAAAGCATCAGAAGGCAAGACAAGAAATAATGGATGGAAACTAATCAAAGCGAGAAGCAACCTGGAATTAAGAAGAAACTTTCTAACAGTGAGGACAATTGACCAGTGGAACTGTTTGCCTTCAGAAGTTGTTCATCACTGGAGGTTTTTAAAAAGACACTGGACAGCTACTTGTCTGAAATGGTATAGCAGGGGGCTGGACTAGAAGACCTCCAAGGTCCCTTCTACCTCTATTCTGATTAATTAATGATATATTGTTAATGACCAATACCCACTGAGTGTGGCCTGAATTCCAAAGATAGCAACTTTCAAGGTGATTTCATCATGTTGGTTAGCTAAAAATAAGCAAAAAGTGGATCTGGATATCTGATTAGAGAGGGGGATATATATTTCAAGTCATATACTTATAGTAGTTGCGATACAGTAGAATATGGGCCATGTTTCATTTGCCTCAGAGCCACAGGGACATGGCTTCTATAAAAATAGCATTTTCTTTAGGGGACTGCTGAATAGAAATGGTTGAAATGTCACTTTATCTGGTAATATTTTGGTACAGTTAATTGATTTAAAGACTAGATGGCCTTTGAATGAAAATCTGTGTGCCTAACTAGTGTGATCTTGTTATCCTGCTCCAATTAGATTAATGGTCTGTGTTGAAGATCCTCCATCTAAGATCCTGGTTAGCAGGATCACAAATCACTGTGGCTACAGCATCTGCAGAGATATACTTAGCAGTTTCTTCTCTGGCATGAGCTTCCAAAATAAGGATAATTTATAAAAAAATAATTGTGTTAAACCCTGCAAATAGAAATTAATTTTAGGGAGAAGTAAAATATTCTTACCCATTGATTGAGCTTAACATTATTTAGTCTTGATTCAATGCATTTGTGACAAAAAATGATTCCAGACAGGTTTTTATGGAGCCAACTGTGCTTTGTATACCATTTGGCCACAAGGTTTAGCCAACTTTAACTACTGCAGGTATAAATTGAGGACCTCTTTCCACTTATGAAATTAAAACAGTTGTCAAAGAAATCCTTTTGTTGGTTTTCAGCTAATTAATTTACATTACTAGGCATTCCTAGTATTTAATAAGTACAAATTGACAGCATTGGGTTCTTTACAGATTAAAGTATGTCGATGGGGTTGTTCTTTGCTGCTCTGATAAATGTAGATTAATACTCTCTGTAGAATTTTGGAATAAATGAACCCCCCCCCCCGTTTGCTTCCTAACTCCCTTTCTCCAGTCCATTATCATTCACATTTCAATCATTATGGCAAAATTGTTTAGTACGAGTTGGAAGCCAAAGGATTTTATAAAGATAGTTATTTAATTGTAGTTGGCAAAAACAGAATCATTGAATTATTATTGGAAGAGACTTGGACATCATCTGGTCCAACCATCTGCTCCATGTGGGAATCTATTATTACATCTCGTTCCCAACAGATGGTTATCCAGCTTCAGTTTAAACACCTCTAGGGAGAAACTAGAGATCCCAAAGAAAATTTATTTCATCACTGAACAGCTCCCACCATTAGGACACATTGCATGATGTCCAAATGAGATAATCTTCCCTTGTTTCTTGTCTTGTTTACTAAAACACTTCAGCCTCACTTTCTACATGATAGCTGTTCAGATATTGGAAGAACACAAGATACCCAGATTCTGTTAACTGCTGACTATACAGACAACTTAAGAACAAAATGTAGGATTCCATTTCTCTTTACAGCTTGAGATGCTATATATAAGAAATATAAGGTGTGTTGATAGGGGAAGTAGCCTAAAATGATGGATTCCATTGAACCTTTGGTGTCAGGACCCACTTCAATCCCACATCTTAAGAAAGCAGAACTCTTGTAAACAATTTCTTCAAACAGGAACTTTTATTAAGAGTAATTGATAGTAGGCATAATAGACAGGATCTGAGATTTCCTACACAGAATGATCGATTAAAGTACCCCCAAAAAACACCCCACCCCATAGTCCGCCCGCCCGGTATGGGACGGCCAATCCCCAGGTGTTAGGTCCATCATGGGAAAAGGGGAGATAACATTGGCCCATCTCCAGTTCATGCAGCAATGGTCAGCAGCTTCTTCATACCTTCCTCTGAGCACGTAGAAATAAACCAGTCACTGAGATTACATTCCTTATTTCCTCCCTTGTTCTAGCTGACTGTTTAGGGAGATAAAGTTCAGAGAGAGAGCTAACGCAGGAAGCAAATTGTTACATTGTAGTGGGTAGAGGACACAGAGGCAATAAATGAAGCAAAAGGTTACATTGTAGCAAAAAGAAGAAGCAAAGGCAATAACCCTGCGGGCACTTCCCCTCTCCCCCTTATGAGTATGGCAGAACCCATGGAAAGGTGAGATTTGATTTTGGGTCAGAGGGGATAGATAGAAATGAAATAGGAATGGGTTCTGACATTTGGTTTCAGTTGGTTCTGCTAGTTTCCCATGGGATCACTGGCTTCCATCACTGGTCCTGGAGTTGTATTCCTATCCTAAAATACACTTTTGGTTGTGTGAGAGGCAGACTATGGCTCTTGCAGCTACTTTTTTTTTTAGTCTTGGTCTACCAGTTCATCCAGAGAAGGCAAGACATGTCCCTGGCTTAAGATAAGTAATTGGAAAGCACTTGTGCCTTATATTTCTGTAGCCTACCTGGCTGGAGATATCCAGTGGCCACTGGTTCTTTACTACCTTCCTTCACATTATATTCTTAGAGTGATTTAAAGCTTTCACAATGATCTCCAAAGCTATTTTTTAAATTCCAGCACTTATTCAATGGTGGTATCATAGCTACACAACTAGATAGCAACGAAGAGATACAGAAACTATTTGATGCCACCTGGGGATCAACAGCTCAATCTATTGCTGGACCTTAAGTTTAATTGATTTCTTAAAAGTCCAGCTTATTATTTATTTATTTAATACATTTATATAAACACCAATCTCACAATACTGATTCTGGCTAACAGAAGAACAAAACTAATAACCAAAACATGAAAATAACAACAAGCAATGACCCAATATTAATGACACCTGAGAGTGATTAAACTCAAACTACAGACATGTCATAAAAAAACCCCACAATGTCAAGCTTACTCATCCTACAAGCCACATACCCAGAGTACCAGCTTTCAAAGGGTCAGGGCCAAATTAACTTTGGGGATATGATGTTCTAAGGCACTGTGACTGAAGAGGCCAGCTTCCTGGGTGTTATTAGCTGGTATTGCTTAATAGACAGAACCTGGAACATTCCTACCTCCCTGATCTAGTACGCCCAGCAGACACAATTAGAAAAAGGTGGTTTCATAAATAACCTGGCCTTATGCTCTGAAGGGCTTTATAGGTGATAACCAGCACTTTTAATTGTATTGGGAACCATTAAGTTCTTGGAGCAGTGGTGTAACCTGGGTGTACCAAAGTCTACCAAAGTCTACTGAATTGCAGTAATTCATTCAGGAGGTGAACAAAGCCTGAATGACTGGATAGTGCCTCCCAGTCAATGAAACAGCATAACTGGTGCATAGGACAAATGTAGGGAAAAATCCTCCTAGCCAGGAGATGGTGAGTTCTAAGCCTCCCTTAGGCATGAAAATTGGCTGGGTGACTTTGGAGCAATCACTTTCTCATAGCACAATCCTCCATTAGATTTTCCTCATAATTTCTAAGGTTATGTCTAATAAGAAATTACATATTTTGCTTAGGGTTTTCTACATGGGAAGTTATTTATGTCTCTCTAGACTTTTATCTAGACTCTAGATAAAATACATACAACACAAAAAATAAAACACACATTCTAGCCAGGTGTTCTAAAACCACCATTAACATAGCCAGGAGATGGCTCTTTTACACACCAAGGGTCCCAGGCTTGGGCACAAAACGAAATACTCAGGTCCTGGTGGAATGCTAGTGATAAACATAATTATAATCAGATACTTTTAATAAAGGTGAAGTGTTAACTTTCTTGCTATAATATTAGTGCTTTGGCTAGTTTTCTGATATTTCTTTATATTTTCTTTTATATGAAATTAAGAACAATTATTCTAATTATTAAAATAATATAAAATTTAAAAACATCTGATATAAACTGGCTGCAGGCCCTGATAGTGTCTTGACTTTTGAATTGTTACCTTTATGTAAAGTTTCAGTTCTCTCTTCAATTCATGCTGTCCAGACGTTTCATATCGAGCTCTTGCATATTTCCATTATGTACCTAAAATTAAATCCAGATGGACATGAGTATTTTAATTACAATTATGTCTGTAGAAGTGTTTGTTACTTTTCCTTTAAATACCTTTTTGAAGTGTTATCTCCCCTCCCCAACAAAGACTATAAAAGTTTATGCAGCAGCGCTGTAATGAAATTGGGTAGCGGGAGGGGTAATGACCAGAAGAGAAAATTGAATGAAAGATCTCTTTGACCATTACATGTTTAGCTCCAGTAGTTAAATGCCACTATAGAATTTGAACTCAGAGAAATGTTAGCAATTTATTTAGAAGTGGGAGACAGGAGAGCACACTCCAACCTTTTTGTCACTTTGCAATCAAGTTGTGGAGTTACTTTTCTCTGGAACAATCCTATTACCACAATACAATCAATGAGACAGAGAAAATTGAAATGAAGGGCTAAGCTGGAGCCTTTGACATAAACCCCAGAAAGATTCCACAGTATTTTCAGGACAGTCCACTTGTCTAATGTGCAGGCTGGGAATCTGAGCACTGGAGAAGAATTTTGAGGAGGTGTTACAATAACATTGTAATTGGCCTTGTCAGAAATCATGTTCATAAATCCTTTTTTTATGAAGTTTTGATTTAACAAAAGCAGTGTCAGGACCCACCCCAAACCACTTCTTAGGAAGACAAAAACTCTTGGAGTCAGTTCTAGTCCAAAAGGAATCTTTACTAGGACATGCTTGGTTGTGGGAATACAAGACAGGACTTAGTATTGTTTTACAAATTGACATTTTATAAAGGGTACCCAGTTCAACCCCCCTTCCCTCAACCCCATTTGGTCAGCCCCCATCATTCTACTTCATGTCAACCCTTTTGTGGGGGGGAAAAAGGAACTTCGAATCTTTATGGTTATTGCCTTCTTCCTCTCTCCCTCCCTTTTTGATCCCCCTAGTTCAAAAGGTTCCCTTGGCCTTTGAAATAACCTAAGGCAGGCTGAATCCACATATGCTCCTCCTTCCTCGGGAGATGGCAGAATCCATATGGGGGGGATAATGTTTTAAACATACATTTATGAATGTGGTATAAATGGATTCTGACATCCCGCTCTCCTTAAAAGAAAGATATGTCCATCTGTAGGGAAAGAAAGAAAGAAAGAAAAAAAACACATATATAAATGTTAACTCAGTTTGTTCGGATATTCTGTATGAAATCTCTTAAGCAACTTTGGTGCTTTAATGTGGCATTTGCTGACCCATTCATTTTCTGAGGAGGGGAGGTGTTTCCAAGCCACTAAATATTGGGTCGTTCCATGATGTTTCCTGGAATCCAAAATTTCTTTCACCTCAAAATGTTGTTCCCCTTCCACCATGATGGGAGGTGGTGTTGGTGGGATTTTTGTTTGTAGGGGAGATTGTTCTTCTCTCTTTATTAGGCTGCAGTGAAAGATTGGGTGTATTTGTCTAAGATTTTTAGGTAGTCCTAATTCAATAGGCCAGGTGTATTGTAATTGAGCAATCCATTCCTTTAGTTCTGGAATTACCGGTTCTTTTGGGGTTAGTTCAGGTATGGGGTTGAAGCTTTGGCCTGTAGCTACTTGAAAAGGAGTGTAACCTGTGCTGGAGTGGACTGCATTATTATATGCCACTTCTGCGAAAGGTAGCAGGTCTGTCCAATTGTTCTGCTGAAAATGTACATAACATCTTAAATATTGCTCAAGTACTGCATTAGATCTCTCACATTGCCCGTTACCTTGAGGATGATGACTAGATGTCAATCCTTGGGTAGTTCCTAACAGGGATAAGAATTCCTTCCAAAATGCTGAGGTAAATTACACCCCTCTGTCAGATATGATGCGTAGTGGTGCCCCGTGCAAACTGTAAATATGCTGTACAAAATGTTTTGCTAATGCTTTTGCAGTTGGAATTTTTTGGCAAGGTATGAAATGAACTTGCTTAGAGAACAGATCTGTGACAGTCCAGACAATGGTGTTTCCGTTGCTTTCTGGTAGTTCTATGATAAAGTCCATGGCTATTTCTTTCCATGGGGCTGAGGGATTCGCCACCGGTTGTAACAGTCCTGGCGATTTCCCTTGCAACCTCTTAGCCATTGCGCAAATTTGACAACTGCTCACATAGCTTTCTATGTCTTTTTTCATAGATGGCCACCAAAATTGCCTTTTAGTTAAGTGTAATGTTTTTACAAATCCAAACTGTCTTGCTGATTTTGTATCATGGCACAGTTGCATGAAATTGATCCTCTGGGTGGTAGGTATGTATAACTTCTCAACCACCCAAGGTAACCCATCTTTAATTGTGCACACATGTCTATTTTTCTGGAACCATTCGTCACTTTCCAAGGACTTTCGGAATTCTATTCCGGTTTGGCTATTTACTTCCGGCTTCATTTTTACTTGTGCCCTGGTGGTATCTGGTGCTGTCAGTTGTTGTTCTGGTACAAGTGGTTTAAAGTCAGTTACTCGTGTGCTGTTATATTGGAGCATGCGAGATAATGCATCTGCCAGGAAGTTCTTCCCCCCCGGCAAGTGTTTGAGAGTGAAATTGAATCGGTGAAAGTGTTGGGACCAGTGGGCTTGCTTAGGAGTGAGTTTCCTGGGCATCTTTAGTGCTTCTAAGTTTTTGTGGTCTGTCCAGACCTGGAAAGGTATTTTATTCCCTTCCAAAAATTGTCGCCATGTTAATAACGACCACCTTAATGAGAATGCTTCCTTCTCCCATATTGGCCACTGTTGTTCTGTTTCCGTGAGTTTTCTGGATGTATATGTGCAAGGTTGCAACGTCCCCTCATCATTTTCCTGTAATAATACAGCCCCGACTGCTACATCGCTCACATGCCTGTATTACAAAAGGTTTGTTGGGATCTGGGTGTTTTAGTACAGGTTCAGCAGAAAAGAGTCTCTTTAGCCTCTCAAATGCTGCTTGACATTCCATTGTCCATTTTAGAGGCTGGCTGGATTTCACAGGGCCCCTCCCCCTTCGTTTTTAACAAGTTTGTCAGGGGCATGGCTATTTGGCCAAATGCGGGGATGAATTGGCAGTAGAAATTTGTGAACCCCAGGAAACTTTGCAATTGCTTCCGTGTGTAGGGTGGTGCCCACTCTAATACTGCCCTGACCTTCTCAGGGTCCATTTCGATGCCCTCTGGAGATATGCGATATCCCAGGTAGTCGATTTTTTCCTGATGGAATTCACACTTCGATAATTTAGCATATAAGTGGACAGCTCGCAACTTTTTCAGGACTGCTCTGACTAGTTTGATATGTTCCTCTTTGGTCTCCGTGAAGATAAGAACGTCGTCCAGGTAAACCAGGACCCCCTTATATAGGTGCTCCCTTAGTACATCATTAATTAATTGCATAAAGACTGTGGGGGCCCCTTGCAGTCCAAATGGCAATACTTTGAATTGGTAGCACCCCATTGGGCAGTTGAATGTAGTCTTCCATTCATCTCCTTCCTTAATCCTAATACGGTAATATGCTTCCCTCAGATCTAGTTTAGTAAAAATCCTTCCTTTCGATAGGTGGGATAGCATATCCTTCATTAGGGGTAGAGGGTACAGATTACATTCACTAATTGTGTTCAGATTTCTATAATCGACACACAAGCGAAAAGAACCTTCTTTCTTCTCCCTGAACAGGACTGGGGTGGCCGCTTTGGGTTTGGCAGGCTCGATGAACCCTCTTTCTAAGTTTTTCTTTATGAATCTTTCCATTTCTGCCATTTCCCTTGGGCTCATGGCATACATCCTGGGTTTTGGGAGTTTTGCCCTGGGTTTGAATTCTATGGCACAGTCTGTGGGGTGGTGGGGGGGAAGCTCATCTGCCCGCTCCTCACTGAAAACCTCAGCAAGGTCCCTGTATTTCTCCGGTATCTCTGGTAACCCCTTCTCTTTCCCCACTGTTGCTGTCTCCTCCCTTCGGGTTGGGGGGTGCTTTGGGGGGTTACGTTTTCCTGCTCCCCTTTTGGGAAGTTGAGTTCTGCTGTCCTCCAGTTTATCCTGGGGTTCCATTTCTTCAGCCATTCCAGTCCAAAAATCATTGAGCATTCCATGCCACTATAAATGTTATGTCTTCCTCATGAGACCCCAGGGACAGGTGGATTGGTAAAGTGGCTAGGGTAGCTGGTCCCCCCCTGCTATTGATCCATCTAATTGACTAAAGAAGATTGGTTGTTTTAGCCTCCTCACTTGGATGCTCAATCTCTCCACCAGTGTTGGGCTGATGAGGCAGCAGATGCAGCCAGAGTCTATCAGAGCTTTTATTTTGAAGGCTTTAGGCATAGAGGAAGCTAATATAGTCACTGTCTTAAGTATAGGTGGAAGAGGTCCACTTACCAATGGTTCTCCCTCTGAGCTGTCCTCCGAAGTGTCCACCGCCCCTGCGGTGTAGGCGGGAGTCCAATCCCAGTTCCTGGCAGCAATTGTGGACTCTACAGCCTCTGTCCCCTTCATGGAAGATTCTTTTGGGTTGCCTTGGGGTTTCCCTAGTTTCTTGGGGGGTGATGACTCTGTTTTATGCTGGGGGGTTTTTGAGCGGCAGTCTGCGGCACGGTGACCCTCTCTCCCGCATTTGAAACAGAGTCTATGCTTGCTGCTGAGGGAGAAGCAACTCAGAGAAAAGTGACAGCCTGATATTTGCACAACTACCATGATCACATTATACTAATGTCAGACACTGCAGCATCAAATTAACTTTATACTATGAAGTCGGTCGTGCTGCTCCACCGCTTCTTCCCCAGGGAAATATGCCGCTTCAGCTTCCCATCGTCTCTGGGATTCCATTCGGGGGGAAGACTCCCTCTCCATGGGACTTCCCTCCTCTCTTGCTTTCTCGCCAGACATTCTATTTGTTGCAAAGTCCCCTGGTAAGGGTTCTCCCTTCCAGATTGACTTACAGTGCAAGTCCTGTCTACTGTCAGGACCCACCCGAAACCACGTCTTAGGAAGACAAAAACTCTTGGAGTCAGTTCTAGTCCAAAAGGAATCTTTACTAGGACATGCTTGGTTGTGGGAATACAAGACAGGACTTAGTATTGTTTTACAAATTGACAATTTATAAAGGGTACCCAGTTCAACCCCCCTTCCCTCAACCCCATTTGGTCAGCCCCCATCCTTCTACTTCGTGTCAACCCTTTCATGGGGAAAAAAAGGAACTTCGAATCTTTATGGTTATTGCCTTCTTCCTCTCCCCCTCCCTTTTTGATCCCCCTAGTTCAAAAGGTTCCCTTGGCCTTTGAAATAACCTAAGGCAGGCTGAATCCACATATGCTCTTCCTTCCTCGGGAGATGGCAGAATCCGTATGGGGGGGGATAATGTTTTAAACATACATTTATGAATGTGATATAAATGGATTCTGACAAACAGTGAGTTCTCAGTTCATTACGAAGATAGTGGCTTCTGAAACATGCTTCAAATTATTAGTTTTATAAATAAAGTCTATATCTTTTAAAACTTTTATATATTTTATAAAGTTATGTTTTTATATTTTAATTGTTGAAAATTGTCCAAGTCCCTCACTGAGGGAAATGGGAGGTTAAGAAATGTGAAAAATCAGTCAGTCAGTCAATCAATCAATCAATCAATCAATCAATCAATCAACCAATCAAAGTTTGATAGGAGACTACCAGAAGAAAAACAAAAAGATGAAAACTGGCTTCTTATCCAAAAAGGAGAAAAGACTAAACATCCAAATTGTGAAACGAATATTTCCTATATTTAAGAATTAATTTCTGTAATTCATAAAGTTCTCAGTGAGAAATCCTAGAGGATAAAAACCAAAACTGTAGCAAAAGAAGGAAGACTGAGGGAAGTGTTTGCCAAATCAAGTTACGATAATATTCAGGCCTGAATGGCATTCTTGTTTCCCTGGATAGGCATGAGGGGTCAACCCTTCCAGATGGGTTGACCAGATCAATTAGAAACCAGAATCATTGTGCTTCTCTATTTCAAGCACCAGAGCATTTCTGGAAAGCAAGGGAAGTTCTTTGGTTGATTGCTAAATTATGTACCGTAATCAGATTTCTATTTCCTGTGGTCAATATGATAATCTGTTTTACATAATGGTTCTGCCCTACCATACTGAGAATTTTCTGCCCAGCTTTAAGACCACCTCTGTTTGCAAATTAACTATTATTAACTATTCTTATGTCTGAAAATTTAACATTTGAAACAGTTTTTCATCAGACAGGGTGATAATAGAACAACCTGGTTCAAAATCATAGAGATCATAATAAATATATCAAGGAAGCTGACACTTTCAAAAGTTCTCCTTCATAGTATAAAGTTAATTTGATGCTGCAGTGTCTGACATTAGTATAATGTGATCATGGTAGTTGTGCAAATATCAGGCTGTCACTTTTCTCTGAGTTGCTTCTCCCTCAGCAGCAAGCATAGACTGAACATCCTAAGCATATGACTCTTGAAGCATAGGCAGCAACTTACTAAAGGATCAAAGCCAGGGGAAATTCTGGGTTTTGGGTTTGTTGTAATCTTAATTCTAAAGCATTGCAAACACCTAGAGTCAACTGTATCCTCTCAGAAATGGACTTATTGATATTAGACTTTGTACCACTTTTGAAATAAGGAAATCTAGCAGATAGCTTTGATCAGTTTTGAATGTCAACTAGGATTAATCTTTTTTTCAGTAGTGAAGTCACATAACCTATTCATCTGAAAATATGACTTGAAACTGAGTGTGAACCTTGTATGTGAGTAGCATTTAAAATAAAAATTGAAGCAGTGATTGAAAATATTTTAAAAGACGATGATACAGTATATGAAATGAAAGGTACAAATAAAAATGCTGTACATTATTAATGAACTTTATACATATTCTAAACATTGGTTTTATGATTATGTAAAATATCTGTATTGGACACCTTTCTTAAAATGTAGGGATTTTTCCCCCCATACAAACTATGACATTGCACATACCCACAGTTTACATTTTTACAGATATTAATTAATAATGATGAGTCAGATGCATAAAAGAATTAATATCTTACTCTGACTAATCTAGTCATGTATGATTTGCCTTTTTTATTGAGTCACGTTTAAATACAATAGAAAACAATTGGATATACTAAGGCATCTTGCTTTAATCAATGCAGGGCTGTCTTCTGTTGGAGTTCAAGGCTCAGCAAGGTACCTGTGGCTGTTAGCTCATTTACCTTCAGGCTAAGTTTTATGAAGCATTTGTATTATGTAGGGTAAAGTCTCCATGAAGTTAAGTTTGACTTCTGCTACTTAGCAACCATAGGGAAGCAATGTGTGGTTACTTTCTTTCAGAAGCTTTTTCTGACTTCCCAAGCTTGCCTAACCTTCCTGGTACTTTAAGTAGTAACCAGGACCACCTCTACTGAACTTCTAACCCTGGGTATAGTCAGTTAATCCTGCCAGTTAATTATTCTGCCATAAAAATCATTATTGCAAACTATTGCAAAGACAGATGGCATTTTTCTAGTGGCCGAGTTAGGAGTTTGATGTTTTAGGATAATTAATCTCTATGGAAAGTGGTCAGAAGCTCCGTAATCAGATGGTGGAATTAAAGCCAAAAGCAAAAGTATGATTAATTTGAATAGGGCTTGACTACAATCTACATTTCTTGATGTTAAAAATCAATTGACATCCATTTAGATAGCACTGAATATAGTTATGTATTTAAATGCTTAAACCATTTTTTTTGCTTCAAGAAATCTGCATAAATATTTTTATGGATATATACTAGTATTTATGCATGCATATGTGATCTGCATCCTCTACAGCTTTTTAAAAACACTGACAATGTTTAAATTAAACATTGGATTGATGGCATGTCTCTACACATACTAGCTATTCCCTGTAGCTAGCTCAGAAATTAACCAATGGAAAGAGCACATCTGTTCTCTTGTAATGTCTGCAAATACCTACTTTGGAACAATTGTGTTCACAGCATAACAATTAACTGGCCACTGTCAGTCACTACATATGCCACTTATTTATCTAAAAAATGGATTATTAAATTTTTCTTTTTGGAAATAAGAACTTAAATCCTTGGATTTTTCTTTCATGTCAACTTCTTCTACTTTCCTAAATCTTTGGTAAATGTTTATTAGTCTTGATTTAATAATAATTTCAGAGACAGTAATCAAAGAGTAAAAAAAAGAAATTTCATAGTCAGAAGATTTTAATATTCCAGTTTATTTATAATGGGTCTTTCTTCTTCTTCTTCTTCTTCTTCTTCTTCTTCTTCTTCTTCTTCTTCTTCTTCTTCTTCTTCTTCTTCTTCTTCTTCTTCTTCTTCTTCTTCTTCTTCTTCTTCTTCTTCTTCTTCTTCTTCTTCTTCTTTCTCTCTGTCATATATATATTATATAAAGTATACCATATAGTAGTCTATTGCTATTAAGGTAATCCATAAAATCAATCCAAATTTGATGAAACTGAGATTGCTGCCTCTGATGTCTCATTATTTTAACTTTGTGATTTTTTTTTTCTAATGTGGCATTTGCAGAGGCTTTGTTAATCCACATCTTAACTGTTATGTTATCTAGACTTTACCAAAATTGGGCAATTATTATTTTGGCTGTTAAAATTAAATAGATAATAAGTACTTCATTTTTAAGTTTGAGGGTTGGTCCTATAAATAAAAGCAGTAAGCCTAACTTTGGGGACAATTCAGTTTTATGTTTAGTGAAGTTACTTAACTCAAACCTTTACACCCAGAGTATAGATTTATCACACAATCACCACAAATGAAAAAATGGAGAGGTTTTTTTGGATAACTTCTCTAACATTTGGAAGAATAATTTTGATGTATATGTGCCAACTACAATGCGGTCAAATACCAGCAATGTATAATCTTCCACTGCAGTTCTTGCATTGAGGTTGTGGTGAATCCATACCGTTTTCCATAATTTCTGGCAATTTTTTTCCTATATGGAATTATCAGGACCAGTATCCCAAGCTTTTTTGAACTAGAGGGGTGGATCAATAATAATAATAATAACAATAATAACAATAACAACAACCTATTCTCCAAAGCGCCCAAAGGTAGGACAAGAAGCAACACATGGAAACTAATCAAGGAGAGAAGCAACCTGGAACTAAGGAGAAACTTCCTGACAGTTAGAACAATTAACCAGTGAAACAACCTGCCTCCAGAAGCTGTGAATGCTCCAACACTGGAAGTTTTTAAGAAGAGACTAGACAGCCATTTGTCTGAAATGGTATAGGGTTTCCTGCCTGAGCAGGGGGTTGGACTAGATGACCTCCAAGGTCCCTTCCAACTTTACTATTATGATTATGAATTTTTGACATTGTTCCTTTTGATTATTCTAAATAGTGAAGCATTACATTCTCAAAATTTGCATAAGGTTATGTTGCAACACAGCCTTGTTCTGACCTATTTGACAGAGATGCTTAACTGATGAGATTAAATCAATCTTTTAGGAGACTGAATTATCCATCCAACCAGAGAAATCAATAGAGAGAAATCAATTAGAAAGGAAGACACAGAAATAGAACAACAGAACACCACTGCCATTCATGGCTCATACTGGTCAAATACGTTACAATATTGATAGGTTACAGTCCATGCTGGGCAATAACAGTGCACTTTATCAGACACTGTAGCAGGAATCAGAACCTGTAATAAACCCAGATGCCTATTTTACCCCCAGATTTACATCAAGAATACAAGCAGAAGCCCCAACAAATATACACCTAAGATTAGATGTACCTTCACATGCTCTTCCTGTAATGTGATATACAATTCATTTAGTGACCATTCAAAGTTACAACGGTACTGGAAAAAGTGAGTTACAATCATTTTTCACAGAAATTAGAGGGTTGGGGATAAAGGGTGAAACATATAAACTACAAGCATTTGCTGATGATTTAGTATTTATTTTGGAAGAACCCTTGGAGATGATCCCAAAATTGTGGGGGAAAATAGAACAATATGGTGAAATAGCGGAACTAAAAATAAATAAATAAAAAACCAAGATAATAGTTAAAAATCTTACAGATAAGCAAAAAAGCCGAATGTCAGAAGTAACAGAGGTACAAATAGTGAAAAAGATAAAATATTTGGGTATATATTTATCAGCTAAGTGCTCAACAATAAAAGAAGATAATTACACAAGGTTATTGAAACAAATAAAGCTAGACTTGGAAAAGTGGAAGAATTTAAAACTGTCATTATTAGGAAGAATTGCTACAGTTAAAATGAATATATTGCCTAAGATTTTATTTTTGTTTCAAACAATTCCAATTAAACGTGGGGCATTTTTTTCAAGAGTTGAATTCATTAATTTTGAAGTTTGTATGGCAAGGAAAGAAAGCTAGAATAAAGATGAAAACCTTGCAAGATACTAAGGAAAATGGAGGCTTTGGCCTACCTGAGTGGACTTTGTATTATCAAGCATCTGTATTAACATGGGTGAAAGAATGGATAATGCTTAGGAACAAAAGGTTGTTGTATTTGGAGGGACATGACTTACAATTGGGGTGGCACGCTTTTTTGTGGCATGGGAAAAACAAAATCCATAAGTATTTTCAAAAACACTGTATTAGAAATGCTTTGATAACAGTATGGGAAAAAATTAAAACGAAAATATACTGCTCAAAAAAATAAAGGGAACACAAGATAAGACATCCTATTATTAAATACAGTACATTGTGTTGTTTAAGTGTTCCCTTTATTTTTTTGAGCAGTATATATGTAAAAATTCCAGGATGGTTATCAACAATTGAAGCCTTTTCACACACAAATTTGTTAGATTTTGAAAAAACTTGGACATATAGAGATATTTTAAATATTGATGGGACATTAAAATTGAAACAAGAGCTGGAAAATCAGGGCATCAACATGTCATGGTGGGTATGCTTACAAATACAAAATAGATATGAAAAAGACATGAAACTATGGATTCTGTAAAGAACAAACTGTATTTAATAAGATATTATTAACTTCTGATGAGAAATTAATTAAGCAAATGTATAATTTTTTGTTAATTTTAGAGATGGAAAGTGAACAAACTAAAGAGACAATGATAAGGTGGGCGAAAAACTTTGGTTATAATATAGAATTAGAAAAATGGCAACAATTGTGGGAGAGAAATTATAAATTGACAATGTCAACTGCGTATAAAGAAAATCTGTATAAAATGTTTTATAGATGGCACTTGCCTCCAGCAAGATTAGCAAAAATGTTAAAAATGTATCAGGTAAATGTTGGAAATATAAACATAATTTAGGTACGTATTATCATATCTGGTGGACATGTGACAAAGTAAAGGCCTATTGGAAAAAAATACATGCTTGGCTAGAAAAAATATTAGGAGAACATGTAGCATTTAATCCTGATTTTTTTATTAGGTATAGTACCAGAAAAGATTAATAAGCAAAACTTATATTTGGTTTTACATATTATAACCGCAGCAAGAATAAGCTATGCACAATGTTGGAAGAATGAACGAATACCTTCAGAAGAAGAAGTAATAAAAAAGATACTGGAATGCACGGAGATGGACAGATTAACTATGAGGCTGAAAGATAAAGAAGAAACAGAATACTACCAAAGCGGGAATTTATTCTACAAATGGCTAGAAGAGAGAACCAAAGAGTAGGACTTGATTATGTACAGTATTAGCGTTTTATGAACCCAGATCACACGCTATTTGAAGAACTAACGTATGTATGTAGAGGGGAAACAACAATAAAAAACATTTTTCACACTTATGACTGTTGCATCCCCATGATCATGTGATTGAAATTTGGATGCTTGTCAACTGATTCATGTTTATGATGTGTCATGTGATCATCTTATTGCAACTTTCTGACAAGCAAAATCAATGGGAATATCAGATTCACTTAATAATCATGTTACTAACTTAACAACTACAGTATATTGATTCACTTAACAACTGTGGCAAGAAAGGGCATAAAATGGGACAACATTCACGTAACAAACATCTCATTTAGCAACAGAAGTTTAGGGCTCAATTGTGGTCATATGCTATCCTCTGACAGCAATGCCCAAAATCTTTGTACAAAAGAATTAATGGACATAAGTTTAATATCAGGATTCAAAACAAGACCAAACTAATATCAAAACATTTCAACCTTCAGAACATTCTATGGCAAACTTCAAAAAACTATTTTGGAAAAACTGTACTTTAACAGCACAATTGACCAAGAGATTGTTGAATTTGAATACATCAAAAGGTTTCAGAAATCTTAGCAGGTCTCAGGAAACATAATGTTTTTTTAACACATTACAATGGTTAATTGATAAGGTATTTGTAATCTGCCTGACATGGGACCTGCACTGGGATAATCAATCTGTCATCTTCTTTCTCTTCTCCCAACTCCCCCTAAATTAACTCCTCCATCAATCTAGCCAAATGCATCTGATGAAGTGAGCTGCAGCTCAAAAAGTTTTTGCCTTTTAATAAAATGTGTTAGTCAGAAAATATTCTGCTACCATAAAGTAAGACAACATTTCCACAGTGAATACAGTATTATGTATCATAGTTTGCATTCTAAAGCAGTAGAAATTGCAGCCCATAGGACCACCATCAACATCTTCATATTAGATCTTTCAGTCTTTTTTTGCATGGCTTATTTGTATAAGTATATTAATTTTCTATGATTACATATAGCAGTCTTTTCTGCCATTTCTAAAATATGTTCTTTAAAAAATACCATAACAGAAAGATGGGAAGAGATCTACTGAAGTTGAAATCTTAATCTTAATTTTGCCTTAACCTTTTAAAAAATTAAATTACTTTGAAAAGAAATGTCACCAATCATGTACCTATGCACATTATCTCTAGCAAATGTACATATAAGCAGAATGAATGTCGAGGCTATAATGTTCGTTAGAGCATGAAAATATATTTTTAAAAAACACAAAATAATTTTCTGCATCAAATGAGGATATCTTTGAAATTTTGTTTTAACAGGATGCATTACTAGATGTTTAAACAATTGACTGATGTGTCCTATTAATTTTTTTCAATGACACAGCATGTAAGCAGACAGGTGAAGTTGCCCAGGAACTCCAACAAATTGCTTCAAAAATCAGTGGATAAGGAACTAGTCTAATACAATAAGAGATATACAGTCTAATGCAATAAGGGATATATGTTACAGTGTTCCATCAAATACTGTTAGCTGATCCTAATTCCTATTTCAAAGCAGGGCAGTTGTTAATGTTTTCATTTTAGAAAATGGATTCTTCAGAGAGCCTCCTGTCCTCCAACCACTTTCAGTGTCTCCTGTAATAAGTTGTGTCTTTTCCATAGTTGTCATACACCACTACCCCCCAAAGAAAACTCCCATGAAATCCAAAACCCATGTTTGAGATAAGGAGGAGCTGATAACATTTGCATTCTCACTACAGAGCAGCTCATTGCACTATTGTGGATGCCAAATTTGGATTAAGCAATCACACAATCCCCTTTGTGTATAATACTGAGATGTGCATTACTTCAGATGCAGAGCAGAAAAAGTTATTTGCATAGGGTGTGAGTACAAATGTTACACTATTAGCACATCCTTAAAGAATTCTACTTCTTTTCCTTGTTTCTCATAGTAACAATTGCAGGGAAATGCAAGTGTGAAGCAAGATGGCTGCTTTGGATCGTAACTGGAGCAATAGAAACCCCATTCATTTTCATATGTATGATGCATCTGATGCATGTTTGATCAACTGCTCATGCCGCCCCCCCCCCAATATTGACATTGTTGACTTACTTTCCAAGATGACCCTAACCCTAACCACACCTGATACTTTGTTGAGTCATAGTCATCACAACTTAGGAAGCATTCAGATATATTGAAACAAATTCCAGGAAGGTCAGCAAAAATGCTCAGGAGATTAAAAACTCTCCTATGAAAAAAAGATTGAAGGGGGTGAGTTTGTTTTGCCTTGTGAAAAGTAGGAATATGGGCATTTTATTATAGTCTGTAACTAAGAGTTGAAAGTAAGCATTCTTTACAGCCTTGGAAGAAGAAGTCAGAGAATGTTCATTCTTTCTATATATTTGTGTTTTCCTTTCTTTTCTTTTTTTCACATTTCTATCCTTTTTTTTTACTCTTTATTGTTTAACTTGATTGTTAGTTTATGTTGCTTTTATATGTATGCTTGGTAAAACAGTAAGGCTATTTGAATTGGGACTTGCTCAAATCCAACATTTCAAATGGAGTTTAATTTAAATGTTTGTGCTAAATTTGAATCTTTGTAGTATTGTTTTTTACTTTTGCATATGAAATTTTAGATTATAAATTTTGGAGAAAGTTCTTTTCTGTAGATAAAACTTTACAGGGAGAATGAAAAATATTGTGACATATATTAAACTGAAAGCAATGCAATTACAGTGCATTCAGAAAGTAGTCAGAGTCCCTTCACTTTTGTCAATTTTGTTATGCTGCAGCCTGATTCTGCAGTTGTTGAAATTCATTTTTTTTCTCATTAATCTACACTCAGTACCCCATAATGACAAAGTGAAAACAGAATTTTAGAAATGTCTGTACATTTGTTAAAAAGAACAAACTGAAATATCACATTGGCAAAAGTATTCAGACCTTTCATTTGGTACTTTGTTGAAGCACCTTTGGCAGCAATTACAGCCTTGAGTCTTTTGGGGTATGACATGACAAGCTTTGCACACCTGGATTGGGGGATTTTGTGTGAATCTTTCTTGCAAATCCTCTCAAGCTCAGTCAGGTTGGATGGCGATCGTCAGTCGACAGTCATTTTCAAGTCCTTCTAGAAATCTTCAAGAGGGTTCAAGTCAAGGCTCTGGCCGGGCCATTCTAGCACATTCACAGAGTTTAATGCCAATGTGATATTTCAGTTTTTTCTATTTATTTATTTATTTATTTATTTATTTATTTATTTATTTATTTATTTATTTATTTATTAAATTTTTATACCACCCTTCTCCCAAAGGACTCAGGGCGGTGTACAGGGCAATAAATATCAAAATACAAATACAAAAGTTAAAAAATATTAAATAATTATGCCCAATATAATACAGTAATTAAAAACTATGCTAAAACCCAAACCCAAACCCCTTAAAATAAATTTGCAGACATTTGTAAAATTCTGTTTTCACTTTGTCATTATAGGGTACTGAGTATAGATTAATCAGTTAAAATGAATTTCAACAACTTTAGAATCAGGCTGCAGAATAACAAAATTGACAAACGTGAAGGGGGTCTGAATACTTTCTGAATTCAATGTATATAGTGGGGGAAAGCCTAGTTTCATTTAAGTCAAAGATAGTAATATTCGTACAATCAATATCTTTGCTTAGAATTAGTAGGCTGCTTTATAGTTGCTTTCATAATGTAAATGCTATTAAAAACAATACGTTTTTTTCATACATATATTTTTAATTTGTTGTAATGTGTAGGGAATTGCATTATCTTAATTTCAACCCTTGCATTTTGCCTTATATACTATCAAGGAAGAAGGGTAAGTTGCAATGTCTGAACAAGTTTAAAGAGCATTTTTGTTTGAATAAAACATTAGCAAATAGGTAAATGTCCTCAGTAATACTGACTTTAATCTGAATATCAGTTTAAAGTTCAGCTTTGAGGTTTGATAAGCTCTTTCAGCGACAGTATATGAAAAACCAATGTCTGCCTGAGCCTTGCGATTTAAGAGTCTGTCTTTCTTGCCTTCTGTTTGAGAAAGTGACGGTGAATGGAAAGTTTGTGGCGTGCCCGAAATATGAAGCAGACATGAAAGGTAGAGCAGTGTGCAAGCTGTGGCAGGGAGGGTTATTGACAGTCTGCTCACAGCTCAGTCTGCCAATCCAAGTGCTGGCGGCCCTGGCCTTGTCTCTTGGAAAAAGCTGCTTGGCATTTTTGCCCTTGGTTAAAAAAAGAAAGCTAAACATTTAATTTCCTGTAATAAACTGAAATGATGTGCTTTGATGCTAGCTGCCTTATTTATAATATTTTAAAGAAAATAAACATGATAGTTGGAAATTAAAGTATTGGAAGGAAATCTGCCTTTCTTTATGTAAGCTTTGAAAAAGCTGTCCTTTCTGAAATAGTTTCAGGTTTTCATTTAGTAGATGTGATTTATCTATTTGTATGCTTATTAGGACCAGGTATCAATTTTCAAACATCCTCAGTGGCTGGGTTAAAATATTTTTATTCTTCCCCCCTCCCCCCAGCATCTGTTGGTACAAGAGTTGTGGATATTGGAATGTTTCCACTTTGTGTCCCTTGTGTGAGCAGGTCTGGTTTGAATTCCATCTCTGAAAGTGAGAGTGGGATAGATGCTGTAGGCACACAGAAGGAAGGAAGGAGGAAAATTGGTGAGTGATAGGGAGATATTTTGTCAACAAGGATATTTAGACTTTTCTCAAGCAGCGTTACTGTTATTCCTGAGAAAAAGCAAACAAGCTGATGATTCATGAGCGAAAGACAGAAAGGCAGGCACCCCTACTAACAAGAAATGCTAAGGAAGCATCTTATGTACTATTTCTATTAATGGAGGCTGTGAAGAGAAGAACAAAAAGAGTTTATCCATTCTTTGTCCTCTTCTCTTCCAACTGAGTTCTCAGCAGCTCCCAATGAGACTCAGTAAGCAATACAATTATTCATAGTGGGCAGTCCCCCCACTCTTCCCTTCTGCCCTGTGGGATTTAATAGTACAGTCTACTTGTACATGATGATCTTCATACAGTTACTGGGATTTATTGCAGCTATAGTGAAAGTAACCTGTAACTTACATATTATTTGCAAATCTCCTTTTATTTCTCTCCTAATGTAAGCTATTAATGTATCTCCCCCCCAGATCGACTTTCCATCATATAAATTCCAAATGAGTACATTAGGCAGTTGGAATAGGAAAACAGAATTAATATGACATAGCACAAGATGAACAGGCACAGTTTTTTTCCTACTACTTGTAAATAATTTTCTACTTTCAGGAAATCACAAGACCTCTGCTACAGTACTTAAGTGGGATTTGTAGAGTTTCATGTCATTTCATTTTGAGAAAGTGGTCATGAGTTGAAGTCCTACCGTAGCCATGAAAACCAGCTGGGTGACTTTGGGCCAGTCAGTCACACTCAGCCCAACCCACCTCACAGGATGGTTATTTTGGGGAAAATAGGAGGAGGTAGGTGTGCTGGGTATGTCCACCGCCTTGAGTTCTTTTTTTTTGTAAAAATATTTTGAGAATAATTTAAATGATGATTACATCTTTCTAAGCTAGGAAAGAGTATTTGTGTGTGTGTGTTCTAGCAAGATTTAAACTTGACTTTACAGTTTTCTTGGCAAGATTTCAGAAGTGGTTTGCCCTTTCCTGCTTCCTAAGGCTGAGAGAGAGTGACTGACCTAAGGTCACCCACAGAACTTGTGCTTACAGTCGGACACTCATGGTCTCCCAGTCTTTAGCCTGATGCCTTAAACACTACACCAAACTGGCTCTCTAGAAAAGTGTAAAATAAGGAAATAAAAATAACAAAGGTTATATAATGGTATGTGGGGAGATGGGGGGGGAAGAGCTGTAGCCAGGGCAATGGTTAGATAAGTGTGCAGCAGGAGTGTGGATGTGACAAACATCTCAGAAGCAATCTTTTCTAGTTTCTCGGGCTGTCAAGGTGTGTGTGTGTGTGTGTGTGTGTGTGTTTGTGTGTGTGTGTGTGTGTAGGAGAAATGTACTTTTAGATTTGCAAGATTGATGTCAGCCTTGCAAGATAGTTCAGACAAGAAGCACACCCAGATAAACCACTTTATTTATTGCCTTATCAGATTTATATGGCCATCCATCTGGCAAGAAATAACTGCGGGTGGCAAACAGCAAAAATTAAAGAAATAAAACAATAAGCATGTCAAAGCATGCAACATTTAAAAAAAACAATATTCATATTTAAAAATAAAAAACCCCACAAGAATTAGTTCAGTAAGGGATTCGGGATTGGGAGAGAATGTTCCATAAAGCAGGCCCTATGATAGAAAAAAAAATCTGACTCTTCAGGCTCACCAAGTGCAGTTTCCTGACAGGCAGGATCCACAAAAATTCTACTTCATTGCAAGGCTGCATTAACAGAATCTTGCAAGTCTGAAAGTAAATTTCTTCCCCATTCAAGAGATGGCTGGCTGTAGATTTCCAGAAGTTGAAGTCCAAATGTCTTAAAGTTGTCAAGGTTGAGAAACACTATACTAGAGTAAAAAGATATATTAATGGACAAAATCAGTATATTAATGGACAAAATCACAACATCTGTATGTGTACAATTTGTGGAGGATATTCCTATATAGCGTAAGAAAAATGTATTGAAAAGCAGGGCATGTTCTTGCTTCTTTTCTTACACATTCAGCCTTGCTATATAACAGACTCTTTATAACAGACTCTATGAACACAAAGTTTTAAAAATATTTGGGATTTTTAAAATGTAGGATTAAAGCTTAACTAGACATTTCTGAATGATTTATGCCAGCTCATCTCATAGCATTAAGGCATGGTTATTTTATTTGTGTCTCAGTTCTACTTATTCACATTAATCTCTTCTAACTCATCTGTGTGGGTCTTATTTGCATTTTTGGGTTCTAAATTTCTTGGAAGTAGTTGTTGTTGTTAGCTGCGAAGTCATGTCTGACCCATCGCAACTCTATGGACAATGTTACTCCAGGCCTTCCTGTCCTCTACCATCTTCTGGAGTCCATTTAGGCTAATGCCTACTGCTTTAGTGACTCCATCCAGCCACCTCATTCTCTGTCGTCCCCTTCTTCTATTGCCCTCAATCTTTCCCAGCATTAGGCTCTTCTCCAGTGAGTCCTTCTTCTCATTAGGTGGCCAAAGTATTTGAGTTTTAGCTTCAGGATCTGGCCTTCTAAAGAGCAGTCAGGGTTGATTTCCTCTAGGACTGACAGGTTTGATTGTCTTGCAGTCCAAGGGACTCGCAGGAGTCTTCTCCAGCACCATAGTTCAAAGGCCTCAATTCTTTGGTGCTCAGCCTTTTTTATGGTCCAGCTTTCACTGCCATACATTGCAACTGAGAAGACCATAGCCTTGACTATACACACTTTTGTTGACAGGGTAATGTCTCTGCTTTTTAGTGTGCTGTCTAGATTTGCCATGGCTTTTCTCTCCAGGAGCAAGCGTCTTTTAATTTCTTGGCTACAGTCCCCATCTGCAGTGATCTTGGAGCCCAGGAAAATAAAATCTGTCACTACCTCCATTTCTTCCCCATCTATTTGCCAGGAATTGAGAGGGCCGGATGCCATGATCTTGGTTTTCCTAATGTTAAGCTTCAACCCAACTTTTGCACTCTCCTTCTTCATCCGCAACAAGAGGCTCTTTAGTTCTTCTTCACTTTCTGCCATTAGAGTGGTATCATCTGCATATCTTAGGTTGTTGATATTTCTTCCGGCAATCTTAATTCCAACTTTTGATTCATCTAGCCCTGCCTTTCTCATGATGTGCTCTGCATATAAGTTAAATAGGCAGGGCGACAGTATACAGCCTTGCCGGATTCCTTTCCCAATTTTGAACCAATCAGTGGTTCTGTGTCCACTTCTCACTGTTGCTTCTTGGCCCACATATAGGTTTCTCAAGAGACAAATAAGATGTTCTGGTACGCCCATCTCTTTAAGAACTTGCCACAGTTTGTTATGATCCACACAATCAAAGGCTTTAGCATAGTCAATGAAGCAGAAGTAGATGTTTTTCTGGAACTCTCTAGCTTTCTCTATGATCCAGCGTATGTTGGCAATTTATCTCTAGTTCCTCTGTCTCTTCGAAATGCTGCCTGTACTTCTGGTAGTTCTTGATCCACATACTGCTGGAGTCTAGCTTGTAGGATTTTAAGCATAACTTTACTAGCGTGAGAAATGAATGCAATGGTGCGATAGTTTGAACATTCTTTGGCACTGCCTTTCTTTGGAATTGGAATGTAAACTGATCTTTTCCAATCCTGTGGCCACTGTTGAGTTTTCCAAATTTGCTGGCAAATTGTGTGTAGCACTTTTACTGCATCGTCTTTTAAGATTTTGAATAGCTCAGCTGGAATATTGTCACCTCCACTAGCTTTGTTGTTGCTCAGCTTTTCTAAGGCCCACTTCAGTTCACATTCTAGGATGTCTGGCTCGAGGTCAGTGACCACCTCATTGTGATTATCAGGGACATTAAGCTCATTCTTGTATAGTTCTGTGTAATTTTGCCACCTCTTCTTAATCTCTTCTGCCTCTGTTAGGTCCCTGCCATTTTGGTCCTTTATCATGCCCATTTTTGCATGAAACCTTCCCTTCATCTCTCCAATTTTCTTGAAAAGATCTCTGGTCCTCCCTATTCTATTGTTTTCTTCTATTTCTTTGCACTGTTCATTTAAGAAGGCATTCTTATGTCTTCTAGCTATTCTCTGGAATTCTGCATTCAATTGGGAGTATCTTTCTTTTTCTCCCTTGCCTTTCACTTCCCTCCTTTCCTCAGCTATTTGCAAAGTTTCCTCAGACAGCCATTTTGCTTTCTTGCATTTCTTTTTCTTTGGGATGGTTTTGGTTGCTACCTCTTGTACAATGTTGCAAACCTCTGTCCATAGTTCTTCAGGCACTCTGTCTATCAGATCTAATTCCTTAAATCTATTTGTCACCTCTACTGTATATTCAACAGGGATATGATTTAATTCATACCTGAGTGGCCTAGTGCTTTTCCCTACTTTCTTCAGTTTAAGCCTAAACTTTGCAATGAGAAGCTCATGGTCTGAGCCACAGTCAGCTCCTGGTCTTGTTTTTATTGACTGTATAGAGCTTCTCCATCTTTGGCTTGCAGAGCATACAGTCAATCTGATTTCTGTGTTGACTGTCTGGTGATGTCCATGTTTAGAGCCGTCTCTTGGGTTGTTGGAAAAGAGTGTTTGCTATAACCATCATATTCTCTTGACAAAATTCTATCAGCCTGTGCCCTGATTCATTTTGTACTCCAAGGCCAAACTTGCCTGTTATTCCGGTTATCTTTTGGCTTCCTACTTTAGCATTCCAATCCCCCATGATGATAAGGACATCATTTTTTGGTGTTAGTTCTATAAGGTGCTGTAGGGCTTCATAGAACCGGTCAATTTCATCCTCTTCAGCACTGGTGGTTGGGGCATAGACCTGGACTACTGTGATATTGAATGGTTTGCCTTGGATTCGAACTGAGATCATTCTGTCATTTTGAGGATTGTATCCCAGTATTGCTTTTCCTATTCTTTTATTTACTATGAACACTACTCCATTTCTTCTGAGGGAGTCTTGCCTGGAGTAGTATACCTGATGGTCATCTGAATTAAATTCACCCATTCCTGTCCATTTTAGTTCGCTGATACCTAAGATGTTGATGTTCAGTCTTGTCATCTCTTGTTTGACCACGTCCAGCTTTCCTTGATTTATGGATCTTACATTCCAGGTTCCTATGGAGAAAACATCTTTATAGCATCGGACTTTCCTTTCACCACCAGACACATCCATAGCTGAGCGTCCTTTCGGCTTTGGCCCAGTCGCTTCATTCTTTCTGGCACTACTAGTACTAGCCCTCTGCTCTTCCCCAGTAGCATATTGGACGCCTTCCGACCTGAGGGGCTCATCTTCCAGCGTCATATCATTTTGCCTTTTGGTACTGTCCATAGGGTTTTCATGGCAAAGATACTGGAGTGGTTTGCCATTTCCTTCTCCAGTGGATCACGTTTTGTCAGAACTCTCTGCTGTGACCTTTCCGTCTTGGGTGGCCCTTCACGGCATAGCTCATAGCTTCATTGAATTACGCAAGCCCCCTCGCCACGACAAGGCAGTAATCCATGAAGGGGCTTGGAGGTAGAGACTGGAGTTATAATAATAGCCCATGTCTACTGATGTAGGTTTATATTAATGGAGATATTTTTATTTCCCAAGAAACTAGGGAATAGTTTTCCTCTATAAATTTCAATCCCACAAAATGCAGTAGATAGATTTCTTTTGACTCATTAATTTGAGGAATTCTCTAATATCTAAGGCAATACATTATGTGATAAAAGCCTTGCCAAAATAGATGAATACAATAAGTAAGTTTTGATATTAATAATGTTAATAGTCATAGTATCATAATATTTAAGATTGCAATCCATGGTCTTGAATTTTAGGATCAGTACTTTCTTTCCAGACCTGCGTCAGTCATTTAAATTTTTTAATTTCAGCAGCTAAAGAATTTTGGGAGTTGAAGTTCACATGTCTTAAAATTGCTAAGGTTGAGAAACACTTATCCATCTTTGCTAAAGCCTATGGTTTCAAATGTCTATGGAGATTCTCAATCATCCAGGTTATGGTTGTCCCAAAGAAAGAAACAAGAAAGTCCAGTTGCCTTTTGAAAGAAAACACCTTTGGAGTTGATGTATCATACTGTACTTTATGTTGTCAACTTGTATTCACAGCATTTTATATTCTTATAATGACTAAAATCCTGAGCCCCATGTCTATAGTGTGTACAGTATACATGAAGCAATAATGTGCACAAGTATACATGACTGCTCTAATAATTGGTATATGCCTCTGAAATAATACTTTTATTATTTTATTTATTTATTAAATTTATTAATTTAAAATAATTTTATTATTTTATTTATTTATTAAATTTATATGCTACCCATCTTGCACCAAATATTTCTTACTTGCAGTCCAGACAGTTTCCTTATCAGCTATGAAGGTAGTGTAAGCAACTTGTAACATTCTTAAATGTCTTTTCTCAAAGACAAAAGGTAATAATTAAGTTAAACATGTCCAGTTCTCTATCCAGTTCATGTTATTCCTAAAGGTGAAACTATTAGTCAGTGAAAATCCAAGTTTCTTATTCCAAAGTATGCACTTGTGGTTTTCATTCTCTCTTTCTGAGGAGACTGATATCCACTGGCATGAATTCTTAGGTAAAAAGGCAATTTTTTGTGGGGGGGGGGCTCATGTAATCACCCAAATATTTAAAAAATCAAGTATTATGTGAGAAACTAATTTGTCTTCTGTTTATAATGTCTGCTCTGACTGAATGTAATGATGAAAAAAATCAAAATTTATCCCAAAAAACAGATGCAGAGATTTGCATTACTGCTACAATAGAAATATTTTTTATATGTCACAGAAACTGTGCATTAAATAATGATGGTGTTACATAAGGTATCTAATTATATTTATGAAGAAGCGAGTTCCCTGGGAGCTATAGTAATTCCAGTTCTACAAAATTATTCCCATTCCAGAATTATTTTGAAAGAATTGTAAATATTCTCTGATTAAGAAAAAAAAGAATATTAAAATATGTACATTGTGGAAAGCTATATATGGGAGGTATGTATTATAGGAGAGGTCTTGCAAAAGATGAATAGGTTAAGAATGTTTAATACAAAAATGCATAAGATAACTAGTTTGATTCCAATATTAAACATCCCCCCATAGGAAAAAGGCAATGAATGCATTCCTTAATGGAACAAAAGATGATGTACTGGCTAGACTAAAAAGACCCTTTAACACATGAAGTAAAAATTTTGTAACTGTTTCTATATGGGGTACTAATTGTCATGATGGTTTTCAGGATTATATTTTAATTGCTCCTGAAAGTATTTGTCATTAAAGTAGTTTATTAGCATATCAATCATGGAAAATATCTCTTAATAGACCTTTTAATAAAAGTCATAGAGTTTAGGAAAATTGGTATATTGGTGATAAAAAATTTTACATTTTATATTATTTCCAATTTGTTTACATGCAGTACTGTATAGCATAGATCAAGAATGGGCAAACTGCAGCCCATGAACTGCAGGTGACTTCTAGCACTCTCTATATACTGCATACCTCTCTCAGTAGGCAAACTAAACTTTTATTTGTGGGATTTTAAAAGGCAAAATTTATTACCCTCTTTAAAATCTTTAACTTTGGGGGATGTATTAGAAACATTAATTTTGTCTCTTTGTAAATCTACATTTCCCCAAATGTTGTTAGTTGCGAAGTCGTGTCCGACCCATTGCGACCCTATGGACAACGTTCCTCCAGGCCTTCCTGTCCTCTACCATCTTCTGGAGTTCATTTAAGCTCACGCCTACTGCTTCAGTGACTCCATCCAGCCACCTCATTCTCTGTTGTCCCCTTCTTCTATTGCCCTCAATCTTTCCCAGCATTAGGCTCTTCTCCAGTGAGTCCTTCCTTCTCATTAGGTGGCCAAAGTATTTGAGTTTTAGCTTCAGGATCTGGCCTTCTAAAGAGCAGTCAGGGTTGAGCTCCTCTAGGACTGACCTGTTTGATTGCCTTGCAGTCCAAGGGACTTGCAGGAGTCTTCCCCAAATACAAATAGTAATAATAATAGACTAGATAATACTAGACTAGACTAGACTAGACTAGACTAGACTAGACTAGACTAGACTAGACTAGACTAGACTAGACTAGACTAGACTAGAATAGAATAGAATAGAATAGAATAGAATAGAATAGAATAGAATAGAATAGAATAGAATAGAATAGAATAGAATAGAATAGAATAGAATAGAATAGAGCTGGAAGGGACCTTGGAGGCCTTCTAGTCCAGACCCCTGCTCAAGCAGGAGGACCCATACCATCTCAGACAAGTGACTGTCTTAGCCCAGGGGTAGGCAACCTTGGCTCTTTTATGACTCTTGGACTTCAACTCCCAGAATTCCTAAGCCAGCATGGGAGTTGAAGTCCACGAGTCATAAAAGAGCCAAGGTTGCCTACCCCTGGTCTAGCCTTTTCTTAAAAATCTTCCACCCCAAGTGCCTACATTTATTGTAGCAGGCTGAGAAAACTTTATCACTATAAAGTGTGCCAAATGTTAGAGAAATGGCTGAAGGAGATTTTAAACTATATTCCTATAAACACCCATTATTTTTTAGATTTGAGAGAGGATTTAATTACATTTCTGGTTGATTGGCTGCTAGATTTTTATATAAAAGGAAGGGATTGTGGAAAGGAATAATGTACCCTGTTTCAAAATGTAGTTGACTTGATACCAGAGTCTGAGAACTATTTGGTCACCTTTTTTAATAAAATAAAATAAAAAATTCCACAGGATAGGTGAGAAATGTATTTCTACAGTTTATAAGGACAGATTATAGAAATAGTTATGTATTCCCCCTCATTTAATGCTATGTGAAAGGACATCCAATATTAATGTGATTGCAAAGATCACCAGACCTAAAGGTAGCTTTGTCAGTCATTGAATCCAAGACCAGATCATTTACAGGTAGTCCTCGACTTACGACCACAACTGAGCCCAAAATTTATGTTGCTAAGTGAAACATTTGTTAAGTGAGTTTGCACCATTTTACAACTTTTCTTGCCACTGTTGTTAAGTGAATCATTGCAGTTGTTAAGTTAGTAACACGGCTGTTAAGTGCATCTGGCTATTCCATTGACTTTTCTTGTCAGAAGGTCACAAAAACTGATCACACTGCAACCATCATAAATATGAACCAGTTGCCAAGTATCTAACTTTTGATCATGTGACCATAGGGATGCCGCAACAGTTGTAGGTATGAAAAATGGTCATAAATCATTTTTTTCAGTGCCGTTGTAACTGAACGGTCACTAAATGACCTGTTGTAAGTCGAGAACTACGTGTATTTGTAACATTGATTAAATGGGATATTTACAAAAAAAGTGATTTATTGCATGAAAATTATTTGTAAGTTATGGAAACTTGTCTTATGGTTCTTTGAAATGATGATTGAAGACAAATTTGTTTATCTTAAATAATTACTTTAAGATTAGACTTTCTTTTAGATTTTATGCATATTGTTTTAAATTATAGATCAGTGTTTTTGTAATTAATGGTCTTATTTACTTGTCTAATTGAAGACTTTATATTTTCCTTTTATATGGTGCTCTGGGTGCCTCTGAGAGGAAGAATGGCATAAAAATAAAATGATTAAAAACAAAACAGGGAACAAGATATTCTGAATTATGCTTTGGGCAATTTGTCACAACAAAAGTAATCTGTAGGGATGTATACTCGTTGTCACTCACCTACAGTTACATCAGACATATGGGGTTTTTTGAATGTGAAAACAATTTTTACATTAGCTAACAGCATCAAAATCACATCTGAAATGTGATGACTTCCACATAAATTGTTTACACATTCTAATACAAGTTGCAGGTATCTTGAAATATAACTGGGCTTGAAAATGGGTGCAGATGACCTCAGATCTCTTCTCAGAAAAGCTGTGCATAGCTTGCTCCTGTTTTCTGCTTTTGTGGGAAAGAAACCAGTAAATAACATTTGTAGAAGCAGATGTCTTCTATATATATTTAATAATGCTAAGTTTTGTTTGATCCTATATAAGTTAGAGAGTGAGGGATTTTAGAATTTATAGTTGTTAGTATATGGTTGTTTATGATTGCTTTTTTATATATATATACCTTGTATTTAGCTCTGGGAAGTCTGGGGGGGGAGGGGGGTTAGGGGGAGGTGGGGGGGAGGAGGGAGGGGGGGAGGGGGGGGAAGGGGGGAGGTAGGGAGGGGAGGAGGGAGGGGGAAGGGGTTTTTTTAAAGGAAAACTGTATTTTTAAAACTTTTCAATAAAAAAATTAAAAAAAAAAAAACATTTGTAGAAGCAGAGCCAAATCTATCACCATAAGGAGGACGGCTAGCTTTCCCTTACAAGAAGCATAAACAGGGGATGCCCGGACATCTTCTCTGATTGGTTGCCCAATTTACCTAGAATATATAGTTTATGTGTAGCCATGATACGTGACATGTTCTGATGCTTTACAAATAATCTCACTATCATTCTAACATGCTAAAGTCATACAGAAAACCATAACTACCTAAAATTAATTTAAATGCTATAGTATATGATTTTTATTTCTTTTTAATATAACAATGTTTGTGTTGCCAGCATGCTGTCAGAAGTGAAGTACAGTACAAGCAAAGGAAGAAGGTATAAATGCGAAGGTTTACACAGTGTAAAAGGCTTTGAGATCTGTTTGGGTGCTTTAGTTACTGATATATTGTATGAAGAACAAAAGACTTAGAGAGAAGTTTTATGTAGATTTTATTTGCACTTAGTAAAATATTTATACTAATGTGGGTTTAGAACATTCTCAAAAGAGTACTTAGGTTTTTTTCCCCTCATTCCCTCTTTAATTGTTTGCAAATGAAGTGAATTATGATGCTATTGCTCTATACAGAATATCACCTCTGTTTTTCCTCAGAGTAATAAAATGTTTTGATGAGGTGTTGTGCTTAATTGAATCTAAGTCAGAACTCCTGTAAGTAATAAGGATTAATAAGTTGGTCAGTTTTGGATTTCTCATATTTACAATATTTACATACATCTCATCCTCTTTCTATATCAGATTGCAACTCTTATTTTTTTTCCAAAAATTCCAAATGAAAAGTAATATAAAATTTGCATGCATATTGCCTAATTTATGTGTTCTACATGTATATTTGGTTATTATATGCATCAGTATTTTTCTTTAAATTAATGCAAATTTACTGCTAATATATACATATTTGTTTGCATATTTTTCTAATGCAGGTATTTTAATAGTTATTCAAAGTTACGAGTAATATTTAAATATCTGTATCTCTTGACTACAAAACAAGTGTGTAGTATATCTGTTTTGTATGAAATTTTAAGTCAAAGACTAGAGTAGCTAAAACGTGTCAGAATATTTTTCTTTGCAGTTAACAATTTTTCATTGTAGTTAAGGGGCAGGGAAGAAATGAAGTTTTGGAAGAGAGATGGATGATATTCACTATGGCTTGTAATGATGCAAACTATAACTTGTGGCAACAAACACTGAACACCAACACTAGGGATTCTTCTGACCCCCACTCTCACCACTATGGCATAGCAGTGTTCATAAAGGACAGAATAACCTAATTGTGTAAAACAGATATTGTTGTCTCTATATCTTGAATCCTGTTGCAACTTTTACATACCATAGATAGGTCCCCTTGCCCTGTGGTAGCATCTTAACAACTCAGAATGCAAATGTCATACCTCCCAGGTAAGGCATTCATAGGCTCAGAGTGTCAGTCAGAGCTAATATTCTAGTTGTCCTGTTATAACACAAAAAGGGGGGTTGACAAATTTGGGACTGGATTTTCTACATAAAATTATGTTATCTATAATTTTTAAGTTCTTTGAAGGTCAGAACTGATTTCTCCATTACATTTCACACACTTCAAAATGTTGTATCTACTATAGACTTCCAATGGTATAAGCACGAAAACATTAAATATTATTTGGCAGCAGAATACACATGTATGCATTTTGAGAGCAGTTTTTTAAAATTGTAGATTAATATAGAAATGTAGTAGAATGATTGCTAAGCAAGACAGTTGTTAAGTGAGTTTTGCCTGATTTTGCAACATTTCCTGCCATGGTTAAATGAATCTGGCTTCTTCACTGACTTTGTTTGTCAGAAGGTCACAAAAGGGGTTACATGACCCTGCAACAATCATAAGTTGTAAAACATCAAAATTTTGATCATGTGACCTTGGGAACACTGCAGTGGTCATAAGTGTGAAAAATGGTCATAAGTCATTTTGTTCAGTGCCACAGGGATTTCGAATTGTCACTCAACAAATGGTTGTAAATTGAGGACTACTTATATACCATTCCCTCCAATATTATATGTCTTCAGTTGGCATATGTATTTCATAGATTCATATAGTTGAAATCATCCAACTCCCTAATTTGGTTCAAGAATCCAAATTAAATCACCCCTAGCTCCCTAGCCTCCACTTCACATCCTCTCTCTTATGAAGTTTTTTTTTTTAATTCCATTTATATCCCGCCCTTCTCCGAAGACTCAGGGCGGCTTACAAGCTTAGCAGTAGCCTTCATTCTATGTATATGCCTGCTTATTAGGGCTTTCACACACACCCCCAAGCGGCATTATTACAAAGTCAGCTTATTGCCCCCAACAATCTGGGTCCTCATTTTACCTACCTCGGAAGGATGGAAGGCTGAGTCAACCTTGAGCCTGGTGGGATGCGAACCTGCACTAATTGCAGGCAGCTGGTGTTACTCTAGGAGGCATTAGCCCACTGCTCCACCAAGTGTTGTCCATATATAATTGCAATCTGCCTTTCTGTAGATTGCATCCATTATTACATATCTTTCCCTACAGAATGAAAGGAGAAGGCTAAACTATCAGGCACCAAAACAAGAAAGACTTGCAGAATTACTTCTAAGCAGTTCCTTTCCTCACCTATAAAAGAAACTAAAGCAAAGCAGTTGCCCTCAAATTAAACTACTTGCATCGTTAAAGATATACTCTGAAAACATCTAAGGAGGAGCTGTCTTGACTCTCTTCCACCCAACCAAACTATCTAATCTTTACTGTCTCTTATTCCTCTGAGATGCACTTCCTCCCAACTGGGAATCCAGAATTCCACCACAAAACTTTGTTCTCTGTGACATTCTTTCACATATTTAAAGAGTGCAAAAATATCCCTCACTAGTCTTCTTAAGGATAAGTGATTTTGGTTATTTTGGTCATCCATTGGATTTAGTTTCGATCCCCTTGTTCTCTTTCTTGCTTTGCTCTAAATTTAATCCATATACTATGAATCCTTCTGGTGTTCCAGAACTGGATTTAATATTTGGACTGGGGCTGAATCATGCAGAATACAGTACAAAATTTACTTTCCATGATTTTGAAATAACATTTTCATTGATGCAGTAAAAAATTTATACTTACTGTTTTCTGCAACTATAGTATATTGCAATCCTGCTCAGTTAAAAAAAATCCTCAATATTGTCAGTGTCAGAACCCACCCCCCAATCCACATCTTAGGAAAGAACTCTTGGAAACAAGATTGTCCAAACAGGAACTTTTACTAAAACATGGTTGACAGTGGATAATATAGACACAATTTGGAAACTGTCTCACAGGTCGATACTTTTAAAGTGTCCCCAAGTAAAACCCCTCCCCTCACTCCATTTGGTCAGTACCGTATCAGTCAAGTTTCAGGTGTCAAAACTCCTCGTGGGAAAGGAGAGCCCCAGTATATTTGCAACATTATTACTTCCTCCCCTTCACATTCCAGTTGGAGATACAAACCAGAATCCCCCCCTCTTTCTTTGTTCTTCTTAGTTCAAAGGGTTTCTTCCCTGGTCTTTTGTGATGGCCTCCAGGCAGGCTGAATAAACAAACCTTGCATCTAAGGGGTAGAGATGGCTCTTAACAACCCTGTCTTCTCTTTTCCCTCCTTGGGAATGGCAGAATCCAGTAAGGGGGTGAGATTTAGATTTGCACAGATAGGGAGTTAGAAATGAAATATAAATGGATTCTGACAGTCAGTCAAGGTAGTCTCCATTTTGTATGCACTTATTTAGCCTATGCCTCCCCACACCTGACATAATTTTTCAATCTGTTGTTTTCAGTCCATTTTTAAATTTTTGCCTCAGTCATTGATATACACTTTTAGTCAGATATGTATTTCCTGACCCTGTTTCTATCATCTCAACATTCAATTTTGCCCCTTTATCTTAATACACACATTTAACAGGAAAACTACATACCTTCTTCTCAAAGAAGAGTCAGTCAAAATGAGTTGAGTAGTTCCAATCATGATGTCATGATTCTTCTTTGCTCCCCTTTATTTTGAAAATATCTGAATAGTTGTCTTTTCTGTGGTTCTTTTACCAACCTCAGCTCAGTCTGAGGTCTAGCTTTTCCAATGTTATCTTTATGAATATTATATTCCAATCATGAGGATCACCACCAAAATGGCGCTTAAACAAGCACAAGGTTTTGACAAAGCTGGGATTTCCTGCTACTTTTGAGTCATGGCCTTTCTGTAAGACCATCAGCCGTTGATTTTCAGGAATGTACAATTTGGGTCCCTGCAGGTATTTGGTCACACACTTTAGCATCTTGTACTCCCGATATGACTTGCCTTGGGCTGTTTCTCCTCAATCTCCATGTGCAGCTCTCCCCAGTGGCTCCCTTAGCTCCTGCTTGTGAACGTCACCCTGGATGGCTTTTCTTCCCAGACTTCTTTCTTTCCAACCTCCAGAGACCATTGGGGTCTTGGCTGGTTGCCGCAGGCTTCCACCTTGCCCAGCCATTCGAGGAGGTCTACTCTACCATGAGGTCTCAAGGATGCTACTTCCCCCCAGGCTTCAATCCCCTCATGGTCACTCTTATAAGGTGACATACTTTTCACAGCCCCCACAGTAGAAGTGTGTCTCCAGGTTGGCTATTATTGCAGTTCTAGCCTAATGTCAGACCTGCCCCAGTCAGGTGCCTTAGTGTTGTGATTTGGGGTCAGCCTGTGGGTTCGGCAGTTGGGTCGGACGACTCAGAGGAGGAGGGGGGTGTTGAAGAGCTTGCTGAGGGGGTTGAAGATCTTGCTGATGAGAGCCCTCAGCCAGGCCCCTCCCACCTGGTCACGATGGAGACCCAGCTGTGTGAGCCTGACAGCGTGGATGAAGATGACCCACAGCTGGCCCTGTTCAAGGACGCCCGACGCAGGAGGCAGTCATCAGGAGTAAACAGAGGAAGGCAATGGGGCACCTCGGAAGGAGGCAGAGAGAAGCCATGCCCTGAACTGTATAAAAGGGGAATGCGTGGGAGGGCTGGTTTGCTGAAGGCAACCACTTGATTAGTTCCTGTTTCATAGCTCCTGTTTCATGGTTGGTGTCTTGTTTGCTCTGTTTTATGTTAATAAATTTGGAAGGCTTAATTCTAGCCTCTTGCCGTTTGTAAAGGGGTTGTCCCTGCCTTTTCTGCAGGGCCAGTAGCAGGCTGGTACAGAACACTTAGGTAAAAAAGACTCTCGATTCCTTTTGGGTAAAGTGCTAGGTTCTTTTACTAAAGGCTGTTGGCTGCAGTAAAGTCAGGCTAGAACTAAATTTCCCACACAAAAAAACTACAAAGGTTTCCCCTATGCCAGCCCTCCCCCCCATGACCAGTTCGTCTTCAGCCATTGAAGAGCCGCATACGTGTTTTGAGAAATGCTGAGATGTTTGTCATAGTCCACATTCCTATCTCAGGTTCTGTGGCCTTGAGCACTGGGACAAACTGTTTCCATCCATCTCTGGTCTTTGTCAAGCTGTCATCCCCCTCCCTATTTCCCATCACATTCCCACACATGTTTATTGCCCATTTGTTGTCACCTGTGCCCTCTTCTCCCCTAGCCTTTGATGGTAGGATGCCAGCAATGTGCCAAGCCGAAGATAACAGACCTTGACAGCTTGCTTCAGTGAAAGTTCATATTAAATTTCTTTGTTTCTAAAAGGGAACTAGTTTTGTTGCTTCACTTTATGGCAACAGTTCTAGTAGCTGTGACTGGCAACTTAATCATAGATGCCTGTTTAGCTAAAGGAATTTCTAGAATAAAGTTGCTGTGCACTTTAATGAGGTGAATTTTGTTTTCTTTTTTCTGCTAAGCATCTCACTGAGGTGAATGATATGTACCTCATATACCTGTTACATACATATTGGATAGATAAATATTCTCTCTCTCACACACACACAACCACCTGCACACACATATTGATGAATATACTGTAATATATAATCTTTTGAGAATTTGGGGATTTTATGTGGCAGCCTCCCCTAATTTTACTCCAACACTAATGTTGTCACTAAAAGGAAAAAGATATTCCTATGCAGGGATGTGTCTCTAAGTTACAGATATTGAAATTGTCAGGTAATGGTTTTCTCTGTGTAGATGTGATAGTTGTGCTTTGAATAAGGAGGATAGAAAAAATATTGATGTTTTTGAACTTTGGTGTTGGGGAAGACTGCTAAGAATACCATGAGTCAAGAAAACAAGCAAATATGCTTTGAACAAATCAACAGCGAATTCTCACTCAAGGCACAAATGACTAGGCTCAAATATTTATTCTTCAGACATACTATGCAAAAGAATACTCCATAATGCTGAGAAAAGTGAAAGGAAAGAGAAAAAGATAAAAAAGAAAAAGATTAACATGGATGGACTCAATTATAGCTATACTAGCTGTACTTTTGGAAGACCTGAAAGACCAATTTGGAGAGAGACCCTCTTGGAGAAAATCTTGTATGGTCCGTAAGTGATAACACTGATTCAATATAATCAGTGAAAAGGGGAAGAGAGATTGGGCAGCAATGGCAGCTTTGATCACAATGAGATCTTTGTCAATGGGAAGAATTCAGGAAGTTTCCAGAATACTAGAGGCATGATGGTAGAAGGACAGTTATATTGTCAACACTGCTAACATCAGATGTTCTTGCTTTGACAACATGTGGAGAGGCAGCTTTGCTTCTTTAAAACTTGTGTGTTACTTTTAGAGCTAGAAATAGTTGATGCTGGGGGGAGTAGCAAGAAAGTGTCTCAAGGCTGTTTTGAAATAAGAGAAGATAAGAATTTGGCAGGTTATTTAACAGGAGGGAAAGCTTACAATTCAAACTAACTTGAGAATGTGACTTATGATGGTTAATTAGAGGGAGGAACTGTGCTATGATACTATGTGCTTAGAGGAGGGGAATCCAGATTTCAGCTTGACCTTGTATGTGCCAAAGCTATGCTCTCTTGATTAAAGATTCCTTAAGGTAAACAATGCCTCGAGGTTCTTTGAAGAATTGGATCTGTCGGAACCATGGCATTAAGCCGAAATCCGAAAACTTTCAAACTATCTAGGAGTCCTGAACTCTGGCCGCTTTCCCTAAACAGGGAAGATTTCATCATGGAGAGAGACAAATGGCTTGAAGCCAGCACCTCGGCAGCAGCAGAGAGTGAACAAGCCGAGGGAGAAGGAAGCCTTCACCATTAGATGGGGACTACTAAACTGGTGACACTATCTAGAAGGGAGCAAGGTGCCTTTTGAAGTATGGACAGATCACAAAAATCTGGAGGCACTGAGAACTCCCTGCAAATTGTCCCCAAAGCAAGTGCAATGGGCACAGTACTTTAATCATTTCAACTTCACTCTAAAGTTCATGCTGGGAGGAAAAAACTTCCTAGCCAATGTGTTATCGAGATTACCCCAGTACAAAAGCGAACGCGAAGAGGTTAATGAGGCAATAATCCCCAGTCCACAAACTGCTGCTCAACTCACATCTCAGAGAGCCCCTAACCCTGATTACCCTGGGGCAAAGAAAATAAAACAAGAGCTCTTCACCGATCAATGGTTCAAAGATAATCAAGCCTCCCTAACATGCAGGGATGGTTTGGTTTACAAGGGGGTGTGGGGAACTGTATTTGCCTAAAGCCCTCCATCTTAATGCTCTCAAACACAGCCATGATGTAAAACCGGCTGGACACTTTGGATATCTTAAAACTCTACATCTCATCCGCTGGAAATTTTGGTGGTCGGGGCTAAAACGGGATGTGGAAAACTATGTCAGGAGTTGTGCCGTATGTGCCACCATGAAAAGAATTCCAAGGAAAACCCCTGGGTTACTGCAGCCAGTGGCAGACCCTTCTCAACCATGGGAACAAATAGCTATGGACTTTATGGTAGACCTACCTGAAAGTAGAGGAAATAATGTCATCTGGACTGTGATAGACCTCTTCTCGAAGCAGGCTCATCCCAACAACTCACTAAATTGTTCCTGAAACATATCTACTGGCTGCATGGTGCCCCTAAGTGAATAATTTCAGACAGCAAAGCTTTGGAGGAGTTTTCTTAAATTAATTGGATCATCTCAAGGCCTATCATCTGCTTTCCATCCACCTACCAATGGGGCTGCAGAATCTGCTAACAAGATGGTGGAGCAGTATCTCAGATGTTATGTTTCATACCAAAAAACAAAGTGGACTGACCTCCTCCCTTTCACAGAGGTGGCTTACAATAATTCTGTTCACAGCAGCATCGGCTACATGCCTTTCAGGAAAAGAATTCAGCCCAATACTTGAATACCCTCAGTTGCCCTCCGCTTCCCAGACACTTGATCAATGGGTGAGGGGGTGGGAAGAAGTTTGGAGAAACATGAAAGCTACTTTGAAAAAGACTTCTGAGACTTATAAAAAGCAGGCAGATAAAAGAGAGCCCCTCAAAGAACATTCCAAGTTGGGGAAAAGGTTTATCTGTCAACCAAATATTTACACCTAAAATTACCCAGTAAGAAATTAGGACCAAAATTCTTGGGGCCTTTCCCCATCGTAAGGATCATCAACCCAGTCACAGTAGAATTGAAACTCCCTAGGCTTTTAGGGAGAATTCACCCTGTCTTTCATTGCAGCTTGTTGAAACCATTTCGAGAATCCACTTTAAGACCTCCCCCTAAGAAGGCACCCAGGCCCCTCATAGTGGCGGGTCAAACTCACTATGAAGTAAAGCGCATTCTTGATTCTAGAATTTTTAAAGGGAAATTGCAGTACCTAGTACAATGGAAGGGATACTCATTGTCTGAAGCCACTTGGGTGAAATCTATTGATGTGAAAGCTGACTGACTCATCAAAAGGTTTTATGAGAAACACCCTAACAAACTGAGAGACAGTCCCTAACATATGCTTTTGTTTACGCTACAGGGTCTGTCCTTTTGGTAAGGGGGGCTGGATGTCAATGCTGCTAACATCAGATGTTCTTGCTTTGATAACATGTGGAGAGGCAGCTTTGCTTCTTTAAAACTTGTGTGTTACTTTTAGAGCTAGAATTAGTTGATGCTGGGGGGAGTAGGAAGAATGTCTGTCAAGGCTGTTTTGAAATAAGAGAAGATAAGAATTTGGCAGGTTATTTAACAGGAGGGAAAGCTTACAATTCAAACTAATTTGAGAATGTGACTTATGATGGTTAATTAGAGGGAGGAACTGTGCTATGATATTATGTGCTTAGGGAAGGGGAATCCAGATTTCGGCTTGACCATGTACCTGCCGAAGCTATGGTCTTTTGATTAAAGACTCCTTAAGGTAAACAATGCCTCAAGGTATTCCTTTGAGTTGTTGCACATCTGTTTTTGGGGGATGTAGTTGTCTCTGGGTGTCTGTTGTCAAAAGTGGATTGCTGACAGTTCCATGTGTTATAGCCATAGCTCTAGTCATTGCCCGTGTTCTTATACCAGAGGTTCTAAATGATCTCTTCATTAATATTCACTTGTTGGATAGCTGATTCAAAGGCTGCCACAAAATCCAGTGTGCACATCCGTTAGATTGTAACCTGCGTCACATAACAATTTGAGTTGTTTGTAAGAAAGCGTCTTAGATGATAAATCATGCACCAAACCTTTGTTAGAACCAGGGTTGCTTATTGCACGCAGGTGCTGCATTTTGCAATGCAGGACCTCAGTCCTGAGTTGCTTGGTCTTTTCTGTAGCATCACTAATATGGCAAGCGAGAATCTGGTAATGTTGGCATTCAAGCATTTGTTGGCAACATTCCTGGTATTCACGGGCTGCCATCGTCATAGTGTGGATCTTTCTATGATGGTCATTAATCAATGGACTTGTAGTACGGTGTTGGAATCAATGAACGGCAAGTTGGCACTCCATGGAATCCACAAGCGGTTTCTTCCAGAGCCACCTTGGAGGTAGATCGTTACGTAGGCAGTCGTGTATAAAGGCTAGTTTGCGATAAACACTAGTAACCTTTCGTGCGAGTCTCTCCCATCTCCTGGCTGTGAGCAATACAGCTCTTGGGTAGTATTCCTTGATAAGATTAAAAATGCGAATCCCAGGCATATTAAAATTAACAAACTAAGTGAACACTGCGATGGAATAAGAAAAACTAAAACATTTTTTATTGCTAAAAAATCAAGCTTTCGTTGGCTAACTGCCAACGTTGTCAGGATGGAAACGCTGGGGTGGGGAGATCGTGTTCATACTGTTGGTGTCTGCACTCCGCTCATGGAGCATGTCACTTGTCTGTTTGTTGAGGCTGGCCGTATTCCTTTGAGTTATCGCACATCCATTTTTGGGGGATGTAATTGTCTCTGGGTGTCTGTTGTCAAAAGTGGATTGCTGACAGCAATATGCAGGTGATGATAGAAGAATTAAGAGACTGTTCCTACGTGATAGCAGACTATCATCTGGGTGTATACAAGATGAAATGGCGCAATGCGATGCGAAGTTGAGTGCAAGGACTGTTCGGTGCAGACTGCAGGAATTTGGCCTAAAATGTAGAATTCCACAAAATAAGCCACTTTTATCTCTCAAACAAAGGTTGAAAAGACTAAACTGAGCTAAAATCCATGTTACCTGGACAGAGGAACAATGGGACAGTGTTATTTGGAGTGATGAGAGCAAGATTTTCCTGTTTGGCAGTGATGGCATAAAATATGTAAGGAGAAGAATCGGAGAAGATTTGCATCCTAACTGCATTACATGTACCGTGAAACACCCAGTCAGTGTTATGATCTGGGGTTGTATGACATCAAAAGGTGTGGGCAGAATTTGTGTGATTAATGTGGGAATATAAATGGCCAAAAATACATTAATGAAATACTTGAGCCCAAACTGAAGCCTTCCGCACATGATCTTTTCCAAGACAATGAAGCATTTATATTTCAACAGGATTCAGCTCCATGAAATGTGGCTGCTCTGTGCAAAAAGTGGTTTCAAGATAATCATATTCCACTGCTGGAATGGCCTGGGAATAGCCTAGATCTTAACCTAATTGAAAATCTATGGACCCGACTAAAGAAACTTGTTAGTCAGAAGCGACCCAGCAGTTAAAAATATAAATCAAATAAATAAATAAAACCCAGTTAATAGAAGCAATCATTCAATCTTGGTTTCACATTATAACAGTTGCAGAACTAAAGGACTTGGTTCACACCATGGGAAGACGTTGTAAGGCCATAATTCATGCTAAAGGTTACCCAACTAAGTATTAACTGACATGGTGATAACTTTTGTGTATATCATTTTTTCTATGTGTTTCACTTTTCTTCTTTATAACTGCTATTCTAATAGCAAATCCTTCATAAAAAATATTGTGTTACATTCTTGATTAAATTATCTTTCCATTGATATATAATTTTATGGTGCTACTCCAAAGAAAGTGGTGTTATTAGCCATCAAACCTCAAATGTACACTTTTCCCAAAAGGTTTCCATAATTTTGGCCACTACTGTATATTATTGCACACATTGAGACACTGTATTGTGTACTTTTGTGTTTAAACTAGTTTTTCACAGATAAAATGTCCTATGAGGTATTAATTTACAGTCCCTGTATAGCAAATCATTATATCATATTTTATTGTCTTCTGTCAAAAGCACACTTGTAAATATCATCTCAACATATTTATAATTATGTTGAACTGAATCTATGAGGAATCAACATTCAAATTACCATATATGTCTGATCAGGTGAGAAATGATGAATGATGAATGATATGAAGAAATAATGTTAGTCTGGTGCTAATTTCCCGTCCTTTTCAGATGTAGTATTGTATTGGCTAAGGGACGCGGTGGCTCAGTGGGTTAGGACGCTGAGCTTGTCGATCGGAAGGTCGGCAGTTTGGCGGGTCGAATCCCGAGTGCCGCGTAGCAGAGTGAGCGCCTGTTACTCGTCCCAGCTTCTGCCCACCTAGCAGTTCGAAAGCACGTAAAAATGCAAGTAGAAAAATAGGGACCACTACGGTGGGAAGGTAACAGCGTTCCGTGCGCCTTTGGCGTCTAGTCATGCCGGCCACATGACCACGGAGATGTCCTCGGACAAGCGCTGGCTCTTCGGCTATGAAACGGAGATGAGCACCGGCCCCTAGAGTCGGAAACGACTAGCACACATGTGCGGGGGAACCTTTACCTTTACCTTTATTGTATTGGCAGGTGCCCTTGAGTTAATTAATCTTCAGCTGTACACATGCTGGTGCCAACCCTGGTCTGGAGATCCAAAGACATGATTTCTTCTAATTATAGTAATTTTTAATAGCCAAGTTCTGAAATCTCACCCATTTTATGAAAAGCTGAAATATCAGTAGAATTTTTTGTGTGCAAAGTAAAAAGAAGCATTTTTAGATTTGAATTCTAATGACCTTATCTAGTTCCCACTGATTTTCTTCCCGAGTAATCATATAAATGATTATCCTGGTTGGAAAGTGGACAGAGCTCAGTGGTGCATTCATATTTGCATGTTTATGCTGTCATGTTCATATTCTGTTCCTTGAATCTCTAGTTAGAAGTTGCTTGGATAAAAACTGGAAAAAATATTTATCTGAAAACCTGGAAAGCTGATGCCACACACTCATTGACATTGGTTTGGGTAGATCAATGTCTGATAAGATAAAAGGCCAAGTCTTATATAATACCTCACTGAAACTTTTCTGAACTCATTTGAAAAATAGAAGAAATAAAGTCTTCAATTTGATTATGATTGTTTTACTTTGCTTTTCACTGGAGAGAGAATTCATTCTAAAGAAGGATTATGGTCTTTACATGGCAACACAAATAAATACATCTTAGGATTTCCATTCTGCTCACAGAATGGGAGAGCCTCATCAAGGCCAACCTCCTGCTCAGTGGAGGAGTCCAAATGAACACATTCCAGACAGATGGCTGTCTAGATTCCCCTTGAACATATTCAGTGAAAAAGAGTCTATCACTCCTGTGCAGAAACGGTTCTACTGCTATAATGCTGTCACTTTAAAACATTCTAACTTTCAGCCGAAAGCTCTCTCCTTGTAATATAAATAATCAGTTATTCCATATCTTGTACTCTAGAATTGAATTACATTTCTTTCTAGAATTTAAATTCTCCCTAAAATATAGGTCATCAGTTATTTCACATCTTGTGCTCTAGAAAGAATTAAATTTATTCCTAGAATGAAATTTAATAGCAGCCAATACAGAGTTACTGACTCTGCTTTTACTTAAGAAAAATAAATGAACAAATATGGGACTGAAAATACCCGGCTTGGCAATAGGATCTATAAAAGGTATATTGTAATAATAGTGAAAAATCGGTGCCAATGATTCTTTTGAGAAAATGTGTTTCAGAACAAGCAAGAATCTGAACTAGCATCTACCTGTGATTTATTCAAGTGGCTACATTCATGCAGCTCCATTAGAAGTTATGTGATCCTGGAAAACAGAGTGGGACAGCTTGCTATGGCCAATTTGCTATGGCCAGCTCACCATGGCCAACTCACCACAGGACAATTTGCCATGGCCAATTCACAGTGGGAAAACTTGCCGCAGGACAATTCAACAATTTTCTTTAATTATTTTAAATAATTAAAAACTATTTTAGTTTTTGTCATTCACATTTATTTTGTCCCTCCTTTTGCATCCTTTCTTTGATGATTCTATTTAACCATTTCTTCAATATTATGTAATTTTTGTCCCATGGCAATTGTCCCCAGTGAATTGGCCGTGGTGAGTTGGCCATGTTGAGTTGGCTATGGCAAGTTGTCCTAGTACCCCTGGAAAGAGGTGTGGCTCTTTTAAACAGTTGCAAACACTCTGCACACTGGGAAACATCTCATCTCAATCAAATCTGCAGCACTGCACAAATCTAGTAGTTGATTAGTATCTTACTATGAATTTGCAGTGTGAAAAGACTATAGAAGCAATTACTAGGAAAACAGTACACTCATACATTAATTTGGTGGAGATCCATTGAAGTAGGGACAATAAACAGAGTGATTGGGAAATGTTCACTGTCAATTTGGGGGAAAACTAAAATAAAAAAAACCTGTAGTTTTTTCTGGCTACAGTTACAGAGTTTTTAAGTTTACTCTTGGACCCATTCCAGTAAGCTTTACAGGGTGGTTTGATTTAAGGGACCCATTCAAGTTATTAAATTTGAGCCTATTTAGTTGTTTGCTGCCTTCAGTACTTCAGCAGAATCCAGTTAGCAGTTCATAATATTTTGACTTCAGGCTGTGATAGATATTTTTTCTTTTATATCCATACCAAAAAGTAAACCATATTAAATAAAGTTGGCTTGCTTTTTAATAGAAATATACAGGATTTCACTTTTATTGCCTTCAGACTTGTACTTTTCTGTTCCACCTATGGCAGTTGGTAACTTATTTCAATGTTGATTATGTTTCATTTGTGCAGGAGACTCATATCTATAGGGGCAAAGAGTTAGAAAGAGTCTGGTAACATCTTTTCTGACTAACCTATTTGATTAAAAATCACCAACTTTAATTCATCTAATGAAGTTGGCTTGAACCATCTGGTCAACCACTTAGATAGACTTTCTCCAGAATGATCTGTTCTCCAACTTAGCTCTTCACCAGTCTCCCACTGCATACACAATATATTTAATTAAATCCATTCAACTTATTGCTGCTCATCCTATCTTTTTTACATTTTCCAGCATCATGGACCTTTCAAGGGTGCTGAGGCTTTGCATAAGGTGCCCAAAGTACGATAATTTGAGCCTAGTCATTTACTGTATGTCTTACGTGAGAACTCTGGAATGATTTGTTCAGTGATTTGTTGACAGTGCATGGTGTTCTCCAGCCCCCCCCCCCAGCATTTAAAAGGAAGACCATGTTTAGAATGTCAGCATCCTCCTCTGAATAAAGTTTTTTAGGGCATTGCCTGATCGTAACCCAAGTTGGATTTCCTATTACCCTCAACCTTTTGCTATTATCAGCCCCTGAAAATCTATCTTTAAAAATCACTGTGCTCTTCTGAATGCATAGAGAAATTTTATGATAATAGAATTCTTTTTGAAGTCTTGTAAAATGATTATCTTGACTTTGCAAGGCAATGTTTTGCCATACATATAAAGATAGTATTGTTGCCATTCTTATCTGTGTAAAGTAAGATATTTGTTATATGACATTGTGAAATTGCATATACAACTTATCCTGCCCAGAGATTATCTTTGCATTAAAAAACTATAACATATGAAATCTTCAGTGAAAATATCATCTTCACAGCAACATATACTGCACTGGGTATGTCTCAGAACATGCATGGGTATCAATTTCTATTATTCCAAAAGCTCAATCCTGGTCTTAGGAAGTAGTTAACAATGAAGTGTCAAAAACCAAAAAAATGCCATATATGTTTACACAATGCCTTTCTCTCATGTGAACAATACTGGCTTGCATTTCACCATCTTAACCCTTGCTCTGTGAAATATTGTAGAATCTATCAAGAAAGATATCATGAATCTTTTATTAGGTAAACACTGCATATTGGTAAATTAGTGCCTTTTTGTCAGGTGCAAAAGATCAGGACTACACATGAAGTTCCAATTAAACTGATTTATTGTTAATCATGCCTATGCACAAGAATCTATTCAGAGAATGTTTAGCACCATCTTGGTGTTAGATAAGGGCCAATGGAAATCAAGAGGGGTTGGACTTCATCTGTGTAGAGAATCTAGCCTGATTCATCTTTTGACTCCACCCCCAACTTCGATCATCCTTTCTTTTACACTTTCATTTATTTATTATATTTATATATTGCTCACTATCTTTTGATGAAAGAAAGGTGCTATCATTGTCTTTATAAAATAGAAAAAAGATCTATATTTGTTTAATGTTTTTAATTTCTCCACTGGCTTACTTGTTCACTTTTTCTGTCACTGAATGGTTAATTTTTTATCGTTGCTATTGTCGCTATATAATATAATTCTCACAAGGCCATTTGTTTACAATGAAAAGGAACATTTAACCAATTTTGAGCTATGTGGAGAAGTATTTTCAGTTTTATTGAGGTGGACACCATACAATATGTATGTAGTAGCAGCAATAGCATCTCTTTGTTAGTTATTAACCTCCAGGAGTGCAAGTTTGCATACATAGCACTCTCTCTTCTAGTTTTCACTACCACAAGCCTATAAGTAGGTTGAGCTGAAAATTAGGGACTGCCGGCATCCAGTTTCCCAGGAAACAGCTGTGACAACAGGTAGACTACGACACAAACCTTTCCTGGTTATCATGCAAAATGTTAACTACTATACTAAACTGATGCTCTTATTTATGTATATTAGTGTGTGTGTGTGTGTGTTTTTAAGCAAAGCTTTATAGCAAATCAAATTATGAGCACAAGATGAATGAGAAATGATAGTAAATGAAATACAAAATGACTCAGAAACTTAATGTAACAACATTGTATATCTTTTATATTTGGGAAACTGCACTGTTGATCTATCATGATTTTTGTCTTAGTGAAATTTTCAGTAACATCTAAAGCTGAAGAAAGGAAATGGGTAGGTTTCCTTTCAGTACTGTATTTTGCCCATTGTTTTCTTCCTTTAGCTATGTTTAGCCATTCTTTAGGCACCAAAACTATGCTTCAGTGGGATAAATGCATTCAGTTCTAGAAAAAAAAATAGAATAATTGTTTTTGTATATTTATAAGTATATGTGTTAAACATAATTTTACTGTTAAAATATTTTTAAAAGAGAACAGATTTATTAGAAGATTATATCTGGAGAAGTGTACGGGAAAGCATAGCTAAAATCTATTCAACGCATTTTAGCAAAAAAAATCATATGGGTGTACGAGGAAAGGAATAACAGAAAAATAGAAGCTAAGAATAAATGAAGTCATATAAATGAAGAAAACCCTTAAAATGAACAAAATTCTGAAGAAAAGAATGGGGTTGCTTAAAGATGTAAATTACACATACTATGCCTCCCAAGACATTCCATTTTAAAGCTAGAATTAGTGTTGTACAGCTTTCTTGCCTTTGAGAGAAAGAATGATGTCCAGGCCTGACTCCCAATGTAGTTATGGTTACGTGCCTGAAATCATACAGGAAGGGTTTGTTACTGCTCTACCCAGCAGTTAAAATGGTAAGGTGTATTAATCGTACAGATTGGTTATTATAGAATCTGAAAGAAGTAAAATTTGGCAGAAAGAAGCTATTCACAATCAAGCACAAACACAGAAATACAAAATTCAAACTTCTGTTGCTAGAAAAATAAAGATGGCATTATTCATAAAATCTATTCTGTGTAGGACTACGGATATTAGATGGTTTTTAAATTAAAAGACAAAATTCTATGTGAACGTTGTATTATCATTCTTATCCAAGGCTGAGAAAAATGGTATTTTTTATTGTCTGATAGGAGATAAATTATAGGGTTTTCATTCCAGTATGAACCAACCTAACCATTACATCTTTAAAAAGTCCATATCCCAAATGCACATTCTGCTTCAGCCAGAATAAATACTGGGTCTACATAATTATACATTAAAAACCATTTCAATTTTTGTACAAAAATCTTCAGGGTACATATTTATGTGGAATTATTTCTTACCTGCTGCAGAAATGAGGGGGAATTATTTTATGCTTTGAAACATATAAACGTCACACAAAACACAACAAACCCTTTTCAGTTTCTTATATTCACATTTTAAATCTTATAAGCATTTCATCCAATTCATTTTTAAAAAGCAAGAATATTTGTTAGGTAATCTTTCTTGTCTGTTTTTTTAAAGGTAGTTATAAAATTTGTCATACCAATAACTAATGAAGTTTCTCATTACAATATAAACATAAGTATCTTTAAAGGAAATTAAAGTTAATATATTTTAGGAGATTATAATGACCATTTTATTATACATAAAAATATATAAGCCTGAACATATAATGTAATAAAAAAATAATGGATACTCCATTTTAAAAATGTAGACTTATAGGAAGCTTAACACTTTCCTAAAACTACTTTTGATATTTGTTGCAAATAACAGTCAAAACACGTAGTGCTGAGATGGAGGATAATTGGAACCATTCTTTAAAGCATATGTTTAATGTAATGTAATGTAGTTGAACCCTTGGGCTAAGGGAGGGAAACAAAATTGTTTGGAATATTGCAAAAGGAGGGTAATGAGTCTGTAGCAGCAGCAGCAGTATGGGTACAAAGATTATTGTATTCACCTTTCTATAAGATGGCAAGAAACATTCAGTAAAATAGCATTCAAATTTAATTGGAGCAAGGAAAGAAGATTAACAGTTTTGTTCCAAAGTTTTCTTCCTGTGCCTGATCGTTTGACTTATTATCTTGATTTAGAAAATGTATGCTGATGCTAAAATAAGCAGAGCTGCAGTTTGTACATCATCAATGCTAAAATAAGCAGAGCTGCAGTTTGTACATCGTCCCCGACACACACACACACATTTTAGCATTAATTAACCTCCTTTCATTAGTGGTACCCTATCGGAATTTTTGTACAATATGTATCTCACAGGTCTAGTGGTATAGATCTGTCACCAGTATTAACTCCCTGGATGGGGGAGGGAAAAGAATCTACTCCAGTGATAGCCAAATCTGGCCCTAGGTTCTGCCTTGGTTTACTTTCCCAATAAGCAACCAAGTCAGAAGATCATTTAAAAGCAGTTTATTAGGACACTCTGATAAAGTGGGATCTCTCTATGAAAAGGGAGAACCCTGACCCATTTTACATTTCTTTTTATAGTTAACAAAGAAAAATGAAAGAGGAAAGTTGGTTGGGCAAGATAAAAGTAACCCGTCCCTGCACAGTAAATCAACTACAAAGCTTGTTTGAAGTTAGATAACCAGATGCCAGTTGACACTAAGAAACTTTTTCTTATCAAGAGATAGTATTCAGTTTAGGAATGTTAAAAGCTATCTAATCAATCCATACAACCATAGGATAAAAGTTTTCCTACATTCCAATCTATAATGAACCTGAACATTATTTTAAAAGAGAGAAAATAGAGAACAGAATAGAGCTGGAAGGTACTGTGGAGGTCTTCTAGTCCATCCCCCTGCTCAGGCAGGAGAACCTATAGCATTTCAGACAAGTGACTGTCTAATCACAAAGTCAAGTCAAATTAACTAACTAAATCTAAGTCAAATTAAAATACAAAATAATTGTGTTAGTTAACAAATTACAAAATCCATGTCATGGGCCCCTCATAATCCCACCTTTGATGCTAAAGGACAAATAAAAGATGTCCTTTCAGCATCACCAAAAAGAAAATAACAACAAACAAAAACCTATTTGGACCAATAGCATCAGGGACCAAATGTGCAGAAGTATCAGTTTGGAAAAAAAGGAAGAGATGCCTCATGGAAACCAGCTGACAAAAATTGCATAGTACAGGGTATTGTAGGCACCCTGAGTAAAAAGAAACAAAGCAAAATCCCTAAGTCAATAATATTTATTTTTAAAAAAAAACCAAAAAAAGATGCCAACCATGTAAAGATAGACAACCAGGAGGAAGTAACTTTCATTTAGAAAAATAAATGAAGAAAAGAGGCATCAATACATACTACAATAAAAAACATAGCCTAAGTTAAAATGTAAAAAACCCCAAAAACCTAATTCTGGTAATGGGCATAACAACCAGAAGTATGGAGTGCAGATACACTTCCTATGTTTGCCCATAAAAAAAATCTAGGGCCGTGTGGGGCCAAATAGCAATTAGAGACTTCAGTTGGTATTATCCCAATGGCAATGACAACAACACGGGCATAGATTACAAGCAATGCAGAAATAAGGAGAAGGGCAATGCCTATTAAATAATCTCAAACCAGGCAAATACCATGTATAAGGCAATAATGTATAAGCAGCAGGCCAACAAATCCAAAATAGCCATCCTTTGGAGTTGATCTGTTTTTTTCAACGTAGCAGGGATGTTAAAAGTCCAATTTCAGTATGCATGTCCAACAAAAATGACCAGTGTGTGTGTGTGTGTGTGTGTGACATATAAATCTTCCCGAGTCATCCAAGTGACTAAGAAATAAGATGCAACAAGAAAAAAATGGGGCCATGAAGAATTAAGGAACTTCCAACAATAAGGGATGCCCTCCTTAGATGGTAGAAATCTGCTAGCTCTAAACGTACAACAAGGTGAGAGGACATTTTAAGAAAAAAAAAATAGCCTTCAAAGTCAATAGGTGACCATGCTGTAATATAGGCCATCTTGTTTACCATGTTCCATGCTATGCAGTCCCTCTGTTTTATGGAGCAAGAAATCCTTTTGCAGTGTAAATACAAAGTTAATTATCCCCACAAGTTACTGCCCTCACAATCTGGTATGCCCTGTCTTCCGCAAGTATTCCCTGGAGGTTTACTTGATGGGGTTTCTCTAAGGTGTAGTTTGCCTATAAATACATTTTAAATTCATGGAACACACACACACACCCCACATACATAATAAAGAAAGCATACATACATACAAACCAATACCCAAATGTTCACCATCCCACTGTTCCATTAAGCTAATATAGTATCAGTCCTAGGACAAAGTCAATGAGTTACATGGCAGTGTAGTGATGCCAATCTCAATGTAGCTGAATCAGTCTGCTCAGCATCTGTAGTGATCAGCAGGAAAAGCATAACCAAGTCCATTGTTGTACAGTTTTCAGTAGTGTGAAGAACTCTTCCCAAAGTGGGTGTAGTTTCTCCTCACAGGTTCCTTTTTAAGTGTACTGAATCAAAAGACAATCGTGAGTCATTCATTCCAGGGAGCCAGGGTTCTATCAGCTCTCGCCACCCATCTATTGGTATTTCCACTCAAGTTCCATATTGATGTTATCAGGCATTTTGTGTTCTGTTGCTATAGCTCTCAGTTGTGTCCACCAGCAGGAAAACAGGTTGTTCCTTCCACACATGGGATATGCAGACCTTCTTCCCTGGGGGTTTCACTTGCATAGACTAGGTGAGATGCTTGGCTTCCCTTGCTTTATGACATGTGGACAGACAGGAGACAAATGAGCGGTTAAAAAAAATACTTACAAGAAGTAATGGATGCTATAACTGCATAGGTTGTTCCCAGCCTCTGAATCTGGTAAGACGCCTGGACATCAGTCTGTTGCAACAGGTGCCAGAGAAGTCACAGGTACAGTGATTTGATTGCAAGCCACAGCTCACCAGAACCTGAAATGTCTACCTTCCTTTTGCCACCATTTCACATATTTCTTTAAAATAACTATAAATGGTGCAATGTCAAAGTCCAGATAGATTAAAATTCACAATGTTAGGGATGGAAAGAAAATCCAAACTTAATTGAACTTAACTAGCTATAGTTGGCCCTTGAATCTTGTTAGGCTTAAGTATATAATCATGCAATGTAAGACAAAGCTGCTAGGCAGACTTTTCCTCTTCTCTTACAGAGGCAAATCAGGAGAGATTGGCATAACTGCAGAGCAGGCTCCCATACTATGTTAGGACTATATGCAGCCATCTATAGCCTAAGGCAGGGATGTCAAACTGCCGGCCTGTTGGCCGGATGCACCATGCCAAAACCACGCCCACCCCATTGCCGGCAATGGGAAAAAATCACAATACGTCATGACACATCACTTGACGTTGTGAGTTTGACACCCATGGCCCAAAGCAAGATTGGGATGGGCCATTACTTGAGCTATAAGAGTATTTAATACTTTCCAAATTCTTGATAATTCCCAGGATAAGATCCTACAAAGCTGGGAAGTTACCTGAGAATGTATTTATCATTTTCTGGATTGCTTCCACAGCTAAAGATTGAGGAAAAAAAGTAATCATATTTCCTGTGTCAGATAGAATTAGAACATCATAATGATGTATTAGAAATATAAATTTCTGCCATCCATTCAAATGCTTATAGATTCTTGCCTGTGATGTACTACTACTATATGCTGTTGCTTAGCACAGTTCATCACAATTGACTAATTTTATTTTTATGATTTTTATTATTTATTATTGAAAATATTTGATGGCTTAAGAGGGCACTAGCACTCCTGAGGCAGCTTGTGCATGTATGTGAATGCTAATAAAACTAACTTAAAAACAAACACACTTTAAACTAGAATACTAAACTCCTAGGGAAAACCAGGCATTCAGTGGTAGCTTGGATAAAAAAACTTACCTGAGACTGGGCACTTTAAAAATTAAGCATGAATCTGCTTTTTACATGATATGTGGTTTTAAAAACTCATGCTGTACTTGTTCCAGAGATTAGTGGATTTTATTTTATATGCCTCCTTTGGGTAAAATATACTATACAGTGTATACAGTTAATTGATATTTTCTAAAAGCTACATATCTTTTCCCCCAAAACTCTTATTTACTGAGTCCATTAAAACTGAAAATACAGCTAATGACCTTCATCAAGTTTCAAATGATTTTGCAAATTAGCTAGTAGCAGTGAGTGTGCATTTCTATGAGAGGTGTTTTTGAACATTGACTTCACACATCATAACAATAAAGTGATGTTTGTATTTGACTTTCTAATCACACCATTTCAGGTTAATTAATAAAATGCATAGCTGTGGGGGTTGCCCCTAGTAGTATATAATTGACTAACAGCTAAGCCATATTTCAAAATGCCTTTGAAAAGTTCAGTGCTTTTGCAGAAGTTTTTGCCTTGTTTTGGTATGTAATTTCCTCTACCTTTTATGCCACTGTTTAATTAACCTAAGCTTGATATTCTCTCTCAGAGAAACTCTGAGAACCACTTGCACTTTAAATTGTTCTGAACCTAGTGTAGTACTTTCTGCTGTTTTGTAGATTTCTTCCTGGTACACATAGATTAGATAATTATATTTTACATTGGGGCAGCTAATTGAAGAATGTAGCATTTAGGTTTCAAAAGGAAAACTACTTTGGTAGTTGTAAGGCTCTGAGGTATGGAAAATTGTTTGGAGAATCAAAATGCCTCAACGAGGATGCATGTTGGGAAAAGTAAAGACACATTTTGAATATGAATGATATTTGTAGTTTAGAAATGTAAAGAGGAAATTAACTTTTAGCAGTGTTTTAAGTATTTAGCAGATGATATTTTCATTCTCTTTTACCTTTCACTTTGGAAATTCTTGCATTTATAGCCAAGTTAAAGGTAAAGGTTCCCCCGCACATGCATGCTAGTCGTTTCCGACTCTAGGGGCTGGTGCTCATCTCTGTTTCAAAGCTGAAGAGCCAGCACTTGTCCGAGGACGTCTCCGTGGTCATGTAGCCAGCATGACTAGACGCCAAAGGTGCATGGAACACTGTTACCTTCCCACCATAGTGGTCCCTATTTTTCTACTTGCATTTTTACGTGCTTTCAAACTGCTAGGTTGGCAAAAGCTGGGACAAGTAACAGGTGCTCACTCTGGATTCGACCCGCCAAACTGCTGACCATCTGGTTGACAAGCTCAGTGTCCTAACCCACTGAGCCACCGTGTCCCTATAGCCAAGTTAGGCAATGTGAAAAATATTATAGTCCAATAATGTTAGGTTTAGGGTTATCCTGTTACAGAAAGAAGCCATACTATCAGGTCCACCATTCATACTCTGGTGTCCTGCCATTGTTCTGAGGGAAAGAAGGGGTGTCATGCTTGGGATATTTTTTTTTGCTTCTCCTGTATGCTTGGGAATTAGGGAAGGGGACTGTCTTTGGAGACTGGATGGACTCCTCAGCCAATTTTCACCAGGTTCTAAGGCTGTCACACCCTGAGTTTGAACTGTTATCTGTCTAGCACCTCAGCATCCTCAAAACATCTTGGCATCACATTGGCTGCTGGTAGACTGATCAGGGGGGTTGGAATTGGGAAACCAAAAGAATTGCTTTATTCTTTGTGCAAGACCTTCAGTTTCTACCTGACTTCACTGCATCCAGTTTCTCTCAGTAAAAGTTCTTTTGATTCAACTTGATGGGTTCAAGAATCTTACTTTCCTAAGGGCCTGGCTGGGACATTAAGCAGAATCTGCAGTACTGGTCAGTACTAGAGAGATTTAATGCTCTTCCATGGGGACCATGCACATGATGTCCGATCAACACAGTGATCAGGAGGATGTTGAATGCTGGGGGAAGCCTTATCCAGAGCTCCTCCCTTTGGGCTGGACCTCTCTGAATGGACAAAGGAGTCTGGGAGCCTTGGTGACTCATTGAGACCCAGATGGTCCATAGGCATTGGGAAGAAGAATGACTGGGAAGGAAGGGTCTAAGGGGTGACCCTCACCCAGGGTAGCTGCACAGCCTGGTGAAGGGAGTGGGAAACGGAGTTGGAAGTGCTTGAGGACGATGAAGCAGGTGGAGAACCTGACCATGCCAGCCTGATGATGATGATGCAAGCTATGATATTCATGATGAATGCCTTCCAAACACTCAAGGTGGAGACCCCACTGGAGGATGACAATGGGAGAGCATTTCCAATAGCCACCACACTGGATACCTTGATGATTCCAGCTGCAGGAGCAGCATTGAGGGGGGCCACCAGAGTTCCTTCTCCAGCTGGGGCTGCCTCGGCCAGGGTGAACAGTCAGAAGATCCCCCTTTTGGGTGAAGTTCTATGGGGATCCCCAACAACTGGGGTTCTTTCTGGCCCATGTCCTGACCTACAGGAGTATGGCCCCAAAATACTTACTGAAGGCGCTAAGGTGAGGAGTGTCACCCTGGGGTTGGGAGGAACTGCTGCTTACTGGATGGTTATGCTTTACAATAAAAAATATCTCTGAACTGAGGAACTTCAACCATTTCATGGCAGCACTCTGCCAATGATTTGAAGACCCCCTGTCCAATTGCAAGGTGAGAGACCGCATAAAGACTGTCTGCCAGGATCACAGAGGGATAGCAGAATACACTGAAGACTGGGTGAGGACATCCTCATAAGCTGTTTCAATGATGGGCTGAACAACAAACTCTACAGTGTCTGTGTTTCAAGGGGGTGGTCCTCCCACCCTTCACAGCTGGTACATTTTGGCTGAAGAAAAAGAGATTGATCAGGCATGCAACAGGTACCACCTGGGGTGGGGGTGAAAGAAATCACATCTGGAGAACAGGGAGCCGGCAAAGCCACAGAACCCCCACCCATGCTTGACCTCTTGCTTCAAATGCAGTCAGGAGAGGCATTGAACAGCAGAAACAAAAAATCCCAAGCATGCCATTCCCCACTCCACCTTACCACAATGGCAGGACACCAAAATATGAATGGTGGACCTGACACATACTATTTCAGACTCTCCTACAGAGTGCAGCATCAACAAAGTAATATTCTACTCTCACTGGAAGAGCATGGAGTTACATGCATAGCTTCCCATATTCCATCCTTGATTATGGCAAAAGGGTCTTGAGAAAATTGGCCAGGGAAGATGAAAAAATCGAGTTAGCTGGAATAGTGATGGTTTAGAAGAATTGATCCTGGAACTCCAAATAAGCTATATTAAATGTTAAATGTTCTGCAATGTATAGTAGGTTTCAATTTGAGACATTCGCTGAACAAGTCTAATAGAAAACAGGCATCCCAGTAATAGCATTGAAGACATTCTTACACAGAAGAGACTCATGCCCTCATGTGCCTTTGGTTCAGGTTCATTTTTATAGTTCATTTTAAATGAACTCCACTAGTTTTAGAGAGTTCAGGAGCTGATATAGTATCAAATATGTTGAATATATTTGAACAATTTTTTTTGTTTGACATTTGCCCTGTAGAGGTGCTGCTTTACAAATGAGCATTTATGCTAATCCTATTGACAGTGGGTCAGAACTGATAACTGAGGAATACACCAAATTTAGCTGTTACAATACATTAGTGCCCTTTATCTTATATCTTATAGTTATTTTTTTGATATTCTGAAATGCCTTCCAGTCCTGGCTATGTTCTCAGACCTGCTCAGAGAGCTCCATCTGTTGAGGTGGCCATTTTTAGCCTCTTTTTGCTTTTCTTTTGCTTTTACGATATTTATTAATAAGGATTTTCATATTGTAGACTTTTGTTTTTATGTAATCTTATCTGATTATTATTCATTGACCAGAGTTGCCTTTGGTATAAATTGTATAAATAAAAGATGCATAAGTTCGTTAAATAAATGCATAAATAAATTATCTGGGTACAGGACATGATTATAGCATAAGGCAGGGAAAGGTTGTTCAAAAACCTTATTTGAAACCTGGATTATGGGACATCCTTCAACATTATTTGTACATTTTGATTAGTGCACCAGATTGAAAATTTAATTGAAAGAAGGAAGGAATCATGCTTGCACCTTCAAATATTTTTATTTAAACTATGTATTTTTATTATAAATGTATTAAGCCACCTTAATGATTATGTGAATAGAAAAGCAGAAATAGAAATGGATAATGGATAGAAATCCACTTTTTAGGTAGGCAAGTACTTCAACTTGCTGCTAGAGCTTCATTAGACTTTTTTCTTTTTGAGTAGACTTTAAATCCAACCAAATGGCAATCATATACTTCGTTATGGCACTAAGAACTCAGTTATTACATACTTCTGACCTGCTTCTATAACTTTCCTGTTCTGACCAAGGGAAAATGGTTCTTATAATCTTTTTCTTCTTCTATGAGTTTCTTCCAGAATATTTTTGGATGAGAATTAAATCCAGAAGAATCCCTGTGACCTGCACTAACAAGTACTCTCAGAAGCTTATTCAAGCTTTTCCAAGCTTATTCCATGATGAGTTAGACTCACTTATAACTAATTAACATTAACAGGCATGTATGTATTTGTATAACCCATTTCTAAAGAAATCCATGTTGATGGCCATCAGCTTCACAGATTAATTATATATTGTTTGAAGAAGTACTTTCTTGTATGTGTCCTCAGTCTTCCACCATTTAACTTCATAGAAGGAGAAAATACCTTTTGTATCTATTTTCTCCCCAACAGATTTACCTGTTCTTTAATAAGACTAGCTATTCCCATAGCTGTGTAGAGCATCTCTCACCAGGTGGCACAAGAGATCACACAAATGGTATCTCTCTATAGGAGATGATCTGAGACCCATTCGGTCCCTCAGCAAAACTGCCTGGCTGCTCTCATTCTAGCTGTACAACTTAGTGGTGTGGGAGGTCAAGGACATCATTGTCCTAGGACAATGGCTTCTGTTCTGAGCAGCACTGGGAAAGGGCAACATTTTGGCTATGTAAACCTCAGCAGCAGCAGATAAGCAAAATGTCAGTTCAATTTGATGAAAAGCTCTTCTGTTGTAAAGACAAGTTAACAAGCTCACAAAGTGAATTTGTTCCCACCTCAGGAGGGTCATTAACTTAAAGACAATTTTGTTTTGGAAACAAGACACAACATTCATTATTTTGAAGCAATTTACTAGCAGATCTGGGTGTACTGAAAGTAGATAAATAAGGAATGAAATGAAAAAGTGATATTTCATCATAATATTATTTATGTTCTTTTACAAATATAAACCTCTGCACAGAGATTATTCCAATACTATTATTAGCGTGAGAGGTTTTGTTCTTGGAATGCATATATGGGGATGTTACAGTGCATTACAAGAAATTGTCATTGCAATACAGGCTACTTAATTCTGGTATTTAGAAAAGATTCAAACAGAAACTAAATAATTACTGTTCCAGAATATAATATTAGGATAATCTATAAATTTTAATATCACTTCAGTCCTTCAATGAAAAATATGTTTTTCCAAATGATTTCTTTTCCTAAAGAAAATGTAACAAGGGCCAAATAAAGAAGTAAGACAAAAATCATAAGCATCATAAAATATCCATGAGAATTAGGATACATGCTTATTCTGGAGAAGTAGTGAATATAGTGGTTAATGTATGGGATTAGAGAAAACCAGGTTCATCTTCCTATCCATCCATAGACTTGGCTTTCAGCCAGACAAACTGTCTCAACTGAATTTATATATAGGATTATATGTGGATAAAAAGAGGAGAGAATTTGTTTAAATTGTCTTGAGAAAGAAAAGGCAATAAATATTCTTAGATAATCTGTTTCAGTGGGAGGAAAGAAATACAGAATAGATCATCTGGTGTAATTTTGAAGTTTAATTGTATGCTGTTAATTGGAAAATATTGTAGCTTATTTTCTTTATTCTAAATGAATGAATGTTTTGTACTAATTCATTGATTTTTATTTCTTCAGATTAAAAAAATTAATTGTGAACAAATGTAATGGTATTTCATTTTTGGTACTTACATTATTTTTACTGTAGGTTTTATATTAGTATGTTCTGATCAATACATTCTTAATTTGATACTGACAAAACGGCTTTTTTTAAAGGATACTATCAATACTATACTATTGTTTAAATTACGATGTTAAACAGATTTGAATAATTGTTTATCCTAGGTCTTATCTGCACTGCTAGGTTGCCTCATTTGTTATTTCAAGCCTCTTTGGATGGTAAGAATAGAGGCCACTACCCTGGGCCCACCATGAAAGAAAACTCCAGGCACATTTTCTGACTCTTTTTTTCTATTTCTACCTCTTCAAACATTTCTTGGCCCTCAAATGGTGGCTGCCATTGTCTTGAATGACTTTTAGTGTTTCCTCTACTTGTAGTTCTCCAGTGGCACAGTGTTTATAATTCTTGTCTATACAATGTTGTTAATTTGGCAGCAGATTTTTTAATTATTACATTTCCTTCTTCAACTATTTCATTTCCCATTTTTTTTAAAAAAATAAGAGATGCATTGTGTCATTACTGCTCTAGTCACTTGAGAAGTAACTGCTGGAGAAATGAAACAGCGTATTACTTGAATACTTGTTTTTTTAAAAAGTACCCTATAAAAAAAGAAACTAAAAGAAAGAAAATACTAATTTAAAATGCATATAAATACATTTTATGCTGCAACTTAGCATATATGAAGTAATTTAAATTTGTATCTCCCTTTGTTGCAACACAGAAACACATGTATATGTCTCTAGTAAGATTCAACCACAGGAAGGAAAGCAATCAGCTATTGTGTTTCTGGATTAGAAAGTTTGGAGGCCTTGAAATTGCCTGTTGGAAAAATAACACAGCCTGCAACGTGGGCATCTGCTTTCATCACTGAGTGCAATCTCATAATGTGCATGGATATTACACAACTGGGGCTTGTGTAATCCTTCTGCCTGTTCTCTCTCCCTTCCTCCTATAGATACTGGTAGCCTATAATCTGGTCTGAACATTGCCAAAGTGTCTCAGTTTGGACAGGATTTTTTTTTAAAAAAACCTGGCTAGTTCTGTGTACCTTGGCATATAGTCATGCCGGTCACATGACCACAGAACCATCTTCGGTTAACACTGACTTCCTTAACTAGGAAATGATCACTGCTCCCTAGAGTTGGACAAGGGAAACCTTTTATCTTTACCTTTTTTAAACATGAAACAAGATAGAAGTAGCACAGATATTCCAAGGACAAATTTTAGCAGATTTTACATATATTTATTATTTCTTCTCTCCTTTCTGCCATTTAAATATTATTATTAGCAGCAGGAATGGGGAATCTCTCATTGCAAATATAAATGCTGTAGCGGTTTTCCATTGATATGATGGAATTGGCAAAGATTACAAACTGCCTTGTCACTTTTTATCCCCAGTGCTAGTCTTGATTATCTTCCTTTTCCAACCGTGCTTAAAATATACATTTAGTATCATATGCAGAAAGGATAGAAAATTTTGTTTGGTGTCATTCGGGGTTTTTTGGCTAAGGTGAAATTGGAATAATTAAACAAATTCAAATGTTCTACCCAAAGGGGAAATAACTGAAGAATTGCTTCAAAAATGCCTATGTAATAGTATTTTGCTACCTTTCTTAAACTGAAACTTGAATGTTCTATTCTTTTGAAAAAAATAAAAAGGAATAGTGCATTGCAGCTTTCAGAAGCCCCTGATTTCCTAAAGCCTCGTAAGATGAACATTGTCTGAAAGGGCATAATCAGAGCTTTCCCTTTGTATATGACAATTACTGGTCTCAACCATAAAATACAACATCATTGTTTCAATAGGTCTTACTGTATTTTCTAGTTAAGAGATAAGAGGCTGATGATGCTATCAATTGTTTCCCTATCAGGACACAGTATTACTGTCAGATTTTGCTATGACAGCTTTGACAGTTATAAGCTGTTAAAGATAAGGGGAATCAAATAAGTACTTGTTCATAAGCTTGAAAAGAAAAAAATCACAATATGAGTAGCAACTTGTCCAAATGGCTCACACATTACATACTTAGTCTGATACCTCACTGAGCAAAATAAAAGCCATTCCAGAACTCTCTGTTTAAGGTTTTGCTTCCACACAACAATAATAACACACTAGTCACAATTAGACATAGTTCTGATTTTGCAAATGCTTGAGTGATCATTTTCTTTGATAATTGAGTTCCCTGTAGAATTCCTCTACTGTGATCACCCACTCAGAAAACTAAGCACATTAATTTGAAAAACTGAAGAATGGCAATAGAATAATTATTAGAAAATCTTTTTACACCAGATTTATTTTCATCTAATAAAGATTCCCTGATGGGGTACAAGATCTGAATATTTTCATGTGCTCAATATGTTAAATCTAAAAATAATTTAACTTTCCATGTTTCTTTCTTAATACATTTGTTTTAATGATATTTTTAAATCAAATCCAGTATTTTAATCTACAGAAAATAATATGGAATATTTCCTAGGACTGTTCATTCACCGTGGATTAAAAACTGAATTACAAGGAGAACTGGGAGAATTTGAGACAAATGATGATAAGGTGGAAAGTGGATAGCTCTAACTCACCCTGTTCCAATTCAAAAATCTCTGCTTTAGATTTCTTAATGCTATGATCTCTGACCCAAAAGGTTTTTAAAAAGTCACTTGAAGACTGACTTCAGTGATCAATAGATCGGTTCTCTCAGTAACACCAACTGGGTCCAAATAGTTTTACATTCAGAGCTTGATTCAGTTACTGCCTCACACCCTCCCTGCTACAGATGGTACCCTCTGAGATCCTAGATAACAACTTGTGATAGAATAGCATCCTACCCAAATAGGTCACGTGGTCATTTTTACCATTTCTGGAAGAGAGTAGCTCATGCAATTGTAGAATGCTCTTCAAACAGAAAAGTAGATTTTGAAAACAATATTTCCATATTTGTGCAGGATGCTGTTATATAGAAGAATATTATATTACAAGTTGTTATCTAGGACCTTGGAGGGTACCATCCTCAGATTTAGGTTTATAATCTCAGTGAATAATGAATAGTGGTGATGGGCACATCTTCTTCCTCTCAGCTTGATCTAATCAGGTGAGAAAGTTCTAACTCCTAATAATTATATGGTAACTACATATAGAGAGTAGTATGGAGCTTAATAGATGCCTAGTAATCACAAATTCAGATACAATGGATTTGCATTTGAATTATTTTGTTGCTGATGTGTGCACTGAGGACAGTGCTCTGATATTCTGTGTAAACCAATGATTATCAGGCCAAGTACAACTATTAAATAAATATGAAACAGATGTCTCCAAGATGCCTTCTCAAGGCTAAGAAAGGACACCCAAAATTTCATTGACTTGAAAGGGCAGGAGAAAATACACACACACACACACACACACACACACACACACACACACACACACACACGAATGGGAGGTGGGGAAGGTTAATTTTTCAGTAGGCAAATCTTTTGTGTAAATATGTATTCATTTTTTCCTGGAGTACAGTAAAGCAATTTATCTAGCTATGTTGAGTCTGTGAATCAGCTTTGGAGGTTGGATGTGTGGGCCCCTGTAACAGAATCTTGCAAATATCAAAGTACATGTTTTCCCCCTCATCTTTATTTCTCCAAGAAATTAGGGAGGGTCCCTTCTGAATTGTCTGCCATGCCTCCATTACTTCTGGAGTTTAAGCTGACTCTTATTTCACTGTTGTCTAGTCTGCTGCTGCCTCTCAAGGACATCCTCACAGACTGTTACACTTCTAAACTGGATTGCTGCAAGGTGCTTTGCATGGGCAGGTCCTTGAAGACCAACCAGAAGCTGTACAGATCTAGAATGCAGCAGTGTATGCAGTTCTGGGTGCCCTGCAGCTTACCCAAGTCACACTGCTATTGTGTGAGCTGTGTAGACTCCCAGTTCTTTTCTGAGTGCAGTTCAGGGTTCAAGTTATTATCTTTAAAGCCTTGCATGGCACATGGTTAGGTTATCTGCAGCTGCACTTTCTTGGTAGCTGTCACTTCCTATTCGGTTGTTAAGCAAATCACCATAGTTATTAAGTAGAACATTATGTGACTCCAACTTACTGTGTTATTTCTGTGTTCTCCATTAACTCTGCTTGTTACAAGCTGGTTGGGAAGCTCACAAATGGTGTGATGGTTGTAACGTGCATCAGTTGTGAAGCTCCAGAATGACAATCACATGATCATGGCATGTGGTGACACTTGTGAATGTGAGGACTGGTAACAAAGATCAGGGTTTGTTTTACACCATGGTAACTTGGAACAGAAAGCAATTGGTAAGCAAGGAATACTTTTATAACCCAGCTTTCCCCAATGTGGTGCTGTCCAGAAAAATTGGAGCTCTGATGTGGCATTGGTTTGCATAGTAGCAACATCTAGGATTGTAGGGTAAGAAAATCAGTTAGGTTTGTAACTCATATATTTGATCATACAAAATTGGAAGCAAAGGTATGTGGGCCACAAGTGTTATGTGTAACTGCTTTCCATTTTGTATGGAACGTTTGATATAGTGAGGGGTGCTTGTTATTAGGAAATGAAAGTATTAAGATATAATAGCAGAACAAATCATGCATATAAAAGTTTAAAAATCAACCTTTTGAACTCAGGGATCTGAACAAAGAATGGCTGCTTTTTTCTATTCCTCTTGAGCATGGTATCTAGTTATGTTAACTGCCATGTTGCCAAAACTGTGGTCTCACATGTTTGAGAATGCCAAAGAAGTCTGCAGCTTTCAGTTTGGAAGGATGTTGAAAGAAGATGTCATGGAGGAGTGCAGGCTGCCGTCCAGATCCACTGTGCATCTCCTTGTCACCTGGCAGATAGTTCTAAATTGGATATGGGAGGTATGTGGCAAGTTCCCAATATTTTCTTTTTTTAAAATAAAATTTTATTGATTTTTTAGTTTTACATTTAAATATTTGAAAAGCAATGTGGCGGCTGAGTTGGTCAATAATTCAGTAACATACAAATATCTTTAGTACAGAACTCAAACTATTGCATTAAATGTTTCTTCTCTTTTCCCCTTGGTATTTACTGTCTCATATTTAAATTAATACAATTCTTATCATATTGATTAAATAAAAAATAACTTTCTTACATTTATCAATATTTTTTTAGTTATACCAGTTGTTTTAACATTCAATCTTTTTAGACAATCAATGTCCTGCTTAGTTTTCCCCAATTTTTAGTTTCCCATTAATATTTAAATTTAACATTTAATATTTATAATTTCCAAGTTTTAAATAACCCCAATTCCCTTTATCACAATCCATCACAAGATCTAATGTTCAGGATACATGTCTCATCTATTTGAATTCTCACCATCTTACATCAAGTAGTTAACAATACAATATAATATTCTTATTTTCTGGTAATTTCCAAATATCTTAAATTTAGTAACCAAAATTTCTCTTATTTCAACATTTAATACTTCCTCTCTTTTTCTCTTAATATCTACTCTCTCATATTTCAGCTAATAATTTTTATTATTACCACTAAATAAAACCATATTTATTACATTCATCTATAGATTTTTAGCTTATATATATCTTAATTACCTTTACATTTGACCTTTATAAGCATATCAATGTTCAGATTTAACTGTTAATATTTATACTTCTAAGTTTTAAATGACCAAAGTTTTCTTTATCTCACCTCATAACAATATCTAATATTCTAAGTACACAATAAGTTCCCAATATTTTCATCTGCTTATTTTAATGAAACCAAGTGAAGAAAAACATACCTGAATCTAATACAAGAAGCAATTAAAACTTTTAAACTATCAGCTGTCCTCTTGAACAAAATTGCCCTATCAAGCTGTTTTCCCCACTGGGAAAAATATATAAGACGACACATCTTTTCATCTATGGAGAGCAAAACAGCTGGGGAAGGCAGCTTTAGTGGACAAATGATTGGCAGTGAAACCATTAAGCATTATTAAAGTAAAAACAAAACTGTCAGGCAAACAATGTGCCTCCACCATCTCACTCTTAGGTTTTGATGATTACTACCTCTGAGAATGAGGTATTCAATTAGCACATTGTCTAGCAGTATCGTATCACATAAATTCATCACTGGACCTTATAGGTTTCAAATGAAGACCGTACTATATGCCTCAGCATGCTGCATATGCCTTCTGTTCTTCCATTTTTGCTTTGCTTATTTCTCTCTCAAACCTCCAAGTCTCTTTTTTAGTGGAACGCTAGTGAATGTTAAGCATTTTTAATGAAATAAACCAATGGTTCTCAACCTGTGGTCCATGAATTCCTGGGGACTGCGATGTCATCACAGGGGGTCTGCAAAGGCTTGAAGGAATAGAATAGAATAGAATAGAATAGAATAGAATAGAATAGAATAGAATAGAATAGAATAGAATAGAATAGAATAGAATAGAATAGAATAGAATAGAATAGAATAGAATAGAATAGAATAGAATAGAATAGAATTGGAAGGAACCTTGGAGATCTTCTAGTCCAGCCCCCTGCTCAAACACGAGAACCTATACCATTTCAGACAAGTGACTTTCTACTCTCTTCTTAAAAACTTCCAGTGATGGAGCACCCAGGATTTCTGAAGGCAAGCTATTCAACTGGTTAATTGTCCTCACTGTTAGGAGGTTTCCAGGTTGTTTCTCTCTTTGATCAGTTTCCAACCATTGTTTCTTGTCCTGCCCCCTGGTGCTTTGGAGAATAATTTGACCCCCTTTTCTTTGTGGCAGCCCCTCAGATACTGGAATACTGTTATCATATCACCCCTTTTTCTTCTCTTCTTTAGACTAACCAAACCCAAGTCCTGTAGCCATTCTTCATATGTTTTAGTCTCCAGGCCTTTAATCATCTTAATTGCTCTTCTCTGAACTTTTTCCAAAGTCTCAACAACTTTTTTGTAGTATGGTGACCAGAATTGGTTGCAGTATTCCAGGTGTGGTCTTACTAGGGTTTTATAAAGCAGTACTAATACTTTACATGATCTTGATTCTATGCCTCCATTTATACAACCCAGAATTGTATTAGGTTTTTTAGCTGCAGCTGCACTCTGCTGGCTCACAGTCGGGTGATCATCCACTAGGACTCCAAGGTCCCTCTCACAGTTACCGTTTTTAAGCCAGGTGTTGCCCAATCTGTATTTGTACCTTTGGTTTTTCCTGCCTAAATGTAAGACTTTGCTTTTCTCCACATTAGAATTCATTTTGTTGGATAGGACCCATCGTTCAAGTTTATTAAGATCTTTTTGGATACTGAGCTTGTCTTCTGGAGTGTTGGCTATTCCTGCCAGTGTAGTTTCATCTGCAAATTTGATGAATTCCCCTTCTATTCTCTCATCTAAGTAATTTATGGAGATATTAAAGGGCCTAAGATGGAGCCTTGTGGTACCCCATTGCATACTTCTCTCCATGTGGATAAAGTGCTGTTGAGGACTACTCGCTGAGTATGGTTTGTCAGCCAGCTACAGATCCATCTGGTGGTGATGTTGTCTGTTCCACCTTTTTCTAGTTTACTAAGCAGCAGGTTGTGGTCTACTTTAGATGCAATGATTTAAACCTTAAGTCTTGGTGATCTGTGGCCATGGCCTGTGGCCACAGAAGGAATTTAAAGGGGGTCCGTGATGAAGAAAAGTTGAGAACCACTGAAATAACTGAAACTTCTACTAGTTTGTAATTTGCAGACTAATAGGACTCTTTTGGCTGTGGAAGATTTCTTCCATTGTGACACTTACAAATATATGGCATCACTAGACACTGAGTTTATCCATCCATATTCACTGGCTAAATGGTCTTCTTTGCTTCCAGACATGGAGACTAATGGCTATTTGTCCATATTGTTCAAGGGAAGTAATCTCTGATGAGACTGTTAGGGAGGAAACCTTGGCTGCTGCTTGTCATGTAAAAGAAACACTGTCTTTAGGTTACTGTCCATCCACTTGAATTTAGGGATCTAAATTGGCCTTCTACCCTTTTAAAACAAGCACAATTTGCATAATAAGAAAAGAAATTGGTAAACTGGTAAGAACCTTGCCATTCCTATGCTATGTTTCTGCATGCAGAAAATTTACAAAATATCTTACTTTAATAAAAGTTTACACAACACATTTAAAATTATAAATTAGTCAGTGATGAAAAGTGTTTTTTCACTGAATAAATAGCCCTTTGCTAATCATGGTTTTAATGCCCTTTAGTGTCATTATGTCAAATAAGCTTTTTGTTCTCTTTGAGTCTACCAACCACCTTAGTATGCCCTTGCAGGCTTTGTGATGATTTGTACACTCATTGTTCAGGGTACTGGATTTCTTTACAAACAGTGCATGTTATTAATATTCCAAAAAACCTGGGTCAGAAGCTGAATGTCTATTTTCCACTCCAATGAAATTCAAGGAGAAATGTCAAGACATTTGAGAGGCAGGCCTGATTTCCAACATGTGTCATTAAATAGATATTATATGTGTTGACACAAAGGTTAATCTAAAGTTGACTTTCTTATTTTTCATGGAAAAAGAAGAACACAGGTTTAAAAATCAGAAAAGTGTCTTTTCTTTGAAGCGCAATACTTTACAAGTAAGAATGACAAATCATATTCTTTTAGAACCTTGTAGCTGATTAAAAAGAATTTGTTTGATGTGAAGAAAGGTTATTCATTAAACTTCAGAGAAAGAAGAAACCTGTCCTGGTTTAGTTGCTGCTGCTATTATTTGCAAAAAAAAAAGTCAGAAATTCAGTCATTATTAAATTATTTATGTACTAGAATTTATAAGTTCACCCCGCTCATAACTTATGACTCTGATGGGTACATCAACATGAATTTAATAATAATAATAATAATAATAATAATAATAATAATAATAATAATAATAATAATAATAATAATAATAATAATAATAATAATAATCAAACCCAATATAACAAAGTATGATCATTTCAAGCCAATGTTAGGATCAGAATGTTGTTGTTTTCCAGATCCAATATTCTCTTAGTGGACTGTAGGACTTGGTAGAAATTTCTGCCAAATTTCTTTCCATTCCACATTACTGATTGCTTTGGGCAGTAGGTTGTCCACTCTATAAAGTTTTTGAACTGATATTTTAAAAAATCCAGTGCATATCTTCTTTATTTTTATTCACTATTTTATGCATTTGGTTTTCTTCAGTGGGTGTAGTTGTTAACATAAATTCTCCTTAAATATTTTCAGTGCAATATTCCTGATGTTCTTAATAAAGGCTTTTAAGCATATTTTTGCATGTACTGTATATCATAGACTTTCCTCTATCTGATAGTCTTTCAGAGCAACTTTCCATTCCTCCAGCAAGTGTAGTACTGTAGCTCTTTCTGGCAGTGCATTTGTATAGCTTGGTATGGTATTGCAGAGCTCTCATCTTCCCTACTGGAAGCATGGCTAGTGGCTGGTGCCACATACTCACTTCTTGTTGATCTGCAAGCTTCGCTGATTTGAATTCCAGCTTCAAAATCACAGTTCATTTCACACAATAGCCTTGAGACTTCGAGAGCCTTGATAATTTTTTTTATGGTCCCTGAACATTTTCTCATTTGCAACAGCTCTAATGTCTTGTGTTGTGGAACTCATTATTTGGCATACAGTTCAAAATTACTTTCTTGTTCTGAAATTTTGATTCCAATTCTTTTTATTTGTTTTTTTTGGCAAAAATCTATGAGGTGGTGATGTTAAAAAAAGACCTTTTTAGTTGCCAGAGCCCACCAATCCTTGAATCATCATCATCATCATCATCATCATCATCATCATCATCATCATCATCATCATCATCATCATCATCTTCATCATCATCTTTTAACATGAAAAAACAAGAAAAAAGTGAAGGAAACAATTGGTCCACTAATAGGAGAAGATGGCAAAGACATGATGGGCAGCAGGGAGAAAGCAGAGCTGCTTAATTCATTCCTTGCATCTATCTTCACACAAAAGGAAAAAAAAAACAGCTGAACCCACCCAAAACAGAACTGTAAAAGACAGACTAGGAATGCAAGTTAAAATAGGCAAGAATATGGTAAGACAATACCTATCCACCCTAGATGAATTCAGATCACCAGCACCAGATGGATTACATCCCAGAGTGCTAAAGGAGCTGGCAGATGTGATCTTGAAACCACTGAACCTTATCTTTCAAAGATCCTGGAGCACATAAGAACAACCAGAGGACTGGAAAAGAGCTGACCTGATTCCTATCTTCAAAAAAGGGGAAAAATGGACCCAGGAAACGATAGACCAATCAGCCTGACATCAATATCTGGGAAGATATGTAAACACCTGGAAGCAAACAAAGATATAACCAGAAGTCAACACAGGTTTGCCAAAAACAGATCATGCCAAACAAATCTTATTTCATTCTTTGACAAAGTGATTAAATTAACGGACCAGCGAAATGCTATGGACATATTTTACTTGGATTTCAATAAGGCATTTGACAAAGTAGATCACAAATACTAGCATGTGACTAGTCTAGTAAATACTATATTCCCAAGGGAGTAACTGGTTGGTTTGGAATTACAGAAGATTGACCATTATCCAATTACCAAAAGTGGTCACTTTATTATACTGCCGCTGTAGAAATACTACATGTCTTTGACATGCTACAAGATATTGTTATCAAACAAAATCCTGGATGCAGTGTTATTTTGAGAATCCTTAATCATATTTTGCATATTTTAATCTTTCAGCACTATGTTTCCTTCTTACTTTTATGTCTGACATTCCAAACTATAAGTAACCCCAAAACTTGTTTTAAGGAAGGGAAAAAATGAATTACTTTAGATTTTCAGCTATCTTGGATTCATTAATTAATATATCCCTAAGTGCCATACTATTGATGTCCCTCTGCAGAGTTCCTACAGCTGTTGGAAAGAAAAGGAACAATTAATGTTGGTGATAATTTAAACTGGCATGCTAAACAAGAGGGACAATAGAAGAAAGATCCATGGACAAAAAAGATGCAGCCAGAGATCGTAACTAAGTAGATGGAATAAAACAGTGACACAGATTTTTTTAACCATTCTCCTTTGTCCTTTCTTAAAAATCAGCCATAATCCCAATTTAATTACAAATTGGAGTTTTACATTGCACTTTCTGAACAGTATGGCTAAATACTAGATTTACTCAAATGTTTGTCAGATTTTTACAGGCAGAAGGATTAACTTTGTCCTTTTACATTTTCTAAGTATAAATATGCATTTTGCATTAACCATTCCCAATAAATGGCTTTCACTTTTGTTTAAGAATATAATTCATGAATGAGATAATTAGGATAGCAGTTTTCAGTTTTTGAAACATTTGGCTATAGCATTTATTTATTTATTTATTTATTAGTTTTTATAAACCGCCCTTCTCCCGAGGGACTCGGGGCGGTGTACAGAGGAAGGAAGGTATACAGATCGAACAATAAAAATAATAAGAAACACTAATGAACACAAACTGGGACCCCAATTAACGCTATCATGCCAGGCCAGCCTGCTGAAACAGGAAAGTTTTTAAGTCGCGACGGAAGGTACGGAGGTCAGGGGCCATCCGGATTTCTGTTGGTAAGGTGTTCCAGAGGGCTGGCGCACCCACTGAGAATGCCCTCCCCCTGGGGGCCACCAGCCGACATTCCTTGAGCGGTGGCACCCTGAGGAGGCCCTCTCTGTGGGAGCGCACAGGACGGTGGGGTGCTGACATCGGCAGAAGGTGCTCCCGAAGGTAGTCCGGACCCATGCCATGTAGGGCTTTGTAAGTCATCGTTAGCACCTTGAACTTCACACGGAAGGCAGCCGGAAGCCAGTGCAGCGCACGGAGGAGAGGTGTGATATGGGAGTATCGGGAGGCTCCCAAGAGTGTCCGTGCCGCCGCACTTTGCACCAGTTGAAGCTTCCGAGTGGATCTCAAGGGCAGCCCCATGTAGAGAGCGTTACAATAGTCTAGGCGAGATGTCACAAGGGCATGGGTGACTGTACGTAAGGAATCCAGGTCCAGATAAGGCCGTAGTTGGCGAATTAGTCGAACCCGGGAGAAGGCCCCCTTGGTCACAGCTCCAATGTGGTCTTCCAGGGAGAGCTGCGAGTCTAGGAGGACACCCAGGTTGCGGGCCCTATCAACAGGGGGAAGTAACTTGTCCCCAATGTTAAGCAGTGGGACGTTCTGAATCTCCTGGTTTCCCGGTACGTACAGCCATTCAGTCTTGTCCGGGTTCAGTTGAAGCCTGTTTCTCCCCATCCATTCCCGGACCGCTTTCAGGCAGCGGGACATCACGTCTAGGGCATCACTGATATTGTTTGGAGTTGAGATAAAAAGCTGGGTGTCATCAGCATACTGATGGTACCCTACTCCAAAACTGCGAATGATCTCACCCAGCGGTTTCATGTAGATGTTGAACAGGAGAGGCGAGAGGACCGACCCCTGAGGGACTCCGCAAGCGAGAGGCCTCGGGGTCGACCTCTGTCCCCCTGTCAGCACCGACTGCGAGCGACCCTGGAGAAAGGAGGAGAACCAACGCAGAACCGTGCCTCCCACTCCCAGTCCCCTGAGGCGTCGCAGCAAGATACCATGGTCGATGGTATCGAAAGCCGCCGAGAGGTCTAATAAGACTAGGACAGAGGAATGGCCCCTGTCCCGGGCTCTCCAGAGATCATTCATCAGAGCGACCAATGCCGTCTCCGTGCTGTAGCCCGGCCTGAAACCCGATTGGTACGGGTCTAGATAAACCGCTTCATCCAGGATCTGAGGAAGTTGGTGCGCCACCACGCTCTCAACAACCTTCGCAAGGAAGCGAAGATTGGAGACTGGACGAAAGTTATTCAAAGAGGATGGGTCCAAGGTGGGCTTCTTGAGGAGAGGTCTCACCACCGCCTCCTTCAAGGCGGTGGGGAAGTGACCCTCACTCAGAGAAGCAGAGATGACCGCTAGGAACCAGCCTCGTGTCGCCTCTCGAGCTGCATAGGCCAGCCAGGAAGGGCACGGGTCCAGTAAGCATGTGGAGGAGCTTAACCTTCTCATAATCCTGTCCACTTCCTTAGGAGTTACAGGATCAAATTCTTCCCAGATGACGTCGACAAGACTGTCCATGTCTTGTTCTTCCATCTCAGCCCAGTTGGAGTCCAGACCAGTTCGAATCCGAGCGATTTTATCCAGCAGATATTGACCAAATTCCTCGGCTCGACCCTGCAAGGGTTCCTCCCTCACCTCTTGGTTTAATAGGGAGCGAGTCACCCTGAACAAGGCAGCTGGGCGATTATCTGCGGACGCGATGAGGGTGGAAAAGTAGTTGGATTTTGCCACCCTTATCGCAGCGAGATAAGACCTGGTGAGGATTCTTAGTCGCAATCGGTCGGATTCGGATCGACTGGACCTCCAACGGCTCTCTAGGCCCCGTCTCCGACGCTTCATCTCCCGGAGCTCCTCGGTGAACCATGGGGCTCGCTGGGATCTGCGCCGGGTCAGAGGCCGCAAGGGTACAACTCGGTCCAGAGCCTCCGTGGCTGCCTTTTCCCAGGCTTCCACTAAGGCTTCCGCCGAGCTGTGAGCAGGGGGTGCATGCGAGTCCCTAAGCGCTGCCTGGAACTTATCAGGGTCCATTAGGCGCCTAGGGCGGTACCATCTGACTGGCACCGTGCACCCACGGTGGGGGGTGGCAAGGGGGAAGTCTAGCCGCAGGAGGTGGTGATCGGTCCATGACAGGGGCGTAACAGTTGTGGCACCCCCACCGACATCATCACGCCACCGTCCAGACAAGAACACCAAATCTGGGTTGTGGCCTCTCTCATGAGTCGGCCCAGAAATTATTTGCAACAGGTCCATGGCCGTCATGGAAGCCATGAACTCCCGAGCCAGTTCGGACGATCCTCCCAGGGACGGTAGATTAAAGTCGCCCAAGACCATGAGTCTTGGGAATTCAACCACCAACTCTGAGAGGACATCGAGTAGCTCGGGTAGGGCCGCCGCTGCACGATTAGGTGGTAGGTACGCCAGCAGCAGACCCAGCTGCGCCCCTGGGCCGAATCTCAGTAGGAGAGACTCACACCCGACCATCTGAGGGACGGTGGTCTCTCGCGGGCTAAGGGATTCCCTGATGATAACTGCCACTCCCCCGCCCCTCCCATGAGCCCGGGGCTGGTGCAGTACCTGGAAACCTGGTGGGCAGAGGTCAACCAGAGGAACACCCCCCTCTGGGCCCAGCCAGGTTTCCGTGATGCAGGCCAGGTCCGCATGCTCACTCTCCAATAGGTCACGAATGAGGTGAGCTTTGTTGGCTGCGGACCTTGCATTCAGGTAGACCAGCCTCAGCATGGGAGGGTGCGCACCTTTGCTCCCGGGTCCTCCGGGGGAGAACAGAGGGTCGGAGCGTCTCACCGCCTTTACAGAGCGGAGATGACACTCCCGGTGACGATACGGCCCTCTGTCTGTGCACCTTCTGCCATTCCCCACCATCCTAGGGATGGGACGTTCGTCAGTACGCCACTGGGTGTTATCGGCGACTGGCCCTCGTTGTACGCCGTCGCGAACGGCCGTGGGCCTGGCATGCGTTATGGTGGCTGGAAGGTGTGCCTTTCCCGCGCAACCATAGTCTCCTCCCTCCCCCCTCCCTAACCCCACAAAAAACTTAGCTAAGAACTTAATCAGGGGCCTCTTGATGGGAATGTGCTGGAGGCCCCTGACCCTGCCCGGCCATCTCTCAGAGGCCCAGTGGTTGGGCCCGTCATCAAGATTGGATGTGATGAAGGCGGGTCGCACCCAGGAGAGTGGGGAACCCCTGAGGGCGTGCAGTGCTATGCTAGAGTATTGAACGGGCATAGTCACAGGTGGTTCCGGGAAGGCTGTCCCCTGGATGGTGAATTTGCAGGAGGGTCGAGCCGGGTAGGTGCGTATCTGGATCGTCGCCCTGCCACTGCCACTTGGCCGGGCGAACCCCCAGAAGCAGGCCACTCCTCATCCTCTCACGATGGGTTGTGTCTCTGCTTCCGGAGGTGGTCCAGAACGTACTCTGGGTGAGGCATACCCCATAGAGCTCTCACCACTATGGGGTAGCAGGTGTATGGCCCAGCCACTCTGCCACCGTGGCTAGCACCCAGGCCCGTTATGTCCTGTGGGGAGAGAATGGGCAAAGATGGGTGAGAATGGGCAGAAGGCAGGATGGAGGGATCCATTAACTGGCGTCAGCTCCGGTGGTTCAGCCGCCCCAAACAGTTCCCTCCCTGATCCTCTGGGCGTTGTTCCCGGCCGCAGTTCCATGGCCCCTATTGGTTGGGGACCGTCCAGAGCGTGGCATCTCAGAGGTACGGGAGTCCCTGGTGTCATGCCCCTGGTGTTGCCGTCTCCGATCAAGATGTTTCGAGGAGGTGGGTCGGGCCGTCGCCTCCATTGTCCAGCGTCTCCTTTGGTGCGCATCTTTCGGAGGCACCGCCTCCGGCCCCTCCTGGATGGCTGCGACGGCTGCCGTGGTCCAGGGGCGGGTCTCTCACCTCCGGCGCCGCCGATGCCTTCGCCTCCGCCACCCAGCTGGTCCAGCTGGTGCCGCCGTCGCCCGGGAGCCGGTGGGGGGGGGGCCGGGGCAGAGCAGAGCCTCCGGCCCCTCCTGGATGGCTGCGACGGCTGCCGTGGTCCAGGGGCGGGTCTCTCACCTCCGGCGCCGCCGATGCCTTCGCCTCCGCCACCCAGCTGGTCCAGCTGGTCCGCGGCGTCTCCGCTGATAACCTGGAGACGCCGCCGTCGCCCGGGAGCCTGTGGGGGGGCCGGGGCAGAGCAGAGCCTCCGGCCCCTTCTCGATGGCCAGGGGGGGGGGCCTGGAGGCGCCCCGCCGCCACCGCCATCGCCGTTGCCAGCGTCCCTGGATCCACGACCAGCCTGGGGGCTTGAAAAAAAATCGTTGCCGCAGCCGCTGCCATCCTTCCCGCCGGGGCCTCCGCCGCACAGCTGATCGGCGGAGGCGCCGCCCTTGCTCAGCAGTTGACAGCGGCAGAGGCAGGGCGGAGGGTGCTGGCTCCGTTATAACGGTCGCCAGCGGCCCAGGCGGCGGGGCAGGGGTGTCCTGGCACCCCTGCAGTTGTTCCGGGAGGCAGCGGGCGGCATAGTTACCCAGCTGTTTTGCCCGAAATTCTTGCCCCACCCCAGGGGTCCATTGACGTCCCTGGGGGGCTCCTGGGGGGACGCCTTACTGTTGGGGGCTACGGAGCTCTCCCCAGCGCGTCCGCCATCTTCGGAGCCGGCAAAAAAAAAAAAAAAAACTAGCATAGCATAGTTTCAAAATCAACTAATGTCTGATAAGCGACACTTATTTCAGGTGAATACATGTATATTTTGAGAAATATGTTAAAAACATTAATTTAAAATAATTCATGCTGCCTGTTAGGTGTTTCTCAGGGTGATTTATAGCACAGCAAAGCTGCATTTAATAGAAAGAATAAAACTAGCTTAAATATATCACATATAAATAATAAAGGTACAGAGTTACAGAAATAGATTTGTTGAAAAGCTTAAGCTGAAAAATAAATTAGTAATATAATAATATATTAAAAGGCCTAGGAAAATTAAAACGTTTTCCCTGGTATCAGGGGGACTATCTAGTACAGGGTTTTTTGAACTGGATTCTGTGGAACTGTTAGAACTTGACAGAGTTCCATGAGACAGTAATGCCCCCCCTCCCCATCAAAAACCGTTCACTTGGATTCAGCACATTTCCTGTCAATAGAAGTTTTCCTCTTGATAAAAGATTCTGGGATTCTTGTTTTTAATTAACAGTCTAAAAAGTTTGAAAACCTCTGATCTAATAGATGCCAAGCGTACCTCAGACAAGAAGCATTCCAGAGCCATGCAGTTTCCAGTGAAATTAGTTGTATGTGTTATAACATACATATGATTTTACATACAGTCTATTATGTCAGCTGTACCAAATCCAGGATCAGCATATATCTGAACACAGCTACTGGGAAAAAGCCAGTTGCCCTCCTGTCCAGTCTGTGGGCTTGCCATAGCAAGCTATATGTTGGAACAGATAGCGAGACTGGAAGAGGCCTTGCTCTGATCCAGTCTCAAGGCTCTTCATATGTTCGGTAGCTGTATATAAGAAGTTCTACATCTTATTCTAGCTAACCAGAGTTGTTGAGAGCCAGTTAGCATACAAATGTAATAAATTATGATGATATTTGTTATTACCAGCCTTTATCTTTCAATTTATGGATTCCTTCTCTTGCCTAATACCCTCTTTGTTTTGCTCATTTACATTCTCTTTCACATCAGGGACTCTTTTGGGGGAGAAAGGATCCAGCTCTAATTCAGCCCTTGATATAAAAACCATTGAGGCAGGCAGTGTCAGGAAACAGGAACCACTAGGCTTTTGGGAAATAACTTTGTTACCAGTTGGATATTGAAGCAGAATCTTGGAAGCCTGTCAAAAGCATTATCCAGCTCAACTTTTTTTCTAGAAAAAGTAAGGCAGAATTATTCTGAGCTTCCTTTTTCATGTTTCCATGAAGCCCTGCATAGAGATATTTTTTTGTGTGTGTGTTCTCAAGGCCTCCATCATGCTTGGTGAAAGTGGTGCTGTCTAGAAGATTTTGAAGCTATCATGAGTTCCTTTGCAGATGGCTAAGGAACTTCAATCTTAGAACATAGAACAGGGTTGGATGGGACCTTGGAGTTCTTCTAGGGGTGATTCCTTGCAGCCTGTGAAAAGATTGCTCAGAGCTTCCCATTATATCTGAACCAAAGCGTATATATTATCACACTTTTTTAAATTACTCCAACTGTGGAAGAATTGAGTTCTTCACTTTTTGTAATTTAACTCTTGAATTAAATTCTCCCTCCCCAGACTGAATTCTGCTCCCCTTGACTGACTTTGACAGAATTAATTTTGATTTTGAAGATTAAATCATCATTACTATATTTGTATTAGCAGGACTTAATTTTTAAAACGGTTCTGTCAATTTGTGGAAGCACTGGGAGGGAGGGAGGGAACAGTGTGTGAATGGAGTGCGTTACTACTAACTTGCATGTTTTTGTATATTCTTGTCACTGTCATTCTTCATTGTTAATACATACACATCTTTTATTTTCTCTCTTTTAAATAGCAATTTTTCTTTGTGCGAAACAGAATATGAAAGTATGAAGTGAAGCTGAAGAGGTTTTCCTGTCCATTTTCATCTTCCATTTTTCTGCATGTCAGTGACTGTGTGCCTATTAAATGCTTAGCTATCAAGTAAGGGAAAACCTTTTCCAGGTTTTCATAACTTGAAGACCTCACATAAAATCTGAAAATAAAAGCCTATTTCCTTCTCATTCAAAAAGCATTGCTTTTAAAATTAACATTGTCTATAAACGTATCTTCTTAAGTGCAGTCTGACTTATAACTATCAATGGACCTAACTCACATGATTAAATTTGACATACATTCACCTTTGATCCAAGGTGAATGCAGAGGTGATTAGAGGTGACAAGAGAACTGTCTCAGCCTCTTAATAATTCAGTAACCTAATTTTGGTTGCAAATGAGGTTATTTTAGAAAGGTAGTATATGTTGGCTTTTTCATTAAAGTCCTCGAATAATGTGTTGCTGACAAAAGTAATCACCAGTAATCAAAAATAACCTTGATATATGGTTAAATTAATATTTTGCTGCTAATTCAAATTCTAAAGAGAATTGCATTTGAAATGTATTCTTTATGTTTGTGTGTGTATTTGTGTCTGCATCTACCTCCCAGTAAATACAATGATAAAAATGATAATGATAATAAAATAAAATAATAATGATAAAATTTGGGAAAATCTTCCCTATATATTATTGTCTCCCCTTGTTGTGATTTCTACAGCCTGAAAAACATCTCTTCAAGGTTTATGAAAAGTTGACCACTCCTGGTGTAAGGACTCTGAATTTGATCAAGTATTCGTGCATCTGTTTTCATGTTATTGTTTCAGGAAATGAGGTATTCTAAACTATTGTAATCAGGCAAAAATAGAGAAAATATTTAAGAATTCAATCATATTGGACAATTTCCTAATTAAGTTCAGACTATAAAATAATGTCTGGAGTTTCAGCAGTGGGGTTGAACAATATGATTGATTGCCATTAGTATACCTCTCCATTGAACAGAATTTATTAAGCAAGATAGCATGAACATCAGGAAAGCTATATTATCAATACGAAAAAATTAGCACAATTTTGCTGTTATTTCTAATCAATCTCACATTGATAAATGTGGAATGACCAAATTCAATTCAAGTTATAAGCCATTTTAGTATCTTTGCTTACCTGCATAAATGATAAATATTCCCCACTTTCTATAGATGTTTTAGTAAGCAGAAAACAAGCTAGTAACTTGTGCAGTTAGGTGGTTATCATTTATCATCTTAACTAATGCTTTTAAATGTTGAGTTTCTTTGATATATGTTCATGATAGAGTAGCATTTCCCCTCTCCACAACATTACATTATATAATTAGGATAACATGTTTTACTGACATGCCTTTTATGTTTCTTTAGCTAATTTGTTTCAGATTCTTGAAAATGTAACTTTATAGTAACCTACATACAAAAAAGCTATTGTTTTTCAAAATGAAATCTATTACAAGAAGTCCTTGACTTACAACCATTCATTTAGAGACTGTTTGAAGTTACAACAACACTTAAAAAGTGACTTATGATGTTTTTTCACACTTATGGCCATTGAAACATCCCTGTGGCCATATAATCAAAATACTCACACTTGGCAACTGGCATGTATTTATGGCAGTTGCAGTGTCTTGTGGTCATGTAGTCAGATTTTGTGAATTTGTGACAAGAAAAGTCAACGGGGAAGTCAGATTTAATTAACAGCCATGTTACTTACTTAACAACTGCAGTTATTCACTTAACAACTTAACAAGCAAGAAACATCATAAAATGGGGCAATACTCACTTAACAATCGTCTTGCTTAGGAACAGAAATTTTGGGCTCAGTTGTGGTCATATTTTAAAGACTATCTGTAATAAGTTGTTGAACCAGAAAAAATACCTTTTTAACAAATTAATCTATTAGAATAAAATGTAGGAATTATAGTTTTTGCCTTTGTTGGCTAGTTAGCAGTATGACAAAGTATTTGCCCTAAAGCATGGGTGTCAAATTCGATCGTGTCACGTGACGTATTGTGACGTATCATGATGTTTTTTGCCTTTGCGGAGCTGGGGTAGGCGTGGCCTGCGTGTGACGCATCCGCTCCACAGACCACCCGTTTGACACCCCTGCCCTAAAGCATGAGCATAAATTAGTGGATGGGAGAGAAAAAACATCCAGACTATTCTGATTAGTCAGATTAGCAACATACCCACAGAATGACTGCATTTGCACAATATACTCAATCACAAACTACCCTGTCTGCTGTTCAGTATATTTCATAACATGTTGTACTACTAAATAAAATAAATCCTAATGCAGTTTATCATGGATAAGTGTGTCATACAAACCCATCCTTTTTGAAAATGAAAGCATATCAAAAGATAGTTATTAATGTCATAATTTTATGTTGACATTATCACTGCAAATTATAATGGTGAATTTCAGGAGTATTACATTTCCTATATGTAAACATATTTAATGAGTAATTCAATATAATCAGAGTGGAATTAAGTAGCATCAAAATACTAATTTATACTGTAATGCACTTATATATAAGTTAATGATGGAATCTTAATCAAATGAAATATAATCAGCCATTTCTGTTAAATGATAGTTATCCAAATCCTTTCCCCTAAACTTACATTTATGTTTATTTTTGTCATACTAAAAGAGTCTGTCTACTGTAGCTCTACAATTCACACTGCTGGTTTTGTCTCCTTCAGCTTCTATTGGGAATGGCTGATTGTTGCCTCCTCTCAGGCTTTTAGAAGAATTTTGTCCCAATGTCGCTCTCTGTCCTAGATTTGCTTCCTGTTTGTTGAGGAGCATATCTGGTGCTGATTTATTTAAGCTGCTGTTGTTTCCTCTCCCTCTCTGCCAGTGAATGCACAGTATGCCAGGGTGGATGGCATTGTGAAAGATTTTTTTGTACTTACATACATACTTGTCTCATGCTGCAATATTCACATAATTGGGATGCGCTGTAAAGTGGCAACAATGGTATAAATGTCATCACTTAGGTCCCTGTAGATTTTATATTAAATTAAAATGTTTCAATTCCAGTTCCTATTTCAAAAATCCAAAATCAGTTTACAGTAGTTCAGTTATTTGGGTAAAATTAGTTTGAAAACAATACAACTTGAGATTAAAAACAGAGCAGCCTGAGAATGGGTAACCACAAAAGAGGAATCCTTGTCCAGGACAGGACTCCTCGCAGAGAATACCTGACTTCATTACCAACAACAGGCTAGGATATGGAGAACAGGATTGCTCCCAAAGGCAGGAGCAGGTTTCTGGAAGGCTGCTGGTGCTCTTTTAGATAACCTGGACCTGAATTGTAGAAGTGAAAATACAATAAAATGTGTATTGGGTGCCGGGGTGGGCGGGAACGGTTCCAGATGGATATTTCTTTGCATTTTCTAATAACTGGCATTTTGTACTAAGCTTTAAGAATGACTGCAGCCCAGTTGCCAATGTTATTGGAAAATGGATCTGAACATCACAAAATTTAAATTCTAGACAAGTAACAAGTATAAAGTAACATTTGCTGCAATATATATATATATATATTTATTCAGCTTTGGGATGTTTGTACTATTCTTGCTAATCCAGACACAGGTGTTTAATAAATACTGAATACAAAGAGGAGAAATGTGAATTTGATGAGGTTTGCTGACAATTAAAGCAATTTATTTCACTATTAACATGACAGGCTCTAAATGGAAATCAGCTATGGATGAAAATGCAGTTTTATTGCCCTGTGTTCAGGCTGCTGTGTAATTAAATAATGAAATAGAGAGGCATCCCTCTAGCAAAGCAGCCATCCATCACATCATCATCTGTTGAATGTTTGTGTGTATCTGTGTAGAGAATGAGTGTGTTTATCACTCCAAAACTCTGCATTCCCAGGTATGTATTTATAAATGGTACTGGAGTTTGCTATTCAGAAGTTAATTGAAATTATATTTTTCAGCACAAAGTACATTTTGGTAATATACAACTTCTTCAAAGGACCCCCTAATGTTACATGTATCCTGTGATTGAATTAATCATTGCTATGCAATGATAAATATCATTGCATAGCAATGATTAATTAATGATTAATTTAATTCATAATTAAATATAACAAATTATATCAAGGAGAGAAGCAACCTGGAATTAAGGTAGAAGTATCCTGCGGATGGGAGCCCAACGCACCCTCAAAGAAAAGTTGAGACTTCAGGTCAAACTGCAAGGGGTCACTTGTTCCATGGAGCTAGACACTGGGTAAGCTGTATCCATCTTACAAGATTTTCAGCTATATTTGCAGACAAGGCAAGAGGCGAGTTCAACTCAAACCATCAAGCCTCATTCTAATGGATTTTCAAAATTGCCGAGTGTCTGTGAGAGGTGAAGCCACCATAAGGGTCAAATTCAAAGAGTTTGAGGGTCCCCTCAACATTGTAGTTGTTGATGGACAGCGCACCAGTATAATCGGACTGGACTGGTTCAAATCCCTGGGCATCCACGTAACTGGCATCCAGCGCACACCAACAGCTGACCTGGCAGCAGTGTGCCACGAGTATGCTGGTGTATTCAGTCCTAGCCTGGGACAATACAAAAGAGCACCCATCTGCCTTAATCTTGATCCAGCTGTCATTCCAATTAGGATAAAACCGTGCAGAGTGCCCTTCACGTTAAAGCCTAACATTGACGCGGAACTGGACAAACTAGCACAGCAGGAAGTGCTCCAACCTGTGGAAGGTAGCTTGTGGGAGACTCCCAGAGTGACCCCAGTGAAGCCCAATAGGGACATCCACATCTGTGCAGACTATGATACAATAAACAAGGCAATACAGCAACATGCTTACACAGTTCCAGTGGTAAGCCACAACCTCACATCACTTCAAGGAGGTTACCTGTTTACCTGTTACCAGAGCCACTACACTGTCTATTAGACAAGAAACCACCTTGGGTGTGGGCAAGCACCCATGACAAGGCATTCAGAGCAGTCAAATCACTGCTATCGTCAAGCTCTGTGTTGGCCCATTTTAACGAAAAACTGCCCATGACTTTAGCATGTGATGCATCACCTTATGGCATCAGGGCATTATTAAGCCATCAAATGGCAGATGGTCGCAAGGCCCCTATTGCATACTATTCCAGGACACTATCATCAGCTGAGAGGAACTATGCGCAAATAGACAAAGAAGCTCTCGCTATTGTAGCAGGGATTAAGAAATTCCATGACTTCTTATATGGGTGACCCTTCACCATTTTCACTGATCACAAGCCATTGCTTGTCCTTTTTACGGCTGACAAGTAGACTCCGCAGATCCTGTCACTACGGATGTTGCAATGGTCAATCTTTATGGCTGCCTATTCATACAGGTTAGTCAATAAGCATGGCAAGGAAATGGGCCATGCTGATGCACTCAGCCGACTGCCTCTGCCACACACAGATCCAGCCCCAGCAGCTCACATCCTGGCAATCCAGGATCACCCAGAAACACCCCTACACGCAGGAGATGTGGCCACTGAAACTGCCATTGACAGAACACTCAGCCGCGTTCTGAACTGGGTGTTGAGGGGATAGCCAGAAAACAGACCAGGTCCAAAGTTCCAGCATTATGCTTGCAGAAAAGATGAGCTGTCAGCCCACAAGGGTTTTTTGCTGTGGTGTAGCAGAGTAATTGTCCCACCTAAGTTGCAAGCTAGAGTGTTAGAATCTCTGCATGAGGGACATCCAGGTATCGTTAGAATGAAGGCATTTGCAAGAAGCTACTTGTGGTAGCTAGGCCTGGACAAGGACATTGAGGCTCAAGTAAGGAGCTGTCAGGTCTGCCAAGAGACCCGGCCAGAAATGCCTCAAGCACCTGTGCACCGCTGGGAGACAACACAAGCTCCATGGTCTTGCATGCACATTGACTTTGTGGGTCCATTTCATGGACAAGGTATTCCTCATTGTAGTGGACAGCTATTCAAAATGGCTAGAGGTAGTACCTGTCCAATCTATGACTACTGCCAGGAACATCCAGGAACTGCGCCAGCTCTTTGTTACACATGGTCTGCCGTACATCATTGTGGTGTTGGAGTTCCAGTCTTTCCTTAATGCTAATATGATCAGACACACCACTTCAGCTCCATTCCATCCCGCTTCCAACGGCCAAGCTGAATGGATGGTGAGATCCACAAAAGAGGCTCTCAAAAGGCTGACAACGGGAGACTAGAATCATCACCTGGCAAAATTTCTCCTGTGCCAGCACACGACACCAAGTACCGCAACAGGTTGCAGCCCAGCTGAGCTAAGATAGGGATGTCGGTTCACTACAAAGTTAGACTGCCTCCATCCTGACAGAATTGCTGCAGAAACAGTGCACCCTAAGCCTCCCAGGAACCTGCAACTGGGTGATCAAGTATGGGCTAGGAACTATGGGCAGGGGACACCTTGGGTGGCTGCTACAGTAACAAAAGTGTCAACGCCACTGTCATACAAGGTGGCACTGAATGATGGTCATGTGGTCTGATGCCACATTGACCAATTGCGGCATCGGCAGGCAAGGCAGAGTCCTGGAGCAGAGTGTGAGATAACTTTGGACATAGCAGGTGAAGCTGCCTTTCCTGAATCGCCCAGACCTGCCGAGACTGTACGTGAAGGAACAGAGTCTCCACAGACCATTGTGCCATTCCTGACAGCAAGTGACTCTAGCGAATGCAGTGGCACAGGTCTACCAGCTACGGACAGACAAAGTAGCACTGGTCTACCCTGTACGAACAGATATAGCAGTACAGGTCTACCGGGTATTGCCAACTGGCAAGTAGAGCTGGAGTCCCAAACAGCTTTGCGGCATTCTGGCAGAACTCGCAATCCACTGATCTACCTCAAAGACTATGTGCATCAAATGTACAGGAAATAACTTTATCCAGGGGGAAGGGGTGTTATGTATTGTTATTAAAGGTTAATATGTTAATGTGTCTTCAACTGTTTTGGAGGGAAGCTGAAGTTTGGATTTGAGCAGGAAACCAGCTTTTGATTTGATTGGTCGCCGCCTAGAGGCGGCAAGTATAAATAGCTGTCATTCTGTCTATTACTCTCAGTCCTGTTTATTCTGCAATAAATCGTGTTGTATTAACCCGGTCTGGTTAATGCCTCCAAAAAACTTACTACACAATAACAATCATTGACTTGGATTCACGTTTATTGTATAAGGTATAGTTCAAGTATGATAGAGATCAGCAACATTCTCCAGATGTTAATAATCCAATGCCTACCTTAACAAATTTTCTGTACTGCCACACTTTTCAAATGTGGTGCCATAGAAAAACCCTGGACCCAAAAAGCAATAAACTTTAAATATCTTCATTTTGTTCTCCATTTGTTTTTGCTTTTCAGTTTTTCTGCGAAGCTCCTTCCAGCCTTGCTGTTTTGATTCCCATTTTATTTATAGAGGATTTATCTTATTCCTGATTCTGATATTGGAAACATTGATAAATTAGCAATTCTTGTCAGTTGTCTCGTATCTACAGTTTAGGTTAATCTCTTTGTATCCAAAAACTCAAGAAGGTATTCTATGCTTAAGAAATAGTTCAGGATGGAACAGGGAGATTTCTGAGTTTGTCTGGCTATCTTTCACTTGCATGCCACTTCAGGCACAAATTATAAATGTGCTTTTCCTAACAGCATTTTGTTTATAAGGCAGTGATCACATATAGCAGGAGGTGAAAGTGGAGAATAAAAGAGTGCTTCTCTTTTCCAGAACTTGCAGCAAAATTTGTTTATTCATCGTTCATTCATCAGATTGACCGTTCATCTCCATGGGTGACTGTCCATCGCATACAATAAAATTATAAAACAGTTAACGTATAAAAACAATAATTAGTTCAGAAAAAATTAAGTTGCAAATGCAGACAGTGTTGCTTGAGTCTGTTGTTGTTTAGTTTTGTTTAGGAAAACTGAAATCTTATTACCTTCTTTTATGGAGTTATGCAAACAACAATTTATTCCAACATTCATTAAGGAAAACATGCTTTAGATGTTCAGGAAAAAAAAAGATAAGAAACAATACTACTCTGTTCTTTTTGAGCAGAATCTTCTATTTGTTTATCAGGTAATAAGCTGCTTTGAATCTGGTGAAAGTCCCTTCTGTGAGTTTCCATCCCATTCTTTAGCTAATGTTAGCTTCTGTTCAGCTAATGCATAGAGAGTTTTATGCCACTGATGCCCTTGCTTATTTTTTATGTTTATCCTTCTTCCCAGTAAAGTTTAATTTTGGACCCATCAAAACTGGAAAGTAGCTCTTGAAATCCTATCACAAGTTGAGTGGTAAGAACTCCTTTGTTCCTGGTTTAAATTATTAATGACGTACATCTGAAGAAGTAATTTATTTTGCTTCCTTGTTAGGCTGGATTTACTGTGTGCAAAAGTAGTTTGCAAAGAGCAGAGACAATACCCTGGTGGAGGGCCTGGGCCTAGTAGCTGCAAATCTCAATCCCCTGAGGGATCAGAGGAGACTCTCTGGTACTGCTGTAACATCACTAGAAGAGAGGCAGGCCTGATATGTTCAAAGTCTTTGTTTTCCCATGGTTGGTATGAAAAATGCTGATATCACTAAGAATTGGGAAACAGTCAAAACAATTTTCGATTTATTTTAAAGATTTAGGAAATGGAATGTCTGTCTCGAAGTACCCTGTGAGTCTTTTTGTCATTTATGCTTGAAAATACTTTTTAAAATGAATTATATGAATTTTGACTAAAGAAAAAATATGGAAGTACTTGTAGAACTATATGATTTCATGTTTATTCATCACCAGTTATTGTTGTATTTTATCACTGCAATCATTTTAGCAGTGTTTACTAGATATCAAAATAGCTATTTCATGTTCTTTCTGCATTCATATTCAGATAGGTTTTTTCTCTACAAATCTTAATTATCATATACAGCAGATTCAGAATTCTTATAGTGCAAAGAGTAGCAGTTTTAGGTCTTGCGGCTGATGCTTACACTTGTTATTTTTGTAAATGAAAACTCAGAATGATATTTGGAATATATAAAAATATATTTGCTACATCACAAATATTATTTAAGTAACTTTAATTTCTAATTTTAAATAAATGTAAACAGTTATAAGAGATGGACGCTTTATCTCCCTTCTATATGTTGTTGTGAGCTGATCTAAAAATTCCTTTTTATGCCACTTTCATACCAGTTAAGAAGAGAAGAACACTCTTCTCTTTGCTGATATGTCACTGGCTACATTCATTGCTATTCCCACTACTGTCAGAAACCATCAAATCTTTATTACAGCCATAAGGCCAGCAGTCAGAAATAAAATAAGGAAAAATAAGAATAAAAAAAGAAATATTAATACAGATTTTCCAAACCCAAGGAAAGGTGAATAATACACAAAAGTAGGCAACTGAGAAGGGTAAATGGTCAGACAGGGAAAGGGACAAACAGAAATAACTTTAAGATTGGCTAAATAAATCACAAGTTCTACAGTTGCTATACTTTATATGCACGGGTTTGTATCTTTACATTGTTTTTTTGTTTTTTATCATTTTTTTTACTTTGTCTATAACACTAAATAAATAAGTAAGTGATGCTTGATCATTATCTATTTCTATCTGATTGTCAGAACCCCCTCCAATCCACATCTTAGGAAAGAAAAACTCTTGGAGACAAGATTGTCCAAGCAGGAACTTTTACTAAAACATGGATGACAGAGGATATAATAGACAGGATCTGATAACTGTCTCACAGATCAACATTTTTAAAGTGTCCCCGTGTAAAAACCCCATCCCTCAGTCCATCTGGTCAGTCCCGGATCAGTCAAATCTCAGGTGTCAAACCCCTTGTGGGAAAAAGAGAACCACCAGTACGTTTGCAACATAATTACTTCCTCTCCTTCAAATTCCATCCGGAGATACAAGCCAGAACTCTCCCACCCCCTATCTTTGTTGTTCATAGTTCAGAGGTTTCTTCCACTGGTCTTTTTTTGATGGCCAACAGGCAGGCTGAATAAACAAACATTACATTTAAAGGATAGGGATGGGGCAATAACCACCCTTGTCTTCTCTTTCCTCCTTGAGAATGGCAGAATCCAATAAGGGTGTGTGTGTGAGATTTGAGTTTGCACAGAAAGGGAGTTAGAAATGAAATATAAATGGATTCTGACATCCTGCCTTCCTTTTAAAAAAAAGAGAGGTCCACCTGTAGAGGAAACAAAATATAAATGTTAGCCCGGTTTGTTAGGATATTCTGTATGAAACTTCTTAAGCAACTTGGGTGCTCTAATGTGATGTTTATTGACCCACTCATTTTCTGAGGAGGTGACATTGATGCTTAAGTGAGTATGCATATGCTATTCCTGGCAAAGTGCAAGAACGATACTTAGTTCATGTAAGTGGCAGCCTATGTATATTCTACTCACTGTGCAGCATAACTTGTAATTTGAGCTCAATTCATGTAGACTAGAGGTATTGCATGAAATTTACAAGGGATGCTGATGTTTTTACTGGTGTATATACTATAAACAGTGCTTGCTTAATTTGAACTATAGGTGTTTATTATCACCAATTCAACACTCCTTCCCTCTTCACAAAAATCACAAAACCTGCTTGCAAGGACAAAGAGGGTAACAGAACAGTTAAACTGTTTGACACAACTACCCCTTTTCCTTATCTCAAATAATCTACCCCCCCAAGCCCCAATTGTGTTGTTTTACACAAGCATTAACTCAATGGAAATTTAATTCAAAAACAAGCCATTATAAATTGCTCCTTTACTCCAGGATATCTCCAAATTACTCCATGATATCTCCAAATTACTTCTAGTTTAAGAACCAATGCAATAGAAATTCTGAATCCCACTTCTTCAGGAAGGCTCTTGAAGCACATGAAGCTTTCTGTGGTAATAATTCAGTCATATTCTTAAAAATGCCTCAGATGATCACTGTTGGGTATGATATAAAGGGGAAGAAAACCTATTGATAATGTGGTTAAACAATTGCTGTTTTTTATTTTTATTTTTACTGTCTGTTTGCTTCAATTTAAAGTGCACAGGCTTTATAAAAACTTAATTTTAATATTTTCAGCTAAACATATCTCTCCATCCCTCTTTATTTATGCTGTTATTCTTGGGAACTTCAATGTTACACATTTTACTTCCTTTGGAAAAAATGTCCCCCCCCCCTTATTTTTATACCTGGATGACCGCATAGAGGTGCTGAGTGCTGTCTGCCAGCTCTTTTGAACTATGACGAACATCTTGTCCCTTGACTGCTACCTTCATCTAGTTCATAGCTCTCCTACCCTTCATCTCTGCCAGTACTTTTTCTCATTTGAAGAGATTTTACACTGTGAGGAAAACTTGTTTCGGTGAATATGTTCTGCAAGTTGTCAGATTTGGGATACATGCAGAGCAGGAAACCCTCATGAATCCTGACACCCTTCTGTTCCCTTGATAGAACTGCTGGCTCTAATTCATCTTGCAGATCAATGGGAGAAACTGCAACACATCTCTTTTTATATTGTGTCTTGCCTATGAAATGGAAGGTAACATTTGTTCAAAGATGCCATCTTATGGTTTTACAAATGAAGATGTCCCTGAAATTCTGATTTTAGTTTTCTCACAGGTGATTGGTTTTATTTCATGGGATGTTAAAAATAGTTCCAGAGCACAACACTATATAGTATTTGGTATTGTTTTGGAAACATTGTTATTTTAATTACTGTTACTAAGCTTGGTTTTAGATATTTATTACTCTGAAAAATATTTTGCAGAAGAGTTACAGAATGATCACATACTTAAAGAATTAGATAGTCATGCATTTATGTAATGGAGACCCAAACTTGAGCACTGATAGGGTCCATTGTTCAAGTCTGTCAAAATCTTTTTGGATGCTGAGCTTGTCTTCTGGGGTGTTGGCTACTCCTGCCAGCTTAGTGTTCTCTGCATATTTGATAAGTTGTCCTTCTATTGCCTTCTGTTCTCCTTCTATTCCCTATCCCCAGTGAGTTTATTTGCAGTGAAGCCGGTGTTAAAGCACCCTGATCTGGAAAAATCTTTCATAATCTAGCCAGTGATGTGGCATGAAAATGGAAATCTAGTTCATTTTAACAATTTGGTTACAAGTATTCCTCAACTTGAAGGGGAACTCATCAAATTTGTAGATGACACCAAACTGTCAGAAATAGCCAACACCCCAGAAGACAAACTCAGTATCCAAAAAGATCTTGACAAACTCGAACAATGGGCCCTATCCAACAAAAATGAGTTTCAACGTGGAGAAAAGCAAAGTTCTACATTTAGACAGGAAAAACCAAAGGCATGAATACAAATTGGGCGAGACCCGGCTTAAAAACAGTAACTGTGAGAGGGACCTTAGAATCCTAGTGGACAATCACTTGAGTATGAGCCAGCAGTGTGCAGCAGCAACCAAAAAAGCTAATACAATCCTGGGTTCAATAAACAGAGGCATAGAATCAAGATCACACAAAGTACTAGTACCACTTTACAAAGCCCTAGTAAGACCAGACCTGGAATACTGCAGCCAGTTTTGGTCACCATATCACAAAAAAGATTTTGAGAGTTTATAAAAAATTCAGAGAAGAGCAACTAAGATGATCAAAGGCCTGGAGGCTAAAACATACGAAGAACGGCTGTTGGACTTGGGTTTGGCTAGTCTAAAGAAAAGAAGAAATAGGGGAGACATGATAGCAGTATTCCAGTATCTGAGGGGCTGCCACCAAGAAGAGGGGGTCATGTTATTCACCAAACCACCAGAGGGTAGTACAAGAAACAATGGTTGGAAACTGATCAAGGAGAGAAGCAACCTGAAATTAATGAGAAACTTCCTAACAGTGAGGACAATTAACTAATGGAACAGCTTACTCCCAGAAATCATGGGAGCCCCATCACTGGAGATCTTTAAGAAAAGACTAGACAATCACCTGTCTGAGATGGTGTAGGTTCTCCTGGTTAAGTAGGAGGATGGACTAGAAGACCTCCAAGGTCCTCTCCAGCTCTATTCTATTCTAACTTACCAGTGCTTGTTTAATGACCACTTGAAGTTACACCAGATTTTTAAAGAGCTACTTACAACCAGTCCTCAAGGTTATGACTGTTGTCTCTGCCTCTATGATCATATGATCACCTTTTGGGGACCTGGCAACCAACTCACATTTATGGCAGGTTGCAGTGTTCCACAGTCACATGATATGATTTGTGACATTGTTTTGCCAATTTCTGGCAAAAACACCCATTCAGAAAATAGATTCAGTTAAATGATGACACGATTTGCTTAACAACAATGTAATTATTTTTAGGATCGGGGTGGGTCACTTTGACCATCACAAAAACAGCCATAAAATTGAGTCTGGTGCCTTGACTTACAATCGTAATGACCTATGACCAAAATTGGGGGGGGGGGGAAAGGCCCTCCATTGTCATTTTAAGTTGAGGATTTTCTGTAAATTTTTAAATTTTGTTTGGAGAATTCATTTATCTGAAAGATACAGGCTTTGAATTGAATCTCAAATTGAATATTTGCACAGTCTTGCTTCTCTATGCCAAGATAGGAGACATACAATCTCAGTGTTGCCTATTTAATAAATTATCATTTGTATTATTAAAAACAGTGAGCAAGACAAAATTAACATCCTCGACAGCATATTAGTAAGGAAGTCCTTATTAATATTCTCTGAGTTATCCAGTACATATGCATATTACCCTTATTTTAAGAATACACAAAAGTAGTTTAAAATTGTTGAAAGCAATCCTCTATTTATTCATTAGAATGGAACATTCAAGTCCATTATTCGAAAGGTGGTCTAAAATTTTTCTGGGATCTCAAATCAAAGACATCAATTTTTCTTCATTCATCTTTCTCATAGTCCTCTCATGTTTTAATCAGAAAAACATGGCCTTAACAGAAATTTTGAATATAAGAAGCTTGTTATTACACCTAGTCCTCATTTAATAACCACTTGTAGTGCATCCCACCAATGTGATTTGATATTGTAGTGGGCTGGGAGATGACTTGAAGCAAATATTAAGAAACTGTTATGTGAACAAAAAAGATAGAAACAATCCTTTAATCTTGGGAAGAAAGACTATATATATATAGTCTTGGGTGGGTTTTTCCCCACGTAGAATTGAAGGTATAAGAGCAACATTTCGACGAAATCTCATCCGTCATCCTCAGGCTGGTGGCTTCAGTTTCATTCTTCTGGGAGAAGTGCGTGGTAGTGGCTGTTTGTTCCTCTTTTTTAAACTGCCAGAGGGGGTGTGTTCTGTGGGTGGAGGTGTGCTCTGATTGGGTGGGGGGTTAGCTGTGTTCTGATTGGGTGGCAGTGTGTTTTGAATGGGGGCTGTGTTCTGATTGGGTGGGTTAGGCTGAAACAGGAAATAAAGATTTGTCCCATGTTTGGGGCCTAGCAAGGTAATCTAAATAGTTAACAAGCATTTACACATATCTCCCTTGCTTCTCAGCTAACAAAGTGAGATAGAGCTTGCGGCCTAGAGGTTAAAACAACTGCCTAATGTGCAATCAGGCCAGGTTCGAATCTCAGAAGGGTATGGCTGACTGATGAAAACAAATACGTTTGAAATGCATATCAGTCTCCCTTTAATTCTTTGTTAGCAATCTAAAATTTACTATATATATATATATATATATATATATATATATATATATATATATATATATATATATATATAAAAGGGACGCGGTGGCTCAGTGGGTTAGGACGCTGAGCTTGTCGATCAGAAGGTCGGCAGTTTGGCGGGTCGAATCCCGAGTGCCGCGTAGCAGAGTGAGCGCCTGTTACTTGTCCCAGCTTCTGCCAACCTAGCAGTTCGAAAGCACGTAAAAATGCAAGTAGAAAAATAGGGACCACTACGGTGGGAAGGTAACAGCGCTCCGTGTGCCTTTGGCGTCTAGTCATGCCGGCCACATGACCACGGAGACGTCCTCGGACAAGCGCTGGCTCTTCGGCTTTGAAACGGAGATGAGCACCGGCCCCTAGAGTCGGAAACGACTAGCACGCATGTGCGGGGGAACCTTTACCTTTACCTTTTATATATATATATATATATATATATATATATATATATATATATATATATATATATGTGTGTGTGTGTGTGTGTGTGTGTGTGTGTGTGTGTGTGTGTATTATTGAGAGAAAGATTAAAAACACAGAATGCCCAAATTAGGATTCCAAAGTTAAAATTTCACAGATAATGAAGCTTAGAAAACAACAAAAATTAAATAAGAAGACTGAAACTGGCTGTTGACTTCACAGAGCCCTCATATTTAAACAAGTAAAGACTGAAAGAAAAAATACCTTCTCTGGTTGACCATCATAAATAAACAGCCTTCTCATTGGCTGCTAGCATCCAGATTCACCAGCATAAGCAACTCTGTTAAAATCATTGATTAATAACAAAGTTCCAAAGGGAAGAAAGCTTTCTTGGATCTTCTGCCATGTGACTCATAGTACAAAAAAATCCTTCGTCATTAAGGACTGAGACATATTTTAATCTGGTAATTAATACACAAAGTACTGAAATTCTTCTTAAAAAGAATAACTGGTAATAAAAATGAAAAGTATGTAAAATTAACTCCATTATTCTCATATCAGCTATCAGTGTAGTTACCCAGTGGGGTAGTTTTTCAATTCCACTGCCTTTTTAATGGCTTTTATAGATGCTCAGAGGTTATTTACATATGCTATGAATCCTATGATACTTAATAATACTGATAGATAACCTTTAAGACAATCATATAACCTCATACTAACCAACCTCACCCTCAAGAGGCTTGAAATCAAGCAGGCCTACAGGACATTTAATGTATCAAAATTTTAATTGGCAATCCAGAAGACCTGTTTGTGATTTATAGCTTGATTAGGGGACACATGTTCATGCTTTGCCAACAAAGCTGGCGAAATCTTCAATCCACAGATGGTACATTAGCCTGGACAGATGGCTGGCTGCTTCTAACCTGCTGCATGCCCAAGCCATCCACTTGACACCAGCGATGACCCAATTCATTAGATAATAGAGGGGGAAAAATGTAGTGTTAGTTTGGTCCAACTAAACCTCCAGGCATTTAAAAATGAGGAAAGAACCATAACCATTTACAACCATTGACAATATGCAATGCTTTTAATTTCTTCAAATGTTGCAATATTTAGTCTGGGCTTCACATGCCTGTTTAGGCTCCCTTGTGGAAAAATGCAATACACACAGTGTGCTGTTATTCTTGTTATTGCTACTACTCCATTCCTAAACCATATGTTCATGGATAATGTCCATTGTGGCTATTGGAAGGGAAAAAAACCAGATAATAAGATCTGTTTTAACACATAGGATTATAGTCCTTGTAGGAAAAGTTCACAGCAACTTCTCATAATTGTGAGATTGGTACAGCACTCTTCAAAAGACCTATTGTGATATTATGTCTCTGAGTAAAATTTTAACTCCAGGATGTTTTCACTGATGATAATGGCTGCTGTTCTGTCCCAGCCTACATGAGTCCTTGTTGTGCTCACAAGGAGAAACCCCTCTTCCAAGAAACAGGGAGGAACCAAAAGAAAAACCAATCCCTTTTATTCTCACAGACCTGAGTCAATGTCCAAGGCAAACAAACACAGTCCACAGAAACTTGATCCTCAATGTGAACAGTTGCCTTCAGCAACCAGCACCTCCCACACCTTCCCTTTTATAATTCAGCCAAGGCTTGACTTCCTAATGCCTTCTCCTTTGGAGCCACCCCATTGCATTCCTCTGTCCCACTCACTTCTGTCTGCACATTCGTGCATCCGGGATGTGTCCCAGCTGTTCTTCATCAGTCCAACTCAGACTCCCAGCACAGCTGTGTCTCAGCCTGAGCACGATTAGAGGGACCAGGCTCCTCATCCAACCATAAGTCTTGGAGCTCCTCAGAGCCTTCCACTGACTCTAATGTCACTCCAGGCTCCTCTCCTCATCTGAGTCCTCAGACTCAGCTGCCGGATCCACTGGCTGGCAAGGAATTACAACAGCTGCTTCTTAAACATTAAAAGGATAACTTGAGGCAAATGACTATTAAGGAACATGGTATATTTTATTCTTTCCAACACACAGTGGAATAGGGAAAGAAATTACGTAAAGCAGGGGTGTCAAACTGCCTGTGCGCCGGATGCATCACAGTGAAACCACACTCATCCCATTGCCAGCAATGGCAAAAAAGTCACGATACGTCACAACATGTCACGTGATGTTACGAGTTTGACACCCTGATGTAAAGCATTCTCTCTGTCCATCTACCTGTCATCAAGCTAATGCTAAAAACAAAATGGAATGGGATCAAATCTAATGCAAGAGAAGGCGACATAAGAAAAATTGTAGCGGGGAGCAGTTGGCCCTTTAAATCACAAAGTTAGCATGCTGAGAGGGATCACAAGGCAGCTGAGAGCCAATAAAGGAAAAAAGGAAGAGGGGGTTGACAGGTTTTGGAGAACAAGAGGGAATTTTGGGGGAGGGGGAAAGTTGGCCAGCATCCTGGATGAAAGGGTTATCTCAGGCTAGTGTGGAAATTGTGTTGTTTGACTATAGTTTGAACTGCATTAGGACTTTGATTTTGTATTTTAGCTCTTTTTAATAGCATGTTGTATGCTATCAATGTGTGGTACCCTTTAAAAAATACTGACATTCTTGGTGTTCTACTAGCTTGTTGTTTGCTTGTAGATGTTTCATTACCCAACCAGGTGACATCTATTGGAACCCTTTAGTAAAGTTGATTAAAAAAAAAACCAAAAGTCTGAAATTGTCCTTTTAGCACCTGGCTCAGCTTGGCTGTGTTATTGTCTATCCATAGTTTTATTTGATTTTCCTTCCCTTTTTTTAGTCAGACCCAGGGTGAGATGAGAATTTCTCCATCAGTCCTATCCTGGTATGCCAGTGGGCTAATGTGGAGAGTCAAGTACAACTCACTGTGGCCAACCTGCCACAGCCAACATTTTCATCAAAATTATTGTACCTCTTTTATTTCTGAATTGACTTTCTTTATTTTATTATTATTGGCCACGGTTCTATTGAAATTAATTTAACTTTTGTATTTGTTGAATTGTCCTGAGGTGAGTTGCCCCATGGCAAGTTGGCTGTGGTGAGTTGGCCATGATGAGTTGACCACAGTGAGTTGTCCCATTCCATGATGTGGAAGGGATAAACTTAAAATGAAGGGGTGGCAACAATGTAGAGACCTAGTTTTCTAGTTGTTGTTTGTCTCCAGGTGCACTTTACCTCAGTGGGAGGGGCTGGTTCAACCTTGAGGATGTCTCCTTAGTACAAAGATCCAACCTGAAACTGGATTGGACTCAGACAAAGATGGCAGAAAAATAAATACCCAGAAATAAAATCCCCATAGGAGACGCAGATGGCCAGTGTCTTGAAATGCTGGTGACGCTTTCATTCTACCCTGCTCTCCCAACTTTAATAAAAGCTATTATTAAGGGATTGGAAGGTATTCACTTATTATTACTGATAAGAGATATTATAACTATGGTGTAATAAAAAGACAAACCAATCCTGGCAGGATCACCCATTAGTTCTTCTACTTGCCTGGGACTTAGGATGAACGTCCTAAGAAAGAAATGAGAAGGCACCATTTTAAAATAAAAAAACTATATGAGTTCCTATTAACCTAGAAGTTGGGGATTATATTTTTTTGAATACATTTTATTAAACGTTTTACAGAGAATATAAAAAGCTAGCATAAACTAATACAGAGTGGAAAGGAAAAAAATCCTTCTGATTTCCTTTGCAGCAAATATAAGTACAATTGCAAAATTATCTTCTAATCTGTGATTACAAAAACAGTTTTAGTAGTACACAGATGTAAGTTTAGCCTTTTTAAAAAGTCTCTGGCATCTTTCTTTCCTGTAGAATAGAGTTCATAGTATTTTCTAAAGGTTGTAAAGTTCATCTTCAGAGCATTTATAACACAATCTTGATTGTCTATCTCGTCCAGACACCTTTCCTGATTTGCTCTTTTTAATTGTTTCTGAAATTTCCCTTATCATTATAGGCTCATTCATAACATCTCTTTCTTCTTTTATAATCCTCAGTAAATTTTATTTTCTAAGATATTCATCTATTCGAAGTACAGGGTGATGAAGGTAGACATTTTGTCTTCAGTGTATAAAGTGGCTGAATGTGTGGAAGATTTGGATGAAAAAGTCAAAGATTCGACTCAAAAGAATGCCATATTAGAAGCAAAAGTATTGGAGAATGAAGATTTAAGAGACAAAATGGATAAAGAATTGAGTCTTGCTCAGTATTTCCAGATGCAGTTTGCCATTAGAATCAGAGGTTTAAAGGAGAATATTAAGGAAGATCTAAAGCAGCTGGTTTCTGAGGCTCTCGAAGTGGTATTGAATCAGCCAGCATCTGAAATAAAAGGAGGCATGGATAAAGTGTATCGTGTGAACTCATGGATTGCTAGACAGAGAAAGTTGCCTAGAGATGTGGTGGTTTATTTTACAAAAAGGGAAATTAGAGATGAAGTTATACAAGCTGCCTATGATACTAAGATCGTGACTGCTGATCAAGAAGTTCTGGTTCTAAAAGAAATTCCTCCAAAGATTTTAAGGAGAAGGAAGGATTTTACATTTCTTGTGCAAGAGCTCAAGCAACGAGATATAAGGTTCAGATGGGAGATTCCAGCTGGGTTGATGGTGATGCATGAAGGTAAAAGGTACCGTCTGGTTACTGTGATGCAAGCGCGTGATTTTTACAATAATGTTTTAAAAGCAACCCCATTAACACTTCTGGAAGCTGCAAAGGGATCTGGAGAAGGAGAATATCAAGAGGCTGAAGATGGACAGACAGAGGAGAATGGTGCTGGAGGAGATCAAGTTATAACACTTTTGGATGATCCCAGAGAACAGAGGGTGACGCGTGCTGCTTTAAAACGATCAAAAAAGATAAAAGAACAAGATCAGCAGAAGTCTATGGAACTTTCACAACGTACTTACAGTCAAGTAGTGGGAGGTGGGAAAAGATTTGGGTGAGGAATGTAAAATTTATACAAGTTTGAAATCTAAGAGAGAATTTTTATAAAATGTTTTATAGATGGTATTTAGATTTTAAAAAGTTAAGCATGTATCTGAATTATTAGCCTAAATGTTGGAGGTGTGGTGATAAAGATGTAATATATTTTCATATTTTCATATATGGTAGACTTGTAAAAAGGTTAAGGCTTTTTGGATAAAAGTCTGATGGAATATACTAAGTTGATGTTGAATTTAATTACGGGGATAGTACTGGAAAGAGGAACTGCTGACTATAGAAGAGTGGATTTTAAAGGTTTCTGACCTGGTCGAAATGGTGAAGATTTCGGCCTATTTGAAAGATTACTCGCAGGAACGTTATATTATGGAAGGGAGAAAATGGCTTGGGTTTATTCAGAACACGTATAGGGTTAAGAAGTTTTATATTTGAATAAGTCTTCTTTCTTTGTTTTTTTTTTCTATATTAGTTTTTTTATATATATTTATATATATTTAATATTACTAAGGTTTGTTTTATCCTATATAAGCTAGAGAGTGATAGATTTTAGAGTTTATGGTTGTTAGTATATGGTTGTTTATGATTGTTTTTTTTTATATATACCTTGTATTTAGCTCTGGGAAGTGGGGGGGGGAGGGGGGGAGGGGGGAGAGGAAGGGGGGGAGGGAGAAGGGGGGGGAGGGGGGATTTTTTTAAGGGAAAAATTGTATGTTAAAACTTTTCAATAAAAAAAAAAGATATTCATCTATTTTCTCCAAAAGAATATCATGGCTGTTACACAAAGTAGAATAATATTGATAAAATGGTTTTTGGTGGTCACATTATCTGTTAATATAGAATCTCCCTCTTTCAAAATAATTTCCTTTTCTCTTTCACTTTGCAATTTGTAAGCAATTTATAATAAATAATGAAGAGTTTCATGGCAGACCTCTCCTGCAAATAAATGTTCTTTTACAACTCTTTAGAGCATATACATCACCTAAGTTGGAAAAAGAAACTACATTTGCCAATTCATATTTTTCATGTCTTAAATAGAGTAGTCAAAGGATGAGCCTAATTAAAATAAAATAGCTGTTCTGTATTACTCATATGTCTGCAAGGCTATAATTTTATCTTTCTTTTGCCAGATCTCTGATTTAATTTCTAACAAATCAATAGAAAAGAAAATTTGAAACATATGTTTTATGCTTCACAGTTTTAAAATCATAGTCTTTAGGAGTTGAGAGGACACATGATGGTTTTTATCATTATTATAAAGAAAGATCACATACAGCATTCATATTTCTCTCAAGTTATAATTTTTACTTGGCAACTGTAATTTAACTAGGTGAGCATTTTGTAAATTGTTGGCTGAGAGATGTTCTAGGCTAAGAATTATTGGTGAAATTGGACTTCTCTTTAAAATGCGTGTGGTTTTAAGCTTGTATTGGTAAGGATTAATGCCCAAGAACGCTAACAATAAGCAAATAGGAATTTTTTAGTGATACAAAAGAATCTATAGATAAACATAGGTGCGTGCTTCCACCCTGACACTCACTCTCTCTCTCACACACCCAGTCTTTTCCTTACCTGAAATCTGGTACAGTTAAATGCTGCAATGTTTAAAGTTGATTACTGTGGTTCTGTTTAGGTAGCTCTCATCCTTTTCCCATTCTGAAGTTTTTAATGTTAAGGAGATCTCAGAGACTGGAACTGGATTGTATTGATGAAATGTGTTCTGGAAGGATGTCATTTATGTATCATATAAGAGCACATTAGTGTTTTTTTTTCAAATTTTAAAGCTGAATGTGGATAAAGGTCTTCTTTCCACATTTAATGCCCACCTTTTCCTGAGCCAGTGTTTGCCATTTCACATTTTCCATAACACTTACCATTTCTGTTGCCTTGGTTTACCAGAAATGATCTTTGTCAATAAGGGAGTGTCAAGTAGAGGGGTTCCCACAGTTTTATCTAAATAATAATGGTTGTCTTTTTAATATATTGAATATGACTTCTTTCTGGTGCAATGTGTTATGTTTTGGGTTTGGATGAGCAGGAAAGACGCCAGGCAGATGAGTACAGAAGAATAATTGCTTTATTCATAACTTTAACTGTACTGAGGGTTAGGGGTATCCATGCAGTCTTTATATAGTTTCCCATAGTCTGAACAACCAATCAGATTGAACCCATCATTCCTGCCAAGTTGACTGCAGCCTGGACTGGAAAGTCCCATCTGTGTTGCTGGAGAACCGTTAACTTTCCAGCGTACACGTGATAAGGTTTTCCCAAAAGCTCAATACATAACACAATGTATTTTTTATTATTTCTGTTGCATTTTTTAAAATTTTTGGGAGAGGCAATTAGGTCTAGTAGGTGCTGTACTAGGAATGGGGAAGACTGAATTCTAGCTTGCCTTGGCATGAAAGCCAACTAGATGATTTGGGGTCAGTAATTTTTTATTAGCCACAGAAAGGCAAACAAATTTTTTAAAAGTGTCACCAGAATTATATGGCAAGTGGGTGCCATTCAAATTGAAATAATAATTAAAATAATAACAAGCTACTAAGCCAAATTAAGAAGAACTGAGAAAGTAATACATAATTATTTGCTATAAATATAGTAGCACAAGATACACTCTTTTACTAGAACTATGCATTAATATAGATGTATAAAGCAGCATATATAGTATTTGGAAGGCTAACTAGACTTGAACATCTCATTCTGTATTGAAATTATTCTATACTTTGCACTAACCTTCAAACTGCATTGGTCTAGGTAACTTAGAACTTGGACTTTATGTTAACTTCTGTAACTAAGAGGGTTTGTGTTTATATGTCACAATCTAATAGGTACATAGTCCCTGTTTAATGAGATTTACATTCTCTCAAATATAATTAGCTTGGTAAAAGACAATGCAACATGCTCTAATGTAAATAGGATTGACGGCAATTAAATATTTGTGGAAACAGGGCAGTAGATCTATCAAGAGCTAATTAGACAGAGTTGTGAGGCAGGCCTGGGAGTTAAGTGGAGAAAACCAGCAAGACAGAGAAGAAGGGCGTCTTACTGGAAAGAAGCCACGAAGATAGATATTTAAATTAGAAGGTTTGACAGGCCTATCCCATGAGAGTCTTCTAATCTTATCTGTACCTGTTGATTAAGATAAGTTGAGTGGCAACTTTGAATCCTTACTTTTAAATGCAAATAGCAGTTTACTGGTCAGGAACAATTTCCTTAACTTTTCTTTGCAGGGTAGTTCATTTAAAGGGAATTTTACAGAGATTGGAAAGCTTCTTAGCATAAAACATATATAATCCCAAAATCTGGATTTAGAGGTAATATGGTACTAAAGCTAGATTTTCACATCTAAATTCCGTAGTTTAAAAAGAAAGATTTTTCCAAATCTGAGAGTTATGGTTCAGCTGCTGAAAGGTAGTCCATGAAATTCAGGGCAGGAATTGATGCAGTTATGTCCCCTTTAGAAAGGAGTCAAACTTCTTGGATGCAACTTCTGGTCCAGGACATATTGGGATAGCACTACTGGTGTGCTTGCAACCTTCTCATCTGAACTTATTTCTAGAGCAATGCTGATATGTCAGGCCATGGCCATTCTTCTCTGTGAGATTTCTAGACTCCTGAACTGATGCTTCTGGATTGCACTTTTTTCCTTACAGGTTATCTGATCATAGCAACATGTATGTGAATTGATTAAATATCATTACAGAAAAGGACTGTAACATCTGCCAAGTCTTTTATGCTGGAAGATGGTTATCTGCCAACTGATTCAGTTGCCTTCATGTGGCTAGGAAACTTGTTTGGTCAATATATTAAAAATATTTTTTCCAATATATATTATTTCTATGAAAAATATTGTTTCTCTTCAGTGTGCCCTTCCCAGAATGTTCTGATGCAAGTCTTTGAACATCAACGTAACAACAATAATAAAGCAAACGAAACAAGAAAATGTGGCTCAAAGCTGAATATATTACTGAAAGAAAATGTATTTACAAAATATCTACATTAAATTAAAAAGTATAAAATGTCAGTATTAGAAAATATGCACAAGTTATTTCTTTTCTTTACAAGAAGATTCTTGCATGCTTTGAGAAAGTTGTAAGTTTAGTGCTGAAATGGAATAGACTGTATTTAAGACTGAGTTCATGCCTGCATGTTGTCCTGTCCTGCATGTTCTCCTATCTTATTGTTTCATAGTCAGATCTTTCATTTAGTTTCTGCTCCTTTTCTTTTGCAATCTTATGCAGAGTTTATTAGAAAGCAGTACAAATTTACTTTTTTCTTATTTCATTCAAGATATGCTTTTTAAAAACTGAAGCTGATCAGAAAAGCATGTTTTCCTAGGCCCATTGACTTCTTCTGCACTGATGAAAGGAACATAGTGATCCAGGCATGTTGATCCTTGATGCATTGTTGTTGTTGTTAGCTGCGAAGTCATGTCCGACCCATCGCGACCCCATGGACAATGTTCCTCCAGGCCTTCCTGTCCTCTACCATCTTCTGGAGTTTATTGAAGCTCACACCTACTGCTTCAGTGACTCCATCCAGCCACCTCATTCTCTCTCGTCCCTTTCTTCTCTTGCCCTCAACCTTTCCTAGCATTAGGCTCTTCTTCCTTCTCATTAGATGGTATTTGAGTTTTAGCTTCAGGATCTGGCCTTCTAAAGAGCAGTCAGGGTTGATTTCCTCTAGGACTGACCGGTTTGATCGCCTTGCAGTCCAAGGGACTCGCAGGAGTCTTCTCCAGCACCATAGTTCAAAGGCCTCAATTCTTTGGCGCTCAGTCTTCCTTATGGTCCAACTTTCACAGCCATACATTGCAACTGGGAAGACCATAGCCTTGACTATAAACACTTTTGTTGACAGGGTGATGTCTCTGCTTTTTAGTGTGCTGTCTAGATTTGCCATGGCTTTCCTCCCCAGGAGCAAGTGTCTTTTAATTTCTTGGCTACAGTCCCCATCTGCAGTGATCTTGGAGCCCAGGAAAATAAAATCTGTCACTACCTCCATTTCTTCCCCATCTGTTTGCCAGGAATTGAGAGGGCCAGATGCCATGATCTTGGTTTTCTTAATGTTTAGTTTCAACCCAACCTTTGCACTCTCCTTCTTCACCCGCAACAAGAGGCTCTTTAGTTCTTCTTCACTTTCTGCCATTAGAGTGATACCATCTGCATATCTTTGGTTGTTGATATTTCTCCCGGCAATCTTAATTCCAACTTTTGATTCATCTAGCCCTGCCTTTCTCATGATGTGCTCTGCATATAAGTTAAATAGGCAGGGCGACAGTATACAGCCTTGCCAGACTCCTTTCCCAATTTTGAACCAATTAGTGGTTCTGTGTCCAGTTCTCACTGTTGCTTCTTGACCCGCATATAGTTTTCTCAAGAGACAAATAAGATGTTCTGGTACTCCCATCTCTTTAAGAACTTGCCACAGTTTGTTGTGATCCACACAATCAAAGGCTTTAGCATAGTCAATGAAGCAGAAGTAGATGATTTTCTGGAACTCTCTAGCTTTCTCCATGATCCAGCGTATGTTGGCAATTTGATCTCTAGTTCCTCTGCCTCTTCGAAATCCTGCCTATACTTCTGGTAGTTCTCGATCCACATTCTGCTGGAGTCTAGCTTGTAGGATTTTAAGCCTAACTTTACTAGCATGTGAAATGAGTGCAATGCTGCGATAGTTTGAACATTCTTTGGCACTGCCTTTCTTTGGAATTGGAATGTAAACTGATCTTTTCCAATCCTGTGGCCACTGTTGAGTTTTCCCAATTTGCTGGCAAATTGAGTGTAACACTTTTACTGCATCGTCTTTTAAGATTTTGAATAGCTCAGCTGGAATACTGTCACCTCCACTAGCTTTATTGTTGCTCAGTTTTTCTAAGGCCCACTTCACCTCACATTCTAGGATGTCTGGCACGAGGTCAGTGACCACCTCATCATGGTTATCAGGGATGTTGAGCTCATTCTTGCATAGTTCTTCTGTGTAATTTTGCCACCTCTTCTTAATCTCTTCTGCCTCTGTTAGGTCCCTGCCATTTTGGTTCTTTATCATAACCATTTTTGCATTAAACGTTCCCTTCATCTCTCCAATTTTCTTGAAGAAATCTCTGGTCCTCCCTATTCTATTGTTTTCTTCTGTTTCTTTGCACTGTTCATTTAAAAAGGCATTCTTATCTCTTCTAGCTATTCTCTGGAATTCTGCATTCAATTGGGCATATTTTTCTTTTTCTCTCTTGCCTTTCGCTTCCCTCCTTTTCTCAGCTATTTGCAAAGCTTCCTCAGACAGCCATTTTGCTTTCTTGCATTTCTTTTTCTCTGGGATGGTTTTAGTTGCTACCTGTTGTACAATGCTGTGAACCTCTTTCCATAGTTCTTCAGGCACTCTGTCTATCAGATCTAATTCCTTAAATCTATTTGTCACCTCTACTGTATATTCAACAGGGATATGATTTAATTCATACCTGTGTGGCCTAGTGCTTTTCCCTACTTTCTTCAGTTTAAGCCTAAACTTTGCAATGAGAAACTCATGGTCTGAGCCACAGTCAGCTCCTGGTCTTGTTTTTACTGACTGTATAGAGCTTCTCCATCTTTGGCTGCAGAGCCATCTCTTAGGTTGTTGGAAAAGTGTTTGCTATGACCATTGTATTCTCTTGACAAAATTCTATCAGTGTGTGCCCTGCTTCATTTTGTACTCCAAGGCCAAACTTGCCTGTTATTCCAGTTATCTTTTGGCTTCCTACTTTAGCATTCCAATCCCCCATGATGATAAGGACATCATTTTTTGGTGTTAGTTCTATAAGGTGCTGTAGGGCTTCATAGAACTGGTCAATTTCATCCTCTTCAGCACCGGTGGTTGGGGCATAGACTTGGACTACTGTGATATTGAATGGTTTGCCTTGGTTTTGAACTGAGATCATTCTGTCATATTGGGGATTGTATCCCAGTATTGCTTTTCCTACTCTTTTATTGACTATGAAGGGAACTCCATTTCTTCTGAGGGATTCTTGCCCACAGTAGTATACCTGATGGTCATCTGAATTAAATTCACCCATTCCTGTACATTTTAGTTCGCTGATTCCTAAGATGTCGATGTTCAGTCTTGTCATCTCTTGTTTGACCACGTCTAGCTTTCCTTGATTCATGGATCTTACATTCCAAGTTCCTGTGGAGAAAAAATCTTTACAGCTTCGGACTTTCCTTTCACCACCAGATACATCCACAGGTGAGCATCCTTTCAGCTTTGGCCCAGTCGCTTCATTCTTTCTGGCACTACTAGTACTAGCCCTCTGCTCTTCCCCAGTAGCATTTTGGATACCTTCCGACCTGAGGGGCTCATCTTCCAGCATCATATTGTTTTGCCTTTTGGTACTGTCCATAGGGTTTTCATGGCAAAGATATTGGAGTGGTTGCCATTTCCTTCTCCAGTGGATCACGTTTTGTCAGAACTCTCTGCTATGACCTTTCCGTCTTGGGTGGCGCTGCACGGCATAGCTCATAGCTTCATTTAATTATGCAAGCCCCTTCACCACAACAAGGTAGTAATCCATGAAGGGGTTGATGTATATCTAAGGCTATTTATTTGCTATATAATAAATATGTATAAATACTAATAATTTGGTATCATATTCTGAATTTTGACCCCATTTATGTGCCCCAGATCCCAGCATGAAAAATAAACATCTTTACTCTTTATTTAGTTTAAATTAATTTAAAAGCACTGAAAGCATCATTAGTGAAAGCAAAGCTGAAATATTTTACATACAGTGCAGAGGTCTCTGGAGAAGACTGTAATGCTTGAAAAAAATAGAAGGTAATTCAAAAGAAGGCTGACAAGGTGACTAGTTACTATCACTGAAGATACAAGGAGGGGCTTCTAAGAATCAAAGAAACAGCTGCTGACAAAACAATATAGGAAAAAGTATGTCTGTTGGGTCACAAAGAGTCAGAAGCAATTGAACAACGATTAAAAAATCTCTGCTTTTCCTTTTCAACTGACAACAGCGAGGAAGTACTTATAATGCAAAGAACTTTGTAATTAGGAAGATAATCATGTCATGCTAAAATGTTTGTGATTTAATCAGTTTCTAAAATTCTTAATGGAATAATGGAAATGATAGTTTATTAGGATTGCTATAATTTACAGAGGCTACTGATAATGGCCACCATTATAAATCAATCAGCATCAATTAAGCATTAGTAAAAGTTACTATGAAGATGCTGACCTATCATGACCATAAAAAGACTGTTTCCTTTATTGAGGGGAGGGGGTTGTCTGTTATGAAATTACATTCAATTTTGATTTCATCTTAGTCTTAAAAATGGTTTTGCTCTATTTTCCTAACTATCAGAATGCAAATACATTATTCTGTTTCAGGAAGATGTAGAAGTATAACTTGCATATTTCAAAAAGGCTTAATGGAAAAGCATTCCAAAGGTCAGAGCTAGTCTTGACTTTAATCAGGAAAGCCAAAATGATATGCATGCTTAAGAGTACTTGGAATGAACAACTCCATTATCAGGATATTGAAAGTATCATTGCTTGCTTCTAATTTTATGGGAAAATCTTAGTATTCACATTGTTTGTTGAACAAAGTTATACAATTCAACAAAAGCTTCAGCTCTAGAATGTGATTCATGACATATGAATGAATGGAAGATGAAGTAAGCATATGCACAAAGGAAATTAACTAAGTTAACTAAATTAACTACACAAAAATCTTGCAAAATACAGTAGTAAGATACTTTATCACAATCTACCACTTGGTTGGCAAGATATGTAAACTTCAGCAGCAGGCTCAGAAAGAAGATCACAGGGCATTTCAGATTAACATTCTGGGGAAAAAAATGTTCCTGTATTATCCACTAATAATGTTGTGCATTAAAATTGTGTAACAGACATTTTGGATTGGGAAAAATGGAGGACTGACATCTCCAAACAACAGAATAGTGCTGAGGCACAGACTGGTGTTCAGGTGGAATTTGGAATTATTTACTTTAAAGTATTTTGAAAACAATTAAAATAAATAATACATACCTCTGTGGGATTTAGATTTGCCAAGGAAAACAACTAGTTGGCTTTATTTTAAAGGGGTTATGTCAGAACCCACTTCAATCCACATCTTAAGAAAGAAGGACTCTTGGAAAAAAGGTTGTCCAAGCAGGAACTTTTACTAAGAAATAGAAGATAGTGGGTATAACAGAGAGGATCTGAGGAATCCCTTCACAGATCAATATTTTTAAATGTCCCCAAGCAAGCCCCACCCCACAGTTCATTTGGTCAGTTCTGGATCACCCAAGCTCCAGGTGGCAAGCCCCTCGTGGGAAGAGGAGAGACATCAGTCCATTTGTAGCAGAATCATTTCTACCCCCTCACATTCCATCTGGAGAAACAAACCAGATTCTGGAGGGTTTCATTCCACCCCCTTTCTTAGTTGCCTGTAAGATGAGAGGGAAAATGCCTAGTGAGAGAGTAATTGATCTTATTGTGATGGATAGCAGGCAGGCAGAATAAACAAAAGGTTACATTTGGGGAAGGAAGTGAAAGCAATAAAAACTCCTGCTTGTTTCCTCTCCTCCTTGGGAATGGCAGAATCTGGGGAGTGGGGATGGGGTGGGGTGGTGAGATTTGGGTTTGCACAGAAAAGGTAGTTAGAAATGAAATATAAATGGATTCTGACAGGTTAGTAATAACGTACTAAGTTTGTAGCTGCTGTAAACAAGAACAGAAGTTGTTTTTATAAATATCTTTTTCTTCTTTTTTTCTGTACTTTCTATCTTCCCTTTGTTCTCACTTTCTTATGTTTATGTTTTATTGTTTAAAAATCTTTAATAAAAATTGTATTTTAAAAGGTATTACAGAAAGCTGCATTAGCTGCACAAGATATACTGTAGATCAGAGCCTGATCAATTGGAACAAGACGGTCCAAATTTGCTGGGCAATAGAACTTAATTTAGAAAAATTGTATCAACGTCCTTTCAGATATTGTGGAGAAATCTTTTTTATTCCAACTTTGCAAGTTGTACTTCCTAAACATGTATCATTATAATTAAAAAAGCTCTAGGGAAATAAAGTACCAAACATTTCCTGTAACAGCTCTTTAAAAATATATGGGATGAGTGGGTTGATCCTGAAAATCTTTGAAAGTGCAGTACTCTGCATGACCCCTTTGTGCATTAAGCAAAGTAGGTAGAACCCTTTTTGGTCTTGATAACATTTGCTTTAGAAATCCTCTTTAATATGTGATATGTCGCCACAATGTAAAAAATATGTTGAGACTCAAGTAAAAGTGCAGAGAAGACCAACAAATAAGATTAGGGGACTGGGGGCTAAAACATATGAAGAACAGTTGCAGGAACTGGGCATGGCTAGTTTAGTGAAGAGAAGGACCAGGGGAGACATGATAGCAAGGTTCCAATGTTTGAGGGGCTGTCACAGAGAGGCCCCTTCATGGATTACTGCCTTGTCGTGGCGAAGGGGCTTGCGTAATTCAATGAAGCTATGAGCTATGCCATGCAGGGCCACCCAAGACGCAGAGAGTTCTGACAAAATGTGATCCACTGGAGAAGGAAATGGCAACCCACTTCAGTATCTTTGCCATGAAAACCCTATGGACAGTACCAAAAGGCAAAATGATATGACGCTGGAAGATGAGCCCCTCAGGTCGGAAGGCGTCCAATATGCTACTGGGGAAGAGCAGAGGACTAGTACTAGTAGTGCCAGAAAGAATGAAGCGACTGGGCCAAAGCCGAAAGGACGCTCAGCTGTGGATGTGTCTGGTGGTGAAAGGAAAGTCCGATGCTGTAAAGATTTTCTCTCCATAGAAACCTGGAATGTAAGATCCATGAATCAAGGAAAGCTGGACGTGGTCAAACAAGAGATGACCAGACTGAACATCGACATCTTAGGAATCAGCGAACTAAAATGGACAGGAATGGGTGAATTTAATTCAGATGACCATCAGGTATACTACAGCGGGCAAGAATCCCTCAGAAGAAATGGAGTAGCCTTCATAGTCAATAAAAAAGTACGAAAAGCAATACTGGGATACAATCCTCAAAATGACAGAAAAATCTCAGTTCGAATCCAAGGCAAACCATTCAATATCACAGTAGTCCAGGTCTATGCCTCAACCACCAGTGCTGAAGAGGATGAAATTGACCAGTTCTATGAAGCCCTACAGCACCTTATAGAACTAACACCAAAAAATGATGTCTTTATCATCATGGGGGATTGGAATGCTAAAGTAGGAAGCCAAAAGATAACTGGAATAACAGGCAAGTTTGGCCTTGGAGTACAAAATGAAGCAGAGCACAGGCTGATAGAATTTTGTCAAGAGAATACGATGGTCATAGGAAACACTCTTTTCCAACAACCCAAGAGACGGCTCAACACATGGACATCACCAGACAGTCAACACAGAAATCAGATTGACTATGTGCTCTGCAGCCAAAGATGGAGAACCTCTATGCAGTCAGTAAAAACAAGGCCAGGAGCTGACTGTGGCTGAGACCATGAGGTTCTCATTGCAAAGTTTAGGCTTAAACTGAAGAAAGTAGGATAAAGCACTAGGCCACACAGGTATGAATTAAATCATATCCCTGTTGAATATACAGTAGAGGTGACAAATAGATTTAAGGAATTAGATCTGATAGACAGAGTGCCTGAAGAACTATGGAAAGAGGTTAACAGCATTGTACAACAGGTAGCAACTAAAACCATCCCAGAGAAAAAGAAATGCAAGAAAGCAAAATGGCTGTCTGAGGAAGCTTTGCAAATAGCTGAGAAAAGGAGGGAAGCGAAAGGCAAGAGAGAAAAAGAAAAATATGCCCAATTGAATGCAGAATTCCAGAGAATAGCTAGAAGAGATAAGAATGCCTTTTTAAATGAACAGTGCAAAGAAACAAAAGAAAACAATAGAGTAGGGAGGACCAGAGATCTTTTCAAGAAAATTGGACAGATGAAGGGAAAGTTTAATGCAAAAATGGGCATGATAAAGGACCAAAATGGCAGGGACCTAACAGAGGCAGAAGAGATTAAGAAGAGGTGGCAAAATTACACAGAAGAACTATACAAGAATAAGCTTAACGTCCCTGATAATCACAATGTGGTGGTCACTGACCTCGAGCCAGACATCCTAGAATGTGAAGTGAAGTGGGCCTTAGAAAAGCTGAGCAACAACAAAGCTAGTGGAGGTGACAGTATTCCAGCTGAGCTATTCAAAATCTTAAAAGATGATGCAATAAAAGTGCTACACTCAATTTGCCAGCAAATTTGGAAAACTCAACAGTGGCCACAGGATTGGAAAAGATCAGTTTACATTCCAATTCCAAAGAAAGGCAGTGCCAAAGAATGTTCAAACTATCACACCATTGCACTCATATCTCATGCTAGTAAAGTTAGGCTTAAAATCCTACAAGCTAGACTCCAGCAGAATGTGGAGTCAAGGCTATGGTCTTCCCAGTTGCAATGTATGGCAGTGAAAGTTGGACCATAAAAAAGGCTGAGCGCCAAAGAATTGAGGCCTTTGAACTATGGTGCTGGAGAAGACTCATGCGAGTCCCTTGGACTGCAAGGCAATGAAACCGGTCAGTCCTAGAGGAGATCAACCTTGACTGCTCTTTAGAAGGCCAGATCCTGAAGCTAAAACTCAAATACTTTGGCCACCTAATGAGAAGGAAGGACTCACTGGAGAAGAGCCTAATGCTGGGAAAGATTGAGGGCAAGAGAAGAAGGGGATTACAGAGAATGAGGTGGCTGGATGGAGTCACTGAAGCAGTAAGTGTGAGCTTAAATGGACTCCAGAAGTTGGTAGAGGACAGGAAGGCCTGGAGGAACGTTGTCCATAGGGTCGCGATGTGTTGGACACGACTTCGCAGCTGACAACAACACAGAGAGGAGGGGGTCAACCTATTTTCCAAAGCACCAGAAGGCCTAATAACTGATCAAGGAGAGATTCAACGTAGAAATAAGGAGAAATTTCCTGACAGTGAGAACAACCTGCCTCCAGAAGTTGTGAATACTCCAACACTGTAGGTTTTAAAGAAAAAATTTGACAACCATTTGTTTGAAATGATATAGGGCTTCCTGCCTAACCAGGGGGTTGGAGTAAAAGACCTCCAAGGTTCCTTCCAAATCTGTTAGTCTGTTATGTGCCCAACCTGAAAAATGCCCCCCATGATAAAAAAAAATAACATTTGTTAGTATCTGTGCACTCATGCCTTCAACGCCCATTAAATAGCTGCCCTCTATTCAGAAAGGAAAAATAGTGTTTCTTTTGATCTTCCCTATCTTTTTTAAATTATCCCCCATCTGGAAATAACACAAACATTACTTATGATAAGAGCCATTTTTGCTGCAAATTTAATCATGTTTGTTTAAAAAATATGATCAAATATCTTAATGGATGAAGCTCAAAAAACTCATACCGATTTACTTAAAATGTACCTCATTTCATTTCTGCACTGTTTTCTTATATATTTGATCCTGTTTCCAGTAAAAAGCAAAAACTTCATGGGCCTTGTATGAGGCCAAATTGTGATGGAAAATAGATTGAAACCCACTGCACCAGTTTCTGTGCAATTTGTGTTGTTTCATCTTGCTTCACCAATGGATAATGTTCTGAGGTTATTTTTTGCAAACACTCTCCCATTTTGAGGAACAATGTGCACTCTGTGTATTAGCCAAATGCCTGAATAAGAAAACTAAGTCCAGTGAGCAAAGCCTTTACAGAGTGTAGTATACTTCTTCCAGATGTAAAATGAGCCCACAAGAGTTAAAGGAATAGGAAAACATTTCCCTTTTTCTTTAAAAATCCAACTGTTGAAATAACATATTCCATATTGTACTATACATTTTTGAGGTTAAATGTATTATTTAGTTGCATCTGCTATTCATATTTGTTGAATAAAAATGGAGCAGGTATCGCTAGTGTATGTCACATAAGCTAAATAATAACTTTGTACTGGTTAAAACTAAAAAAAAAGACATGTGATACCTCCTTCTCAGATCTTGGGTAGAAGGAAATTACAAGACTTCCTCAGTGTAATTCTTGGGATACTGAGAAATAAAGCATATGACTTGAGCTCTTATCCCCCAGAATGACTTATAGTGACCAGAGAAGTAATTGTAGATCTGAAAAAGTCTTCTAGTTGGTAGTTTCAGACTATTATGAATTTTCATAACTAAACAGGCTTTTTCATTTGCTTCAGTGATAATTTGAAGACACATACTGCTGTACCATTTACCAGCAGATGTTGCTGTTAAAACATTCAAAGACTTAGCACATCAATCTCAGAATATACACTTTCTATAAAATAATTTTTTGAAAAAAACATTTATAATTTCATCAGAAAGATCTGGCTATCCACAGGAGGATGACATACTAGCTTTATTTAGCTGAGTAAATAATAAGTAATAATAATAAGTATTAAGTAAATAATAAGTGATATTTTCTCCCTTGTTTTTGATTGTAATGATGTTTTTAAAAATACATTAATGAGATTATGATATTTGCTTATGATGCTCAAAAGGTGAAGAGGTTTTACTTTCATTTTTATTAATATTTAATATTCTTAAAATCTATATTAATTCACCATTCCTGCATAGAGGACCAGACTGAATTAAATTGTGGACTTTATATTAAGATATAAAAATTGTATCTCTTAATCTTTGGATTATTTTAGAATTTAAGATCAACACTTTTTTAACTTCAAAATTATATTTTAAAAAATGTACTTTTGATTCAATTTTAGTGGCCAAAAACAGCTTGCCTTCAGACGTTGTGGGTGCTTCATCACTCGAGGTTTTTAAGAAGAGACTGGACAGCCACTTGTCTGAAATGATACAGGGACTCCTGCTTGAGCAGGGGGCTGGACTAGGAAACCTCCAAGGTCCCTTCCAGCTCTGTTCTGATTCTTAAAGTACATTTAACACATTTGGAAAGTGGCAGATAGATGACAGATTTAGAAGGAAAATTGAACCATTTTTTTCATTGTTTAAAATATTAATGATTATTTCGCACTTATACTTTCCATCTATTCCCTACAGTGGCGGAAAATGCTGTGAGTTTTCAGCTGTCATTGCCAGAGGACTTTGTAGGGGTACAGAAAGAGGAACTGAGGGGCCATATGAAGCCCTAGCCAGTAGGTTGCCATTCCTGATTTAGAACATTGATTATATAACAAATTAACTTAAGTAATGGAAAGTCACCTTGATAAAAATATTATTTTTTTAAAAAAAATCCTGCTGTCTGACTACAGTCTCTAAAGCACCTTGGAACATTCATCAAATGTAATAGAGCCATTAATAATGTGTTACTTTAACATTCAAACAAGAAAAACACATTTAAAAGGGGAGAAAGCAGTTAACAGAAGTCTACAGGAATGACTTGAGAGCAACAAATATCTTTTATTTATAGATAAAAATATGAATCCAGATTTACATAATTTCATCTAGTTGTGGAGCAACTAGAAACCAAATTCATAATTATTATTTTTTCTTCTGTTCAGTTGTGTCCAATTCTTGAAGACTGGACAAGTCCATGCAGTTTTCTTATCAAGGATTTTCAGAAGTGGTTTGCCAGTGTCTGCTTCTTAGGGCTGAGAAAAAGTGATTTTCCCAAGATCACCCAGCTGGCTTTGTGCCTAAGGTGAAATTAGAATTCAGTCTCCCAATTTCTAGCCTGACATCTTAATCACTACATCAAACTGATTCTCTCATAATTAATACCACAGTGCAAATCATTTGATAAATTGCAGCATAGAATCCCTTATATTTTAAATTGTCTATCAAAGGGTCATGTGCTGTTTATATCTCTGCCTCTACATCTCCAGCTTTTGAGATTTCTCATCTTTCAGTATATTGTTTCAATATCTGGATTTATTTCTCCAGAAGACAGTATAGGATAGAATTCTGGAAACATGACTACAGTATGTAAAGTTGTTTTGGACTTTGTAACAGCATTAGTGTGTTTAGTCCAATTCTGCCTACTCTGGCTTTCCAGGCTCTCAAGTGATAAGGAGGTAACTCTTTAGCACTTATCCATTCCCATTCATTCATTCATTCATTCATTCATTCATTCATTCATTCATTCATTCATGCATTCATCATATTTCTATAGTTGCTGATCTCTCAGAAGAGTGATTCTAGGCAGCCCTTTTAATTGGGCTCTATAAGTCCTAGGCCATTAATATATAATGTAATGCACTTATTCTCCCAGGGAATATTTTTTAAAAAGAAGATGTTAAGAAATATCATGAAAAACATCATACAGTACCGTCAATGGGTGCCCAGAAAATGACTCCTGCAAAGATTCATATGGATAAGAAATTTGGGGTGGCAGTTTTAACTCACCTTGTAAAAGAGCTCTTTGTATCTCTGATCTTGTAAGGAAAACACTTGGTTTTGTGGCCCCTCAGCCACATCAAGGATAACTTTTCATTTGTCCCCCCCTTGGATGTCATTCCTGCCACCCCTTCTCCCCAAGTGATAGATAACACTGTCTTATCAAGGTCAGTCAGAAATGGTCTTTTTACATATCTCATAAATTTGAGCCAGGTGCCACTGATATGAGATTAATGTAATGGCAGCTCAGCAAGCACTCAGGCTTGTCTTAATTATGCTAAGGTTGCCGGTTCACTGTTTCTCTTCATCTGTCTTTTGCTTTAGGGAACACTAAACACTCTGTCATTAGATTGTCGGTTCCACAACACTGGCCATTTGCATTTACAAAGTCATCAGCTAGCTTATGATCTAGCTTTTCTAAGAAATTAAATAAATAGAAAAAACCCAAAATGTAGTAGGGGCTGGTGAAAAAGAGAGACATACAGCAATTCATGAGATTTTGAATCTTGCTTGATCCATAGAAAAACACCTGAAGATATAATCGTGTGTGTTTTTTCCAGCAAATCTCCCAGTATTGCTTCCAGGTTTTTCTGAAAAGTTATAAAATAATGAATACAGATCAGTTTTGGTTTCTTTCCATTGAGAATTGACTGACCACCTTCAATCCTTTCTTGTGATGTCTCTCTGGCAAATTAAGAAATCATATACAGAGAGAAGATAGATGTAACATTGATAGGGAGGTGAGCTCAACCCAAGGTGAAGTTTCAGAAAAAGATTCTTCATGTTTACAAGAATGTGCTTAGGTGGTTGAACCCCTATGGATGCAGTGATACTAAACCTAAAATGAATAAATGGGCAGATAATGTTCTTAAAAACATACTAGAAAAAAAGGATGAGTGAGACATGTCTGATTGGTTTTGTCTTGTTTTGGGTGGGTAGTTTCATCATACACAAACTGAAAGGATGGAAAGAAATTAAAACTATCCTTCTAAATATTTTGTAAATACCTGTAGTTGACCATACATCTGATTTGGATTTCTCAAGTTAAGAACCCTGATTTACAAGTTGGGCATATGATACTGTATTTCACTATAATTCTGCTCACACAATGATTAACTGTAGTTAGAAAAATTCTGTTTTGAACCATGTTTTCAAGTCACATCACCAGAAAAATGTATCAGCTGACAGATTTGCACATATAACCCATTCTTCTGTATCATAATCACTACTCCCTTTTATGCAGGGCATGTCATACTGCTAGGCTTTATTTTGTACAAAGATATCTGACAGAGCCACAAATACTACATCTCAACAATGTCTAGTTAGGCCAGACTCCCGTGGGAGAACTGCAGTCTAGCTGCAATCCAATACATTATTACTAAGTGATAGGGAAAGGAAAGAAATTTATTCAGGGCGGGGATAGCATACCATATATGCAAGACCTTTGAAAAGTACATCAGTCTTTCCACTGGCTTTGCCGTGGACCAAATGAGAAGGGCCAACAATACACTTCTATTATCCTGTTGTCTTTCTCAGCCCTTCAGTCTGTTTAGAGTTGCTTCATGAAGGATGGCAGAATGGCAGCTACTGCCTGCCAGACAGCCATGCTCTTGAAAAATGCAAGAGGTCTCAGTCTTTTCAAAGTTTGCTAACAAAGACAAATGGTCTGATGAAGAGGTAACCAGAATAATTGAACTGTTGTTAGTATTCAACAGATAGTTGCTGATTTGTCACAAGATCCTTATACTTCAGATCCCAGCTGAAATTCCTTTATGTTGGTGTGCCAAACAGAAAAAGGGGAGAAAAACAATAGCACATTAATGGTATAATTCCAGAATGGATTTTTGAATACATCTTAATGTAGAGGAAAAAAAAATCTTTCTTGCAGTATTTTAGCATTAGAGAACTCTTTAAAATATTCCTCTTGCATCAAGTTACCCATATAGCTAGTTTTATCTTTTCCCCATCCGGGCAGCTATAGAGATTCTGGGAGAAAATTAGGAGACATCCCCTCTTTTAGTATGCCCTAACTTTGTACTTGTCATCAGATGTGTCAATTTCAACACATTGACCATTGTGAGGGCTTTTTTAGTACTATAGTGTTGGATCCTCATCATGGAGGAAATATGACTGCCCTTTCCCCCCCTGTTGTCTAATCTCAGATGACATCTTAAGTGCTGAACTCAGAATAAAACTTCTTTCAAATTAATTGCATTAAATTGTGTTAAGTTTATTAATACACACATTGGCTACACACACGTGTGGTATAATATGAAATTCTTTAAAATGTTTTGTTTTCTTATACTGTATCATTGTGTGCATAGCTCTGAACTCCCCAGAGAGGAAGAATCATAAACAGATACAGTCAGTATTAATATAATAATAATAATAATAATAATAATAATAATAATAATAATAATAATAATAATAATAATAATAATAATAATAATAATAATATCGATAAGAAAGACAAAAAAATCTGGATATTGGACGTGGCAGTTCCTGGAGACAGAAGAATAGATGATAATGAACTGGAGAAGATAACAAAATACAAAGACCTACAAATAGAAATAGAAAGACTGTGGCAAAGGCAAGCAAGGGTAGTACCAATAGTAATAGGCGCCTTGGGTGCAATCCCAAAACAACTGGAGCACCACTTGAACACCATTGGCATTGACAAATTCGCCATTAGTCAATTGCAAAAGGCAGCCTTACTAGGAACTGCTTCCATCCTGTGACGATATCTATAATACCATCAAACATCCACATCTGCCAATCCCAGGTCCTTGATAATATGCTGATGATACCCAGCTATTCATCTCCACCCCGAACCAACCCAGTGATGCCCTCAATGTGATGTCCCGTTGCCTGGAAACGGTACAGATTTGGATGGGAGAAAAGAGGCTTCGACTCAACCCGGCCAAGACTGAGTGGCTGTACATACCGTCATCTTGTTTAGTCCAAGAGGTTCCATCTTTGACTATAGGAGGAGAGATGTTACCTCCCATTGATAGAGCACGCAATCTGGGCGTCCTCCTAGATTCACGGCTCAGTTTTGAAGATCATATTGGAGTCGTGGCTAGGGGGGCATTTGCACAGATTCGCCTTATATACCAATTGCGCCCCTTTTTGGACTGAGATGCCCTACGTACAGTCACCCACGCACTCGTTACCTCCTGTATAGATTACTGTAATGCTCTCTACATGGGGCTGCCCTTGAAGACCACCCGGAGGCTTCAGCTGGTGCAGAATGCAGCTGCACGGGTTGTGATGGGAGCACCCCGATACTCCCATATTACACCCCTCCTGCGTGAGCTGCATTGGCTACCGGTTGCCCTCCGGGTGAGATTTAAGGTGCTGGTACTTACCTTTAAAGCCCTACATGGCTTAGGTCCGGGATACTTGCAGGACCATCTGCTGCCGGGAACAAATTCCCATCGTCCAGTATGCTCACACAGAGAAGGCCTCCTCAGGGTACCGTCAGCTAGGCAATGTCGGCTGGCGAACCCCAGGGGGAGGGCCTTCTCTGTGGGAGCGCCAGCCCTATGGAATCAGCTCCCCCCTGAGCTTCGGATGGCCCAAAATCTCCAATCCTTTCGCCGCGGCCTCAAAACACTCCTTTTCCACCAGGCTGACCTGGACTGACAGGCATTTTAATTAATTATATTTGGAATTTTTAATTTATTTTTAGTTTTTAATTTTAATTTATTGCACAGATGATTTTCATTTTATTTTTATCCTGATTTCTGTACTTATATGTTTTGTTGTTAGCCGCCCTGAGTCCTTCGGGAGATAGGATGGGATATAAATCCCATCAATAAATAAGTAAATAAATAAATAATAAATAAGGACTTGATAGGTAGACAAAAATGCCAAATCCAGTCTGAACATCTGGATTTGTGATGATCAATAATAACAACAACAACAACAACAACAACAACAACAGCACTGCATATTTTATTCCACAGAGGGAGGAGCTGAAAAAGCTGCATGGTAAGGTCTTCCTGCATTCTAATCATCTTATGAGCTGTTTTCAACTATGCAAGTTAAAGCAAATTTAAAATTTAAATAAAATGAAATGGGAGTAGAGGGGCTGCTCTACATTTTTCTAACCTGTACAGTTTTCCTCATAGTGGGCAGCTATTTTGCAACTATTTATTTTAGAACATAAAAGCATCCTGTTTCAATGTTGCATGGTCAGCCAAGTGTTATTTAGTTGTTGTATGCTCTCTTAGAAGCCCCACCCCAGTTTATGGTGGTTTTAAAAAGATGACTTTCTTTTCACTTTTTATAAAAGGAAGTTGTGCTGAAGTGGATGCCATGTCTAGATAAGCTGTGGGGAAAAATTAGCCACTGTTTCTCAAAGAGCCTTTAAGAAAACCTACACATCGGTTTATTTTTAGGGAAAGGTTTCCATCCTGGTAATGATTAGGTAAAATCTATGTCAAAAATGTGATAAAGTTTTAATATTGGGAATTGGGAAATTCTATGGTGGGCTATCTTCACAACATGGATTTTCACTTCCCCAAACTTGCTAGATGCAGTAATACTTTCAAGAACACCTACTGGCTTTCAACAAGCACCCAGTGCACTGGCACAATACTGAGGACCAGCTGCAACTGAATTATGAGAAAGTCCACAGGGACGGTGTTGCTGAAAATGTATGGAGGAGCTCACCTGCCATCCTTAAATATGTCTTAATAGAAGTGGTTGCCACTACTTATCTGTAACGGTCAAACTATATGAAGGTGAGCCAATAGGAAAAATTCTCTGTATTGCCCAGATGGGCTTCTTCTCCAATTTTGCACCATTAAACCTTGTATAATGGTTTTATAATTAGCCCTTGAAGTCCCTAACTGTGTCTCTAATGGCAACTTGCAACTAGAGACAAATGTCCTAACAGTGGACGATAGAATATAGATGATAATATTCATGGAATAATAGAGTTGGAAGGGACATTGGAGATCTTCTGGTCTAACTACCTGCCCAAGTATGATTGCCCTAGTAATGCAGAAAACATCAGAGTTCTCCTTCTCTGTAACCACAGTATTTTACCCATACTGCATCTTCACTACCGACCTGCCTGAGTCTGTTGTTTGTGTTAACATGAAAATTTGCTCTTTTCTGTTGATTGGTAGTAATGATTAATATGATTTTCTATGGTTCTGTTTAGTCAATTATATTTATTATTATTTTGTATACAATTGTAATAAATTATAAATATTTATAAATTTATTATTTTGCTGGTAGTTTTGAGAGCCTATCTTAGCCGGGATGATTTGTGCACGGTCACTCATGCGCTCGTGTCCTCTCGTCTGGACTACTGCAACGCTCTCTACATGGGGCTGCCCTTGAGGACCACCCGGAAGCTCCAACTGGTACAGAATGCAGCCGCGAGAGTTGTGTTGGGAGTCTCCCGATACTCCCACGTTACACCGCTGCTCCGTGAGCTGCATTGGTTGCCAGTTGTCTTCCGGGTGAGGTTCAAGGTCTTGGTGATGGTTTTTAAGTCCTTACATGGCATGGGTCCGGAATACCTCGGGGACCACCTGCTGCCGGCGTCGACTCCCCTCCGCCCTGTGCGTTCCCACAGAGAGGACCTCCTCAGGGTGCCTCTGGTCAGAGAATGCCGGCTGGTGGCCCCCAGGGGGAGGGCCTTCTCTGTGGGCTTTATGGAACCAACTGCCGGTTGAGCTCCAGATGGCACCGGATCTTCGCTCCTTCCGGCGCGGGTTAAAGACCCATTTATTCGAACAAGCTGGCCTGATGGGGGAATTTTAGGGTTTTAATGTTTTTTATATTTTGATTGTTTTAATTCGGGCAATAATTTAATCCTTTTTTAACTTTTGTATTTCTATTTATATGCCCTGTTCACCGCCCTGAGTCCTTCAGGAGAAGGGCGGTATAAAAATTCAATAAAACTAAACTAAACTAAACTTAGTTCCCCAGACTAAAGGATACAACCAAAGGGTTTAAATTATAAGGAAGAAAGTTCAGCCCAGAAATCAGGATAAACATCCTGAATGTATGAGCTGTCAGCCAGTGGAGTGGAACAAAATACCATGAGAAGGGTTAATATGCTTCTGTGCTGGTGGTCTTCACAGAGAGGCTGGATAGTCCTCTCAGAAATGCTCTTCTGGATCCTCTACCAGAGCAGAGGGTTGCTTAAAATGACTTCAGAGATCTCTTCCAACTCTAGGAGTTTAGGATTCTATGAAACATGACTGTTTTGTACCTAGCAGCTAACTTCTCTGTTTCATTGTGATTTACATGAGACCACCTCAAACTTCAGTTGGTGCATAATGTAGCAGCTAAATTGATGATTATGTTGATAAAAGAATGAGTGTCAACCCATTTGGCATATTCAACAAAAGAAACTCACGTCTCTTTAGATTAACCAAAAGTGTAGCTTTATTGAAAAATCCATCTAGCCACAGCAGAAGTAAAGTCAGTTCTAGGATTTTTCCTGCAAAAACCCACATAGGTAACTTTCTTTTTCCCTATGGGCCAACCACAGTTCATAGTTCACCAACTGACTTTAGTTGTTTTGCTTTGGGAAAAGCTGTTGGCTTCAGTCAAAACATTCTTCAACACTTGGCCTTGATAGATAACAGATGGTTCACATGTATTCCATCGCCTCCCTCCATCCTTAGGAATTCATCACCCTCCTCTCATCATTTTTGACAAAGCTGGTCATGGTGCAAGGAACTTGGCTGCTCTACCCTCCTTTCCGTGGTGGAGGCAGGCCCCCAGGACTTGATGAGGCTTGCCTCCTCCAGCTGAGGGTACACCCCCTTCCCCCTGGGACCTGGGTGTCTCTCAGGCAATTTGTGGGGCTGACTTTCCTGCACAGTATGCTCCTGGAACTCCATCAGGTTGATCTCCCCACCAGCCACTCAGAACCATGCTTGCAAGTTCCACAGCATCCCTCTGGGTATGCAGTTCTGGTACAGCTCTCGATCTAGTCCCCCTCAGATGTAGGAAACATGTGTTTGGGCCAGCCAGGAAGGTGGCTAGCCAGGCTGCGAAAGTCATGGATGTACTCTGCCACCGGCCATTTTACCTGCTTAAAGGTGCTGATGTGGGGATTCAGTACACCATGCGATCCTTGAACTGCCCTTGCAGGATCTGCATAAACACATCTAGGTTGCCCAGCTCCCGCACTACAGCATACTGCAGGGACACAATCCATCTGGATATACCACCCTCCAGGTTGGATGCCACTGCACGAACCCAGGCTGCATCATCTGGATACATTCCCACATAACACTCCATGTGGTGTCATGTCTGGGCTCAGAAGTGAGCCAGTTGGCCTGAGTCCCCATCAAACTGAAATGGGAGGGGGTGTTTGCTCGTCTCTCACCATGATGTACCTGGGTGGTAGGACCATTGCTGCTGCCGGAAAAGGAGGTAGAGGGGCCTCAGCTCCTGCTTGAGCCATCAAAGTTGCTCACTGCAATGTGGGGGGAAAGATGGCAAAATCCACTGCCGCTGCTCCCTGCAAGAAGGATCCAATCATCTTGGCAGGTGATGGCACCACTGGCTACAGGAGGGGAGGGGACAGAGTAGTTCGCAACTTCACTGCCCTGTCCCAGCCATGGTTCCCTTGGCTCCCAATGCTGCCATTCTCCAGGCCTCTGAACCTCTCTTCCAGTTGTAACCGCTCCTCCACTCACCAGCCAACCCAAGAAAAAGAGACCTCCAGTGAAATCGAAGGAGAAGATACATGTGGGGCAGCAAGTCATTGAGTTTTCTCCTCATAGTTCATAGTTCACCAACTGAGTTAAGTTCTTTTGCTTTGGGAAAAGCTTTCTGCTTTGGTCAAAACATTCTTTATCACTTGGCCTAGTTAGATAACATCTCCCTGGCAACAGACGGTTCTCTTGCATTCCATAGCCTCCTTCCACCCTTAAGAATTCACCACCCTCATCCTGTCACTGTTTGGGAAAGCTGCAAGTGAAAGTAGGTACTGGCAACTATGGAATTGAGTCAGGTTTGACAATGAGTTGCCAGACAATAATTTTTCTGTGTGCTATTTACAGTCCTTATGATCTGAGGGGCTGCTTCACTCATATGAATGTGTTTTCATCTAGGAATCTGTCGCTTTCCAAATTCTATGTGGCAAGCAAATGGCAGCAGTCTTTCTTCTACAGTATGCTGCTCCCAAATCTTTTAGAAAAGTAGCCCACTCTCTTTAGCCAAGCCTTTTCATTTTGATTTTATTTATAATGAATAAATTGTTTTATGATATTTCAGTGTTATTTTTATTATTACCTGTCTTGAGTGGCCTATGGGCAGTAAAGTGGTATGTAAATAATTTTTAAAAATGGATGACATTGCCAAAATCTCAATATGTATTTCCTATTGAAAATGCCAGTTTTAAAATGTATTTGTCCTTTTTTATTATCAAAGATATTCAAATTTTTAAACAGCATTAAAGTAATATAAGTTTAGCAGCTGGAACTCAGAGCTGTCTTTCTGAAAATTTGGTACTTTGGGTGACTATACACTTTGCTAAATGCACCATTGTGAACTGTTAGATTGCATCAGAAAAGTTTTTTCTTCTCCTACTGCTAGCTTTATAAGAGGTTTTTGTTGTAGCCTACAGTATACAAAGCAATTTGCCTGAAGTACTGTATTCTATTCTCTGCAAGAGCTTCTTCCATGGAAAATTAAGTAGGGGGCTCCAATGACAAAAGTCTCCCTACCGAGTGCTGGGGTTATTTAATGTCCTTCCCTAATATGACATCTGCTTTGCTATCTTTTAGGTGTTCTGGATTTTTGTTTTGGTTATGATGTATTAGCAGCTGGGAAAACTATTGTAAATTATTCAGTATATTTAAAGTAAATCAGGAGACGAATAGACTGGCATTGGAAGGGCCAAGAACTGAAAACTGAATAGTGGAAGTCCAGTTTCAATATATGAGCTGTGGGGCTGAAGATCCAAGTCCTTGAGGTCGGCTGCATATGGAAAGGCATCTGCACTATACAATGACATGCAGATTTGATGTCATTAATCTTTTTGCAGACCCAGATGAATTCTATCAAATCTACTTGCTGACCAATTGTATTTGATTCCAATTACACTTTTAAAGCAGCCCCTTGCTGCTGTTAAATTTTGGAACCAGGCCAAGAAAGTATGTAAGGTGAGGTTGGAATAGTTGTAGCATGTGCTCATGTTCATTATAGACAGACACACTAAACTAGCATGCAGATTTGTTTCCATCAGTGTATCTCATGCAATAGTACGTCTTTTGAGGTAGTCTAGAGCAGGGGTGTCAAACTCAATTTCATTGAGGGCCGCATCAGCATTGTGGTTGTCCTCAAGGGGCCAGGTGGGTATGGCCAGGGTGGGCGTGGCCTACTGGGAGGGCGTGGCTAGAGTGCATATGGCCTACTGGGTGGGCGTGGCCAGCTCTACATCGTTCGCATCAAGGGTGCCTATGGGGGCTTGGGTAGGAGTGGGACAGATCTGAGGGTCTCTGGCAGGAGGAGGGTCTCTGGGCCAGGGCCAAGGCAGTGGGGGCCATTCCCTCACTGTATCCAGGATGGCTTCGCGGGCCACATGAAACCACTTCGCGGGCCGGATCTGGCCCCCAGGACTTGTGTTTGACATGTCTGGTCTAGAGTCTAGACTAGAAAAATGAAGTCATGCATGCTAATACTACTTTTATTATAAGGTTATAATAACAGAATGTTGCAAGTCTGAATGTGCTTCTTTCCTGCCTTTTTCTTGAGAACTAGGGACTTGTCTAAGATGCTTTTTCAGATTGCAGTTCTGTTCCAGACTTGTTTATTTTACCTGATCATTGTCTTGGTAGTGGCTCTTTTTCCTATTCCTCAAGCTCATTCTTTCTACCAATTATAGTAGTATTTTCCCACATAACACTATAATTGAGAATGGGGATGAATTAAGCTTCTGTTTAAATTGTTTTTTTCTATGATTTTTGGAATGGTAACTAAATAAACTAGTGATCTGGCTCCAATAGCCATTTATTTATTTCCATGTCTAGATTTAATTTTTAAAAAGAAAGTATGCTTATTTCTCAACCAGTGCCTCTCTTCTACAACTCAGCAGTACCTAATATAATTTTGACGTCTTTGGCTTCCACTGTATATTTGCCACTTCTACTTGTGAAAGGAAAGTTGCAGAACAATCAAAGCTACCTCCTGTTATTAAATCCTGTACCTCTGTGTCTTCTTTCTTTCAAAATGAAAGGAACATGAAGCCTAGAAGTTAAAAGGCAAATCATGGGAAATTGGGGGGGGGGAACAGCAGCTGAGTTTTCAGAAGGAGATTACTGTTTGTAAAGGTGAAGACTGCATTTAAAAATGAAAATTGCTATGGCAGCAAAAGCACACTAGAAGTCTGTTACAACTGATTAGCCTCATGACTTTCTATGTTCCAGTGATTTGTTACCTTAAGATGGAAGCAAAAAAGAAATGTTAGTTCAGTTGATGCTGCCACACTTTGCATTTAAATGCAAAACTACTATTATTCAATTCAGTGAATTAACAACCAGTTCTGTGACAAAGTCCAATAATGCCCTCTAATTAATCAGCAATTATTGTGTTAAACAATACTCTCATATATATTATGCAATTGTATTTATTACAGAAGTCCTGTATGATAGCTCAGTATAAATTTCCAGATGTTGTGGAAAGAGTTTGGCTGGAGTAAAGTTACCTGTTGACTTGATGTCAGATGTAAAATCCAAGACTTATGTTGTGGTTATAATATTTCCTTCTCTTAGCCAAAGCATGTGTTAGCAAAATGAGAATTGGGTGTTTCTTTCCAATGTCTCTAGAGTTTCTTTAGTCTCTTGCCCTAGGTTGTAGAAATGCAAACCCTTAAACTGCTGGACTACTAGTATGTATATCTATTCGTAGTGTTTTTACCAATATCAGCAAGACAGAGGGTGACTGATGAATTAAACAATTCTTTCCAGTATAAGTTTGGAAATTTATACTTTCCGTTAGATATAGAGCATCTATGTACAAGAGATTCACACCGGAATCAGCTCCAGACTTGTCCCCATATCAATTTGGGAAACAGAATTAGTTGATTTCTTGCTCTGTTCTGTCCATATGAGATAAGAGAAAAGCTGTTGTTGTTTTTTTAAAAAAAATTCTTTGAACTGTAGTGATTGTGCAAAGCTTTCTCAATAAACTTTTAAATGTTGCCCAGGGAAGTAAGCAGCTTCGATTTATTTGTGAGTGATGGCTGCAAATGTGCTTTCAGGTTTGTATGTAAAGAAATGATTATTTTATTTTTGAGAACTTCTTATTCAAGCATTTTGAAGTGTGATCAGAATTCTCCTTGACTCTACTTTTGATCTGTCTGTCTCTAGACCATAGATTACAGTAAAACACCTCTCACTAAACTATCTGTGTTTTAATTCATTATTCTATAGTGGCTAAATCAGGTGAGCTCTTTTTTTCTCTTTCAAGTTAAATTGTTATATAGTCTGTGGCTTAGTGGTTTGAGTGAAGCCACTGTGGTTTGTGAATTGTGGTTTTGTAGATTGCCGGCGGGTAACACCCAGGGGGAGGGCCTTCTCAGTGGGTGCGCCTGCCCTCTGGAACCAGCTGCCCGTGGAGCTGAGGACTGCCCCCGACCTCCGTTCATTCTGCCGGGACCTGAAGACCTGGCTCTTCGAGCTCTCTAGCCCAGGCTGAGAATTTTAATTTTAATTTTAATTTTAATTTTAATTTTAATTGGGGGCTTTTACTTTTTCAGGGACTGTTGTAATTTTTTTTAATCGTTTTTAACTTTTGTATTTCTTGTTTTAATTACCCTGTAAACCGCCCTGAGTCCTTCAGGAAAGGGCGGCATACAAATCTAATTAAATAAATAAACAAACAAACAAACAAACAAACAAATAAATAAATAAATAAATAAATAAATACAGTAAAAAGTTGTTACATACATTAAAACATACACTAAATTTTTAGCTGAGTGTATTTGAGTATGACTCAAGCATAATACCTTCAATTATAACAGGAGACATAGATCCATGTAATATATTCTGGAATTAATCAGTTCCTGTGTTTCCAATTGAACTGGAAACCAATGCAATATTAATAGTTTATATTCATATTTTGCAGTGATTTATCAATCACAGAATAAGCACTTCATTATTTTTCAGGTAAAACTATGGACAGTGCTAATTCATTCTCCTAGACTTCAACTCTCAGAATTAGTGCAGTGGGCGAAGGTCAGTATCTCATTTCCCCAATCTATTTGAGATCTGTGGTTGTAACAATTGCACAATTGCAGTTGACTGATTAGTATCTGTTAATGAAATACATTTTGGACAAAACTTGCTTTGTTAAAAAGAGATCCAGACTGGAATTAAGGAGAAATTTCCTAATAGAACAATTAAAGAATGGAACAGCTTGTCCTGCACAGTTGTGGCTGCTCCATTGCTGGAGGTTTTAAAAAAAAAGATTGCACAACCATTTGTCCTGGATAGAATAAGGTTTCCTGCCATGGCCAGGGGCTGAACTAGAAGACCTCCAAAGTCCCGTACCAGTTGTATGATTTTATGATTCTAGATCTGAGACAAAATTGCAAAACAAAGTTGTGTTATTAAGATTTAAAATTATATTGTGGCTAGAGATGTAAAACTTCTGGAAATTTTGAAGCCATGAGAAAAAAACATTTTTCCCTGTTTTTTCTGGAAATAATAGAAATTTTGGAAAAATTGAAAAAAAAAGTTCAGTGTAGTTTTACAAATTGCATGAAATGCAGTGTCATTAGGCTTGCAATAAAACAGTTAATCACCCCCCTTTTCCCTCAAAAGCAACAAAAAAGCAAGAAACCTTCAACATAAAAAACAATCAGACATGCCCCTTAGCACCAATAGTAAATAAAATTAAGAACCAATCAGCTGCTCAGAATTCAAATATAGCTCCACACAAACAGCCAATTGCATGACCAACTTAGTGTACTGGCACACAAGACATTTATGAGTTAAAGAGACTAGGATAAGAAAATCCTGCTGATGATGTTACCTAGTTTGGTAACAAAACATTCAGAAATTATATTGAAACAAGCTTGGAGAACAAACCACAGCCAAAAAAAATAAAGTTAAGGTCCACCATAGAAGGTTTACCTTTTGAGTGGTGCTTTAAAAAAAGAAAAGAAAAAGAAGACACAGCATATGCATGCAGTTTATTCTATCTCATTTTCTGAACTACTGCTATCATTTTTCGTTTCTTCTTCCTCTTTGTTATTCTTCCCATGGACCTCTAAAAACTTTAGGTTTGCACGGATTGAAACAAGCTTTTCTACCCTTTCACAGGTCAGTTTGTTTCTTGATTACCAAATTACCAAGCTTTACATATAGGCAGGAAAAATCAAAGGTACAAATACAGACTGGGCGAGACCTGGCTCAAAAACAGTAACTGTGAGAGGGATCTTGGAAGTTCTAATGGATGATCACTTGACTATGAGCCAGCAGTGTGCAGCAGCAACCAAAAAAGCTAATACAGTCCTGGGTTGTATAAACAGAGTCATAGAATCAAAATTATGCGAAGTATTAGTACTGCTTTATAAAACCCTAGTATCACAAAAAAGATGTTGAGAGTTTGGAAAAAATTCAAAGAGCAACTAAGATGATCAAAGGCCTGGAGACTAAAACATATAAAGAATGGCTGCGGGACTTGGGTTTGGCTAGTCTAAAGAAAAGAAAAAATAGGGGAGACATGATAGCAGTGTTCCAGTATCTAAGGGGCTGCCACAAGGCAGGTTGTTCACCAGAGCACTAGAGGGAAGGACGAGAAACAATGGTTGGAAACTGAGAAGCAACCCAGAACTAAGGAAAACTTCCTGACAATGAGGACAATCAACCAGTGGAATAGCTTGCCTTCAGAAATCATGGGCACTTCAAACTTGGAGATTTTTAAGAAGAGGTTAGACCAGTGATGGCAAACCTTTTAGAGACTGAGTGACCAAACCACAGCTCCAAACCCACGTATTTATCGCAAAGTGCCAGGGCTGAATCAACATTGTGGTGCCCTTGGGGGCACAGGGAGGCGTCTCTGAGTGCCGCCTCTGGCACGCAAAACCTGGGGGCACAAAAATGGACCACTGTGCTGCAAGGTGCAAAAACGGCTGCTGCAGCACTGCAGGGTGCAGATACAAGACATTGCACGATGGAAGAAAGGGGCAGGGCTAGTGAGTATCACGCAGGCACTAACCCCACCCCATTTGCAATGTGTGCATGCTCGCAGCCCCATGCGCACATGCATGCATGTAAAATGCTTCCCCTCCCTTTTCTTCCAGTCCATCAATCGACAATGGTTGATGACCTCTGCTCTACCACCTCTGCTCGAGCTTGCAAGTTGGCTGCTTTGCCTCCTTTGTGCTGGGCAGAGCTCCTGCTCCAGGCAGTGGTGGTGGCCTGATGGACCTGCTGCTGGTCGCAGTGGCACACGTGCCAGCAGAGAGGGCTCTGAGTGCCATCTCTGGCATGCGTGCCATAGGTTCGCCACCACTGGGCTAGACAATCACCTGTCTGAGATGGTATAGGTTCTCCTGCTTGAGCAGGGGGCTGGACTAGAAGACCTCCAAGGTCCCTTCCAGTTCTATTCTATTCTATTCCAGTAGATTGGGGTTGAATATAATTTTTCTTAGTTCTTTTTAATTTTGTTTCGTTTTAAAACTGCAGGAGAACGTTTCACTAGGAGAGAGAGAAAAAAAGCTAAAACAATTATTTTGTTATTGAATCTCATCCAAGGAGGAAGTGATTATTCAGATCTCTGGCTTTCATACTATATTGCCCAGTCAGATTGAACGAAGTACAGTATAATATTTGCCTATTAGGACAGATCTATTTCTACTGTATATCAACATGACCTCTATTGACCTATATCTCTGCTTTTCCTAGCAGACTGAAATTATTTTAAGGATTCTAAAAAAAAGAAATTATTTAATTACATATTTAATTACATATTTAAAGTGTTTTCTTTCTCTCAAACTACACTTAGCTAAATATATTTTGTTTCAAAATTAAAAAATTGGGATATCTTTTTTACTTGAAATCTGCACTGAAGTATTTAGAAAGTGGGACAACAAAGATATAATCTACACAACAGTCTAGCATGCCCAGAACAGGATAGTTTGTTCCAGAATTTAAAAAAAAAAATCATATCCCAGATTTATTCTAATGTCCTTGTCTCAGATATCCACAGAAACTCTATCTCATATATCTGTTTTTAGAACCCGAAAGTATATATTGGCTATAGATTAATTAATGGTGGCTGGTGCAAGTAGTATTCTTTACTTTCATAAATGTATCTCTAAGTGCAAACTGTGCATTCAAAACTGCAAGCAAACATAAAAAACAATATATTTCCATTTACTGTATTAGCTTTATCATTTAATGTTTTTTCTACCTGTCAGTAATAGATAATGAGTGATCTGCCTTAAACCAATATAAGATAAATTTCTGCATATTATTTTGATTATTCTTAGCAAATAACCATAGATTTTCTTTTATTGGTGTCATTATATATATCTATATTAAACTAAGGCAGTAACTAAAAATTTATTAATACTGCAGGTTAGTGGGATTCTGTCAGATTTCCCCCCTAAAATCGTCCATTCAAGTTTGGTTAGAAATTGTATTGTTAATGGCTGCAGCTTCATGCCACAAATAAACAGTTTATCTCTGTGGATAGCAAAGCAATTTGAGTCATTGAAGGGCCATTTTTTTAGTAGAAAAAGCTTTACATAAGTAAAAATAAATAAATAAAGTGGTCCTTAATTTCTGTCTACTCTGCTAGTCTCCTGTGTGTACTTTTCATTAAGAAATAAATGCAAAATGCTTACAAGTGTCTGTTTGGTATGTAATTTCAATTACAATTCATTTTAATGGGAGACTTCCCATTTCATACCAACACTGACCATGGGATGTCTGAGATCCAAAACCAAGGGGGGCGCAGTAGAATAGAGCTCACCCTCCCACCTTCATTCCTATCCCAGGAGGGGATATCGGTGTTCTGTTCCAGCCTACGACCGGCCCTGTTTGAATGTCAAGGACAACCCCTTTTTATAGTCAACAGGCTAGAAAAACCCAACCATATTTATTTACAAAGAAATCAAAAGTGCAAACAAGAGTTAAACCAAAAGTTCAAACAAGAGTTAAACAGGAATAACAGACCAGGACTCTAGCAGAAGATCTTCAAATGGTTGCCTTTCAGCAACCAGCACCTCCCACACCTTCCCCTTTTATCAACAGTCCCAAGGTGTGGCTTCTCATTGCCTTCTCCTCCTCTCACCGACTTGCCTCATTGCCTTTCTCTGTTCTACTCTGCTGGACTGCCTCCTGGTCCTAGTGTCCCTGAATAGATCCAGCTGTGAATCATCTACATCCAATACCTCATGCTCACACGGCTGAGTCTGATGAGGAACATGATGGGAGGGGCCAGGCTGAGAGTCCTGCAGTGCATCAGAGCCTCCCTCTGACCCCAAAGGCTCTCCAAACCTCTCCTCCTCCTACTCTTCAGAATCATCAGACTCAGCTGCCGGTATCACAGGCTGATGCTGAATCACAACAATGAGGCTCTCTGCAGCAGCTTTTTATCCGTGGGGGAAATAAAAAAATAATCTAGATGATTCTTCTTGTATATGCGTTGCATGTAAAAAAGAGATAGAACTTCAGTTTTCAGGGGTTGTAGGTAGCACTCTGATATTTTATACAGGCTGCCCTCTCCCCTCCTTCAAGATGCCTCTGTATGCCACTTCTTTGGAGCAATTATGGTTGGAGAGACTGAGGTCATCTTATGTAATCTTGGATTGCCTACTTCTGCCTGGGGACTGCAGAATTTCAAACTGCAAGTAGGGAAAATCATCATCATCATCATCATCATCATCATCATCATCATCATTATCATCATCACCTTGGGTGCAACCCCAAAACATCTGGAGCACCACTTGAACACCATTGGCATTGACAAATTCATCATTAGTCAATTGCAAAAAGCAGCCATACTAGGAACTGCTTCCATCCTGTGATGATATCTATAATACCATCAAACATCCACATCTGCCTATCCCAGGTCCTTGATAAGGACTCGATAGGTAGAGAAAAATGCCAAATCCAGTCTGAATATCTGGCTGACTATGTGAATAATAATAATAATAATAATAATAATAATAATAATAATAATAATAATAATAATAATAATAATAATAATAATAATAATAATAAAGTTGGAAGGGACCTTGGAGGTCATCTAGTCCAACCCCCTGCTCAGGCAGGAAACCCTATACAATTTCAGACAAATGGCTGTCCAGTCTCTTCTTAAAAACTTCCAGTGTTGGGGCATTCACAGCTTCTGGAGGCAGCTTGTGCCACTGATTAATTGTTCTAACTGTCAGAAAATTTCTCCTTAGTTCTAGGTTGCTTTTCTCTTTTGTTAGTTTCCATCCTTTGCTTCTTGTCCTGCCTTCAGGTTCTTTGGAGAATAGCTTGACTCCCTCTTCTTTGTGGCAGCCCCTGAGATGTTGGAACACTGCTATCATGTCTCCCCTCGTCCTTCTCGTCATTAAACTAGACATGCCCAATTCCAGCAACCATTCCTTATGTTTTAGCCTCCAGTCCCCTAATCTTCTTTGTTGCTCTTTTCTGTACTCTTTCTAGAGCAGGGGTGTCAAACTGCCAGCCCGCAGGCTGGATGCGTCATCCGGAAGCCACTCCCACCCCATTACCGGCAATAGCAAAACGTCCCAATACATTGCATGACGTCACATGACAATCATGAGTTTGACATGTCTGTTCTAGAGTCTCAACATCTTTTTTACATTGTGGTGACCAAAACTGGATGCAGTATTCCAAGAGTGGCCTTACCAAGCCATTGTAAAGTGGTACTAGTACTTTGCGTGATCTTTTTTTTTATTGAAAAGTTTTACAATAGATTTTGAATACAAAACCCCTCCCTTCCCCCTCCCCTCTCCCCAAACCTCCCCAACTCTCCCCAACTCTCCCCTCCCCTCCCCCCTCCCCGACTTCCCAGAGCTAAATACAGGGTATAAAAATACAAACAAACATAATCTAAAATATGCAAACAACAATAAAATATTAAATTCTATCGCACTTTAACTCTTAATAAAATAACTACAAGCTAATTATACATCATATAAATCCACTACTTATTCAAATGCTAAGTGAAACTTTTTAGTCCCATATTTATTCTGAATATAATCTATCCATCTCTTCCACTCCACAGTGTATCTCTGTTGCGATTGATCATTCAAATACGCTGAAATCTTTGCCATCTCGGGCAAGTTAGAAACTTTTAAAGTCCATTCTTCTATAGTCGGCAGTTCTTCCTTCTTCCAAAAGTCTCGCTGCCGTAATTAAATTCAACATCAATTTAATATCTACAACGTTGGTATCTGTGATAATACCCAATAAAAACAGTTGCGGAGAAAACTTTATCCTTTTCTTGAATATTTTTTGCATATTCCACCAAATTTTAATCCAAAAAGCTTTAACCTTTTTACAAGTCCACCATATATGAAAATACGTTGCATCTTCACAACCACACCTCCAACATTTGGGCTGGCAGTTCAGATACATACTTGCTAATTTTTTAGGATCTAAATGCCACCTATAAAACATTTTATAAAAATTCTCTCTTAAATTTTGGGCCTGTGTAAATTTTACATTTCTAACCCAGATCTTTTCCCAAGTATCCATTGTAATAACTTCTTGAAAATTCTGAGCCCACTTTATCATACAATCTTTAACAAGTTCCGTCTCTGAATCAATTTCTATCAATGCAAGATATATCCTTTTTATATGTGCTTGACCTTGATCTCTAATTTGCTTTACCAAATTTCCATCAATCATTGAAAAACCAGTTTTCTGGTCCTCTTTCCACCTAGCCTGTAGCTGCCCATACTGAAACCAGGTTTGTACAATCTTTTCTTCTTTTAAAATGTTATATGACTTTAATTGCCATACATTCCTTTCCAAACTTAAAATTTCCTTATATGTAGTCACATCATGTTTAAATCCAACATTTATATTTTCTATTGCGTGTTTAGGTATTGCTCAAATAGGTATCTTATAATTTAACTTATATCTATACTTTTTCCAGACTCGCAACAGAGCATACCTTAAAATATGTATCTTAAACACATTATCCACCTTCTTAGTAAAAGGTAAAGGTAAAGGTTCCCCCGCACATGCGTGCTAGTCGTTTCCGACTCTAGGGGCCGGTGCTCATCTCCGTTTCAAAGCCGAAGAGCCAGCGCTTGTCCAAGGACGTCTCCGTGGTCATGTGGCCGGCATGACTGGACGCCAAAGGCGCACGGAACGCTGTTACCTTCCCACCGTAGTGGTCCCTATTTTTCTACTTGCATTTTTACATGCTTTCGAACTGCTAGGTTGGCAGAAGCTGGGACGAGTAGCAGGCGCTCACTCTGCTACGCGGCACTCGGGATTCGACCCGCCAAACTGCCGACCTTCTGATCGACAAGCTCAGCGTCTTAACCCACTGAGCCACCGCGTCCCTATCCACCTTCTTATCATACAATAAATATGCATGCCATCCAAATAACAAATCATGACCCTCAAGATTTAACAATCTCGCTTGTGTCAAATTAAACCAATCACTTATCGCTGACAAAGCAGCAGCCTCATAATATAATTTAAAATTAGGCATTTTAAGACCACCTCTTTCACGCGTATCTTGCATTATCTTAAATTTAACTCGTGGCTTTTTCCCTGCCCAAACAAATTTATTAACTCCTTTTTGCCATTCCTCCAAATTTAAATCCTTTTTAAGTATAGGTATCATTTGAAATAAAAATAAAAATTTTGGCAAAACATTCATTTTCACTGCTGCAATTCTTCCCAGTAAAGATAATTGTAATTTTTTCCAACTATCTAATTCTTTTTGTACTTTTCCCCATAACTTTTCATAATTATTTTTATATAACTTCACATTTGAGGCTGACAAATATATCCCCAAATATTTAACCCTTTTAACTATTTCAAATCCTGTTAACTCTTCTAAAACAGCCTTTTGTGATACTGTCATATTTTTAGACAACATTTTAGTTTTTTGTATATTAATCTTAAATCCAGAAATTTTCCCATATTGCGTTATTATCTCCATCAATTCTACAACTGAATAATCGGGCTGAGTCAATGTAACAATCCCTCTGTATCCCTCTGTTAATGCAACCTAGCACTGTGTTGGCTTTTTTTGGCAGCTGCAGCACACTGCTGGTTCATATTTAATTGATTGTGCATGAGGACTCTGAGATCCCTCTCACTATTGAGCAAGGTACCACCTATACTATACCTGTGCATTTGGTTTTTCTTGCCTAAATGTAGAACCTTCACCATTGAATTTCATTTCCTCTTCACCATTGAATTTCATTTTGTTAGATAGCACCCAATGTTCAAGATCCTCCTGTATCTTAAGCCTATCTTCTGGAGTGTTAGCTATTCCTGCCAGCTTGGTGTTGTCTGCAAATTTGATGAATTCCCCATCTATCCCCTCATCCAAATGATTCATGAAGGTGTTGAAGAGCACTGGGGCCAGAACAGAGCCCTGGGGCACCCCACTACACACTTCCCTCCTTGTAGATACCGTTTCATTGAGGAGATGCAGTTCCATTCAAATACAATGTTCCCTTGTATTTGAAAAAATATAATCTGACATGTAACAAAAATATAAGCCATCCTCATTTAGTGACTGCCTCATATAGCGATCATTCACAATTACAATGGTGATGAAAAAGTAACTTTGTGACTAATCCTCACTTTTACAACTTTTACAGGTTTTATAAAATGAAGGAAAGCTGAAATAAGACTGTAAGCACCTTAGTATCACGTAGTGACCACTTTGCTTAATGATCGAGTTGTCGGTCCCAACTGTTGTCACTAAAAGACTACCTGTAGCATATCAAAAAATAGCTTACTTAAAAGCTTTTTTAAAAAGACAAAATAGTTAGGGTTACACATGTTAGCAACAAAAGCAGCATTTGTGTCCTTTCCATAATTGTTTTCACTGTGGGTTTCCTTGAGGCTTTATCTATATTTCACTTTCTTAGATATATCTCGGGGTATATCATTTCAGGAATTATATCAGGTTGGACTAATATTGCAACAGTTTAATGCAAATATCCTACAATGTTCAAGTTCTGAGGTTACACATATTCAGGCTAATTATGATTCCTTTGAAGATGAAAGTATGAGTCCTCCAAAAGAAGTAAGTTGATGTAATGGTTAAAGTATTGGGCTGGACCTGGAGAAATCCTGGTTGTAAGAATTGTTACATATTTATTGGTGTCTTCCCTGCTCCAGCCAGTAGTTCATATTGATCTAATTGCCAAGAGATTGGCAGGTTACTATATATATTCATTTTCTCCAGCGGCCCATATATTCACTGGCAAATTCTGCATCACTTGGGAGAAATGGCAATTGTGTATTAGGTGCATTAAAATAAAGAAAATAAAGAAAATTGTGACTTTATCAAGAATCAGTGTCACAAGACATTTTGAGAAACCACTGTTTACTCTAGAATATTGCTACCCTGAGGGTTTAGCTCAAATTGTTGATTCCTCAGAAGAACAGATTGAAGCAGCAAAATTTGCCAGAGAAGAACAGGTGGGAGAAAGTAAACAGCACAGCAAGAAAGAATAAAGAGTTTATTTCCATTTAAGAAATTGCATTAAAGAAACATACATGGAGTGCTGAGCAGGTTCTCTTTATGTTGTGATCTGCACAGGCAGTCTGTGTTGCCGTGTGCTTTGTGTGTTAATCTGTACAGTGCAGTTCTGGTTTATTTTAGGAATGGTTCGGTGTGAATTTCAACCACCAGGCTCCCAAGCAGCCACTCAGTAAATACAATAAATAGCAGTTCTTCTAGCCTAGAAGGTTATTTATGAATTTTTTATTACTGATTTTCTAATCATTGCTGGTTTTCTAATGCCAGCCCAGCAGAGGTTTTCTGTTTTGTTTTGTTCTTTAAATACTTGTAAATAACTGATACTCATTTCAACAGGGCAACACAGCAATATTGTTTATATGGGCAAGATTCTGCCTTCAGGATGCACAATTGAGCAAGACACATTCCATCATGAAGACCAGCTGGCATTGACTGAGACAGACAGACCTGCACATTTCTTATAGGCAACACCATATCCATTTCTCTGATCAGGGAGAGCACAGAAGATGGAGAGGGACAAAACTAGAGAATAGGAACCCAGTTTGGTGTGTCATTTAAAATTACAGGCTGGCCCCCTCAATCAATTTCTGTGTCTGGAAATAAAAAAAAACTGAATAAGTAGCCTAATAGGCATTAGAGATGTATCCAGTTTTGAGGCAGCATTACAATTGTAGGCATTTTTATGGGCTAGAGCAGGGTTAGGCAACCTAAAACACTCAAAGAGCCACTTGGACCCGTTTCCCACTGCAAAAACACTGGGACCTGCAAAACCCTTTTTAAAAAGAAATCTCATTTATATCCCGCCCTTCTCCGAAGACTCAGGGCGGCTTACAATTTAAAGCACAAATCAATATACTTAGCAATTTTGACATCTAAAATGAAGATAACACTGCATATATTATTTTTTACCTTTATGCTATGTATAAAAAAAACTATAGTGTGCTGCATTTATGAAATCAATGAACTGTTACAAAGAAAACAAATTTTTATTTCTGCATGCAACAAAAGCATTTTGAACTCCAAAAAAAGGGGAAAAAAGACACTGGGTCAAAGTTTACTTTCAAATAAAATACTCCAATGTCTATTTGAGTCCTCCTCATATTTATGAAATAAAAAGCCAGTGCAAATTATAAAAACTACAAACAGAAAAATAGAAAGAAAGAAAAATACACAGAGAGACAGACAGAGAGAGAAGGAAAAGAGCCTTGGTGGAGCAGTGGGCTAATGCCTCCTTAAGTAACACCAGCTGCCTGCAATTAGTGCAGGTTCGCATCCCACCAGGCTCAAGGTTGACTCAGCCTTCCATCCTTCCGAGGTAGGTAAAATGAGGACCCAGATTGTTGGGGGCAATAAGCTGACTTTGTAATAATGCCGCTTGGGGGTGTGTGTGAAAGCCCTAATAAACAGGCATATACATAGAATGAAGGCTACTGCTAAGCTTGTAAGCCGCCCTGAGTCTTCGGAGAAGGGCGGGATATAAATGGAATTAAAAAAAAAGGGAAGTGCAAATGCCTCTCTCTGTTTCTCTCTCTGTCTGCAAACTGAGAGCTGCAGGAGAAGGCTGAAAGAGCCACATGTGGCTCCAGAGCAGCAGGTTGCCGACCCGTGGGCTAGAGTAAAACATGAGCTCCATGTTATGGTATATAGCATATGCTGCTTAAAGATATGCTGTTATGGTTCTGATAAATGAGACCAGTAATAACAGAACTCCAGGGCAAGAGGTTTCCTTAAAGAACATATTTATTGGCTACAAAGTCAATAAGTGAAACAAAGACTTTGAAGTTGTTTGCAGGATTGTGGGGGTTGCCATTTTATTACAGCTTTTACTTTGGCTGGATCCATCTCCACCCCTTCACTAGAAATTCTATATCCTAAGTTATCTAGATGCATTTGATGGAACTCACATTTTGAGAGTTTAGCATAAAGCTTAGCTTTTAGCAGTTTTTTGAGTACTTCACACACTAATTTTACATGCTCTGCCATGGTCTCTGTGTAAATAAGGATGTCATCAAGGTAGACTAGGACCCCTTTATACAGGTGATCATGCAGTACTTGATTGATCAATTCCATGAATACGGCAGGGGCCACCTGAAGACCAAAAGACATAACTTTGAACTGGAAACTTCCCAGGGGGCTGTTAAAATCCATCTTCCACTCATCTCCTTTTACTCTCACTCGATAGTACACCTCTCTTAGGTCTAATTTGGTAAAAAAACTTTTCTTTTGCTAAATGCGCCAGCATATCTTTTATTAAAAGGAGGGTGTACACATTCTTCTCCATCTCGATGTCTTCCCTGAGTCTTTGTCATCCTCCCAAAGGTTAGGTAGGTTAGGTAGTTTAAAAAAATTTTGGAGTCTTGGTTTAATGTCATGGTTCTGATAGATGAGGGACGCGGTGGCTCAGTGGGTTAGGACGCTGAGCTTGTCGATCGGAAGGTCGGCAGTTTGGCGGGTCGAATCCCGAGTGCCGCGTAGCAGAGTGAGCGCCTGTTACTCGTCCCAGCTTCTGCCCACCTAGCAGTTCGAAAGCACGTAAAAATGCAAGTAGAAAAATAGGGACCACTACGGTGGGAAGGTAACAGCGTTCCGTGCGCCTTTGGCGTCTAGTCATGCCGGCCACATGACCACGGAGATGTCCTCGGACAAGCGCTGGCTCTTCGGCTATGAAACGGAGATGAGCACCGGCCCCTAGAGTCGGAAACGACTAGCACACATGTGCGGGGGAACCTTTACCTTTACCTTTACCTCTGATAGATGAGACCAGTAAAAACAGAACTCCAAGGCAAGAACTTTCCTTAAAGAATATATTTATTGGCATGGTCAAAGGTAAAATCAAGACTGGAGTTCTCTCCCAAAGGTTACAATGTTACAAAGTTAAACTTCCAGCCCCAGCACTATGTCATTAATCACATTCCCCAATAAACTACTTTGGCGAACTTTCTAATGAAAGGCTTAGCCCGCCAAAACCCAGGCAGCAATGACCTTGGTTCCCACAGGACAATTTATTGTTTAGTCTAACCTTAAAATCACTCATCCCCTCCTCCCATTACTGTGGCAACTGAAAATGAAGTGGAAATGGCTTCAGCCAAGATCGTTGCAGCATTGACATATGCAGCTTTGATGTTAGAAGAGCTATAAATGCTGTTTATAACTAGAGAGAGTTACAAACCTCTCCCACAATTTGGATTTCTTCTACTAGTTTTAGCTTTGATATATGAATTTCATTCAATAATAGTAATAATACATGTTGTTATATAATAATAAAATTCATTCCAAATTCCTAACAATTTGGAAATCTATCATTTGAAATAGATCACATCCACCTTTCATTTTTTAAGATGATCAAATAATGCTAAGTGGCAAACATAAAATGAGTAACTGTCAACTAGTCTTTTTGATTGTTATTATTAATTATATTTGTTTATTTCTGTAAACTACTTTGACCTGTGTTAACACTGGGGGTGTATATCATTCATGATAAGAAAATAAATTAGTAAGCAAATAAATTATTCAATGAAAAATCCACTAAATGAGAACATAGATAATAGTAATATTTTAATAATCAGTGGTCAGTTACAAATAGGAAAGAATCCCTGGTGGTGGCCAGTTTTCAGCAGCTGCCAAAACCCCCCTCTAATTTCTTGGGGAGGCTGTTTCATAGGAAAGGTGCCACAATTGAAAAGCAGCACCTCTGCACATCAATTCCTATTCCCCCCCCTCCTGACAACATCTCATGGAAGTGGACTATTGTCAATAAGCAAATTGGAAAGTCAGTTCTGGCTGAAGAAGTCAGTTCTAGGTGCCCAACTGCACAGGACATTATAGATTAAAACTAGTTCACTGAATTGCATTGGAAGTCAATGCAGAAAATTAATATAGGGAAGATATAATGTATTCCTGATGTTATGTGCCACCCAGTAAAGAGACTGCTTATACGGCATAAACTGTAGGTTAGTTCAAACAGTGACCAGCCCATTTCCATTTCAATACTTTTACTCTCTTGATGATAGCGTATACATTTGTTCTCTAATTCATGTGCAGGTCTTTCTATCTTGTCTTATAATGCTGAGCATGTATCTTTCCATGACTCTTTGTGCTACTCATAGCTTTTGTATTGATTATGAGGTTAGTGTCCGTGTTTCACCAGCATATATTAGATTGAAAACTTTTCTCTTCAGGCATAGGGGGAGATTGTTCTTGAAAATTATACTAAGCTTGCTAAATGACTGTGCAATTCAACTTTCTTTATTGTATCATCTTCTATTTAGATCTGTTGGCCAAGGTATATGTAGTGGTCTTCTACATCTTGTTCTTCTCCAGATATAAACATTTTCTTTTTTTAGTGAATTTATTAAACATAACCTGGCTCTTTTCCAGGTTTTTTTTTAAGCCAAATGGTTTTCTTGCTTCATGTAACTCATGAATGTGTCTTTGTAGTTCTTCCGGGTCTTGTGAGAAGAGAATGTCATCTGCATATCTTAAGTGATTTAAATAGGTGCCATTGATTTTTATTCCATCTTTTGCCCAGTCTAATTTGTGAAATACTTCTTCAAGGCAGGCTGAGAAAAGGATATTGCTTCACCTTCTTATGCACCTTGTTCTATGTTGATTTCCACTTTAAGATCATTAAAGTGGAAATTAACATAGAATGAGGTGTATGATAAGGTGATACAATATCACATATCCTTTTCTGTTTAGTTGCATCTAATTATCCTCAGAAACTACTTGGACAAATTCTTGCAGTTTTCTATCCTGGCAATTTGCTCCCTCTTTTAGTCCATAAATTAAAAAGAAACAAGAAAGAAGCCATTTGTTAACAAATGACAATAATATGACTCACAGGCAATATAGTATTCTACTTTTAAACTTTAAGTAACAATATCCTGTCTGCCGCTTAATGGTAAAAGTCAATCTGGTGTTTGTCGTATAATTACAAAAGTGGTTTCAATGAACATATCTGAACAATACCAAGCTGAACATGGGAGTGATTACTGTCCATAGAACCTGCTTCCTGCAGAGAGGTGAGCCATTCTCCCTTCTCTGTTTCTCTTTGTACCATAACAATAATCTACTGCTATAAACAAACAAAACTACATACCAGGCACTGGCCACTATTAAAATTGGGTAACAGACCATAACATTCAGAAATGAGGTCTTGCAATATTAACTGTCAACAAGGCATTTGAACAAATGCTCTTAATTTTATCGGGTGTAAAATCTTCAAAATGAGCACATGTGGTTTATCCAGAAGTCATAAAAATTAATTGAAAGTTTATGTTTATTAGATCATATGTTATATGAAGAAATACCCCACACACCACAGGGTATTGCTCCTGATGGGCAGGAGCATCATAGAAATGGCCAGCCCCAAAGTGGCTTCATCCAGTTTGATGAAATAGGATAGGAAGCAAAATTACAAGCAAACTGTCTTTCCTTTTCTTGTGGCATATCATCAAACATACTCCACAGAATTTAAATAAATGTATTGTATCTGGTACGTGTACATTTAAACTACAGACTAAACAGCTTTCCATATTAATTTGTGATCTAGTATATTTGATGCAGTAGAACTAATTGCCATAACAACACTCACAGCATGTTGAACATTGTGTTGCTGCCTCTACTTGTCATACTAGCATGTTGAATGCAGTAGCTGTACAATTCATCTTATCAAAACATTTATATTATTGACAAAGTCCTGGGCACTATTTAGAATTATATCCATGGTTACAGTTTGCCCTTAGTCAGATGCTCTAAGGGCAAATATTTAAGGTACTCTTTTTGTTGTATTCAGAACATGTATTTTCTCAGTTTATGTGAGAGGAATTGAATTCATCCAATACAATATTAGTTTTCTTTTCCACATGCCTCTTTGGTTCATCAGATCAGTTGAAATTCTTGACTGTGTTGGAAAGGAATGAGACAGTATAACCTCAGCACTAAATTACCCATCATAGTACCCACAATGAATTTATGGAAAAATTGCTTTGTTGTTGATTCTAACTGAAGGGATTATGTCCCATTTGAAATAGATAGCACTATCATTTCTGTTATGGCCTACTCTGTCCTTTCTGCAGAACTTGGATTCCTGTCAGGACCCACTTCAATCCCACATCTTAAGGAAGCAGAACTCTTGGAAACAATTTCTTCCAACAGGAACTTTTATGAAGAGTAGTTGATAGCAGACGTAATAGACAGGATCTGAGATTTCCCATGCAGAGCAATAGGTTAATTTATTTATTTATTTATTTAGTTGCATTTATATACCGCCCTATTCCCTGAGGACTCAGGGCGGTTTACAGGGAATTAAAAATCCACCATACAAAAGTTAAAAAACCAATTAAAAAATATTAAATTACCCTGTATACATTAAAACCCGAATTAAAAATTTCTCCTCAGCCTGGGCCTGAGAGCTCAAAGAGCCAGGTCTTCAGGCCCCGGCGGAATGATCGGAGGTCAGGGGCAGTCCTCAACTCCACCGGCAGCTGGTTCCAGAGGGCAGGCGCTCCCACAGAGAAGGCCCTATCCCTGGGTGTCACCCGCCGGCAATCTCTCACCGGCGGCACCCTGAGCAGACCCTCCCTGTGGGAGCGCACTGGGCGAAGGGCGTTTGATGCCGGCAGCAGGTGTTCCCTCAAATAGCCCGGACCCAGGCCATGTAGGGCTTTATAGGTAATAACCAGCACCTTGAATTTCACCCGGAGGGCAACCGGAAGCCAATGCAGCTCGCGGAGTAGAGGTGTTACATGGGAGTATCGGGAAACCCCCATTACAACTCGCGCGGCCGCATTCTGCACCAGTTGAAGCCTCCAAGTGGTCTTCAAGGGCAGCCCCATGTAGAGAGCGTTACAGTAGTCCAAACGGGAGGTCACAAGCGCATGAGTAACTGTGCGTAGGGCGTCTCGGTCCAGATAGGGACGCAACTGGCGCACCAGGCGAACCTGTGCAAAAGCCCCCCTGGTCACGGCTCCTATGTGGTCTTCAAAATTGAGCCGTGAATCCAGGAGGACGCCCAGGTTGCGAGCCCTATCAACGGGGGGTAACACCTCACCCCCCATCGTTAGAGGTGGAATAACTTGGTTAACCCGAGATGCCGATATGCACAGCCACTCAGTCTTGGCGGGATTGAGACGAAGCCTGTTTCTCCCCATCCAGACCTGAACCGCCTCCAGGCACCGGGACATCACGGAGAGGGCATCGCTGGGTTGGTTCGGGGTGGAAAGAAAAAGTTGGGTATCATCAGCGTACTGGTGATACCCCACCCCAAAACCACGAATGATCTCGCCCAGCGGCTTCATATCGATGTTGAACAGGAGAGGTGAGAGGACCGACCCCTGAGGAACTCCACAAATGAGAGACCTCGGGGTGGATCTCTGCCCTCCTGTCAACACCGACTGCGAGCGGCCCTGGAGGTAGGAGGAGAACCACCGTAAAACGGTGCCTCCCATTCCCAACCCCCTGAGACGCCGCAGCAGGATACCATGGTCGATGGTATCGAAAGCCGCTGAGAGATCTAATAGGACCAGGACAGAGGAGCAACCCCTGTCCCTAGCCCTCCAGAGATCATTCACCAGCGCGACCAATGCCGTCTCCGTGCTGTATCCGGGCCTGAAGCCCGATTGGTACAGGTCCAGATAATCAGTTTCCTCCAGGAACAGAGGGAGCTGATGCGCCACCACACTCTCAACAACCTTCGCCAGAAAGCGAAGGTTGGAGACTGGACGATAGTTGTTTAAAACAGCCGGGTCCAAAGCAGGCTTCTTGAGAAGGGGCCTCACCACCGCCTCCTTCAAGGCGGCAGGGAAGACACCCTCCTTCAAAGAAGCAGTTATTACTGCATGGAACCAGCCTCGTGTTCCCTCCCGAGCCGCATAAGCTAGCCAGGAGGGGCACGGATCCAACAAACAGGTGGTGGTGCTCAGTCTCCCCATGATCCTGTCCACATCATCAGGGGAAACAGGGTCGAACTCAGTCCAGATAACGTGCTCAAGACCGCCTGATTCCTCCACGTCAGACTCTGCCCAGTCAGAGTCCAAGCCGGTCCGGATCAGAGCGATTTTGTCCGCCAGATGATGACTAAACTCCTTGGCTCGTCCCTGCAAGGGATCCTCTCTCACCTCCTGGTTAAGGAGGGAGCGAGTCACCCTAAACAGGGCGGCCGGGCGATTATCTGCGGACGCGATAAGGGAGGCAAAGTAGTTAGACTTTGCCGTCCTTATCGCCGCAAGATAAGACCTTATAAAGGTTCTTAACTGCAATCGGTCGGATTCGGATCGGCTGGATCTCCAACCGCTCTCTAGACCTCGTCTCCGACGCTTCATCTCCCGGAGCTCCACAGAGAACCATGGGGCCCAACGGGATCTGCGCCGAGTCAGAGGTCGCGTGGGTACAACGCAGTCGAGTGCCCTGGTGGCAGCCGTTTCCCAGGCCTCCACCAGAGCATCGACTGGGCTGTGGGTAAGGGTGATAGGTATAGGCCCAAGCGCCCTCTGGAACCGGTCCGGGTCCATTAGGCGCCTGGGGCGGAACCACCTGGTCGGTTCCGCCGCCCAGCGGCGGGGGATGGCATGACGGAAAACCAGCCTCAGGAGGTGGTGATCTGACCATGACAGAGGGGTGATGGATGGAGAACCCCCTCCCAGATCATCCAACCACTGTCCAGACAGGAACACCAGGTCGAGAGTATGATCCCCCTCGTGAGTAGGGCCCTCAATAACCTGGGTCAGGCCCATGGCTGTCATGGAAGCCATGAACTCCCGAGCTAACTCCGACGACCCCCCCCAGTGATGGCAGGTTGAAGTCACCCAGGACTATAAGCCTGGGGAACTCCACCGCCAACCCTGAGAGGGTGTCGAGCAGCTCAGGCAGGGCTGTTGCCACACAGCTGGGCGCCAGGTATGTGAGCAACAAGCCCAACTGAACCCGAGGACCACATCTCAAGAGGAGGGATTCACTCCCGGCCATCTGGACAATGGTGGCCTCCCGGGGACACAAAGTCTCCCGAATAACCACTGCCACCCCACCACCCCTGCCCTGAGCCCGCGGCTGGTGCAGCACCCGGAAACCCGGAGGGCATATCTCGGTGATAGGCACCCCTCCCTCCGAGCCCAGCCAAGTTTCCGTGATGCACGCTAGATCCGCACGTTCCTCCTCGATCAGATCACGGATGAGGGGAGCTTTGTTAACTACGGATCTAGCGTTAAAATAGACCAACCTGAGCTCAGGGGCCTGATCACCCTCATCCCCGGGTAAGAGGGCGCTAACCGGAGGGTCGGAGCGCGCCACCGCTCGGAGATAGCGGGGGCGCGATCCCAGATGTTGATATGGCCCTCCGCGCAGACACCTGCTGCCGTTCCCCAAGCAAGAACCCACCCCATAGTTTGTCCGGCCAGTGTGGGACAGCCAATCCCCAGGTGTTAAGTCCATCATGGGAAAAGGGGAGATAAGATTGGCCTGTCTCTGGTTCACACGGTGATGGTCAGGTGGCTCTTCACACCTTCCTTAGAAATAAACCAGGCACTGAGGTTAGATTCCTTATTCCCTCCCTTGTTCTAGCTGACAGTTTAGGGAGAGAAAGTTTAGAGAGAGAGATAACACAGGAAGAAAATTGTGGCTCAGTGGGTTAGGACGCTGAGCTTGTCGATCAGAAGGTTGGCAGTTTGGCGGGTCAAATCCCAAGTGCCACGTAGCAGAGTGAGCGCCTGGTACTCGTCCCAGCTTCTGCCAACCTAGCAGTTTGAAAGCACATAAAAATGCAAGTAGAAAAATAGGGACCACTACGGTGGGAAGGTAACAGCATTCCGTGCGCCTTTGGCATCTAGTCATGCCGGCCACATGACCACGGAGACATCCTCGGACAAATGCTGGCTCTTCAGCTTTGAAACGGAGATGAGCACCAGCCCCTAGAGTTGGAAACGACTAGCACGCATGTGCGGGGGAACCTTTACCTAGTGCACAGAAGAAGCAAAGGCAATAAATGAAAGCAAAATGTTACATTGTAGCTGATAGAGGAAGCAGAGGCAATAACCCTGCAGGCACATCTCCCCTCCCCCTTGGGAGTATGGCAGAACCCAGGGAGAAGTGAGATTTGATTTTGGGTCAGAGGGGATAGATAGGAAATGGGTTCTGACAATTCCAGAGTATTTGTATCCTATAAGTTACTCCTCCTCCACCTTTCAGAAATGCTTGCTAAGTCTAAGATCAAGCATTCCAACTCTGATTTTGACTGAGAGGTGCCCAGAATTTGAATTTAAACATTAAGTCTCCTTTTTTTTAACTTGGCGTATACCTTTGCTCTTGTGATTTTGCAGTTTTCTGAAACAACTATATTTGTGTTCTAGTTACACACCATCCCGTTTTGAATAATCAGAATACTTTCCAGTCTCATCCTTTGCAGATATTTTTTCTTGAAGTGGATGCTCTTCACATCTTGTGGCCTTTCCACCTAATCAATTTTAAAATTCCTCTGCCACTCTTTTCATATTAAGTGCCAGCTTCTGATACTCTCTAGTTAAGATGAAACCTATCACTTTGTGTATAAACAGTCATGAGGTCCCTATGAAACAGGCCACATGTTCCTCAGGTTTTATTAGATAATTATACAGTAAAAAGAATTATTTAAATTATTTCAGTCTTTCAAGAATAATGGGAGAGTACAGTATCACAGAATCACTGAGATGGAAGAAGCCATTTTGGCTACAGAGTGTAAACCTTTGCTCAGTGCAGGAATCCAAATTAAAGCATCTCAGAAAGATGACTATATAGCTACTGCTTGAATATATTTAATGAAGCCAAATCTACTAGTATTCAGTGTGATATGTTCTTACTGTTAAAAATAACTTCTGACATTTAGTTAGAATCTACGCTTCTGTAACAAAAAGCTGTTACTCCATCTCTTGAACTCTGAATAAGAGAAAACAGTTGTGTGGCTGGCATCCTTTCAGTTAATCGAAGAGTGCCAACACACAGTATCTACCCTCAGTTATCATTCCTTAAGGCTAAAGATGTCAGTTCCTTCAATCTCTCTTAATAGGACCTATTTCTAGGCCTCTAAACATCTTTGTTGTCCTTCTCTGAACCAGTTTCAATTTCTCTGAATCATTTTGGAACTATAGTGTAGAGAAATATGGCAAGGTGAGGTGATGAAGTGAATTATTAGTATTTGTGATTTGAAAATATACTTTTCTTGAGGTAGCTCAAAATTGCATTTGCCATTTCTGTAGCCATATCACAGAGTTGGTTCATATTCATCTTGCAAACAACTACTGTTCCAGAATCATTTTCACAAATACTGTTATTAAATCAAACATCACCCATTCCATACATGCAGAGTTGATTTTTATTTGTAGCTGAATACTTTGCACTTGCCTTTGTTAAATTTCCTTATGTGGCTTTCAGGCCATATCTCTAATGTATTGAGATTGTTTTGTATTTTATTTATTTCTTCTAGAATATTAGCCATCCAATCCAATTTTGTGCTACTGATACTACCTCCACCATTTCATCCATAATGTCACTAAAAATATTGAAGGATAAAAGAACCAAGTTTAAACCTTGTATAACCAAACTTAAAACTGCTTTCCAGTTTGTTGAGGAGCCACTGATGAATAATCTTTGAGTAAAATTTTCAGGTCACCTGTATTCACTTAATTGTCATACCATCCAACCCCCATTTAACTAGCCTGCCAATTAGTAAGTCATGCCCACTGTCAAATGTTGTGATGAAGTCAAGACAGCACTTGCATATAGCATTCTTGAAATATATCATGTAAGGAAGTAACTTCAAGCTGATTCCTGGTAATTATCTCATTGTTCTCAAGGTGTTTAAAATTCAATGTTTCTGTAATCTGCTTTAGATTGATACCTGCTGTCTATTATGCAATATTTTGGATCTTTCTCTCTTTTTTGAAAATAGGGAAAACATTGGCTCTGCCCTAGTCCTAGTCATTTATTTAATTGGTTCTCCAGGATTTCTCAAAAATAATATTAAGAGTTTGGCCATATTAGCTAATTCCTTCACCATTCCTAGGATGCAATTCATCTGATTTAAAAAGGTAATTTCTAACCATATTTAACACTTTCATAGTTGAATGTTTCCCTTTCATCCTGCTCTGCACAATTCCAGGTAGGGTACATGTTTTTCTCCTTAGGGAAAATTGAATAAAAATAGGATTTCACTAGTTACTTTTTGTCTTTGTTACCTGTTAGCATTTTGCTATTTTTACTGAATAGCTGGTACACCGAACCTTTAATTTTCCTTTTGTTTTGTTATATAAAGAATCTGTATTTGTTATTCTTAGCATTCTTTGTTAGCCTCACCTTATTTTAAGCTTTTACTTTCCCAACATCAGCTGCATCATTCTGAAGAAATCAGTCTAGATTTTTATTTCATCACCTGGCTCTGTTTTTATTTCATATGTAGAATTTGCTTCCTTCTCTCTCTCTCTCTCTCTCTCTCTCTCTCTCTCTCTCTCTCTCTCTCCTACACACACTATTTATTAGTCCTTTTCAGTAGCTGCGTTGACTTCTGCTGTTCTGCCTTCTTTGCAATTGTTTGCACTTGTGCTTCTGCTGTAGTATGTTATTCTTTCAGAGCTCTCATTTGTCCTGAGCTCCTTTTCCCATTCTCCTGCCATTGAATGTTTCTTAGCATTGTTTTTAATTATTAAAACACACAATTCTGAAATCTAAGTTGCATGCTTAATTATTGTATGCTCAAGTTTAATTTCTTTTAAAATGAAGAAACCTAGCATCACATAGTTATTCTCACTAGTGTTCTGCTACTTTCACTTCCTCAATTTACTCTTCCTGGCTGATTAGTGTGAGAAACACATTCAGCTTCATAGAATTTGACAGAGTCATTAAGTGAAGCAGCTTATTGAAAAATATGTTCCTGCAAGAGCAGGTGGCTAGACAGATTTCAGCAGCATTTTATTCCCTAGACCAAAATGCAAGTCCCTCCCTTGCAATCCCATGTGACAAGGACCACAAGGCTTACACCCTATCCAGAACATCTAATTTGCCCATGTAAATCCCCTACCTGTGTCCTTCCCATGTTCCCCATTTCCTTTTGCGCTTTCTAAATTAGTTTCCCTATTAGCAGTGTGTGAATGCAGTTTTGCACAGCCCACAGGACCTGTTCTCTAGGAACCCATCTGGTTTTTTTGGAACCCATCTGCACAAGCATAAGCAGTTAGTTTCATTATTATGTGCAAGCTCTTGTGGTTAAACTGTCAGTTAGCTTGCCATAAGTTCACCATCATTGGTCTAGAGCAGGGGTGTCAAACTGCTGGCCCATAAGCCAGTTGTATCATATGGAGACTGCACCCATCCCCAGCTCTGACAATGCAAAAAACATAATATGTCGCGAGACATCATATGACATGGTAAATTTGACACCTGTGGTCTAGAGCTAGCAGTTTACCATATTCATAAAATTGCTTCAAAGCAAGTTTCCAGTGCAAAGTCCCATTCTAATAAAAATAACATAATAGACAGAACAGCAAGAGACATGAGAGGGGGAAGACACTTTCAGTTCCTTCTCTGCCTTATGTCTAGAGATTGAACGATTTTATCTTTTGCAAAAGACTGGGTCAGTCATTATAGCTGTGCACAAGCTGCTTTTAAATGAAGAATTAATCCAATTAATTGGACCTCTTATAAAAAAAGCAATTTCCGATTCTGTTCTTTGCCACTGTGATCTTATTAACATAAATTACTCCTTTACTTTGATATTAACTTCTTTTTCAATAAAACAACTCTGTGCAGTTCAATTTCAATGGATCCATTCTATCTGTGTTTATATCATAAGTTGATTAGAAAATAAATGGCTCTCGTAAATAAAGAAGCTGGTAGTTTTGTAAGTAAGTCAATAAGCTCAGAAGTGAATCCATAATGTCACCAAGTCCATGATCCAATAGCAGCAGAGGACTTTTTCTTATCCATCTTGGAATTGACAAGAAAGTATGTTTAGTAATAGCATTTGTCCTTTTCATGCAGCACAGAAATTCATGTAGAACCTTCACAGCAATTACAAAATAAGGGAAGATGAATCCAGAAGCCCACTAAGCAACTTAAGCATAACAGGATCATGGTATCTGTACAATAAAAATACTATTCCTTTCTCTTCTCAAATAGTCCTAGCTCAGAACTACATGTGCACTTATTGTGCAAGTGATAGATTTCTTTATGGGTCTTTCTTGAATTCTTCCAACATGCCCATGAATTTATTCCTTTCAGGCTCAAGGCTCAGAGAAAATTGACTGCAGAAGAGGTGCTTATTCATTAGGCCTACGTCATGTTATATTAAGCAGAAACGTTTCAGGTAAAGCCCCCTTGAGAGAGGCTGTCAGAACCTTAAATAAAGAAATGACAGAAGATTGGAGCTTGCTCTGACAAAGATAGCTGTGATCCTACCAGTGTGCACAGATATTTGGAATGCCTAGAGCACCTTAATATCTAGAATCAGCTCTGGCAAGTTGGGTACAGTTACAAACCTGTATTTAGAAATATGTTGTTTAGGTTAGTAATTATAATGCAGACAAAGTTTTAATTTTTTCTTTTCATTCCAAATCAATTCCGATATCTATGTAATCAATTAATATTTTTTTTTATTTCAAAATATGTGAAAAAATTGAATCACATCTTTTCTTATATGTGTGTATGTATTTGTGTGTGCTCGTGTATGTTACTATAAGCGTAAAAAGACCTATGCAGGTTTATATTAGGCTGCTGTAACAAAACTGTAATTTAGTACTATGTACAAGTGTTCAAAGTGACGTGGTGGCTCAGTGGGTTAGGACGCTGAGCTTGTCAATCAGATGGTCGGCAGTTTGGCGGGTCAAATCCCGAGTGCTGCATAACAGAGTGAGTGCCTGTTACTCATCCCAGCTTCTGCCAACCTAGCAGTTCGAAAGCACGTAAAAATGCAAGTAGAAAAATAGGGACCACTATGGTGGGAAGGTAACAGCGTTCCGTGCACCTTTGGCGTCTAGTCATGCCGGCCACATGACCACGGAGACATCCTCGGACAAGCGCTGGCTCTTCAGCTTTGAAACAGAGATGAACACCGGCCCCTAGAGTTGGAAATGACTAGCACACATGTGCGGGGGAACCTTTACCTTTACCTTTACAAGTGTTCAATAATAAATATTTGAGCAAAAAAGAGCAAACCTTGTGACAGGCTTGTTGGCACTGATCAATGAGACAAAGAAGAAAAGAGAAAAATACTGTGGGAAATCAGGTCTAAGCTTTTAAGGAACATATGGGAGGAGAGAGAAGGGAGTTCAAGGAGAGGGAAAGAGAGTTTCAGATGAGAAGAAAAATGATGATGAGAGCACTCAGGTATCAATGATCAGAACTGTTAGTTTGATGTGTTCAAGGTATCATTTTCCTTTCTAAATAACTGCTACTGTAATGCAGTCTGATTGTAGTATGGAATGTTTTTATATCTTTCCAAGTCCAGATTTGTCCCATGGCAGCAAACTGTAGGACTTCAGTGGGCTTATCTTCTATGTAGTAAGGGACATGTGGGCACAACGTTGGTTACAAGTGTTTGCATCTTGCTCAGGGTCACCAAGGAAATAGATGACATGCTAAAATGCTGCTGCTAGTTAATTTTAATATTTTAATTGTATTCAATTAACATTATTTGCATAATATTTGCTTAGATGTGGTAAATATTAAACTAGAGCTGGTAGATGTGGTCTGGTTTTAAAATAACTATCCTGAAAACTGAAAATTATTTAGAGAGGTTAGGTAAGATCTTGGTAGATTTTCTTGGAAATCACAAGAAGCTGTAGATTATATAAATTAGACTTTAATTTTGTAACATCTTGCAGCATATTTAATTCATTTCTGTCACCTTGATTTTTGAATTTTAAGGAAAACAATTTTTGTGATATGCTGTGTATGCACAGATTTTTTTCAGTGTGGCAGTAGTTTTCAGTCAGAGAGCCTCAATGAATTTATATCATTAGGAAGTACGGACAAAGGCATTCAATAATACCATGGAACACTTGGAATTATATTTTGAGTTCTCCTCAGATCAAATAATTCTTTTATCTGCAGTTGTGGATAAGTTACTGCAATTCTCCAATGCCTCCCAGACAAAAATAAAGTCCTACTGATCATTATGCCAGATAAATTTAATTTTACTCTAATGAATTTATTCTATATGCTAGCTACCCAAGTGGCTGGTGAAAATGTCCCATTTACATGTATAAAACCTTTCTTCTAAACAAACTATGAAATGCAGTCAAAAGATGACCTCATTATTATAATAAGTTAAAGCATTTATTATAATAAGTGCTTACAGACAAACATGTAGGGATAACTAAAAGCCTGCAAACACAGCTATGTCTTTTGCATCTACAATTAAACATTGGCCTCCCCTCCCAGCTGCTGAACAAAAGGAGTGTTTTATGTTACATGTCAATGATTTCCTATTCAAACTTGTTTTTCCAGCAAGGAAAGGCTTTCATGGGCAAACCCAAGAAACCGATGTCAGTGGCATGGATGGTTCATGTAAGAGAGTTCCTTGCGCTACTTCTTTGTAAAGAAAGTTTCTCTGAAAAGCTGCTTTTTAGAGAAACAAGAAACTGAAATGTGAAATTCTAAGAATTGTTCATGTTCAGAATCACAGTATATGTGCACAGTTGAAACTGTGACAAATGCAGATTATATGCACTCATATAATATGCATTGCTTTGCAAATTTCTGTAATGTTGCAGCAATCATCTACTTTTAGTGAGATACGAGGTTATCATTCAACAATTCTGCACTTGTACCTGCAAAACAACTGCTTTGCAAAGCTTGATTGGCTGAAGACTGATTGCACAGAAATTTACTGAATCTTGTTTTTAATTTCTGAGCTGAAAGGAAATTTCTGGAGAAAATAACATTCAATTTGTAGTATGCCTGAAGATAAGCAGATTTGTACATCTTACTAGGTAATTATCAATACTGACTGAATTCTTCCTTCAGGCAGTTAGTGATGCTAACAAAGCGGCTGCTATCAAGCCTTTGTAACTCAGTCTGACAGTGTGCTAGAGGGAGCTCTTCCAAATGAAGCCACTTTCCAACGCTCTGACTATGACAGGAGCCTTGGCTTCTCTCTGCCATAGTTAAGGGGTTTGCTTGTCTTTTTCATCCTTCCACTGACCTTTCTTGTTATTTACTATTATTCTGCAGATAGAATCCCCCCTGTTTACATGAGCTGGATATTTGGTCACTCTGCCACTTTGCTAGATAAAGGCAACGTGATGCTGGAGCAGTCTCACAAGAATAGCCATAGGACATGTCTATTTTTTTTTCTGTAGCAATGTAACTTGTTACATTCTCTCTCTCTCTCTCTCTCTCTCTCTCTCTCTCTCTCTCTCTCTCTCTCTCTCTCTGTGTGTGTGTGTGTGTGTGTGTCTTTTTCTGTTTGATTCTACTCTGTCTGCATTTGTGTCTATATGAACATTAAGAAATATATGGTGCACTGAATACACTGTGCTCTTGATCAGGATGTAGGACGACTTTCGTGAATTAGTTCTGCATCTTAATCCCCTTTCCAAGATCTTATGGGGTTTGAAAGAATAACAAAATAAAAAAGAAGAGTTAGAATACAGAGAATGCAGCACTAACCCTGTTCTCCCACCAGATCCCATATGATGCCTAGACAGAGCTATGAGCCAAAGGCCTGAACAAAGGTCAGCTAGTGAAGCCCAGGATCCAGAGAGCAGTAGAATTTAGGCCTCTCTGAGTAGTTTACAGAGTTAGCATATTGCCCCCCCCAGCAATCTGAGTCCTCATTTTACCAACTTCGGAAGGATGGAAGGCTGAGTAAATCTTGAGCCCCGTCAGGATCAAACTCCTGGCAGTAGGCAGAGTTAGGCTGCAATACTGTGTTCTAAACACTGCGCCATCAGGGCATAGATGGAAATGGAGCTCTAGAGGTAGCATGAACATATCCCACCCCTTCAAAGGAAATGAATATGGTCCTTGAAAACAAACTAGAAGCATACAGCTTGATGAACGAGAGAATTCTCCCAGCATTTGCCAATATCTGAATTGTATAAATTGAACCTTGTTTTCAAGAGTGGGTTATTAATCTTCTTTTGTACCCAGTTTGAATGTAATGTTTCTTCCCACACAGTTTATTGCTTCTAAGGTTACCTTCCCAACACACACTGGAACCCTCTTGCAGCAGCTCCTGTCCTACACTGTGAAGATGAAGGACAAAAAGAGCTTTAGAGAATATAGTAATGGGACTAATATACCCGAGTTCAGAGTCAGACATGGGATGTGAAATTCTTCCAGGCTGCCTTTTATTTCATTTTATTTTATTATTTTGTTGGTCTGTGACCGTAATAAAGATTGATTATTATTTTATTATGGCTCAAGATTTGACTTGTGCTAAAGAAGCTCTTGTGTTTTATCTCTTTCCAGTTCAATTTTTGGAGTTGAAGGAAAACTAATAAAGTCAGTTATTACAATATAATTATACATTATAATAATAGAATAAATGGAGTTATGCTATCCCTCTGGATTGTTTGATACTTTTAGTGTCTTACTATTATGTAACTTCAAAAGGGAAAAAAACAAACAAAAAACCTAAATCCACAACTTAAATGAAGCTTCCTTTATGATGAGGAAATGATTTAGCTTCATACTGAAATATTTGAAAAGTTCTTATAAAGGTCCTGACAATAGCATACAGTAATTCTCACTGGGATCAGAATATTAATTATGTGATATGGCAAGCAAATTAGTGATTTTACATGAGTTGTTGTCAACCTTGCAGAAGTGCTGAACTAAAAAATAACATCATTCTTTAGACAGCAGAGTGGCAACTGTTGTTGACCCCCAATGGCTGTGCTAAATAGGAATCATGATTCTGGAAGACTTCAGTTTGGAGGCAGTTGATGTAAAGTTCACAGTAACTTGTTTGATGTGGTCTTCATTTGTATTTCAGTATTGTTTCTAATGGGAAAATAAAGAAGCAAATGCTACGATATCTGTTTGAGATTAATGAAATTAAAGCCTGCCATATTGCAAGTAAATACTGCACTTAGCACAGTAACCTGTACCTGTAATAGTACTGAATTACACACTGGTCTATATTCTCCTTTCTAACAGCAGTTGTATTATATATAAAGTCTCCATTGAGTGATTTCATTGATATCTTCACAACCCTGCTGTTTTCTTGGCAACCCTATGGAGCAGTTTGCATTGTTTTCTTCCATGATGTTTTTTTTTATTGAAAAGTTTTAAAATACATATTTTAATAACATAAACTCCCTCCCTCGCCCTCCCCTCCCCCTTGCCCTCCCTAACCCTCCCCCCCCGACTTCCCAGAGCTGAATACAGGGTATTAACTTTACAAACTTAAGCTAAAATATGCTACCTAACTAAAAAAACATATTAAATTCTATCGCGCTTTAACTCCCCTTAAACATAACTAAATTACTAACCAATAATGAATAACTGATAATACATCATGTAAAACTAATACTTATTCAAATGCTAAATGAAACTTTTTAGTCCCATATTTATTCTGAATATATTTGATCCATCTTCTCCATTCCACAATATATCTCTGTTGCGATTGTTCTTTCAAATATGCTGAAATCTTTGCCATTTCCGCCAGGTTTGAAACTTTCAAAGTCCACTCTTCTATAGTAGGCAGTTCCTCCTTCTTCCAATATTGCACTACTAAAAGTCTTGCTGCCGTAATTAAATACATCAATTTAGTGTCTATGACAGTACAATCTGTAATAATACCCAACAGAAATAACTGTGGAGAAAACCTTATCTTTTTCTTAAATATCTTTTGCATGTTCCACCAAGCTTTAATCCAAAAAGCTTTAACTTTTTTACAAGTCCACCATATATGATAATATGTTACATCCTCACAACCACACCTCCAACATTTGGGCTGGCAGTTTGGATACATACTTGCTAATTTTTTAGGATCTAAATGCCATCTATAAAACATTTTATAAAAATTTTCTCTTAAATTTTGAGCCTGTGTAAATTTTACATTTCTGACCCATATCTTTTCCCAAGTATCCATTATTATAACCTCCTGAAAATTCTGGGCCCACTTTATCATACAATCTTTAACAAGTTCCGTTTCTGAGTCAATTTCTATCAGTGCATTATATATCCTTCTTATATGTGCTTGACCTTGATGTCTAATTTGTTTTACCAAATTTCCATCAGTTATAGAAATACCAACTTTCTGATCTTCTTTCCATCTTGCTTGTAACTGCCCATACTGGAAACAAGTGTGTACTATCTTTCCTTCTTTTAAAATATTATATGGCTTTAATTGCCATACATTCCTTTCTATCCTAAGAATTTTCTTTGTATGTAATCACATCATGTTTAAATCCCACATTTATATTTTCTATTGCATGTTTAGGTATTGCCCAAATTGGTATTTTATAATTTAACTTATGTCGATATTTTTTCCAAACTCGCAACAGAGCATACTTTAATATGTGTGTCTTAAAAACATTATCCACCTTCTTGTCATACAACAAATATGCATGCCAACCAAATAACAAATCATAACCCTCAATATTCAATAACCTCCCTTGTGTTAAATTAAACCAATCACTAATTGATGATAAAGCAGCAGCCTCATGGTATAATTTAAAATTGGACATTTTAAGACCATAACAATTCATAATTATTTTTATATTATTTTACATTTGAAGCTGAAAGATATACCCCCAAATATTTAATCTTTTTTACTATTTCGAATCCCGTTAACAACCTTTTGTTCTATGGTCATATTTTTAGACAATATTTTAGTTTTTTGTATATTTATCTTAAATACAGAAACTTTCCCATATGACGTTATTATCTCCATCAACTCTACAACTGAGTAAGTCAGTTGACTTACTGTAATAACCAGGTCATCCGCAAACGCTCTCAGTCTATAATCCTGATCTCTTATTTTAATTCCCTTAATTTTATTTGAGTCTCGTATTTTAATCAATAATATTTCCAGTGTTAAAACAAACAGCAAAGGTGACAATGGACACCCGTGTCTTGTACCCTTTTCAATATTACATGTTTCTGTCAAACTACTATTAACTATTATTCGAGCTGTTTGCTTCTGATATATTGCTCTAATAGGTTGTAAAAAAATTTCCCCAAATTCCATTTTCTCCAATGCTTTAACTAAAAATTGCCAATCCAATTGATCAAAGGCTTTTTCAGCATCCAAAAAGATCAGCGCTGCAGAGACCTGGTTATTTCTTTCCAAAAATTCCAATAAAAATCTACAATATGTCTCACATTATTCTTCATTTGTCTACCACTTATAAATCCTGTTTGGTCACTATGAATCATTTGCTGCATTACCGTCATTAATCTATTTGCTAAATTTTTTGCAAATATCTTATAATCAGTATTTAAAAGCGATATTGGCCTATAATTTTTGGTTTGGGTATGCCTTCTATTAACAATTCAATTATAACATATCTTCCTTGTTTGTCTGTTTCAATTAAATTAGCTGTTAAATTCTTCTTCACGTAAATAACTACTCCATTTTTCTTATCTGGAGGAGACACACTAAACTGTGTACCCAATCTAAAGTTTATCAAATATTTTTGATCAGCTGCTCGAATGTGCGTTTCCTGTAAACAAATAAATTCATTTTTAAATTGTTTCAAATACTGAAATACTTTCTTTCTCTTGTGCGGGGAATTTAATCCATTAACATTCCAGGTTAGAAACTTTGTCGCCATCTTTTGCGACCTGAAGCTTTTGGAGCACCTCCTGCAAAACCACCTGCATTTGCCTCTTCGGTTTCACTCCTCCCACTGCTTCACTATAAGTAGGTTCTTGAGATATGATTGTAGCTTTCTGTTGTTCTTGTTCTTGTCTCATTCGTCTAATTGCAGCCCGTGTCATTCTTTGTTCTCTAACCTCTTCTGATGGCATCTGGGACTGCTCCACTTCTGAAATTTGCTGAGATTCTTTAACCTTCTGCAAAGTAACTCCTTCAGCTCCTTGTATACTCTCCACTCGAGTCTGACACTCTCCTTCATCCTTCCTTCCTTTAAATTCTGAAGATGGCGGAGAACCTGCCTTCAATATATTAGAATAAAAATCTTATGCCTTCAAAACTGTATTAAGACGATATCTCGTGCCAGCATAATTCACCACCAAGCCTACTGGAATCTCCCATCTAAACTGAAGTTGCCGTTTCTTTAATTCATCTGCCAAAAAAGCAAATTCTTTTCTTCTCCTTAAAATTCTTGGAGGAATCTCTTTCAGAATTAAAACTTCTTGCTCAGCAACTTTAAATCTATTGTTGTAAAAGGCTTGGATAATCACATTTCTGATTGATCTCTTTGTAAAGTAAGCCACCACATCTCTAGGTAATTTTCTTTGTCTGGCAATCCAAGAGTTAACACGAAATATTTTGTCTATGTCCCCCATAATATCTTCTGCTTGACGCTCCAATACTGGTTCAAGGGCTTGTGCCAATAACTCTTTCAAATTTTCCTTAGGGTCTTCTTTCAATCCTCTAATCCTCACAGCAAACTCCATATCTCTATATTGGATCATAACTACATCATCATCAATCTTTTCCATCACATTTTCAGCTTCCAACATTTTAGCATCCAATCTCAAATTATTTTGATTCAGCTCTTCCATGCGATCATCCAGACGCTCAATACAGACTGCAAGCCCTTGAAATGCAGCTAAAATGTCTGCTCTTATTTCAGTATTCTTCTCCTCAATAAGTTCAGCTATTTGCTGGGATTGTATTTTTAAAGCATCTTGTAAATCTTTTATTGTTAATGCGGTTGTGGGTGCTGGTGCCACAGGAGGAGGCATCAAAGCCTGTAGTGAAGAATGCTGAACTGGTGAAGCACCAGCACTTCTAGGAACTTTAGTTGGTTTAGAAGCCATCTTAACACCCAGTTAATTTCTGTTGCGCACTTTCACTTTCCACACCGCTTGCAACTTTTTCTTTCAAAGTAAACAGAGTTAAAGTTCGAATACTTGCTGTTTCAATATTCTCCTGCACAGCTCTGCCTGCATCCAGGTAATCCAAAGTTAATTGTTGATTGCAGGGATGGTTGCAGCGTCCTGCTCTGCTCCAAAGCCTTGGAGCAGAGGAGTCCCCGAGTCCGGAGCTAATTCAGGCTTCGGGGGGGCTCTCACCCTTCAACCCCCAGAATTGAACTCTGGGGGTCTAGGGGAGCTCTACCCCTACCTAAACGCTCACCCCCCTCTTCTCCCGAGGAGAGGGTTTCCGAGCCGCAAAACAGCTGATCGTCGCTGTTTTAGCAGCTCCAACGGAAAACAACGGAGCTGACGGCTGGAGCGGCCGCCATCAATGGAGCCTTGCCACCCGGAAGTCCATGATGTTTTTGAAGTATCCTTCTAGTTTACAGCCTGATAGTCTCCCATCCAAGTACTAACCAGGATTAACACTATTTAACTTTCAGACCCAGGCAAGCTCAAATTTATAGAATCTGGAAGGCACCTTGAAGATTATCTACTTCCTGCTCATTGTAGAAAACTACCATTGCAACATTTATACTTGTACAAATGTATGATTAATAGCCAAACTATCTCTTCTTATGAAGGAGGTCTGACAGTAATGGAGTTTCCACCATCCCTTTGTTTAGGATGAATGCCATTTTTCAGAAATCAGTAAAATAGTTGATGCTGTACAGATAACCAGTTCTTTATTAACTATAACAATGACTATTTCTATCCCATGACTTTAAAGCTAAAAAGTTTTTAAAATTAATCTTTAAATGGTCTTTGTGGAAATAAATCAAAGGAGTGTATTTTAAGCTGTTTGGGATGTTTCACTCTATCACACATTGATAGTTGAGTGGACATGTAATTGTAATTAATATGTTAACAAGAGACTATTCAGACATGCAGAGAAAAGTGACCTTACCATGGTACCTAATGATATATATTGCTAGTCAAATGGCAGAGTAGTTATTTCCTGAAAAATGAATACATTCATTCACATGGAGATGGTTGTTTTTCCTTGATTAATTAAAATACAATTCTACAAATAATAACTTATGAATAAATCACGGGAGGCTTTTAAGAAGAGCCTGGATGCTTTTTATCTGAAATGGCTTGCTCGAGCAGGCGGTTGGACTAGAAAACCTCTAAGGTCCCTTCCAACTTGGTTATCTATGTTCTGAATGTCATGAAATAGCATGGCTTTAAACATGCGTAGAATTTTCAACTTACAGTATGAAATCATACCTTCCAAAAATTTTCAGGGCAAAGAATAATTCATAATTAAATAAAATATAAATAACCATCTATGAATATCTTGATTAAAAGTCTACTTATTGTCCATTCTGAGTGACGATGTCACTTTCTGCCTGTTGTTTCAGCCTTGCAAAAATGTTTTGGCAAATCTATGGTTTTTATATTTTCTGCATATTGTTCATTGTTTCCATCACAGGGATTTATAGTTGTTGAGTTTTATTAATAGGTTTCTTCTTTCCATTGTGTCCTGTGTGCCAGACTCTGCATAGCACATAAAAATGTCTTTGCTTATAGCCTGGTTTAAATAGACAACCGGGGATGGGGGTGGAGTTCAATGTTCTGCATTAATTGAGCAGTGGGTGAACCAGAAAGCAAAAGCAATATTGAAGTAGTGGTGCATGTAGAAGGAAGCAAGGACAGTCTTCTAATATCATATATGGGAAATAAAGTCCTCTTGAACCAAGTTGCTAATTTCTGATTATAAGTATTCATAATAATAATATTATTAATTTTATCTTATTATTGTTTTACTTATTTCCATTTTGTGGCAAAATAGTTTAGTTCAAGGAAACTAAATGAAATTAAATGAAAAACACAATAAAAGCAAATTAGTAATGCAATTATGCAATATACATATTATATCAGTAGTAATGTAATACTTTTACATTATTTAACTCCATTTGTTGCAAACAAATATGTTAGAATTTTGTGCAGAGTTTTGACCATAGAAAGGCAGATGTTTACTAGGTGCTGTTCAGTGTTCCTATATCATATCAGAGTCTGTTTTTGTGGTTCTCAAGAATTTCTTCTGTGTAAATCAGTGTCATGGTTTGTTTGTTTTTTAATTTAAAAAAAATATTTCTCTACTGGCTCTAGCTAACCTCTTTTGGATAACCAAACAGCAAGCAGGTTTGATTCTCACTTTCTGATTTTAAAGTATCATATTTCCATTTAAGGATTAATAAAATCAGAAAATCATCAGGTAAAGCAGAATGTTTTGCTTCATATATTTAAACAGATCAGAGGGATTTCTTTTTACCTTTTTTGTATTATCTTATCCTTAGATTTCTGTATTTTGAGTTTTGTTGGCCTGAAGGATTTCTTGAGATATCACATTGTCAAAAATGGGGTTAGCCAACTCTCTCTCGTCCATAGAGAGAGTTGTCCACCTTTCCAGTAGGAAGCAGAGATTACTCTTGCAGCAGCTAACATGTACAATGTTAGTTCAGTACACTATTCAGAAAAATAATATTTAAGAAGGAAAATTAAACTTTTAGAATTTGTTTCATTCTAGTATAAATAGTTTTCCATAATTGTTGAGTTTCACATTATCACAAAATATGACAAATTGCTTCAATCATGTCATAACATTTATAACAAATTTTAGAGTAAATTGTTCATTTTACTAATCAGTACCAATATTATGTACCACCTGCAAAGCACCTTATACCAGTTTTTGTTTTGTATAATATTCAGAGGAAATTCTCCAAAACCTTTTTTGAGGAATATTGCCATTAGTTAAAGGAGGAAATAAATAACCTTTTTTTTTATCCAATCTCACTACAGTACTACAATATAGGAAAAGGGATTATTTGAACTGAATGAGTGAATAGGAACATTTGCAAAATGGCTCCCATGGAAATGACTGGTCAAAGAAATGCTGATTTATCAAGAGGCAAATTAGCACTCCTAAGAAGCTCTCTACAGTAGTATTGCAATGGATTTTTGCAGCAGAGGTCTAGAAGCCTTATCAAAGAATCTTAGTTTACTAATTGTATTGAAACAGTAAATTCAGTATAGGCTCCTAGAAATCTCTTGGACAATCTTCGTTAATCTTGGATAGCAATACTTGTCTTTTAAAAAGGTACACTGGACCAGACCTCCTTAAAACAAGGAGCAATGCCAGCCTCTTCAAAAGAGTTGGTGATCAGGCCATGATTCTGAAGAAATATAACCTACACAGCTACATGCTGGTTCTTAACCTTCTTGGGGGCATGTTATTTGAGTTCCTGGCACACTGGGATTGCACTTCTATTTCAATTTGGATTCAGATCTAGTTCTGGAACCATACATTATAGTTATTGTGTAAGTGACTTGTGCCAGCAGAGGGACAAAGAAAGTGCCTATTGGATTTTTGGACTTTGGTTTGATATCATTGACCATGGTACCTTTCTGAGTAGGCTTTGTGAGTTGGAATTTGTGGAAACTTTTACTAGATCCACCTCTACCTGTGTAGATCATTTAAGAAGCTAGTGCTATGGCATGGTCCTGTGTCAATTACAAGTGATGTTGTATAATACTATGTCCTTCAAGCTCTTTATTAATACCCCTTGCTATTGTACCCCTCCTCCAATTTGTTATTTTATATACCTTTATTATTTAACATACAGTGTCCTTGTTTGATACTTTCCTCCCTATCTTTATATATAACACTAATACACTTATGTCTGTTTGTTTGTATTCTTCAATTGGGCAAAACAGTGTGACATAGGGCAACAGTTATTGAACAAGGTACCTACACAATGGGCTAACCCAGACATGTCAAACTCGCAACATCATGTGATGTCACACAATGTATTAGGACAGTTTTGGCATTGCTGGCAATGGGGTGGGTGTGGCTTCTGGATGACGCATCCGGCCTGCGGGCTGGCAGTTTGACACCCCTGGGCTAACCTACACAATGCCGGGAACCTTTCCTCTTGGGTGAATGAAAATTGGAAAAGTTGTGGACTTCCAGTTTGCCAATGCGGCCGCCATGGACACTTGAAAGATGAGCTCTGTCTTCTTTGTCCAGTTTTGCATCACTGGGGGACCCTGAAAAGGGTTGAAAGTTGCCCTGTAGGGGCAACCAGCAAGGATGGCCCTTCACTGGATTGTGGGAGAGCAGTAGCTCTCCTGCTAGAGCTGGCAAAACTCTCCAAACCGGCAGACGAAAGACCGGCCATAGAAATATGGCCCGTCACGGGATTTCCGGTGGCGACGCGACGCCGAAGACAGCCGTTTTCGGGCTGCCCGCTCCGCAGCTGTGTTTTTCCATCGTAAACAGCGCCGATCAGCTGTTTAGATGGATTTGAAGCCCCCTCCTTGGGAGAAGAGGAGGGGGTGAGGCCCCAGGTAGGGGTTGAGCTCTCCGGGGCCGCCTGAGCTGAGAGTTTGGGCGGCTGAAGGATTGAGCCCCCCCGAAGCCTGGGTTGCTCCGAGCTGCGCAGTGCCCCTGCTCCGGGATTTATGGAGCAGAGCCAGGCGTTAGCAACTACCCCTGCCAAAAGGAAATACTTTTGATTATCAAGATGCAGGCAGAGCGGTACAGGAGGTCAAGGTGATGTGGACTCTTATCTTTACTCTCTAGCTCAATGGATTTTATAGCTTTAAAGTGAAAGTGTGCAATAAGTGAAAATGGGGGAAGATGGCGGCTAAAACTTCTAAAGCTCTTCGGAGTGTGGGGTCTTCCCTGGTGCAACAGACCTCATTGCAAGCTTTGCTTCCTCCTGCACCTCCTCCGGCATTGACGCTTAAGGATTTACAAGATGCTCTTGGAAAGCATTCACAATTGATGTCTGACATGATGGATGAAAAGCTGAAAAAGTTGGAGGAGAAAATGGAGGAGAAAATGGAGAAATTGGAGAAGAAGATGGAAGAGAAGTTTAGAGCAATGAGGGTGGACATGTTGTCTATGATTGAATCTAGCTGAATGTGTGCAACAGCTGGAGGTAAAAGTGAAGGATCTCAGTCAAAAGAACTCTATATTAGAAGCAAAGGTATTAGAAAATGAAAATATAAGGGATAAAATGGACGGAGAATTGAGCCTTGCTCAGTATCATCAGATGCAGTATGCTATCAGAATCAGGGGTTTAAAGGAGAACTGTAAAGAAGATTTAAAGCAGCTGATTTCTGAGGCTCTGGAAGGGGTATTGGGCCAGCCAGCATCTGAAATTGAGGGAAATATGGACAAAATTTTTCGTGTAAATTCATGGATTGCAAGACAAAGGAAGTTACCCAGAGATGTGGTGGTCTATTTTACAAAGAGAGTAATTAGAGATGAAGTCATTCAAGCTGCTTATGATACTAAACTGGTAGTGGCTGAGCAAGAAGTCTTGGTTTTAAAAGAGATTCCTCCGAAGATTTTAAGGAGAAGGAAAGATTTTGCATTTTTAGTACAGGAACTTAAGAAATGTGATATTAAGTTTAGATGGGAGATTCCAGTTGGACTGGTGGTGACGCATGAAGGTAAAAGACATCGTCTGGTTACTGTGGCCCAGGCACGTGATTTTTATAGCAATGTGTTAAAAGCAACCCCCCTATCATTTTTGGAAGCTGTAAAGGGATACGGCGAGGGAAAGCTTCAAGATGTTGCAGACAGACAGATAGAGGACAGTGGTGTTGGAGGGGATCAAGATACAGTTTCATCGGACGTTGCAGGAGGCCAGAGGAAGACGCGTGCCGCCCTAAGAAGAGCGAGACGAGAGCAAGAGAAAGGCCAGCAGATAGTTATGGAATCTCCAAAGTGTACTTACAGTGAAGATGTGGGAGGGGCGTGGTCCAAAGAAGTTTTGGGGGTCATGACAGACGTGCTCCAAAAGTTTTGGGGCGTTAAGATTGCTGATTAAATTTTTAAATTAGAATTTTAATGGATTAAATTTATCATAGAGGAGAAAGAAAGTTTTTTTTAAATATTTAACACAATTTAAGATGGATGTTATTTGCTTGTTAGAAAAGTATATTAGGGTTATGGACTAAAAGTATGTGTTGAACTAAGAATGGGTATGCAAGCTCCTAATTAACAACAAGTTGTCTTACAGACTGCTTAAACCTTTTTTTTTTACTCTTTTTATTTGAACTCAAGGATGACTTGGAACTGCGAGACATTTGGTGTGATACATGCAAGAATTATTTTTGATTATGGTTTAGTTTGGTTGGAGATTATTAAGGTTAATAGATAGGCGCTTTTGGCGCGTAACTGAGAATTTGTTTAGAAATTAGAGAAAGGTTGGAGAATGTAAATAGTAGGTGAAAGTTTTTTTTCCTTTTTTCTTCTTTCTTTTTTTTGAAATTAATATGAATAAGGACTGGGATTAAGAAAATCTATTCTGAGTAAAGCTCTTTTTCTGTTTTTCTCTTTTTCTCTTTTACTTTATTTGTAATATTAATATTGTTTGTATTCATTTTACATGAGCTAGAGGGAGATAGAATTAATAGTTTATTGCTGATAACATAGGGGTGCTTATGTTTGTTTTTTGATTTTATACCCTGTATTAAGCTCTGGGAAGTCGGGGGGGGGAGGAGGGAATGGGGGGAAGGGATAGGGAGGGTTGGGTGGGGGTGGGGGAGGGGGGGATTAAAGTCAAAATGTATTGTAAAACTTTTTAAATAAAAAAAAAGAAATATGGCCCGTCACTAGGCTGCAGACAGCTGAAATCACACTTACCACCAGGCAACTTTAAAGCAGCATGGAACAGACTGGGTGAGATTTACCTCTCTTAAATCCTAATTATTTTTTGTACCTGCATAAGCTGCTAAAGTATTTTTCCCCCTGTGGAGAGGGAAGGGAGAGTTTAGCTCTCCCTACAGAAACAGCAGTGACCAACTACCCAGGGGAGTTTAAAACACTGAAAAAATTAACTGGATCCCAACCGGAATTTTATTTCCTAAAATCTGTGGACTAAAAGATTCTTTATTTTTTTACTCTCTACTTTCTATTTTTACTGAAGATCTGGGTTTTCCCTTATAAAATAGAAGCAAAACTGAAAAGATTAAAATAACTTTGGGATTCAAAGGAAATCTTCAATTGACAGGAGTGACATCTTGTGGCTAAACTTGATACTTCAATTTGTTATTGTTTAAAAGAGACCTGGCTGACAGCCCAGATAATAGATAAGACACATGTAACCTTGAAACATTAGCTGGGAGAAGTTCAGATGTGCTCCTTACCCAGTGGGGAAAAAATACTTTTCTTTTTGAATTTCCTGATTATAAAGCTTATAACCTAACACATTATCATGGAAGAAGATCAGGAACAGACTTTTTCTACAGGTGAGGACCAAAAACAAATTCTTTTTATGTTAAAAGCAATTCTTCAAACCCTCTTTACAGCTGGTGACGAAATAAGAGGCTTTAGAACAAAACAAGGCAGCCCGGACTTGCAAACTCAAACTCTAACTACAACCAAAGAGTCACCTATACAGAATACAGTAGAAAAAGTGGAACAATTAAATATCATGACAGAAGATTTAACTGCTCAACAAACACAGACAATGGAAAATCCAGAAAAGAAACTGACAATATGGAATAAGGAAAAGACTTTCTATATAAATCAGAAGGAACCCGAGGATCAAGAAGAACAGCCAGAAAAGAAGATAAACAGTTCAGGACAACTACATCGAAAAGAGCCTTGGTGGAGCAGTGGGCTAATGCCTCCTTAAGTAACACCAGCTGCCTGCAATTAGTGCAGGTTCGCATCCTGCCAGGCTCAAGGTTGACTCAGCCTTCCATCCTTCCGAGGTAGGTAAAATGAGGACCCAGATTGTTGGGGGCAATAAGCTGACTTTGTAATAATGCCGCTTGGGGTGTGTGTGAAAGCCCTAACAAGCAGGCATATACATAGAATGAAGGCTACTGTTAAGCTTGTAAGCTGCCCTGAGTCTTTGGAGAAGGGCGGGATATAAATGTAATAAAAATAAAATAAATAAAAATAAATAAAATAAAGAGACAACCTGTTAGATCTGCTAGTCCCCTCAAAAAAATGGTGACCAGATGGTTTTTTAAATGTCAAATAATAGATATAACAATACAATACATATCCATTTAAAATTTGGATATGATAAATATTAAATGTTAACTTTAAATATTAATCGAAAATTAAAATTGGGAAAAACTCACTAGGTTATTGATTGTCTAAAAGATTGAGTGCTAAAACAATTAAGATACATATGAATTAAAAACTTGATAAATTTAAGAAAGTTGCTTTTATTTGATTGTTAGAATAAAATTTTTGTCAATTTAAATAAGAGACAGTACATATTAAGGGGAAAAGAGAGGAAATATTTAGTATATTAGTTTGAGATTTGTACTAATGATATTTGTATGTAATTTAATTATTGTAATCCAGTTGCCAAGCTGCTTTTCAAATATGTAATTGTAACATTAGAAAACCAATAAAAAAAATTTGAAAAAAGAAAATTGGGAAAGTTGTGAGCACTTTACTACTGCTGCTGCTGCTGCTACTGCTTCAGGGCCACTTCACTGCAAGCTTTCCACAAGCAAAGTGAATGGGGGAAGTTGGCAGAAATTCTGGGGAGGGATGGGAAGGAAAGGGAGGAGAGGGGGGAGGGGAAGGAAGGATTTCTGTTGTTCTCTGTCAGTTTGCCATAAGGAAATCAGTGGGGAAGCTGGTAGAAGTCAAAAGCTGCTACTGCTACATTTGGTCATTCTGTTTAGTTAGGAAATAGCTCTGAAATGATGGTCCAATGGGTCATGAGTTGTTTACGTTAAATTATTAGTAAATTTATTAATTTCTATTTTTTCTCTAATAATTCTGGGAAAGTATCTGTTCATGTTACCATTTTATATTTTTTTTTTTATTAAAAAGTTTTAACATACATTTTATCTTTAACAGTCCCCCCTCCCCCTCCCATACCCATCCCTCCCTACCCCTCCCCCCCTCCCCCCCCCCGACTTCCCAGAGCTAAGTACAGGGTATAAAAACAAAAAAAAAACACTCATAAACATCCAAATGCTAACAACCATAAACTCTAAAATCTATCACTCTCTAGCTCATATAGGATCACTACAAACACTATTACTATTAAATATATATAAAAAAAAGAAAAAAGAAAAGAAAGGAAGACTTATTCAAATGCTACATGAAACTTTTTAGTCCCATATTTGTTCTGGATATACTCAATCCATTTTCTCCACTCCATAATGTAACGTTCTTGCGAGTGATCTTTCAAATAAGCCGAGATCTTTGCCATCTCTGCCAGGTCAGAAACCTTTAAAGTCCATTCTTCTATAGTCGGCAGTTCCTCCTTCTTCCAATATTGACCTATTAAGAGTCTTGCTGCCGTAGTTAAATTCAACATCAACTTAGTGTCCACAACCGCAGCATCTGTAATTATACCATTTTATATTTTTGTTTGTAATTGTGCATTATGCACAACTGTGCATTAATTTTAAGAAAAACAAATTTTATTTCCTGTGAATAACTCAACATACAACAGCTATACATTTGTGCATTGAAATATGATTTCTATGTTCAGGATTATTGCTTTGATTTCAAAATGGATGAATACTCATCTAGGGTTTATTTTAGAGGATTGTGAAAAAGAAAGATCTTCTTTCAGTCCTTACCTCATTATGAATACAATTCTCTTCACTATCAAATACTATATCCTGTTGTTTTACTATGTCCACCTCTACATAGTTAGAAATAGGTTCGCTCTTACATAAATGATTGGCAAAATGAAATGCACATGATGTTATTCATTTCAATAATGAATTTTGCCTTTAATTTCATTGTTGTTCTGATTGCTAATGCTTTAATTTGGGAGGGGAGTGTTTTCATTTTGGACTCACTATATAAAGTATGGCAGGGATATTTTTCGCTTTTTCTATTCTGAATGAGACAAAATAATGTGTAATATCCACCAAGAATACAGTAGAAATTGTAATACCTCACAGAATGTCAGGCTTAGTAGCATACATATATAGCTGTCAGACAGAAGTATTAAAGCTGAAGCATGTCCCATGGGATTATTTTTTCTTACTCATTACAAAAAATTATCCCTATTGAAAAATTAGTAACTAATATACCACAATGACCACACATTTACAGAGTAATCTAGTTTTTTGTCAATACCTCAGATTTCTCCATTACATTATAATCCAATCATCAGCACATCTTCAATTTTAAATGTAAGGGATTATGCAAACTTCAGTAGCACATATACTTCTTTGTTGCCATTTTTCAGAGGCAGGTCAGCTGAACGTTAGAAAGCTTAATCTTTTGCACCTCTACAATATCTTACAGGGCTTCAGTCTGACAACTGAGCAGAAATTATCTATTGTGGGGATTAAAATTGTTTCTGTTCAACTGTAAAAGCAGACATATGATGGAACTGATGTTAAAGCATGAATTGTCTAACTGCTGCACCTGCAAGAAATATAGTACGGGACACAGGAATGTGACAAAGAGATGGATGGTCCTTTAGCCATTTACCTTGATTCATCTGGAAATGGCTGGGGATTTATCATTTCCCTCCCTGAGAAATCTTCTTCAGAACTAAAGCGAGGCATCTTGTGAAGATTACCTACCCAACTTCTTGGGTGTAGCCTCCCAAATAGGCAAGCTAATAAAGTAAAAGTAGCCTCACTAGCTTGCCCCCTACTTTACACCCTTTACACTTATGACTGCACCCCCACTCATCCTAGCAATATTATTATTAAATTTGCAGATGATGCAACAGTGGTGGGGCTTATCTCCAAGGGGGATGAGTCTGCCTACCAGGATGAGGTGGAGTGATTGCTCTTGTGGTGCAGAGACAATAATAATTTGGTTCTCAATACTGCTAAGACCAAGGAGCTTATAACAGATCACAAAGAGAATAGATCAGACATTCAGCCCTTGATAATCAGTGGAGACTGTGTGGAGCGGGTGGCCAGTTTTAGGTTTCTGGGTGTTACCATAAAGGAGGACCTGACCTGGAGTGCTGATGTTATGGAGTGCTCATGCATTGGTTAAGAAGGCCTAGCAGAGATTATATTTCTTGAGATTTCTCAGGAAACAACAACTAAATGAAAAACTGGTGGTGACCTTCTACCATTGCTCCATAGGGAGCATTCTAACCTAGTGCATTTGTGTGTGGTTTGCCAACTGCACAGTAGCAGACAGGAAAGCGCTCCAGAGGGTCATTACCATTGCCCAGAGGATTACTGGCTTTCCTCCCCCCACCCCCATATGAACCTCTGTCTTAAGAAAGCTCAAAACATTCTTAAAGACTCATCTCATCCTGGACATTGTTTTTTTGAACTATTACCATTTGGCAGACGGCACAGGATAATAAAAACAAAGACAAATAGACTAAAAATAGTTTTTATCCCAGAGCTGTAACCATATTAAATACTACTGTATAGTGCAACACTGAAGTGCAATATTAGGGGCAGCACAATGGTGAATAGAATGTGAAGCATGTGTGTATATAATCTATGTTTTTATTTGTGGTTCTTACTCATGTGTAGTATGCACTGTGGACAGCACTTAATTTCATTGTGAGTTTTACAGTGACAATAAAAATATTCTAAATTCTAAATATTAAACTCCAAATATTGTAAACAAAAGCAAAAAAGAAAAAACCCCACAGAGACAGCTACATTTTGCAGTAATCCAGTTCAAGAAGAGGAGCTTCCCAGCCAGCTGGCATCCAATCTCCTCTTCTGACCTTCAGTCTTGTTCTCTTAAATCTGTCACCATTTGTTTATGTAATTTAACCAAGCTATACAGAGCAAAGTAGCCAGCAATAATGCTCCTGCAATCTGAAGTAGCAAATAATCTGAGATAAAGTTCATGTTTACTCAGACCAGTTTTTTGGACAAAGACTCAATAGAACCTTGCTACTATTTCTAGTTCTTCAAGATGCAAGACCCATCATAGGATCAAGGTTCTGCTTCTATCACAGAGTAGCTTGAAAAATATAAAAATACAAGGTACATTTCCAGGAGCTTTGTAGATGATGCCTTCGACATTTAATTATTTCATTCAGCAAACACGCTGGAATGTGACACTTGGAATTACTGCATATGTATTTTCCCTCAGTTCAGCTATTTTTCTACAAATATTTAACTATGAAAAAAGAGTAATTCCAAGTTGTAAATGGGATCCTGGCTGAATACAGTCAGTGGTGCTCCTATCCCACAAGCACCATCCTCTGTGTGTGGGGGAAGGAAAGGCTATATCTTTGTATCTGGCTGAAGCAATCAGCAGCTCAGCAATTCATTAATGTCACTGTTCATTACCCTTCATTAACAGTGGTTTTCCTCCTACAGAGACCGTTTTTTCACTCCCAAAGCCATTGGGTTTTAATTTTTCCCTTACAACCAATCGCCAATACCCAAGCAGTGCATCGTAATTTAATGGCACATATATGTTTCTTTCTGTGTGTACACGTATTTATACACAGATAAACACACAAATATTTTAAATCTCTTTCCCCCATCTTGTTTTCTGTGGTTTTTTGTAGCCTGAACAATTCATACTATTTTTCAATTTTACTAGTTTTATTGTTTTTACTGCTAGTAACGTATGCTAGTCATTGAGAGTCAGATAGTCTCTTGACCCTTATAAAATTTAGATTTAAGTTATCCATTGCTGAGTATACTTCTCTGCTTTGTCACCAATAAATGATAGCCAAAGGAGACATTATTGTAATGCCTGGGAAACCTGAAAGCTCTTAGAGTCATCATTTTATAGCCCTGATTAGTTTGAAACAGGCTGCTACAAAATTTATATGGATATTTTAAAAGTACTTTTCTGTCAAGAGTGACATTTTTCTTCCCAACCTTTCTAGATATTAGATCAGCATTAACTAGGTGACATATGGGATAAGATGAAGAAAATAAATAGTAAAATGACCCAGATTGTATTTTTAGCACAGGATATTTTTAGTTCTTTACACTTATTCTTTACAGTAAACAGAGCAACATGTGCTGGTTTAAAGAACTCTCCAAAATACCAATTATATGTTTAAAAGGAATAGTAAGAAGTTTTCAATTGCCATCTCTGATATTTCCATTAGTCTGACTGTTTTGAGGATCTACAGAAGAATTCAGTATTTCTGTATCCACGTTTTATCTTTGAAATGGCCATAATCAATCTAAATGCAAATATTTTAACACAGTGACTTTTAGAAGGTCATAAATATGAGTTAAAAGTTGCTAGCCCTTTTCCACTGTTACTCTCTAGCAGCTGTAATTTCAGCCAGGCTGTTGTCAAGAGAACAGAGCTTCCAAAACTGGTAGCTGGGGTAGGCTTATCCTCTGTGAATTTGACTAAATTGATAGCAGCACAACAATGAATTTAATAGTTTGATTTGGTGCCATATGGAGAAGAGAAAATAATTTCTCTACCCATATCATCTATGCCTTGCAAATTTTATACCTCTCCGTCATGTCCCTCTTAACCACCTTCTTTCTGAGTTGAAAGGACCCAGCCACTCTAATTTTTATTCCTCTGGGAGCTGGTTTTGCTTCCCTAATCATATTAGGTAGTCCTCAGGTACTAAACACAATAGTGATCTGCAATCTGGTTGTTAAATGAAGCAATTGCTAAATTAAATTATATCTATGTTTACCAAATATGTGAGTCTTACCAAAGTATTAATAATTGTTATCTGTTAGATCAATATTACTATACTAATAATTTATTAAATGCATATGCTGCCCAACTCTCAATAGGTCTAGGCAGTTCACAACAATAAAAAAATGTAATCAAATCAATAAAAATAAAAAAGTGAAGGGTCTCATTCTTCTGTGTCAAAGACCAACGTGAAGAACTAGGTCTTCACAGTTCTTTTAGATATGTATATTCAAAAAAAGTCTAGAAACTTTACGAAGCAGGATTTATGTTTACAGAGGCTGCATTTTTAACCTGTTGGGAAATTGGGAAATATGGAAGCAATTGGGAACTTTGAATATAAAGTTTAAGCTTGATTTGGGGGGGGGGAGGTAGGGTGGTGAGGCAATATATCTGTATCTTTCTCTCTCTCACACACATATACATATAAAGTAACTATATAATTTACTTTTGTTTCATATCCTTTATGAATTTATCTTTAGATACTGCTTTTCAATTTACCCAGAACCATCTTCCTTGATCCTGTTTAAAAACTAGATCAGGGGTGCCAAACTGGTGGCCCGTGGGCCGGATGCATCATGGCCCACCCTGGCTCCGCTAAGGCAAAAAACATCATGATATGTCACAATACATCACGTGATGCAATCAGGTTTGACACCCGTGAACTAGATATACATTGGGAGTTTGTAATTCTGTAGATGCTGATTTTGTAGAAGATCAGTCATTTCATTTGAGTTTTTTTAGTATTCTTGGTGTGGATGCTATCTGGACTCAGTAATTTATTTGTTTTTGTTATCATCATCATCATCTGTGTATACACTAGTGTAGTTACTCACTATTTACTTCAAAATTATCTCTGAGAAAATGAGTTCCATGTGCATCTGCTGTATTTCTTCAGTGCTAAAGAGAGATGCATATTGTTCATTGAGGGTCTCTGAAATTTATCTTCCTGTTCTTGTAGCCTTCTCCTCCTTCCCTATTCCTCATTTGACTATATTTAAAGGGACGTGGTGGCTCAGTGGGTTAGGACACTGAGCTTGTCGATCAGAAGGTCGGCAGTTTGGCGGGTCGAATCCCGAGTGCCGCGTAACAGAGTGAGTGCCTGTTACTTGTCCCAGCTTCTGCCAACCTAGCAGTTCAAAAGCACGTAAAAATGCAAGTAGAAAAATAGAGACCACTATGGTGGAAAGGTAACAGCGTTCCGTGCGCCTTTGGCGTCTAGTCATGCCGGCCACATGACCACGGAGACGTCCTCGGACAAACACTGGCTCTTCGGCTTTGAAACGGAGATGAGCACCAGCTCCTAGAGTTGGAAACGACTAGCATGCATGTGCGGGGGAACCTTTACCTTTAAAGAGTATCACCAAATGAATAGAATTTAATATATTGAAATGATATAATAAAATTAGCTTATTTCAGTAACAGAAGAATATTAATAACAGAATAACAGAGTTGGACGGGACTTGGATGTCTTCTAGTCCAACGCCCTGCTCAGGCTGAAAACCCAATATCATTCCAGGCAAATGACTGTCCAGTCTCTTCATAAAAACCTCCAGTGATAGAGCACCCACAACTTCTTCTTCTTCTTTTTTTTCACAGTTCCTTTAATATACCACAAACTAACCAATGAAATATAAACATTTTTTCAAGTATTTAACATTTGTTATATCAGTAATGCTTTAGGTATTATATATCGCCATACATAAATACATACACGTAAATTTGGATGCTGCTCGTCCATTTCCCCTTTCACTGTATCCACCCTCCTTCTCTCTCTTCCCTCTTCTCTACTTTCTTTCTCCCTTTCTCCTTTCTCTCCTACTTCCCTCTTCTTCCTCTCCTCTCCTCTTTCCCTCACCACTCCCCTCCCATTTCTCCCCACTTCTCCTCCTCTTTCCCTCCAACCTTCCTACTTCCTTCCCTCTCCTCTACTCTCTTCCCTCTCTCCTCTCCTTTCTTCTCTCCCATTCCTCTTCCGATACCATTCAGGGGTGATGTCCGAGCAGCTCCTCTCCCTGGATTTTCAATGTCTATATTAGATATGATAATATCTTTATCTCCTCATTTTTCTTCCATCTAAATTAGTATTAGCTGTCTTTTAAGCATATTCTCTTATTCACCCACTCATGAAATTTTCCCCAAATTTCATAATACTCTGACTCTGTCTTATCTTTAATTATCATTGTTAATCTATTCATTTCCGCACATTCCATTATTTTCCTGATCACCTCTTCTTCTGGAGGAGCTTTCAGTGCCTTCCAGTTTTGTGCAAACACAATCCTAGCTGCAGTGGTTATATGAATAATCAAATATGTGTTCTCTTTGCTATATTTCTCTGGTAAAATACCCAACAGGAATATTTCTGGTCTTAATTCTATACGTTGTTGTATCATCTTTGCTATCCATAATTTGATTATGTTCCAATAGGTTTTAGCTTCTGCACATGTCCACCACATATGATAGAAAGAGCCTGGTATTTGATGGCATTTCCAACATTTCATAGAACTGTCCTTAAACATTTTAGCTAGTTTTTCTGGAGACATATGCCATCTGTAGAACATCTTGTATATATTTTCTTTATACGCTGTCACCATTGTCAGTTTATAGTTTCTTTCCCACAATTGCTGCCATCTATCTAATTCAATTGTATATCCAAAATTTCTTGACCATTTTATCATTGACTCCTTAACTTGCTCCTCCTCTAATTCCCTATATAATAACTAGCTATACAGTTTTTTAATCCATTTTTTCTTCAGTTCCCATAAGTATTTCATCTAACTCTGTTCTCCCCAAATTAAAACCATCTATTTGAGCATCTTTTTCATATCTAGATTGTATTTGCGTTCTCATGTACCAATCCATCTTTATTCCTTGTTCCTCTAATTGTTGTTTGGTTTTCAGCTTCCCCGTATCTGTTAGTAGGTCTTTATATCTTATAATGTTTCCCATGTTAAACATATTGGGGTGTATTAATGCTTCCATCGTTGAGAGCCAATCTGGAATCCTCAAGTAATGCTTCCTCTTTATTTTCACCCAAACCATCAATAAAGAATTCCTGATATAATGTCTCTGGAGATAGCTGTGTATTCTATTTTTCCCATACCATCTCAACTGTAAATCATGTCCCTCTAATGACAATAATCTAGTATTCCTCAGTAAAATCCATTCTCTCATCCATAACATTACTGCAGCCTGGTAATATAATTCCCAATTAGGTAAGATAAACCCACCTCTGATTCTTGCATCCTGTAACATTTTTAAATTAATCCACAACTTCTGAAGGCAAGCTGTTCCACTGGTTAATTGTCCTTACCATTGGGAAATTTCTCCTTAGTTCTAAATTGCTTCTGTCCTTGATTACCCTCCTCGCTGTGGCAGCGCTTCAAATATTGGAACACTGCTATCATGTCTCCCCTGGTCCTTCTTTTCACTAGACTAGACATACCCAGTTCCTGGATCTGTTCTTCATATGTTTTTAGCCTCCAGCCCCCTAATCATCTTTGTTGCTCTTCTCTGCACTCTTTCCAAAGTCTCAACATCTTTTTTATAATATGACCAAAACTGGATGCAGTATTTTAAGTGTGATCTTACAATTATTTTGCAATTTTGTAATCTTATGTTTTTGGTATGGTAAGAAAATTCTGAAATCTGTACTTTTCCCCCATGTGCCCCTAACATATTTTTTTTAAATGGTGGCATATATCTCTCTATATGGCTTAAACTAAAATTAGAAATAAACATTTATCTGCAAAATGTACTAATTTTCTTTTTACAGTGATATTAACAATTAAAGATATGTTTAGTGCATGAGAAACAAAGAGAAATGAGTCCAGTTTTATTTATTTTTTATTAAAAAGTTTTACAATACATTTTATCTTTAACAAAAAGAAAAAAACCCTCTTCCCCCTCCCCAGCCCTCCCCAACCCCTCCCTCCCTTTCCCCTCCCCCCACTTCCCAGAGCTGAATACAGGGTATAAAAATACAAACAATCATAATCTAACTTACACAAACAAACCTAAACTATTTAAACTATCACACTTTAACTCATATAGATAAACTCCAAACATATATATATCATATCAATAATTATTCAAATACAAAATAATACTTTTTAATCTAATACCCAATAAAAACAATCACAGATAAAACAATTTATATCAATTTTCTAAAACTATTCTTCATTCCAACTGGGCTTTAAATTCATACTAAAACCAAGTTTATACAACCTTTCCTTCTCCTAATATATTATACAACTTAAAATACCATACATTACTTTCCAAACTTAAAAGTTTTTTATATAATCACATCATTCTTATATTTTCTATTACCTGTTTCATTATTACCCATGAAAATATTACAAGTTAACTTCAATCACAGATAAAACAATTTATATCAATTTTTTAAAACTATTCTTCTATCCAACTAGGCTTTAAATTCATACTAAAACCAAGTTTATACAACCTTTCCTTCTCCTAATGTATTATACAACTTAAAATGCCATACATTACTTTCCAAACTTAAAAGTTTTTATATAATCACATCATTCTTATATTTTCTATTACCTGTTTCATTATTACCCATAAAAAATATTACAAGTTAACTTTCATCTATAATTTTTCCCAAAGTTGCACCAAAGCATATCACAAAGTATATACCTAACACACAATATCCACCTTCTTATCGCACCGTAACTATACGTACCATCCAAATAACAAATCATAACCTACAGAATATCAGTAAGCACTACTACAAATCTTCCCAATTAAATTTTCATAATCATCTTAAAACTAAAGCAACATTAAATATTACATAGTTATTTTATTTTATAAGGGTGAAAAGTATATCCCCACATTTATCTGCAAAATGTACTAATTTTCTTTTTACAGTGATATTAACAATTAAAGATATGTTTAGTGCATGAGAAACAAAGAGAAATGAGTCCAGTTTTAGAAGTGTATCCTTATCCCAAAGTTTATACAAACTGCAGATTTAAATATTACTGTTTCCTGTTTATACTTATGTGTTTATCGTATGTGAATTCTCTGACTGAAGACAAGGCATCAAATGAGCCTATAATGTTACGAAGCTATAATCTTTAAAATCCCTGCTAGGTAAGATCCCTTCAACACCATGAGATTTTCTTTTGATTGAATAGTAAACCACTGGCCTCTGTGCTCCCCGATACACTGCTTTTTTGTTTCTTTTATTTTACTGAAAATCACAAGTAATTATATCATGTGGAAGCAGTTCTTATTTTTAGTCCTCACCCCCACACAGAGAAGAACCCCCCCACACACTTTTTTCTTTTACTCTGGGTTTATTGTTTTAGTCTGAAAAATACAGGGAAAGGATGAGATAAAGTGGTTAAGATGGATCCTGAGTAAGCACTGATAGATGTTAATCTTGCTCATTAGACAAGCATTACAAGAAGCAATTGAAGGAGGAGAGAATTTGTTATGCATGTCTGCCAGGAATGGAAGCAGGGAAATTTGAACTATGCCAAAGACCACAGCAAGGGCAAAAATCTTTAGAGAGTGAAAATCATGGCCTAGAATGGTCAAGACTTATTACTCCATTATTACATTGATCCATTTTTAAAATAAATGTGTTTCTGGTTCTAGCTGCCATCTACAGGTAAATTTTTGTCTCCAGATTTCTTGTTTTAAATATAACTTTTATTAACTATTTTTTTTAAAAAAAGATAAAACTAATAGAATACTTTATTTATTTGTCCAAACATTACTGGACACACAAAAAAATTGTTTTTGGTGCAGAAGCTCTAGTGTACATGCAAAGCAACTAAGTAGTAGAGTAGTAGAGAAGGTAAGAAGGATAATCCTACAACCATACAACACAAGACATAAGACAATAATGTTAGGATTAGGTGTTCAGAGTGATGGCACTAAGGAAAAAACTATCCCCATGTCTAGTTGTTTTGGAATGCAATGCTCTATAGTGCTGTCTTGAGGAGAGGAGTTGAAACAGTTTGTGTCCAGGACACAAGGGATCTGTAGATATTTTCTCAGTCCTCTTTCTGACCCGTGCCGCATACAGGTCCTCAATGGAAGGCAGGCTGCTTGCAATTGTTTTTTCTGCATTTCTAACTATTCACTGGAGTCTGTATATGTCCTGTTTGGTTGCTGTACCAAACCAGACAGTTATAGAAGTACAAATGACAGACTCAATAATTCCTACAACTCTATCAACAGTTCCTGGGTCAGTCTGAACTTTCTGAGTTGATGCAGGAAGAACATTCTTTGCTGTGCCTTTTTAATGATGGTTTTAATGGTAGGTGTCCATTTCAATTCAATAAGAAGGCAGACATTCTATCATGTCACTCAAATAAGCCAAAAATAGTGTTTGGATCTTGGCCCATGTGTGGATTAGCATAATTGAAGTCACGTTCCAGGGTCTGAGACATATTTTTATATTACTGCTTAGCTTTGGTGAAGTCTTAGTGAAGTCTGGGCAGGGGCAGGGGCCGTCTACACAAATTTAATAAGAGGCCTCTGATTACTTTTTTATCTAAATTTTTTACGGGGTTAGGAAGAGGGGTGGGAGATAGGGGTTGTCTGGCTATGGGGGGTGGCCAATCAACCATGGCTCAGGCCAGACTTGGGTCTGACCGCGCGGGGGGAGAACGGGGTGTGGTTGTCTCCGGGGCTCATGAGCGGGTCGTGGGATTACCGATTCCCACGACGGGGAATGGCAGCAGGTGGATAGACAGAGGGCCGTATCGTTACCGGGAGGGCCGTCTCCGCTATTTGCAAGCGGTGAGGCGCTCCGACCCTCTGCCTCTTCCCCGAGGTTCCGGGAGTGAGGATGTGCAGCCTCCTGAGCTCCGGCTGGTGTACCTGAATGCCAGGTCCGTGGTTAACAAAGCTCCCCTCGTTAGGGATTTAGTTGAGGGTGAGCATGCGGACCTGGCTTGCATCACGGAGACTTGGTTGGGCCCAGAGGGTGGGGTCCCTTTGGTTGACCTCTGCCCACCAGGCTTCCGGGTGCTACATCGGCCATGAGCTCATGGTAGGGGTGGGGGTGTGGCGGTGACTATTAGGGAGACCTTATGTCCGCGGGAGACCACCGTTCCTCAGATAGTCGGGTGTGAGTCTCTCTTTGTGAGATTTGGTTCTGGGGCGCAGTTGGGCTTGCTGCTGGTGTACATTTCGCCTAGTCGCGCAGCGGCAGCCCTGCCCGAGCTGCTCGATATCCTCTCGGGGTTGGTGGTTGAGTTTCCCAAACTTATAGTTTTGGGAGACTTCAATCTACCATCCCTGGGAGGCTCATCTGAGCTAGCTCGGGAGTTCATGGCTTCCATGATGGCCATGGACCTGACGCAAGTAATTTCTGAACCAACTCATGAGGGAGGCCACACCCTTGACCTGATTTTTTTATCTGGACGGTGGTTGGATGATCTTGGTGGGGGCTCTCCATTTATTATGCCCCTGTCATGGACCGATCATCACCTCCTGCGGCTGGTCTTCCGTTTTGCCACCCCCCGCCGTGGGGGTACGGAGCCAATTAGATGGTACCGCCCCAGACGCTTAATGGATCCTGATAGATTCCAAGCGGCGCTGGGGTCCCCACCTGCCTCCATTGCTCACAACTCGGCGGATGCCTTAGTGGAAGCCTGGGAAAGGGCAGCCACTGAGGCACTTGACCGGGTTGTACCCTTGCGGCCCCTGACCCGGTGCAGATCCCAATGAGCTCCATGGTTCTCCGCGGAGCTCCGGGAGATGAAGCGTCGGAAACGGGGCCTAGAGAGCTGCTGGAGGTCTAGCCGATCTGAATCCGACCGGTTGCGGTTAAGAACCCATATTAGGTCTTATCTCGCAGCGATGAGGGTGGCGAGGTGTAATTACTTCTCTACCCTCATCGCGTCCGCAGATAATCGCCCGGCCACCCTGTTTAGGGTGACTCGCTCCCTTCTTAATCAGGAGGTGAGGGAGGATCCCTTGCAGGGTCGTGCCGAGGAATTCAGTCAACATCTGTCGGATAAAATCGCTCGGATTCGGACCGGTTTGGACTCCAGCTGGGCAGAGTCTGGCGATCAGGACACGGGCGGTCTTGTCAATGTTACCTGGGAGGAGTTTGATTCTGTGACCCCTGATGAAGTGGACAGGATTATGGGGAGGCTGAGCTCCACCACATGTTTATTGGATCCGTGCCCTTCCTGGCTGGTTTATGCAGCTAGGGAGAGGACACGAGGCTGGCTCCAGGCGGTTATATCTGCTTCTTTGAGTGAGGGTTATTTCCCCACCGTCTTGAAGGAGGCGGTGGTGAGACCTCTCCTCAAGAAGCCTGCCTTGGACCCAGCTGTATTGAACAACTTTCGTCCAGTCTCCAACCTTCGCTTTCTTGCGAAGGTTGTTGAGAGTGTGGTGGCGCATCAGCTCCCTCTGGTCCTGGATGAAGCGGATTATCTGGACCCTTACCAATCGGGTTTCAGGCCTGGGTACAGCACGGAGACGGCATTGGTCGCTCTGGTGAATGATCTCTGGAGGGCTCGGGATAGAGGATATTCCTCTGTCCTAGTCCTATTAGACCTCTCGGCGGCTTTCGATACCATCGACCATGGTATCTTGCTGCGGCGTCTCAGGGGATTGGGAGTGGGAGGCACAGTTCTTCAGTGGTTCTCCTCCTATCTCCTGGGACGCTCGCAGTCGGTGTTGGCAGGGGGGCAGAGATCGGCCCCTAGGTCTCTCGTTTGTGGAGTTCCTCAGGGGTCGGTTCTCTCGCCTCTCCTGTTCAACATCTACATGAAACTGCTGGGTGAGATCATTCGTGGTTTTGGAGTTGGGTATCATCAATATGCCGATGATACCCAACTTTTCATTTCGACCTCAAACCACCCCAGTGATGCCCTCGCTGTGATGTCACGCTGCCTGGAGGCGGTTCGGGTCTGGATGGGGAGGAACAGACTTCAACTCAACCCTGACAAGACTGAGTGGCTGTACATTCCGGCATCCCGGGACATTCAAAATGTTCCATTGCTTTCTATGGGGGGTGAGTTCTTACCCCCCGTGGATAGGGCTCGCAACTTGGGAGTCCTCCTAGATTCACGACTTACCCTGGAAGACCATATAGTAGCCGTGACTAGGGGGGCTTTCGCCCAGGTTCGCCTGGTGCGCCAGTTGCGGCCCTATCTGGATCGGGATGCCCTGTGTACGGTCACTCATGCGCTCGTGACCTCTCGCCTAGACTATTGTAATGCTCTCTACATGGGGCTTCCCTTGAAGACCACTCGGAGGCTCCAACTGGTGCAGAATGCGGCCGCGAGAGTTGTCTTGGGAGTTTCCCGGTACTCCCATGTTACACCTTTGCTCCGCGAGCTGCATTGGTTACCAGTTGTCTTCCAGGTGAGGTTCAAGGTCTTGGTTATGATCTTTAAGTCCTTACATGGGCATGGTTTAATTCTTTTTTAATTTTTGTACAGTTATTTATATATGCCCTGTGAACCGCCCTGAGTCCCTAGGGAGAAGGGCGGTATAGAAATCCAATAAATGAAATGAAATGAAATTATCTAGCAAATATCAACTATGGTATGAGAATATGTGTTACTAGGAAAACTTCAGGCATAATCCTGGGATGTGCACAAGTTGTGAGTCAGAAATGTTCTATTGCTCTTTATCTCATGGGAGCTTTCTCTGGTTAGTCTATAGGCCATATGATCCGCACACAGAAGTGCTGATCCTCCAGAGCATCAAATGGGAAAGTATCACAGACCATCTTACCAAAAGTGCTGCAGCTCATCGTTGAGGCCCATAATCCCTCAGGCTGTGAGCCAAATGCAAGGAGGGCTTAGACATTATAGTGATTTCAGAATTATTTTATGAAGAATAATGAGAGCTGCATGTTAAATTTTCTTTTTTTGGCACAATTAAAGAAAATACACAGCAATGAAAAAGACATGTCCATCAGCCTTATATGGAAGATACTGATGTTTTTTCCAGTGGAGGCAGATTTTCCATGAAAATACAACCCTCAGAACAGGGGTGTCAACTGCCAGCCTGTGGGCCAATTTCATCATACCGAAGCCATGCCCATCCCATTGCCAGCAATGCAAAAACAGTCACGATACGTTGCGACACGTGATGTGGCGAGTTTGACACCTGTGCCTTAGAATGATTATAACTTTATGTTTTAGTAAAATTTCCTTTAAAATTTATTTTAATTTTTATTTCAAAATCCAAGTGCTTATTCAGTCACTCTCTGCAGCTGTCAGTTTGGATTCCAAATCAGAAAATATTTCAAGTTGGTAAATGTGACAGAAACAATCATTGCAGAATAGTTCAAATATCTATTTTTGTAAGTGTCCCCATGCTTACTGTAACCAATGCATATTGCCTATTGTATGTACACTATTAGCAGGTTCTACTATTCAGGATGTAAAGGCTGAAACCGATGAAGCAGGAGCCACTGATTCTCAGTCCAGAAATAACTGTTTTGAAAAGAAGGGCAGAGAGGTCTAAGGATTGGAGAAAAGCCCCTAAAAATCCATTAATTCAAATAATTGAAAGGAAGAAGCCCATAACTTCATCCTTGGACCTGACATATCCAGATCAGGTTTCTGTGGGCTGCTGGATGTGGAACTTTTTTGATTGTATTTTTTTGTATCTACCTGCACATGTATGTATGAGTTTATTTAATTTGCCTGGCACCAAATACTTTATAGCTGTGCCCATTGTTGTTGTTGTTATTGATCATTGGACAGTCTGCCAGATGTTCAGACTGGATTTGGCATTTTTATGTACCTACTGAGTCCTTACCAAGGACCTCATATAGAATAGAATAGAATAGAATAGAATAGAATAGAATAGAATAGAATAGAATAGAATAGAATAGAATAGAATAGAATAGAATAGAATTAGAATAGAATAGAATAGAATAGAATAGAATAGAATAGAATAGAATAGAATAGAATAGAATAGAATAGAATAGAATAGAATAGACCATACCATTTCAGACAAGTGACTGTCTAGTCTCTTCTTTAAAATCTCCAGTGATGGAGCACCCATGATTTCTAAAGGCAAGCTCTTCCACTGGTTAATTGTACTCACTGTCAGGAAGTTTCTCCCTAATTCCAGGTTGCTTCTCTCTTTGATCAGTTTCCAACCATTGTTTCTTGCCCTGCCCTCTGGTCCTTTAGAGAATAATTTTCTTTGTGGCAGCCCCTCAGATACTAGAACACTGCTATCATGTCTCCCCTATTTCTTCTTTTCTGTAGACTAGCCAAACCCAAGTCTTGCTGCCATTCTTCATATGTTTTAGTCTCCAGGCCTCTGATCATTTTAGTTGCTCTTCTCTGAACTTTTTCCAAGGTCTCAAAATCTTTTTTTGTATATCGTGACCAAAATTGGTTGCAGTATTCCACGTGTGGTCTTACTAGGGTTTTATAAAGCAGTACTAATACTTCACGTACTTTTGATTCTATGCCTCTGTTTATACAACCCAGAATTGTATTAGCTTTTTTGTCTGCTGTTGCACACTGCTGGCTCATGTTTAAGTGATCGTCCACTAGGACTCCAAGGTCCCTCTCACAGTTGCTGTTTTTGAGCCAAATCTCGCCTACTTAAACCTTTGATTTTTCCTGCCTAAGTGTAAAACTTTGCTTTTCTCCACATTAAAACTCATTTTGTCGGATAGGGCCCTTTGTTCAAGTTTGTCAAGATCCTGATTTTGTCTTCTGGGGTGTTGGCTATTCCTGCCAGTTTGGTGTCATCTGCAAATTTGATGAGTTCCGCTTCTATTCCCTCATCTAAGTCATTTATGAAGACATTGAAGAGTACTGGGCCTAAGACAGAAACTTGTGGTACCCCACTGATTACTTCTCTCCATGTGGATGTAGTACCATTGAGAACTACACTCTGAGTATGGTGGATCTGAGTACAGATCCATCTGATGGTGTTGTTGTCTATCCCACTTTTTTCTAGCTTACTAAGCAGCAGGTTGTGGTCTAATTTGTCAAATGCCTCACTAACGTCTAAGTATACTACGTCCACAGTGTTTCGCTGGTCTACTAATTTAGTCACTTTATCAAAGAATGAAATAAGATTGGTTCGGCATGATCTGATTTTGTCAAACCTGTGCTGGCTACTAGTTATAACTTTGTTTGCTTCTAGTTATTTGCAGATCTGTTTTTTGATTATCTTTTCCAAGATCTTACCAGATATTGATGTTAGATTGATTAGTCTGTAGTTTCCTGGGCCTGTTTTTTCCCTTTCTTGAAGATGGGAACCACATCAGCCCTTTTCCAATCCTCAAGTAGTGCTCCAGGATTTTTGAAAGATATGGTGCAATGTTTCTGAGATCTGCCAGCTCCTTCAGAACTCTGGGATGTAATCTCTTGGGTCCTGGTGATTTATATTTGTCAAGGTCAGATAGGTATTCTCTTACCTTTTTCTTGCTTATTTTAATTTTTGTTTCTAGTTTGTCTTTTGCAGTAGTTTTTTTGGTATGTTGTGCTATAATTTCTTTTTGTGTGAAGACTGATGCAAATAATGAGTTAAGCAGTTCTGCTTTCTCCCTACTGCCTATTACTTCCTTGCCTTCTTCTCTCTTTAGTGGACCTACAATTTCCTTGACTTTTTTTGTTATTGATATGATGAAAGAAACTTTTTTATTGTCCTTGATTTCTGTTGCAAGTCCGTTCATTCTGAGCCTTTGCTTTCCTGACTTCATCTTTGCATGTTCTGGCTGTCTGCTGATAATCAACCTTATTTATGTGTCCCTCTTTCCATTTTTTGTACTTGTCCTTTTTGTCTTTCAGTTTGTCAAAGAGATCTTTGTGCAGCTATGCTGGTTTCCTCTTGAATTTCTTGTTTCTCTTTTTCAGTGGTATTGTGCTGGACTAGTCCCCTATGATCATACTCCTCAATGTTTCCCACACTTTTTGAGTTGTTTTCCCCTTTAGGATTTTTGTCCATGGTTCCCTAGGTTCTTTCTGACTTTGTTAAAATCAGCTCTTTTAAAGTTTAAGGTTCTGGTTGGATTATTTTCTATTGTTTGTATTTGCTTTATATTGAATTTCAGCATAATGTGGTCACTTTCCTGCAAGGCTCCGGCAACTTCAACTCCTTCTATCACTTATTCTCTATTCGTAAGAATTAGGTCCAGTATAGCTTTACTTCTAGTTCCCTTCTCTACCTTTTGGATGATAAAGTTGTCAGCTAGGCTGATTAGGAATCTGATTGATCTTCCACTCACTGCAGGGTTTGTCTCCCAGTTGATATCTGGATAGTTGAAGTCTCCCATTATTACTGTGGTATGCTTCCTATATACATTTGTTAACTAGTTGGCAAAAAGTCCATCTATTTCTTCTGATTGTTTGGGTGGCCTGTAATGTACACCTATGGCAATGTCACTTTTTCCCCCTTTTATATTGACTCATATACATTCTGGAGTGATTTTATCTTTGATTACATGCATTTCTGTAGATATGTAGTGTTCTTTTATGTATAGTGCAACTCCCCCTCCTCTTTTTGTAGATCTATTTCTTTTGAACAATTTGTATCCATCCATCAGTACATTCCAGTCATAGGAGTCATCCCACCAGATTTCTGTAATGCCAACTATGTCATACCTGCCCTCATGTATCTGGGATAGGCAGATCTGGATGTTTGATGGTGTTACAGATTTCGTTGCAGGATGGAAGTTGTTCCCAGTAAAGCCGCCTTTTGCAATTGACTGCTGGCAAATTTGTCAATGCTAATGGTGTTCAAGTTGTGCTCCAGTTGTTTTGGGATTACACCCAAGGCTGCTGCTGTTGGGCTGCTGTTCTTTTATTATTATTATTATTTTATCCCACCTTTTAAAATATATTTTGGTGAATTCTAAGAGGCAAATATATCTAATATTCCTGTCTCCTGTTTTTCCTAAAACAACAACCCTGTGTGAGGTGAGTTGGGCTGAGAGAGAGTGACTAGTCCAAAGTCAACCAGGAGACTTTCCTGCTTAAGGCAGGCCTAGAACCCATCTTCTCCTGGTTTCTAGGTCAGTATCTTCACTCCTACACCAAACTGCTCTCTGTATAAAGCATTGACACAGGTGACAGCAGCACCTTAGGTCTAATCCTACCAAGATCACATGGCTTTGGGTACTTAGGATACCTGATCCCAAAGAATTTCCATTTAGTTCTGGATGGGAAGCACTTCTCCATTTGGGATTGATGTGCAATCTGATTGTTTTCCTGGACTTGCAATTCCTACTCAAAGAGCAGATGACAGTTGTGAGAAGAATGCCTTCACACAGGTTTATTTTATATGCCAGTTGCATCTGCATATAGATTTTTACAACATGCACTACTTGGGGTACTCAGAAGCATCAACTGATCTAAAATGGTCTGGGTCCTATTGATCAAACAGTGACATCTGATGGGATCTTGGAAGTGGCCTTATCTAATGTGATGCCTGTCCTCTGTAACAATATTGCACCAGAGATCTATAGGACTTCTACCCTGCCTTCAGTGAAGAGGTCATTAAGAACTTGGCTTTCCCCTCAGGACTTGAATTAGGGTAGGTGATGGATTTCTCATAGCATTTTCTCTGTTGAGTTGGATGGTTAACTTTTCCAGGAAGCTTTTGTCTTTTTTCATGCCTCATTTATGGTTTCTATATTTTTTATTTTTGTAAGTTGTACAGAATTGTTATGGAGTCAAGTGGCCTTATCAATAAAATGAAATAAACCTGTCAAAAAGGAGAGTGGATGAAGAAGTACATTCCAGGCCTGCTGTCCACCCTGTCTTCAACCTTTCTGTGTAGATAAAAAAGGGCTGTTGCAGGACTGTAAGGACATTCTTTGGAATGCAATTACAATCTTGACTTTATCAACCATCCTACTTAAACAAGTAGAGCAAGCACACACGCACAAGATTATTGTTACACGTCTATTCAAAAGATGAACACACACACACATGTCACTGAAAAATAAATACTCTCCCATTTGAAAATAATAGAATATGGCTGGCTTGGCTTTTTAAAATAAAAATCCAGGCATGTTATTTATAAACAAATCAACAGAATGCACAGCGGTCCTTCTATTCTGGAATCAGCTAAGCTCCAAAGAGCTGCAGGCCTTCAGGTTGAAAAAGGGATGTGTTTTGACAGCTGGGATCCCTTTAAGTGCTGAGGAATTCAGCTGGGAGGTTTTGCTGGCAATGTGTGTGCTCTCTACCATTCTCTTGTTATGTACTTGCATAAAGAAAGTCAGTGTGATTTGAGAGAGAAGGCAGCATTGTGACTGTACAGTGACTTCTTGCAGAGGTTGAAAAACAGGGAGAAATGCAGGAGGCTTCCCTGGAACTCCATACTCCAGACTTACCGTCCAAGAAATAACATTCCATAACAGCCATTTACATAGTACTCCTATCTTAGAGTCTGCCGTTAAACTGTTGCATGATGTAAGATTCCTGCCCCTCTCTTGGTAAAGAACATCCGTTGAGTCCAAGGGGAAAAAAATCCCAAATTGAAATGAATCAGCAGATTGAAATCAATCCAGGAAAAAAGTTTTAACCAAAAGTGTCTGGAAGTGGTTGGCAACTATTTTCCAGAGAACCAGGTGCAACTGCTTCAGCAAAAACCCTCCCAATTTTCTTCAACAATTTTCAGTCTCATCCATCTAGCTTGTGTATATTCTAGAGTCCTCTCTCTGTGGCTCTGTAATTATTTTTTTTAAAGTTTTTGCTCACATATGTCTTTACTTTTAATCTGATATGCAGTTGAAATGTGTGGCACTTTATGGTATGTTAAAATTAATAGTGAAATAATAAATATAAAATAATGAAAGTTCTTTCAATAATTGATCTTCCTGTTTACTTTTAATCTATTTAATCTATTTCAAAGTTGACCTACCAGTTTGTGCAGTGCAGGCCCAACATGTTGCTCAAAGGTGACCTTGATGAGAGCTGTGCCTTCTTCTTCTACAGCTTGCCTAGAAATAATGTTAGTCCTTGAACTACAGGAAGCATCATTGTCTGGCTTCTACTTAGGTTTTTATTAAGAAGGCCTGATCTCCACATCTTTTAATGAGCTTTTGGATCAGAGAATATTTAAAAGTAGATCTTTAATAGGTATTGTGGTGAAGACAGAAGACAGATAGGATTTGCTGTCTTCCTCTCAGTGCCACTGAAGAGGCTTCATAATGGAATGCGAACTATTTTATATGATATTTATAGTGTACTTGCACTGTACTTAGTGATTCATTTGTGTTTTCCTCAGCTCTGATATATATCAAGAGGTTGACTCTTCTGGGAAAGAAGCATAAGCAAATCTATTGATACCACAAGATGAGCAGTGTATTGAAGGAGGGAAATAACCTAGAACCTTCTGGAATCCACCAAAATTCAATTCCTTTTAGGTGCAGATATTTCAAATAGCTCCTGCTATGCTGCTAAAACTCTAACCCTTGGGAAGAAATAATCTAAAGATATAAATAGCAGCTATTTAAAACCTACTTTTGTACATTAGAATCTGCATGACCAGTTGAGAAAATATATTTGGGATAGTTTATGGCTAGCCACTGTGATGATATGGTGGGATAGTCCTATTGTGGCCTTGATCATCCTCAGCATCAAACCTGAAACTATTTCTATAAGGGAGACAAACTGGCAGATGAAGGAGAAAAACATCAGAAGAATCCCTAATATGTCCAAGTATCCAATGTCCACTCAAGATAGGTACTTGTAGACTGCTTGTATTGAGATGCCTACCCAGGGTTAACAGTACATTTATAAGAAGAACTGCTGCTCAACAGGATGACACTTTTCCTAAGGAGAATTATTACTCTACCAGAATAGAAAGTCAGTCATATAAATCTATTGTTGCCAAGCTCAGTGATAATAAAGATTGACCAAGACACAGAGACCAAGAAAAAGATATATTACTTAATGAGAATTCATCATGGGCGTGTATCAAAAAATGTAACTCTAAATCCATGTAAAATAATATAACAGCCTTTTTTCTGAAAAGGTAACACAAAAACCTCACAACACACAACACTAGAGCAAGCCTTTTTATTAACTGAGTTGAACTTTAAAAATTATGTTATGACCAAAAATCAATAAAGAGAAACTGATTTAAGTTCATCCAAGTGTGAAGGGGTTTATTACCAGTGCTACATCACCCTAATGATGTACTCTTAAAAATTTGTTTTTGTGATATATTACATCCATTATTGCTAAAAGGATAAAACTGCAAAGCAATATTGGACATTAATAAATCAATTTAAAGAAGGGGAGGGAGGAAAGGGGTAGATCGCCAAGTGATAACAAATTTCATTTGTGGATTTTAACTGTTGTGCAATTCTATAATGTAATGTAAGCTAAACCTTCTTCCAGCTTTTAATGGCTAATACATTTTCATTCAGTCACATGTTAGTGGCAACTGTGACGTATCGGTAGTATAATAAATATAGCAAGAACAAATTTTATTTGGAAGATGAGAATAGGGAGTTGAAAACAAAAGAAGACACATGGAATAAAAAGAGCCAAACTAAAAACTGACATTATGATGTGTGCTCTCAATAGATCTTATGGATTTTGGAAGCAGAAGGTCCCATTGTGCTGAACCCTTATTTGTGGGAATAGGTTAATTTTAGAGAGTCACCTGATTTGTTCATGCCACTATATCATGAATTCTTTAGCTACTGTTTGTGAAACAAAATTACAATAGGCTGGTTTTGTACAACACTCTAAACCAGAAACCTAATGAATCAAATAAGAGTTTGGCATAACAGTTGACATACAATGACTTACAACTGCTAGGATTTGCTACAAAAATATACAGACTCATCAAAAGGTCTGTTTCCCAAAGCAAATCCTATATTCAATTGCAGATGTTGAATGTGTTGGAGTTTGGCATTGATTGTGTTATAATGGGTTGGCTGGTGATTTTTGCTTATTGTTTATTTTATTTTATGTTTTTAATTCTACATTAACTACTCAGAATCACTGTGTGAGTTGGGTGACCATATGTATATAGCCATTTTCCTCTGCCAATTTTCAATTTAAACAGTAGGAATATATTGTTGTGATTAAGGTTGCCTGTGAATTTACAAGATTCAGTGTTCCAAGATTCATTGGTCCAGTGTGATATTTTATTATTTTGTTTTGTTATTTCACTGCATTTCCAGGAGTGTATGTGTTAGATGGTTAAGGGGTGATTCAGAGGGGCATTACTTTCAGGGTAAAACATATGTATTATCTGCAATCTGAAAGTGTACATATTCTTTCTTTCTTTCTTTCTTTCTTTCTTTCTTTCTTTCTTTCTTTCTTTCTTTCTTTTTTCTTTCTCATGTATCACTTAATAAATAAATTATTCTAGTCATCTTGATCAAGAATTTTGTCTCCGGTAATAATTGTTGAGTCTTGCATTTATTTTTAATTTCATTAAATAGGTTAACTATCTGGAATGTTTAACACAACTGTTAGAAACCTTTAGGAAATATGCATAAAAATATGATCTTTTTAGTGCATTGGCTAAAGCGGAAGGTAAAAAAAGAAGGGAATGGGAGATGAACAGATGTTACTCAACTGTCTCATGAAAACATGTTAAGTCTGAGAGATTCTTATGGCATTAATTGTCAGTTTAATCCTTCAACCTCAGTTGTGAGAGTTTTTAACCTATAGATGTTGCTAATTGATCTGAAATCAGGCAATAAATTAACAATTTTGCATTAAAAAGGTTTAAAGGTTTTTGTTACTTTACTGTTAACTGGAATAATAAAAGCTGAAGATTTGAGTTTTGATTTTCAGCAAGATTCCTTTCTATGGGGTATACATATTTTATAAAAGCTCATTGAAGTGAATTTTGCTATATTCCACTTTGTTTTAATGGAAGTTACTGTCAATAATTCCTCCTGTTGCAATGTTTTCCCATTTGTCCTTTTAAATTAATTAAAATTCAGAAGTTAGCATAAGGTAAATGGACCATAATACCTAAATATATATATATGCACACAGTTTAAAACTAGAATTATAATGTTTTTACAGTTTTGCAAAGTGAATGATGTGCTGTAAAGTATATGTTCTGTAGATCATTGTCAAATATAAACATCTTTATACACAATCACACAGACACATAAAAACACACACACACACACAGAGGGAGACAGAGACAGAGAGAGACAGAAAGAGAGGGAGAATCGTACATCACACACACACACACACACACACACACACAAATCCAAAAAACATTTTGAAAACAATTGCCTTTCAGTGGGATTATTTGTGAGTAATTGAAATTTTACTCTGGAGTTTAATACCATTTTTTAAAATAATGATGCAGAGTGATTCATGAAAACCCAAAACAAACAAAACACATCCCACTGGGCTATATTAATGAATATAGAAGTAATTAATGATAAAATATAAATTTTGAATAAACATATTTGGAACAAAATAAAATATAAATAGGAAGGTCAGATGTAGACTCCAGTTCAAAGTTAGTTGCCAACTAAACATACAGTTAAGTTGTGCTGTTATTGTTAGTAGATAAAAATAAGGTTTTACACTTAGGCAAGAAAAAACAACTGTATAGGTACGAACTAGATGAAACTTGGCTTAATGCCAGTAGCTGTGAGAGGATCTTGGAGTCCTAGTGGGCAATCATTTAAATATGAGCTAACAGTATGTGGCAGCAGCCAAAAAGGCCAATGCAATCCTAAACTGCATTAATAGAGGGGTAGAATCAAAATCACACGAAGTTCTAGTACCACTTTAAAAGCCTTGCTAAGCCTAGACTTGGAGTACTGTATCTAGTTCTGGTCATTACAATATAAAAAAGATGTTGAGACTCTGGAAAGAGTGCAGAGAAGAGCAACAAGGATGATTAGGGGGCTGAAGGCTAAAAGCATATGAAGAACTATTGTAGGAATTGGGTATGTCTAGTCTAGTGAAAAGAAGGACCAGGGGAGACATAATAGCAATGTTCTAATATTTGTGGAGCTGCTACAAAGATGACGGGGTCAAACTATTTTCCAAAGATCCAGAAGGCAAGACAAGAAACAATGGATGGAAATTAACCAAGGAGAGATCCAACCTAGAATTAAGGAAAAATTTCCTAACATTGAGAAAAATTAATTAGTGGAACAGCTTGCCTTCAGAAGTTGTCGGTGCCCCATCAGTGGAGGCTTTTAAGAAGAGTTTGGACAGCCACTCTCCTGCTCAAGCAGGGGTTTGGACTAGAACAGGGGTCACCAATCTTTCTGGGTTGCTGGTCCTGTGGGAAGGGGAGGGACAGGCAACTTTATGCGTACATGTGCACACACGCAAATGTGGCTGCATGCACATGCACGGGGCCATGAGCATGTATGCTCTGCAAACGGGGCTGCTAGTGCCGGCGCACAGCATGTGGCTTGTCTGGTGCCTGCAAGAGGCTCGTGGCTCGCCTAGTACTGGTGTAAGATTTGCAGCTCACTTAGCACTGGCACAAAATTCGCAGCTCAGCTAGCACCAGCGCAAGGGTAGGGAGTAAGCGTGCACACATGCACATGTGCACTGACCAGCCACTCACGTGGCCCAGTGGCCAAGAGGCCATGGCCCAGTAGTGGCCTGCAGCCCATAGACATCTGGACTAGAAGACCTCTGAACTAGAAGACCTCCAAAGTCCTTTCCAACTCTGTTATTCTGTGTATTTATACCCATAAGTCTTACTGTACACTTGGCTTCATTTACCTTACCAATCATGCCTGGTTTTTAACTGTTGCTATAGTTTCTTTTTGCTTTCTGGCAGGCCAAGGAGGTTGTGTCTGTGGCTCATGGCAGGTGAGAGATGGAGGAGGTTTTATGTTTTGAGTTTGCAAATGGAAGATATCACTCTTCACATGGCCTCCATGTGAAGAAAACAAATATTTGTGCAAGTAAGAAATAAGCACATCAAGAAAATTGTTTACTCCTTGGAGGCATATTTGTTTTGTTTTGTTTTATATTGAATATTACAAAATTTTTATGCAGGATTTCTGCCTGAAGAACTTTCCCCCTAAGGACCCAACTGCCTAATTTCTATCTCATTTTTCTATATTTGTAGATTGGACCTGAATAGTAATTAGATAACTTTGGCTGGATTCTGTCTTCAATATGCAAATTATAGTGAAAAGTAGCTGGTAGTTCTGAGGTTTCTCAAACTGATTATGAAGCATTTGGAAATTGAAGGAATACATAAAAGCAATACTGGTGTGCCAATTAATTTCTTGGATATATTTTATAAGAATATTTTAATATTCTACTGAGGGAAATACCCCCTCCCATACTTTATTGATTTTTGTAGATTTTAGGGTAATATGAAAAAAACTGTATTTTCACTAATGTCTTTTTTTAGTCAACAGATTTGTCATAATTAACTATTATGACAAATGAAGACTGTTTTATAAAGTAACCTTCTTCCTTGTATTGTGCTTTCAATAAGTAATGTTATTATTTCAGTTATGTTGCAACTGTGGAATAAAATCATGAACTTAATAATCACTACACTTTTGGGGGAAAATTATAGAAATTGAGACTGCCTATTGCTGAGAGCGATTAGCTTGTCCACATAGGAAACTTAACAATTATTTATAGTAACTGTGAATAATAATAATAATAATAATAATAATAATAATAATAATAATAATAATAATAATAATAATAATAATAATCATCCCCCAGTGAGGCACTACTTTGACATGGTTGTGGGGCTTGTGTACTCTGAGGAAGATGAGAGCTATGCCAGAGGTTCAACCATAGTGGACAGGTCTCATCAGAGGAATTAGACAAAGAGTGTCTCTCCCATAAAAAAAAATATGTTGAGATGTAAATTTCAGAATGCCATAGTTCAGCTACAGAACTACTGGAAGAAAAGGTGTTTACCCATCAAAAATACACAGTGATTGAAAACAAAGAAATAATGATCTGTTATTACAGATCAAGTCCAACAAAAAGAGGATATCTAAAATGAATGCACCAGTTCTGGAAAGAACAACATCCAGAATCTGAATTTTCAGAACAGAGACTAGTAGATCAACGCCTATTTATAACATGAAATAAAGTATTCACAGAAACAGAATTGGACAAACTGCAAAGGTTTACCCAGGGCAAAGAAATCAAAGCCTTGCCAGAAGTAATTCAGAATGTAGAGGCAAGTCAGTGGGAGTTGGCAGTGAAGGAATCCAGCAGAGATATACAACTGTTCTCATTTGGAAACCAGGCACCTCTTCCTCAGGAAGAACAAAGATATACACCCAAGATATTGAAATGAAATTTGCCTTGGACAAATGTGCCACACTTATTCTCAAACAAGGAAAAATAGTGAAAACTGAAGGAATAAAGGTGCCCCACAAAAATAACATTAAGAGTCTGGATGAGGAAGATTACTACAAATACTTGGGTATCCTTCAAGCTAACAACATCAAGCATAATGAAGTCAAGAAAAAGATTAGAGGTGAATACATCAAAAGAGTGGAGAAGATCTTAAAGTTCAAACTCAATGGAGGAAATACCATGAAGGCAATCAACACCTGGGTAATTCCATTCATTAGATACACAGCTGGAATAATGGACTGGACTCAAGCAGAACTAAAAGCAATGGATAGGAAGACCAGAAAAATAATGACAATAAATCATGCCCTTCATCCACGGAGTGACATTGACAGACTCTATCTACCAAGGCAAATAGGTGGACGTGGAATGCTGCAAGTACATCAGATGGTTGAAGAATTAAAAATGGCTTTGGAAGAATATCTGAAGGACAATGATGAAGATGCACTGAAATGAGTATATCAGGAAGGCTTACTGACTACTGGAGAGACCAAACTGGCCTACAAGAAAGACCAAATAAAGAACAGAATAGAGCCATGGGAAGACAAAGCACTACATGGCCAGTACATTAAAAAAAAATAGCTGGGAAAGCAGATAATAACAAGACCTGGCAATGGCAAAGAGCAGGAAAGTTGAAGAAAGAGACCAAGGGACTAATTCTGGTTGCACAAGACCAAGCCTTAAGTACAAATGCATGCAAAGTCAAAATTGAGAAGACAGCAACAGACAGTAAGTGCCGCCTATGCAAAGAAGCTGAAGAAACAGTGGACCACCTGGTAAGCTGCTGCAAGAAGATCACACAGACTGATTACAAGCAGCGGCATGACAAAGTAGCAACAATGGTGCATTGGAAGATCTGCAAGAAATATCATTTGCCTGTAAGCAAGAACTGGTGGGATCATAAAATAGAGAAAGTCATAGAAAATGATAAAGTTAAACTGCTCTGGGACTTCAGAATTCAAACAGACAAGCACCTGTAACATAACACCCCAGACTTAAAAATTGTTGATAAAAAAGACAAAAAAGTCTGGAAATGAACGTGGCAGTGCCTGGAGACAGCAGAATAGATGATAAAGAACTAGAGAAGATAACAAAAGACAAAGACCTACAAATAGAAATAGAAAGACTCTGACAAAGGCAAGCAAGGGTAGTACCAATAGTAATAGGCGCTTTGGGTGCAATCCCAAAACAACTGGAGCACCACTTGAACACCATTGGCATTGACAAATTCACCAGTAGTCAATTGCCAAAAGCAGCCTTACTAGGAGCAGTCTTGGTGGAGCAGTGGGCTAATGCCTCCTTAAGTAACACCAGCTGCCTGCAATTAGTGCAGGATCGCATCCCACCAGGCTCAAGGTTGACTCAGCCTTCCATCCTTCCGAGGTAGGTAAAATGAGGACCCAGATTGTTGGGGGCAATTAAGCTGACTTTGTAATAATGCCGCTTGGGTGTGTGTGTGTGAAAGCCCTAATAAGCAGGCATATACATAGAATGAAGGCTACTGCTAAGCTTGTAAGCCGCCCTGAGTCTTTGGAGAAGGGCGGGATATAAATGGAATTTTAAAAAAATAAAAAATAAAAAAACTGCTTCCATCCTGCGACAATATCTGTAATACCATCAAACATCCACATCTGCCTATCCCAGGTCCTTGGTAAGGACTCGATAGGTAGACAAAAATGCCAAATCCAGTCTGAACATCTGGCTGACTGTGCGATGTAATAATAATAATAATAATAATAATAATAATAATAATAATAATAATAATAATAATAATAATAATAATAATAATAATAATAATAATTATTATTATTATTATTATTATTATTATTATTATTATTATTATTATTATTATTATTATTATTATTATTATTATTATTATTTATCCACTTGGCCAATTAGTTGATAGATACAACATCTGGAAAATTCTGCTTAAATATATTAAATTTGACTTTTCTTTTTAAAGTGGATTGATTGCAAAAATATTAGTATTTGTCTTATAACTATAACCTTTATTGTTGCTTAGGCCTTCATGGATAACAATTGACATCAACAGTTGTATATATTGTGCTATTATTGATGAAACTAGTATTAACATTCACCTATGTAATTAATTTTTCTTTTCTATCTGCAGGCTTTTGAATGCTTCCACATATCAAGCTGTAGTTTTAATTACATTAGTTTTGTTTTTCATCTATAGAAGCAGAGAAAATGTTAAGATTACAAAATGGACTTAGAATAAGTATTCAACCTGGTGAAGAGAGACAGGCCTATCACATAGTTATATTGACTTTGTTAGGTATCTGTTAAAATTGAGGGACAAATGTTTACTATTGTGGTAAAGGAAATCCTATCCTATCCTATCCATTCTATTTTTCTTCCAATTTATTTTAATTTGGTTTTCTAAGGAAAAGTCCATGTAGCTAGAAAAATACATTTTGTCCTAATACTGTACATATATCAATGCTAGAAACAGGCCATAGGCATAAAGAGAATTTTTAATAGCATATAATTAAATTAAAATAATAACAATAAAGGAAAAAGAAAACATTTGGAGACACAAGTGCAACTTCATTTATGTATAGGTTCCTGGAATGCAAATGTAGTCCAACTTTATAACTGAGATGGTCTCCTCTGCTTTGAGATCTGCTCGCCAGAGAGCTGACGTTGGTTGGGGTTGAGATACAACCTTCTAGACATAGCATTTTTTTCAGTTGTAGAAGTTTATGTTGATTTTCTTGCCTGGATGGTAAAAGCTATACTATTTCTCCAGGTTCTTAGATATTCAGAAACCTTTTGATTTTGGCCAGTCCCTGTTTTTATAATATAGGTTATTTATCAGTTTTGTTTCAGTAAGTTAGTAAGGTTTTGTGAAAAATGTAAGATTGATGTGCAGTAATAATAATAAATAAGAACTTGATGTGTATCTGCTGAAGAATTGGCAGCTGTGATTTCACATGTTTGTATATATAATAATAAATCAAATTTTAAAACTCTTGGCTGAGGGAAAAATTATGCAGAACTAAAAAAAATGTGCCCTAGAATTAAACATCTGTCATTATAGCAGGTGAATACAGATATAGTAAATGTCATAACTTTTATTACTGACTTATAGGCAAAGCCTGAACAACTTTTAATATTTTGATATAAAATAAATAAGCAAGTAAGTAACAAAGCAATCTTAAATTAAACTAAAGTGTTCCCACAGATCTAAATACATGTAGTCACAGACTGGCATCATGTATTAGCAAATAAGAGGAGCTAATTAGAGTTTTCTTAATAGACATTGATGGGAGAGTTTAAGGGGGAATCTATAACAATTTTTCCCCAAGACAAACTTTCTGCTTGGTAATCTGAGAAATAGTCACATCTAGAAAGTAAAACTGAATTCAGGGTCTGCAGTTATGACTTCTTACAATATAATATTCCTGCTGGGCTTATATTTGCAAAAAAAATGCAAGTTCATAATAGGTGTTATAGAATAACAAAAAATGCTTTGAAATTGTGATCTGAGTTTTCTAGATGATGATTGTTGGCTCATGATTTATTTATTTATATTTATTTATAAGGCTGTTAACTCTGAGTCATAGCGGTGCATGTCAGAAATACACTCAATTACAATAAAAGCAGAAGAAAGCAAAAATTTTGAGCTTATTAGGTTAAAAGATATAGAAGAACAAATAATAGCAAAATTATTGTTTGTGTTCAATACTACATAGATAAGGCCTTCCAAATTCCATCTGCAGACCTCTTGAAGAGGCACAAACCCATTGTGAGGGGGAGGTTTCATTTCTGCAACAACTGCTGGAAGAGGAGGTCTGCCAAGTGTGTCCTTCTAGAAAATCCCAGATTTTTCTTGCTGACAGCTTTCTCCTTCAGGGAAAGAGGAAGACTCAGGGAAAACAATTAATGTGGACATGTAGATCAGGAAATCCTCACTTAGTGACTACTAACTCAGCGACCAGTCCCTCAAAGTTGCAGCCATCACATCACAGTTGTGATCACATGATCACAATTTAGGTGCTTGGCAACTGGTGCACATTTACATTGGTTGCAGTGACCTTCACAGCTGGCTTCTGACAAGCAAAGTCAGTGGGAAAGGCAGAAAGATGTTGTAACTCATGGTCATATGAGATCACACCTAACAGCCCACAGTGATTCACTTAACAACTGCAACATGAACTGACTCATAAATTGGTGCATCATATGATATCATTTTTAATGACTGTGCCACTTAGTGAGAGTCATTAAGTCCCAACTGAGGCCAGTAAGTGAGGACTATCTATAGTAGGATCATATAGTTTTGGAGTTCATGGTTTTAAGCAAAACTAAAACTGACTTTTGGTCTTCAAGAAAGCAGATTCTAATCAATTCAAAGAAAGGATAACTATGAACCTGCGGTTGGAGAAGCCAATAGGAAAAGAACTCAAGATGTCCTAAAGCCCTAAAGCTTTAAAAGCACAATAGTAAAGACTTTCAGAAAAATAACAGAGAAGAGTCAGTAAATTATTTGTTGTTCCTAGTGAAAGTCATTTGAAAAATTACAAGAAGAAAAATGCTTACAGTATATAGGTTACCCTAATGTCCTTTTATTCTGTAGGCTATCATTTTTTAAATATTTTTTACAAATCTTGAACACTTGAAAAGGCTATAAAATTAATAGATTTATAATGTATTAGCATTTATGCTGCCAATACAAAAATAATTCCAGATACAACTTTAATGCACCCTGAAATCTGTTTTTATGAGTATGATTTGATCAATCAGTGCAGTGAGTGCTTATTGAAAAATGGAGTACATTTTCTATAATGTGTGAAGGTAAATATCAGGGCTTCATTTTCTCGATTAGTCTTTTCTATTTCTGCAAAATATTGTCTTTCATTTCTCATTCCCTGAATGCAGATATTAATGAACAGAAAAAAATAGTCTTAGCAACACAATTAAATATGTAATAACCTACAGTTACCAGCAATCTTTAATCTGAAGTACAGATAGGTAAATATCAAATCACTGCTAGAGTTTTTGTCTGACAAAATTGGAATCAGAAGACTTAAATGTTAGCGATTCAATAATCAGCTCAACAGTGAGCAATTGCACTTCTTTTCTAAATCTGTTCCTTTCTTTTTTAGAAAATAATTGGCAAAGCTCTAGTGGCTTCTAGGAAGTTAAGCCAGGATTTCAGTTTATATGTCATTAGTTATTTCTCTCCAATATAAGAAACAGCAGAGCTACACTATCCAAGATGACGTCCCTTGGTGCCTGCCTACCGGACTGCTTTTCTTATCCTATTTTCTCTTGCCTGATGGGTCCTACTACCTCCTTGATTTGCTTTGCCCAGCACCTGGCTGCATGGGAGCCATGGGAACTTTATCAGTACCAAAATAACACTGGGAGCCAGAGTTCTTCCTCTGGACCTTAATATTTCAGAAAGGAGTTGCATTTAGGAGATGGGGGTTGCAATCTCCCAAACCTGTCTGGCATCTGTTGTGCACTCTCACATACCAGCTCTTACAGCACTTGCTCATCCTCCCAGACTGCACTACACCCCTACACAACCTCCCCAACCTCTCTTGTGGAATGCCTCCAATCTGTAGAGCACTTCTTGTGTGCCCTCCCTAACAATCATGGGTTGTTGGTTCTTAGTGTTTTTTTAAGTGGTTCTGTGGGTAACTATACTTCGTTCAGTGAACAGCTTTGTCCTCATTATCACATAACTAAACTCACTCTTACTTCATCCTGTTTTCACTCTTTCCCCATTTTTCCCATTAGGTATATTACATACCAAAATCTCCTTTTGCTTAAAGACAACTTTTCATATTGTACTAGTTTTTCCTTAGTTCTCTTCCCAAGTTGACATTATTCCTGCAAATAATTCCTGAGTCAACTTTTTTTCTATATGTAAAACAGTAAAATGTATGTTTTCTGTCTTTTATCTTTGCCTTGATTATTTGCCCTATAACAACCACCACTTATCCTATTTTGGCATGATACCAACTTCTGATATCAGTATGTGTTAGCAAGTCACAAGGAAGACTGGGGACAGGAGTGGGGTGTCCATGTGTATGTCAAATTTTGATGTCAACAGAGAATTGAGAGTGTTGAGAACAGCATAGTAGGAACAAATGTGTGCTATGCTCAAAATACTGTGTCATTCAAGCCCCCAGCACCAATTTCTACACAGTTTGTTATGCTTTATCTTTTCATAAGGTTTTGAAATGCAATCTTATTCTGTTTTTTTAAGAATGTTCACATTAAATAAGAATAGAGTGCTATAGCCTGATTCTTGCATAGCTCTCTCAAAGGTGCCTTTTTCACGAGGCAACTGGACTTTCTTGGTTTTCTTTGAAGATGTTTTGCTTCTCATCCAAGAAGCTTCAGCTGAAGAAACTTCTTGGATGAAAAGCGAAACATCTTCAAAGAAAAACAAGAAAGTCCAGTTGCCTTGTGAAAAAGCACCTTTGGGATAACTATGACCTGGATGTCTGAGAATCTTCATAGACATTTGCATAGCTCTCTTTAGCCCAAGCTGAATCATGTTTCAGTGTTGTAATTTCCATAGGATTGTTGTGAAATTACAGTAGAAAGGGAATAGCTATATACACTGGGGTCTATTGTAAGATGTACTTTGCCTACATGAATCTGATCATCCTGATATCTGAATTTCCAAAGTCTTCATAGCTACTCTCCCAAGTAGTCTGTGGTTTATTTCCTGGCTTTCCTGATTTCTGTTATTCTATTGCAGGGGTGTCAAACTCGCAAGTCACGTGACGTGTCGTGACGTATCATGACTTTTTTTCCCATTGCTGGCAATGGGGTGGGTGTGGTTTCAGTATGATGCACTGGCCTGCAGGCTGGCAGTTTGACATCCCTGTTCTACTGGTTCCTTTACTGTTTTTTTTTCTTTTCTTTTGTTCAGTAATGTTCCATTATCAGACATTATCAGAGTCAGCTTGGACAGTTCCTGCAGTTTTCTTGGCAAGGATTTTCAGAAGTGTTTTGCCATTGCCATCCTTCCTAGGGCTGAGAAAAAGTGACTGGCCCAAGTCCTAGCTCGTTTTGTGCCTATGGCAAGCCTGCTGCCTTAATCATTACATTGAACTGTCTGTCTTGCTGTTGATAGTCAATCCTAAAAGACAGAAGCCACCCATTAGTTTAATGTCTTCATTTTTGTTATAAGGCAGTACCTCGTATTTTTCTTTTCTTTTTTCTTCAGTTTTACTTCCTTTTTCCCCACTGTGTCCCTCGATTTTTATTACTGAAGCTTACAGTTAATTTGGATTTTCAGCTACCAGAATAGTGTCATCAGCATAGTGAAAGTTGTTGGTGTTTCTACTTCTAATTTTAAACTATGCTCATGAACTTCCAATTCAGTCTCAATATATACCATGCTGGGTCAAATAAATCACGGAGAGCATACAACCTTGTTTTACTCCTTTGCCAATCTGGAGCCAGACTGTTTCACCATGTTCTATCCAAGACTGTGACTTCCTGTTCTGGGACAGCAATGCCTTCCTTCCCTGCTTGTGAGTTCCTTTATTCATTGAATTTATACCATATTATTCAGCAGGTTTTTTTCTCATGCACTCATCAGATTTTATTTATTCAATTACTTTTAAGAAATTAAGTTTCTCTAGTACCTCCAGCTGATCATCACTGGAAGCACTAGACTGGACATTGTCTTAGCCAGGGTTGTCTTGGAAATACTGATATTTAGAAGACTCAGGAGACTGGCAAGCAATTTCAGTCTTTGTAAAAGGAATTTTATAATGCTAAGGAGCAATGCGTGGCATCTGAGAGCATTTCATTCTTCATCAGCCTGTTAAACTTTATGTGCTTATGCTCATATTCCATGATAGTTGTAATAATAATAATAATAATAATAATAATAATAATAATAATAATAATAATAATAATAATAATAATAATAATAATAAGTTGGAAGGGACCTTGGAGGTCATCTAGTCCAACCCCCTGCTCAGGCAGGAAACCTTATACCATTTCAGGCAAATGGCTGTCCAGTCTCTTCTTAAAAACCTCCAGTGTTGGAGCATTCACCACCTCTGGAGGCAGGTTGTTCCACTGGTTAATTGTTCTAACTGTCAGGAAGTTTCTCCTTAGTTCTAGGTTGCTTCTCTCCTTGACTAGTTTCCATCCGTTGCTTCTTGTCCTGCTTTCAGGTGCTTTGGAGAATAGCTTGACTCCCTCTTCTTTGTGGTAGCCCCTGAGATATTGGAACACTGCTATCATGTCACCCCTCACCCTTCTCTTCATTAAACTACACATACCCAATTCCAGCAACTGTTCCCTATATGTTTTAGCCTCCAGCCCCCTAATCATCTTGGTTGCTCTTCTCTGTACCCTTTCTAGAGTCTCGACATCTTTTTTACATCATGGTGACCAAAACTGGATGCAGTATTGCAGGTGTGGCCTTACCAAAGCATTGTAAAGTGGTATTAGTACTTCACTTGATCTTGATTCTATCCCTCTGTTAATGCAGCCTAGCACTGTGTTGGCTTTTTTGGCAGCTGCAGCACACTGCTGGCTCATATTGAAGTGATTGTCTACTAAGACTCCGAGATCCCTCTCACAGTTACTACTATTGAGCAAGTTACCACCTATACTATACCTATGCATTTGATTTTTCCTGCCTAAATGTAGAACCTTACTTTTTTCACCATTGAATTTCATTTTGTTAGATAGTGCCCAGTGTTCGAGTCTGTCCAGATCCTTCTGTATCTTAAGCCTATCTTCTGGAGTATTGGCTATTCCTGCCAGCTTGGTGTCGTCTGCAAAGTTCCCCATCTATCCCCTCATCCAAATCATTAATGAAGATATTGAAGAGCACTGGGCCCAGAACAGAGTAAATGTAGTTTAAATATCCTTTGGTACCTGTGGATGATAAACACATCCTTAATATATTTGTCAGGATTCAGATAGCATTGAAACAGCTCTGATGTTTGTTCGTAGTGTTAAAAGGTGTCTCAGATGCCATTTTAGAAGATGTGATCTAAACATTGATTACTATCATGTTGCCTGACCTGTAGCCTGTACTCTTACCCTCTCATTTGAGAATCACTGAAGTTTAATTCTTACTGAAGGAAAAATTAAGCTCAAACTGTCTCAGAGAAGTGGACTGATAAAGGTTAGGTAAATCTAACAGTATTTGAGAAGTGAAAGGAACAAAGCATTATTATTGTTATTAAATTTACATTATGGCTGATATAGCACTACCTAACATACCCAGTACATGGAATTTATGAGTGTAATAAGAATTGTGAACTCTTTGCACTTAGAGGGCTAAGATTGGCTAAAGAGGTTATTATATAACTTTGGGAGCATAAATCTATACCTAATTTGCAGCAGTGGACTGCTGATACATGTTGTTTATTAACATTTGAATTAGTCCTTAATCTGGACAAATATTGTATAGTTCTGAATGTGATACAAATTTTCAATGTGATACAAATTTTTCATTTCAGTTTCTATATCACATTGTCATTTTCATTTTCATAAGTATTGTTTCAACAAAGTATAAAATATAGTAACAATAAACAATGCAGTTTTCTACATGGCCTATTCAAGAAATGTTGCCAAATATTTCTTCAGAGTCCCTTCACAGATTCCCCTGTTACCATAAGCTTTGAAATTTTTCTACAGGTGTTCCTGCTTCCTCTTTCCTACCTGCATGTTTAATATTGGAAGAGGGGTTGGCACTCGTTAGAATAATCCAAAAGACATGCAGATATGCAATCTGTAATTGTATTGCCTATTCAGATTATCAATATAAAGTTATGTATAGCTTATCCTTGAATCATATAGTTGGAAGGCACCATTTAGGTTGCATAAGTCCTACTCAAAATGCAAAAATCCAGATAAAAGCCTTAGCTTGAATATGCCCATGTTGCACTTCTGAGCTGCCTTGTTCCTCCTCGGAATCAAGTTCCACTGAGAAAGGAAAACCCTGGTGGTTCTGGTGTGGACTGTCTTGGTTGCCAGCTTGCAGACTTTGGGAGGGACTTGTGCCATAGTCCTCACTTAGTGACCATTCTGGAAACCTCTTCCTAAGTTGGTCAATGTGTCTTCTGACCAGTCGCCCTCCCTCCAACCCCAATTTGTAAGATAGGGGTCCAGATGCTTTGGTCACCTGACCAGGAACCCACAAATTTCCAGGCCCATAATTTCTGGCCCAAACCCAATCACCTATTTGCAGCCCCCTCAGAGGTTTTGGTCTGGAGGCTTCGGATGCCACTCTGTCTGGATGCAACCTGTCAAGTTTAGTAATTAAGTGCCTTCCCCAACAAAGCTCAGCAGGACCTTTACCTGTAGCTGTGCAGGATGTAGAAAGTTGACAGAGCAAGAAATCTGCCAGTCTATGATGCCAGTCACCTGTGATAATGTGCTTGAGTGCCTCCTTTGTTGTCCTCACCATGCGTTCAGCTTGTCCATTCGAAGAGGGATGAAATGGTGCAGATGTTGCATGTCTGATGAGGTTAGCTCTAAGAAAAGCCTGAAACTCAGCAGCAGTGAATTGAGCCCCATTATCAGAAACCAAAACATCAGGCAACTCATGTGTTGCAAAGAGTTTTCTCAGCACCTGGATGGTCCTAGCAGTAGTCATATTAGGGACTGGAACTACTTCCAGCCATTTTGAGTGGCTATCCACTACTACCATGAAAAGCTGTCCTGGAAAAGGCCCAGCATAGTCTATATGAACCCTGGACCAGGGAGTATGTGTTTCCTCCGACCTATGAACTGGGGCCTGAGGCATTTCAGGCCTAGACCTCTGGCAAATATAGCACCCATGAACTTGATCCTCTACAGCCTTATCCAGGCCAGGCCACCAAAGGTAGCTTCTAGCTAAGGCTTTCATTCGTACAATGCCTGGATGACCTTCATGTAAGGATTGTAAAACTCTGTCCCTCAATGATGTGGGGATAATGACTCTGTTGCCCCATAATATGCAGCCCTTGTGTGCAGAAAACTCATATCTCCTGACAAAATAACTTTGGAAATCAGGATTTGGACTTTTTTCCAACCAGCCTGTGTATACCCATGACAGTACTCTGCTCAGAATTTTATATGTGGCAGTTTCAGCAGCAATATCCCCAGCGTGGAGGGGAAACTCATGCAAGTCCTCAATGGATAATATTTTAGCAGCAGGAGCTGGATCAGGATCCATTAGTAGCAGTGGTAGTCTGCTGAGGCCATCTGCATGGCCCATTTCCTTCCCAGGTTTGTGAATTAACTTAAATTTGTATGCAGACAAAAATATAGACCATTTCAGCATTCTTGGAGACAGTATGTGGGCTTAGGTGCTTGGGCTTAGGTAGGGGCCTCTGGTATAAATTTATTAAGAGGCCCCTGGTATGTTTTTTAACCAATCATTTTAAAGGGTTAGGGAGGAGAGAGAATGGTAGGGAGGGGAGGGAATCGGGCTGTGTTTCTCCAGCCGGCTGTCAGTCTGGGCCTATAACGGTTCCCGGTGAGATGGGGTTAGGGGCACGGACTTTTGGTTCCATTAATACTGGGGTGGGGTTGCAAATCCCCACGACGATGGGGAATGGCAGCAGGCAGTTACGCGGAGGGCCGTATCAACATCTGGGATCACGCCCCGGCTGTCTTCGAGCGGTGGCGTGCTCCGACCCTCTGGTTGGCCCCCTTTTATCCGGGAATGATGGGGATCAGGACGCTGGGCTCAGGCTTGTGTATTTTAATGCCAGATCCATTGCAAACAAGGCTCCCCTCATCCGTGATCTGATCGAGGAGGAACACGCGGATCTGGCATGCATCACAGAGACCTGGTTGGGCCCAGAGGGCGGTGTCCCTCTGATTGAGTTGTGCCCTCCGGGTTTCTGTGTACTACACCAGCCGTGGGCTCAGGGTGGCGGTGGTTATTCAGGAGACCTTATGTCCGAGGGAGACCACTGTTGTACAGATAGGCGGGAGTGAGTCCCTCCTCTTGAGATGTGGCCCTCGGGCTCAGTTGGGCCTGTTGCTAACATACCTGGAGCCCAGCTGTGTGGCAACAGCCCTGCCCGAGCTGCTCGACACCCTCTCAGGGTTGACGGTGGAGTTCCCCAGACTCATTGTTCTGGGTTACTTCAACCTGCCTTCCCTGGGAGTATCGTCAAAGTTAGCTCGGGAGTTCATGGCCTCCATGACAGCCATGGACCTGACTCAAGTAATTCAGGGTCCGACTCACGGGAGGGGTCACACTCTTGACCTGGTTTTCTTATCTAGACAATGGTTGGATGATCTGGGAGGGGGCTTACCAACTATTGTCCCCCTGTCATGGTCCAATCATTATCTCCTGCAGCTGGTCTTCCGCTATGTCACCCCTCGCTGCTGGGCTGCGGAACTGACCAGGTGGTTCCGCCCCAGGCGCCTAATGGACCCTGATCAGTTCCAGATGGTACTTGGGTCTGTTCCTATCTCCCTCACTGACAGCTCGGCTGATGCCTTAGTGGATGCCTGGGAAAGGGCTGCCACTGAGGCACTCGACCGTGTTGTTCCCTTGCGACCCCTAACCCAACGCAGATCCTGATGGGCTCCATGGTTTTCTTCGAAGCTCCGGGAGATGAAACGTCGGAGATGGGGTCTAGAGTGCTGTTGGAGATCCAGCCGATCTGAGCCTGACCGATTGCAACTAAGAGCCTTTACAAGGTCTTATCTCGTTGCAATGAGGACGGCGAAGTCTAATTACTTCACTACCCTCATTGCGTCTGCAGATAATCGCCCAGCCGCCCTGTTTCGGGTTACCGCTCCCTCCTTCATCGGGAGGAGAGGGAGGATCCCTTGCAGGGACAGGCCGAGGAGTTCAGTCATCATCTTGCGGATAAAATTGCTCAGATTCGGGCCGGCTTGGACGCTGACTGGACAGAATCTGACAGGGAGGATTTGAGTGGTCTTGAAAGTGTTATCTGGACTGAGTTCGATCCTATGACCCCCGATGAGGTGGACAGGATCATGAGGAGGCTGAGCTCTACCACCTTTTTATTGGACCCGTGCCCCTCCTGGCTGGTTTATGCAGCCCGGGAGAAGACACGAGGCTGGTTCTAGGCAGTAATAACTGCTTCTTTGAGCAAGGGTGTTTTCCCTTCTGCCTTGAAAGAGGCAGTGGTGAGGCCACTCCTCAAGAAGCCCACCCTGGACTCGGCGATTTTGAATAACTATCGTCCTGTCTCCAACCTTCGCTTTTTGGCGTAGGTTGTTGAGAGTGTGGTAGCGCATCAGCTTCCTCTGTTCCTGGAGGAAACTGATTATCTCAACCCGTACCAATCGGGTTTCAGACCTGGGCATAGCACAGAGATGGCATTGGTCGCACTGGTGAATGATCTCTGGCGGGCTCGGGACAGGGGTTGTTCCTCTATCCTAGTCCTATTAGACCTCTCAGCAGCTTTTGATACCATCGACCATGGTATCCTACCGCGGCGTCTCAGGGGGCTGGGAGTGGGAGGCACCGTTTTACAGTGGTTCTCCTACCTCCTGGGCCGCTCGCAGTCAGTGTTGATGGGAGGACAGAGGTTCACCCCGAGATCTCTCGTTTGTGGAGTCCCTCAGGGGTCGGTCCTCTCTCCCCTCCTGTTCAACATCTACATGAAGCCACTGGGTGAGCTCATTTGTGGTTTCGGGGTGGGGTATCACCAGTACACTGATGATACCCAACTTTTTCTTTCCACCCCGACCCAACCCAGTGATGCCCTCACTGTGATGTCCCGTTGCCTGGAGGCGGTCTAGGTTTGGATGGGGAGAAACAGGCTTCGTCTCAATCCTGACAAGACTGAGTGGCTGTTCATATCGGCATCTCGGGCTGACCAGCCTTCTCCATCATTAACAATAGGGGATGAGGTATTACCCCCCGTTGATAGGGCTCACAACTTGGGAGTCCTCCTGGATTCACGGCTCAGTTTGGAAGATCATATAGGAGCCGTGACCAGGGGGGCTTTTGCCCAGATTCACCTGGTGCGCCAGTTGCGTCCCTATCTGGACCTAGATGCTCTACGTACAGTCACTCATGCGCTCGTGACCTCCCGGTTAGACTACTGCAATGCCCTCTACATGGGGCTTCCCTTGAGGACCACCCGAAGGCTTCAACTGGTGCAGAATTCAGCCGCGCGACTTTTGATGGGAGCTTCCCGATATTCCCGTGTAACACCTGTTCTCCGTGAGCTGCATTGGCTTCCGGTTGCCCTCCGGGTGAGATTCAAGGTGCTGGTAATGACCTATAAAGCCCTAAATGGCTTGGGTCCGGACTATCTAAGGGAAAACCTGCTGCCGGCATCATCTTCCCATCGTCCTGTGTGCCCCCACAGGGAGGGCCTTCTCAGGGTACCAGCGGTTAATGAATGTCGGCAGGTTATTCCCAGGGGAAGGGTGTTCTCTGTGGGTGCGCCTGCCCTATGGAACCAACTACCCACAGAACTTAGGACTGCCCCCGACCTTCGCTCATTTCGCCGGGACCTGAAAACTTGGCTCTTCGATCTGTTTGGTCCAGACTGTGGGGTTGTTAATTTAACTGGGTTTTAGATTTACTCTTGGCGCTTGAATTTAATTTAATTGTTTTATTTGTTTTTAATTTTTTGTATTCATGGTTTTAACTGCCCTGTAAACCGCCCTGAGTCCTACGGGAATAGGGCGGTATACAAATCCAATAAAATAAATAAATAAATAAATATAAATAATCTTGAAATTTCTTGACTCCAGCCACTATGGCTAAGGCTTCTTTATCAATTTGCACATAATTACGCTCAGCAGCAGATAAGGTTCTAGAATAGAATGCAATAGGGCAGAGGTGTCAAACTCAATTTCATTGAGGGCTGCATCAGCATTGCGGTTGCCCTCAAGGGGCCGGGTGGGTATGGCCTAGGTGGGCGTGGCCTACTGGGTGGGCGTGGCTAGAGTGCATATGGCCTACTGTGTGGGCGTGGCCAGCTCTACATCATTCGCATCAAGGGTGCCTATGGGGGCCTGGGCAGGAGTGGGACAGCTCTGAGGGTCTCTGGCAGAAGGAGGGTCTCTGGGCCAGGGCCAAGGCAGTGGGGGCCGTTCCCTCACTGTTTCCAGGATGGCTTCGTGGGCCGCATGAAACCACTTTGCGGGCCGGATCTGGCCCCCGGGCCTTGTGTTTGACATGTCTGCAATAGGGACTTGTTTCCCATTCTTCTCTATGTGGCTTAAGACTGCCCCCACCACATAGGGAGATGCATCACATGCAAGACATACAGGTTTAGACTCAATGTAATGAGTTACAGTGGACTTTTCTGAAAGAAGGGCCTTGAGATCCTGGAAACTTTTTTCATGTAATAAAGTCCATTTCCAAGGGGCTTTTTTTATCAAGTAGCCTGTGGAGGGGCTCTGCTATTGCAGCCTTATGAGGTAGAAATGTGTGATAAAAGGAGGCCCAAAAGTGCTTGCAGCTCTCTTTTTTAATTTGGCCTAGGAGCCATTTTGATGGCCTTTACTTTTGAATCAGCGGGGTGAATTCCACTAGCATCGATACAGAACCCCAAAAATTCCATTGATGAGACCCCAATACTACATTTGGTTTTTTTTAATTTGAGGCCCGCATTGCGGAGCCTTTGCAAAACAGCCCTGAGCCTATTGGCCAATACTTCTGGGGATTCCCCGGCAATGAGAACATCATCAAAATAAGGACAGACATCCTGTATACCCTTAAGTGTGCGTTCCATAATCCCTTGGAAAATACCCGGTGCAACACTGACTCCAAACTGCAAGCGTTTGACTTTGAATGCCCCTCTATGAGTTACTATTGTTTGAGCTGCGGCTGTGGCCTCGTCTACCGGCAGTTGCTGATATGCCTGCGCTAAATCAAGTTTAGCAAAAATGTTTCCCCCTTGCCAAGAGGCTAGAATATGGCTGACTATCGGGACTGGGTATGCATGTTGATTGAGGGCTTTATTTAATGTGCATTTGTAGTCTGCACAAATGCGAACCTCCCCATTGGGCTTTAGTGGAGTGACAATAGGAGTTTCCCACTCCCCCTCATCAACAGGCTGTAATACACCCTGCTCTACTAACTTATCGATTTCAGAATCGATTTTGTGTTTCAAGGCGAAAGGAACCCTGCGAGGCTTGACCCTGATCGGTACAACGTTAGGATCTAATTTAAAAGAAATTAGTGGCCCAGTATACGTTCCCAGTTTTGACTTGAAAACATCCACGTATTCCTCACAAACAGCCATGAGGTCTGCTGTCTGTGTCTGGTTAATACCTGTTATGCCTGTTATGTTATGAATGCCCAAAGCCTCAAACCAATCAAGTCCAATAAGACTTGTTCTTTGGCCCTCTACTACTATGACATCCAGGTGCCCCAAAAACCCTTTAAATTTCACCAATAAAGTGGCTTCACCCTTAATTTTAACATGAGCATTCTGAAAATCTGTTAAAATAATATCTGAGGGCCTTAGTTTAGCCCACTGGTTGCTGCGTCTGCACACAAAGTTGAATGTGTCATGCGAGATGATCGAGACCGCCGAGCCGGAGTCCAATTCCATTTTACATGGAACTCCTTGTAGCTCTACAGAAAGCTTGAGTTTAGGCTTAAGGGGGCAATGAGCCCTGGTGCGGCAAACGCTTCTCCGGCTCCTGAAGAACCCCACACTAACTGGACCCTGAGCCCCAGTACCTCTCCTAGTCGGTTCCTCCGACTGGTGCTTGGGTGGCCTGTCTCTCTGGTGGGCTCTGCACACCACCACGATGTGGCCAGTCCTTCCGTAAGCTCTACATGTGGCCGAACGGAATCTGCAATTGGCGCAGGAGTGGTTGCCTCCGCACCCCTTACATCTAGGTAAGAGAACTGCCTTGTAATCGTTCTCTCTTTGTTGGTTGCCACAGTTTTGCGTGTTTATTCTGGGTTCTTTATCTTCTGACAATTCTCCGCTGCATTTGGCGACCTCAAGGTGGATGGGATCTTCTATTTTTGAAGATTTGGTGGACTGCACTGTTTGTACTGCACCTCTGGCTGCTTTGTCAGCCATGACCTCATCCTGTGCTTCGGCGAATGTGTGATTTGGTCTGGCAAACAATCTCTGCTGCAGGGTTCTGTCTCTCAGACCACAGACGAGTTGGTCTCTCAGACGTTCCTCTAAGTTCGAAAACTTGCAGAGGCATGCGGACTGCCTTAGGTCCACGATAAACTCTGATGCTGTCTCACCAGGAAGCTGCACTCATTGGTCGAATTTAAAACGCCATGCCATCTCTGACATTTTTGGCTGAAAATGCCCAGTCAGCTTCTTCTTAAGGTCAGCAAATGATACTGCTTCAATGGGCATTGGCACAAAGAGATTTTCCACTAGATCAAAAGTTGCTGGCTCACACACGCACAGCAATGTTGTAGCTTTTAGGCCTTCTTCTGCAATCTGGTTTGCTCGTAGATAGTTCTCCACTTGTGAGAGGTAAGATGGCCAATCTTCTGGATTTTTAATGTCGAACTCTCTGAGTTTGCTGACCTTCGGCATCTTTTCCTTGATTCCTGTGTTGTTGGATCCTACTTCTTAGGCTCAGGAAATGCATCCTCTGAGCACGTGGCCACTAGTGTAGCTTTAGTAGCTGGCCTGGGGGGAAAGATGCCTCTTCTTGCCAGTGAGTAATGCCGACCCCTTGTGGCTTCAGCACTTAGGCGGTGTAGCAGGATCCCATCCTCATCACCACTATTATGTCATGGGCTCTGATGAGCAGGAATGAAGACACACAGTTGAGTACAGAGAAACTCATTTTTTTTTATTAAGCTGGAACTGTACTGAGAACCCGGGTGCACCTTGCCACAATATATAGCCAGACCCTCTGGTAGCAACCAATCAGATTGAACCCATGCTTGCCACCCAAAGCTGACCAATTGCAGGACCAGAGACGTCCTGTCTGGGTTGCTGGAGAACCGTTAGTTCTCCAGCAACGCATGTGGTGATGTACCAAAAGCCCAGTACATAACAAACTGCTCATTCAATTGCAGCATTTCAGCCATGGGACTCAGCTCTTTATTAGGCATTTCCCAGCTTCTTTTACTCTGAGCATCAGTGAACAGTAGAGGCAGCAAAGGCCATGAGCAGGAGCACAGAGAAATACAGGAATTGTCATTCATCCAGGGATTCTGCTGAAAACAAGGGGGGAAATTACAGAAAAGTTGTTGTTTTTTTGAAGAATTTACTCTAGTTGGTCTGAGTTCTTTATATTTTTTTTATTTGAGATAAAAGTATCATTTAATTAGGATATCATCTACCTTATCCATGTGGCTTGCAAGAACCATACATAGACCCAGCTGTTAGAGAGGCTCCATTTATATTCCCAGCAGGTTCACCTGCTTTCTGCAAATTTTGCACAGTTACACTGCAAGCAATTCAATACTGGGATTTGCTGTCAACAAAAGAAGGGAAGACCTCCTGGTACTTCCTGTCTTTAAACAACTAAAGTTGTTTTCTATTTCTTAAATGATATTGATTCATAAGACTAATTATAGGCTGCATAAACGTGTTCTTTGTGCTTTCTTGCGGATATAATGCCTTGGAAAATTATAATTATCTGTATTTAAAATGCTTGAAATCTATTGTATTGCACAAACCTGCTGCCAAACTCATGCTACGTGCAAAATAAAGCAATAGAAACACATGCCTGCCCTCCTGGGTAGAGGACAGGAGGTACTAATACTATGGCAATGTAGATGACTAGTGAGTCTGCATATGAGGTTCTCCATAGAATGCTGTACCCACTGTTCAAGCCATTTGTTGAATAACCTCTCTTATCTGAATAAGCTTTGTGAGCTTTCTCTCTCTATTTTTATAGCATATACTGTACAAATTAAAAATCTAGAGAGGAAGAAGGAAAAAAAAAACACTGAGTATTGCCATTCAGATAGGGTAGAACTGAGGACACTATACTAAAATTACTTCCCTATACACATATTAAGTAATAGATGTGATGTATACCAGTTTGTAGAGTATAGATGTCACTCCGGTACCATAAAAAGTAATAACCCCACTAGCTGCCATTTTTTGGGTGACCACAATTCAACATGGCCTTGCTATGTTTTCCTAACCTATGTTCCACTGCATTCTACAGCACTGTGGAATGCTGCAAAAGGGTACAAAATGCTGCTAAACTTGTATTAGGAAAACCTAGCAAAGTGCTTCATTGCTGGGCTGCACAGCACCATCCTGGAAGTGGTCACCATTTTCTGCAGCCACAATTCAATATGGCCACCATTTTAACTCAGGTGAGAATTCTTATTTCTATTTGGCAATATACCAGTAGTAATCAGTTAAAATGTTGGATTTTCCTTTATCTTTGTTTGAACACTGCAACCAGATTATCATTATAGGGAGCTGCCATGTCCAACATTTTGCCAAGTTGACCATACTCTACTCTATTCTTGAATATATATTGAATAATAGATAATTGATTTCAGGGAGCCTTATAACTCAAGTCATGATTTTGATTCTGACATCTGACATGCAGTTAGAAGGGGTCTGGTCCCATCACCTCATATAGTAGGAGGAGCCAGATGGAAGAGAACATAGTGTTAGATTGCTTAGTGTAGAATACTTTTTTTGCCATCTGGGACTTGCTCCCTCAATTGACTTGCATTCGCGAAATCACTAGAAATCAAATTTGACTTAGAAAGAGACTTTTATCATTACAACTATGGTTTGGTGAACCCATCAGAAGTTACGGCCCCCGACCTTCGCTCCTTCCGGCACGATCTAAAAACGTATCTATTTGAGCAGTCTGACCTGGTCTGATGGGTTAGGGTTGGGGTTTTAATACATCTTAATTATTGTTTTAACCTTGGGCATTTATTTAATCGCTTTTAACTTTTGTATCCTGTTTTTGTATTTATTGCCCTGTACACCGCCCTGAGTCCTTCGGGAGAAGGGCGGTATAAAAATATAATAAATAAATAAATAAATTAGTTACAGGTGAAGTAGCTCCTTTATGAGACTACTATACAAGCCATCAAACTTAGTCAAGCATACAAAAATGGTAATACCCAGAATCATAGAAATTGTAGATATTTGCCTTACCATTTTCTTTCAGTTTGATGGATAGATATACAAACAAATCAGAGGAATCAATGACATCATTAATCTCAGTATTTACAGCAGGGATAGTCATACAAAATGTGAAGCAATAGCCCTCTCACACATAAAACCCAAATATGGATTTATCATATGAATAACACCTTTGTTATAAGAGAAAATGGCAATTAGAGGATACACACAACATAATATATCTTTAATAGAATTAAATTCACAAGAAAAGAAGAAAGTAGCAGACTATTGTTCCTTCATATTCTCATCAGCTGAGAAAAAAGCAACACATTTCAAACTCATACACATAGAAAAACAATACAGTCAAACCAAGTGTTGCACTATCAGCACAACAATCCATCTGCTCGTGAGAAAAGCTGAATAAGATGAGCAAAAACTCACTGCAATGACATAGAATTCAAAAGGGGGAAAATTACCTTTATGGCACCATTTAATGCAATGGGTACCCATATTATGCAGGATTTCAGGTGTGGCTTGGTAGAAATAAAAAATGGAGTCCCAATGTCTCTTGATAAGCCAAACATGTTTATTCAGCTGAACAAAGGCAGGTCCTCCCTTAGATTGGAAGGCAGATATAGATTTTTATAAGGCAGATATAGATTTTTAAATTTTACTTAGTTACATAAGAGGAAGCTTGCACACAACAGATAAGGTATAGAAGTTATAAAATACTCAAGTACACTTTCTGTGGTTTTGGTCACATGCTTAACCCACAGGCTTGTTGTTTCTTGTGGAACTTTCCACTGCCTCAAAAGCCTGCTGAGGCCTGAACTTTAGTTCTGCCATCTCGATATATGTATCTTTTAAACAATCATCAAACTCATCAGATTCCTGATCAACAACCACTCAACTTCACTAAAAAGTGTCTTTCAATACAACCAATCAGAATGCAACCATCAGAACCATGAAAAGAATCATTCTCCCATCATCAAAATGGCTCAGTAACTATCAATAGATCAACAGATTCAATTTGTAGGCATCACATTAGCCTACAAATCAACCAAATCTTTTCAAAGCATCTTGAGTTCCAACAGTGAGAGGAGGCAGAACAGGAACTATTTACAATATGCAATGCAAAGATTTAAAAAATCATTATGTAGGAAAAAGAGGGAAAGGAACATGCAATGAGAACACAGGATGAAAATTCTTTAGTTTCATGGCAGATTGACAAATGTACCCACATATTCAACTGGGAAATCAAACTAAAGTCAAGAATGCGAAAGAATTTTAAAAGCCTGGGATTCTGACAGATCAGCTACTATCTAAAGAGATAAACCTGGTGTACTGTATAGAGTAGGGGTATCAAACTGCCAGCCCACAGAGTGGTTGCATCATACATAGGCTCCAGCAATGCAAAAAAAGTCACGATATGACATGACACATCATGTGACGTGGCAAGTTTGACACCCATGGTAAAGAGTATTAAAAAAGCAGGAACCCAAGGAAGAAGCAAAGTGCCTGGATACATCCTCTCTAATCACACATCCAGCAATTTCCACAAAGATAAGGGCGGTCCAACACAATACAGTAGACAGAAATGATTTGTGATAAAACCATGTAGCCAACAAAACCAGATAGGCTGATTAGAAGCGGGCACATAAACTACAATAAGCCTGATCTAGAGAGGCGGGATAAACTGCCAGGCAAACCCTCATTCCCTTGTGGCAAAGCAGTGATGTTATTAATTAGTCTGGCAATGAAACATTTGCAAAAAGAAAACCTAATTTAACAAACATCAAGATCTCAGCAATGGTTGGAAGTAGCTACTGTTACTTACGTTAAAGATACCTTGGCATATTTTTCTCTTTATTTAAAAGTTTAGCACTTGGAGTCATAGTGCATAGTCAGAAACAATATCATTACATTAATATCACAAAACTGTTCAATATAGCGGTTATGTCATAATGACATCATGGACATTTTATTTTTCAGAACACTCCACTGCATTTTCAGGATGCTTGTTTCTGAAATGGGATGTGCAGTTTTCACATTGATTTGATGTCAGCCATGTTGGGACTGTGTCTCAATTGTCTTTTTTAAAAAGGGCCTGAAACTCCCAGTCAGGTATTTGTCAAGAATGCTTATTTGCTATTGAGAATATGTAAATATACTGTGAGTTAAATTTTGCTGATCCCCAGGAATAGATGTCATAGCAATGAAACATGTTTTCAATTTTAATTTTAGACTTCAGATTTGTCCATCATTCACACATTAGAAGAGCTTTCTGAACTATTTCCTGACATACTGTAATAGAAACTGACCAAGAAATATGTTCACTTAACGGCCGCTGTCCACCCATGCCAAGGAAATGTAGTTTTATATAAACACATTTGATTTCCCTTAAAATATCAAAGACAAAACTGTCAGCTTCTTCCAAGTTTTGTGATAAATGCATTTCTTAGTGAGGATTTGACTTTGTATCATGAATGCAGTTCTTGCTGAGGGAAAGCATTCAAAGATACTGTTTGTTTTTCTGCATTTTACCTTGTTAATTTTTTTAATAAATGAGGTTTGCATCTAAAGTAGGACTCGTGTCAGTTCTTTACTACTGATGCAGCAGCTACTCTCTAAAATTTCATCTACATACAGTACGTTGCTTCTTTAGACATTTGTTATTTTTCTGTAGTGATCATTCTAAAACTGACTGTCACATCATTTAGAATATATAATTGCAGATGCTTCCTAATTTCATGGTTTCAGTTAAATAATAGTGGAAAGGGTACATTGGAGAAATGCTTTGTCATTTTTAATAGCAGGACTTTATCTGTTAATCCCAATGATTATACTCTTACCTTCGAAATACTGACTGCACTTAATAGGAATATAGTAAAAATGAAGCAGCTTTCTTCACCTAGTCAATCAGTGGTTACTTTCTCCAGCTGAAACAGAAATAAGGCTTTGTCTCGCTATCACAATAGCTTCATATACTTTTGAAATATAGTGTGTAGGGATTTCATTCTCTATTCTGTTAATAACAAAATGCTCTGTGCAGGGATGGTCAGATCTCTTTCTGTACCAGATTGATACAGTCATACAGGGAATCAGTCTTTGGCTCCAAGTCCGTTTACTAGATCAAATAGACTCATTTGTGATGCTTGCTTTAATGAAATGAAATCTGTTGAAATAGAATGGATGGAAAGTCAAGTAATCTTACTCAGTGTTTTTATTGTTGTTATTGTACCAGTAGCTTTGCTAAATCTAGCTCTAGGCAGATTCAATGTTTCACCTGAAAATAAGAAATTATTATTTTTGATAGGGAGACCTACACTTCTTTTATGGGTGTATGAATTTGATTATGGGGAGGTTTTTTTTAAAAAAATATAAAATAGAGGAGAATACTCTGAAATTATTTTATTTGGGCAAATACATTTGTATCAGGCTAGCTCCAACTCTGAGGAAGCTGCTTCAGATGATCCTTTGCAATGGAAGCTGCAATAGGAGACACTTGGGGAATGATTTGGCTGCGGAGCATGTATGGAACTGCAGAGGAGGGTGGTCTGGTCCAGAGCTTCCTCTCAGCCATGAGGCCTGTAGGGGAGAGCAGAGGAGGTCTGCATAGCTCCCTGGGAGCAGGGTGTTCCCACAGGTGAACTCTGTCCATTTGCACCCTGAATTCCTGCCTGAGGCAACTCTGTACCTTCAAACCTAGACGATCTGACACCCTACCCATGACCCTGAGACCTTTGGATTGTGCCCTGATGACACTTCTAATTGTGCATGTGATTGCATACAAGCTCCACCTGCTGCCCCTTGCAAATGCTCAAACCAAATTTAAGTCTTTTGTAAGCAAACTCATGTGTGTGCAGTGCAGATGCATTTGGCCTGGAATAGGACAATTTGTTCTGTTTGCACTGGTCTGACAAAAATCCTGATTCTTCTCTCTCTTTTTGAATAGATGGGCACTTGCATACATATACACACCTCCTGATTCACCAGGATGACTGAAAACACAAGTATTTTTAAAAAAACAACTATAGTAAAACAACTACAGTAACTATATGGTAACAACTATAGTAAGTTGTTTTTAAAACAACAACTATAGTCCTTTAATATTTAAAATAGGCAGAGTTTCTGTATATCAGACATGTCAAATTCACAATGTCACATGACGTTGCACAACATATCGGGATTGTTTTGCCATTGCCGACAATGGGGTGGGTGCAGCTTCCGCATGATGCGCCCAGCCTGTGGACCGGCAGTTTGATACCCCTGCTGTATATGAAGAAACATTATTCTGGTTTCTTCTACTTCTGGTAATGTATTTCAGCTGGCATTTTATTTTTAACAAAAACATATTGGAGTCTGGGAAAGTCTTTAATTGGATCACTAAATTGGAAGAGGCTATTTTAGTCCATCAAGTCCAATACTCTGTTCATTGTAGGAATCCAAATTAAAGTACCCCAGTGAGCTGACTACCTGGCCTCTATTTAACACATCCAGTACAGGGGAGCTCTCTGCTCTAGATAATAGGATCAATTATTGAACTACTTTGACTATTAAGCCTTTTTTTTGTTTTTACATTGGAAAAATAGGAATTTGCTTCTTTGTAGCTGAAATCCATTATCTTGTGTCCCATATTCTAGAATGATGGAGAGAAAATCTTGGTACTCTATTGGGTATCCTTTCAGATACTTAAAATTTGCTGTCATACTCCCATTTTCTTCTCTAAGCTAAACATTCCCAATTGTAAAATATCTCCTCATAGGTGTTTTTTTCCTACTAAGTATCTGTTCTTCTGGGAATCTGTTTTAATGTATCTGAGTTCAAGTGTGGTGGTGAGAACTAGATAAAATAATTCTAGGTGGTAACCAAACAGTGCAGGACAAAAGAGTGTTACATCCTTCGATTTCAGATCTGTGGATATAGCCTAACATTACACATATTCATTTTTCAATGTAGTTCTGTAAGAGGAGAGCCATGCTAGTCTATGAAGGCCAAGAATCAGAAACACCATTTACTGGACCACAATATATAGCTGTTCTGTCCTTTTCCTTTAATGTTTAGCCACTATGTAATATTGGATGATATTCAGGATATACTCTTAGGTCAATTGTGCTGATTATGAGATTCAACCAGTAGCACCAGCCTATGTTCCATGTGAAGTGACCATAAATATTAAAATAGGCTCAAGCAACTCAGCATGGAAAGTGGTACCTCAAAATTTGAGATATCTGAGGCCCACTTCTTAGATAATCTATCATTATTTGGAAGCAGGTGGAATTTGTCTCCTGCTCTGTAAGTAGATACCTTAAGCAGTGAAATGGAATCTGATACCTTTACATTTTCTTTATACAAATAGCTGAACATTTTCTTCACATAAATGAGATTTTTCTTGCAAGCTAAATGCTCTAATCCAAGGCCTCCTGAGCTAGAGGCCTCCTAAATGATTATCCAAGAAACAGCAGATGAGGGTTAACTTCCTTGCTTTGATTTTTGTGAGTTGAAAGTATTAAACCGCACATCTTCAGGTACTCCAGGGATGGTAAATAATATATTTCTTTCTGTTTTTCTCTGAAAATCAGAAATCATTGGGCATTTATAAAGCATAAGTGGTCTATTTAGCAGGGAGAATATAAATGTGACTATTTAATGCCATCTGGTTGTTCCTGTCTCTGAGGCAGAAAAAAATCGTATTATTGTTTAGAAAATGTTTTCAATAAAAAATAAATCCAAAGCTTAAATTTCTTTAAGAAGTATAGTCCTACAATAGGAAAAAGTCATGTCCTGTATGCCCTTGTGGGACTGGAAGACAGATTTTCAAGAGAGTGGGTCTTAAAGATTTTCCAAGAGATCCTTAATTGGGTTCATATGTTTTAAGTAGAAAAGGCTATAGCTTCACTCTGTTTAAACTATCTTCAAACCACATTGTATATCTTGGGGTCAGCAGCTTTGTAATATGTCCTCTCACAGGTCAGTCCCAAGCTTGATTATTCTGATTTAAGGCAAATATCAGGCTGGCACAGATGGAATGTGTGGAAAGAGAGGCCACAATCTTGGTAGAGAAGAAACTCCAGAAACTGTTGTTGAAGGAAATGTTATTTTGCTGTGCACTTCTGTATGGAAGTTTCAGTGTGTTCTTCTGCCCAAAATGGTGACAATCCCAGCTGGGATAATTGGCAGTTAAGTAGCTTGGCTTTCTTATGGGTTTCCAGGATGTATTCCTTTCTGGGAGAGCATGCATCTTGTCTATCTCCAGTTGAAGACTAAAGTGTATAGCTTCTTGTATAGCTCCAGAGTGAGTTTTGCCACCTCCATGTAAGTTAGACCTTAAGGAACATAACTATTTATTGTTTTGTAAATGTAAGGAAAAAGTTTTTAAAAATGAACACAGGTTTCAAAGCCTCAAAGACGGTTTAATAATGATTTTAAGTTTCAATTAGAAATTGAATCCCTTTCTTTTTTTAAAAAAAATATACATTTTCCATAATACTCTTCCCTAGTTCATTAAATCAGTAAATGAATTTAGCAGGTATTAGTTTTGAGCTTTATTAATTGTGACTTGTTTTTCATTATGAGATAATTGTCAGTCGCAAAACATAAATGCTGCAAATCTGACCGGTGGCAAAAGTTACCAAGAAGAAGGCAGAGAAAAAAGGGCATAACAGTCAGTTCCATCAGAAGCTTCTTATACAGTTTGGTTATACAGAATAACAGAGCTGGAAGAGACCTTTGAAGTCTTCTAGTCCAATGCCCTGCTCAAGCAGGAGACCCTATATATTTAAACATTTGAAAAGGGTAACATTTTTGTGCCCACTGTTATTTTCTTTAAACCTAGGTGGAGAAAAGTACAGGGGGAAAAATCATTGTATTTTTTGTTTGCTATCGTATGCTGTTGACGTGAAGTAACATGGTTGGATTGTGAGTGATGGATGATGGAAAAAGCTCCTTTGTTTTGGAGTTCATTTCTAACTGGTTTCAGAATCAATCAATATTAGTGATCCAGTGGTAAAATATCTCATAAGATGTGTAAGTGGCTCATGGCCTGGAGGCTGTGCTCCAATGGACAGAGTTCTTGAAAGAGAAATGGTGGCTTAGTTTTGAGTGTGACATTGAAATTAGCATTCTTTGCCTCATCAAGGTATGTTGCCGGAAGGAACGAGTGTAAAAATATGTGGCATAATGTGGGCATAAAGATTCTTAGGAAGGACAGAAAATAGGGAGGGGATAGAAAAGATCCTACTTAATTCATTTTCCTTTCTTCTGTACAAAATCATCCCCATCTCTGTTTTCTCCTCTACACCACCAATGGAAATGATACTGTCATTATTACTAGCATGATTTTTACTTACTTCTTTGGTTTTTTTAATTGTTATTTACTGGGCAAAAGGACTAAAATAGCACATTGCTTTGATTCTTGACTGAGGTGCTTTTTATTGCCTCTCATGAAGACAAACTTCAATTTCACTGTGAAGAAGTTTCTAATATAAATGGTCAATAGATCAGAAACCAGATGGAACTGCAGATCAAGGGTTCGGATGAGACAAATTGGGTGGAGCAGTTCAGAGAAGCCTACACCAATAATCGAATGCCTGTGGTCATCTGGGGTGGACACAAAAGAAGTCTGCACAAGGCCAGATCCTGAAGCTAAAACTCAAATACTTTGGCCACCTAATGAGAAGGAAGGACTCACTGGAGAAGAGCCTAATGCTGGGAAAGATCGAGGGCAATAGAAGAAGGGGACGACAGAGAATGAGGTGGCTGGATGGAGTCAATGAAGCAGTAGGCATGAGCTTAAATGGACTCCAGAAGATGGTAGAGGAAAGGAAGGCCTGGAGGAACATTGTCCATAGGGTCGCGATGGGTCGGACACGACTTCACAGCTAACAACAACAAAAGCATAGTGAATTTCCTGCCACAGCCTTTTTAGAATTCAGCTCAGGTTGGATATCTTGCCTTCAAGTACAATTTCTATTTATTTTGACCTTGCAAATTGAAATTTCATAACTGAAACAATGTATCAGGTTCAAGCACTCACATGGAGCTGAGGGAGCTTGCTTAAATTTGGAACCTATACTTTTCTTCCCTGTTTTTCTTTATATATGATCGGTGCTAGTAGTGTAAGCCATCAACCAGATTCTAAATTCATAACATATCTGCATCCATATCACAAAGCAGTTTAAAAATAACTTCAGAAATAGCAACAGTATAAGATCTTTCTAAGGTTGTTACAAATGCTTGTTGGCATAAAGATTGTCCTGGACACAGTAATTTGGGAATAGTAAAACCTTGAATTAATTATTTGAGGGAAAGGGGAGTTTCTGAATTTATGTTGTTGGTATAATTGTTTTAACATACTTTTTCAGTATATAATGAAATAATTAAAGAAATGATGTAAAAATCGATTAAATACCATAAATTACCTCAGTTGTTGAAGGAGGTAAAATTAAAGTAAAAAATTCTCCTCTTTCATCTGAAGTCCTCTATAGGGAGATCTGATGAATCAAGAGTTTCTATATAAAGAATTGCCTTTGAAAACATTTTAACAGGCTCAGCATTCAGCTGCCAAACCTGATTGAAGTTGGTTGACTGTATTATCATTTACTAATGCATCTTTGGCCTTTGGCTGTAATAAAGAATCATCTATTCACTTTTTTTAAAAAATTCTTTAGATAAAAAAGCATGTTTCTGACAACTATTCCTTGATGTCTGGAATAATACCATATTTCCAATTTCTCAATATGATTCTTTTAGCCAGTCTCCATGCCTATTTGCAATTATGGGCCTGCCATTCAGTGCCTAAGAAAGTACAGTGTCACTGTCTAGTATTGATTGTAGCTTTTTAATCATGTGTTTGAGCTGTGAGTGGTTTGGGTTCTGCTATTGTTAAGTCAAAAAGTGATGATGAAGATGGCTATAAAATGCAGAGGTTGGGAATGTTAATTTAACTTCATTTGCTGGTTATTGCTTCCATTCCATTCTATTCATCTCATGTTCAAAGCTGCTCTGACAAAAAAATAATAATAGTAAAACAAAATAACGAACAGTGACATGGCATTAATTATCCAGTTGATAGCAAATGATTTTTTTAAATTGAAAACCCCAGTTCAATGCTTATGGAAATAAACCAAACATTTAAATAATGGCCAATAAACCCAAATATAGGTTTAAAACTCCAATTTTATTTTTATTCAGAAACTTACATAATTTAGAATGTTACTTTTGGAATTCTTTCTTATCTTAGTTAGTACTGATTAAAATATTTTAAAGATTTAATTAGTTGTTTCCAGATAGAAAGGGAGTAAAAGTTATATGAATGTCTTTCAAGAGCTTTGCCTAGATTTGATTTCCTTATGTAATGAAAGTTATAGTGAATGTGTTTAAAAGTGAACTCCTTTGAATGTTCAGTATTTCTGCATCAGTATGACTAAAACATGATCTGTTTTTATAGTCCTACAACTATGTTAGGAAGAAAACATCAGATTCTGTGAAATCCTATCTAGATCCTTTCTTGTCTTACCCTTTATTTTCCTCTCTCTTTATAAGCTGTGCCTGTACTTGCTTCTGAACTGATATATTATAATAAAATTTTAAAAAATCCTCATAAAAGAAGTATTCCTATTGGAAACTGATTTCTCTCAAATAAGCAAGAACTGTTTAAATGTCTCATAATAGTTGAAAACTTAAGAGAGTGAATGGTAGGCAGGAAAGAAACCGTGACAACTGAGTTCCTTTTACTATGATGCACAGCAAATCAAGCAGAGGCAAAAAAAAAATGAAAACAGAAAGGTTATAGGTGTGGTGTGCTGGTAAATATTTAAGAACTGGCTGGGCCATTGCTGCTACTACTCTCCAAGTGCTGATCAGTGCACTTGGCATAAAGGTTCAGATTTGTTCTCAACTGGTTTGGAAAATTCCAGAAAATTTAACAACCAGTTTTCACAAGCCAGTATGATCCTGACTTTAGCAGACCATTGGATTATACTAGAGTAAGTTGTAGGATAGGCATTTATATCCTGAAGCTTCAGGAGCACAGGGGATTTTCAAACAACAGAGTAAAAAAAAAAATGTGTGTCAAAAAATTGTATTAACTTTTTAATTAAATTATATCTAAATGGGACTAGAATTAAATCAAATCTACTTTTGATTTGATCCTGCCTGCTTTTTGAAGGGCATGTTGCTCAATGTTCAAATGCACTCAGACTGAGAAGATACGTGCATTTCCAAACTAGTATCAGACACACTGCCATTTTTTTATAGTTAAAGGAAGGAAAGAAGCAGAATAGCAAAATAAACAAGGACCATCTAATAAGTTAATAAGCTGGTAATATTCACTTGCTTGGCAACTGAACTGAAGGAATAGGGGTAAAAATCCTACCTATGTCCTTGGCAGAACAGGAAAGGTTGAGAATAGCATGCAGTAGCAATCTACAGAGAACACAGAATAGAATAGGTTTTTCTTGGTTTTTTTCAGTTTCTAAGCAACCTATTCCTCGAGCTTGTAATAGGTTCTACACCCTGGGTGACCAATGTTATTATAGTGAATGGAAATTGACCCTTAGTTTATTCTGTAACAGATTCTCTGACATTGCTATCTCAACAGAAATTTGAAACTTCCATTTGAGATTTGAAACAAATGTGAATCTTTTCTTTCATATCCCAAGAAAGTGACATGGAAATTTCACCTATTTATTATAAAGCAGGCAGAGCAACACCAAGAAATATAAGTCTAATAATGATTTGATCATTTTAGAAACCAGATGGCACATTTTAGATTCATTCCTTGCATTTTTTTCCCATCTGTACAAAATTATGTATGAAAATACAGTTAATTAACATGTCAAGATATGCAAAGGAATCCTAGAAATTTGAAACAAGATTGCAATTCCAATAAAAGGCAAAGACTTCAGTAGATTTGCCTTTCACTTGTCTTCATCTCTACACTTTAATTATGATTTACTAATTATACTGATGCTGAATTAAAGCTTTTCAAGATTTTTCTCTCTGTTGATAGTATGCTAGGCTCACCATCTAGGTTTGTGATAAAAGACTGTTCATATATTACATTTGGTATCAAAATATTAAGGATTGACTAGAAATAAACTTCACAAAACCAAACAAAGTTGTTTATTTTCTAGTCCATGTTTTCCAATTCGTCACCCTCCAGGTTCATTGGATTACACATTCCAGAAATTCTAACATACTCAGAAGACCACAAGTGGGAAAATACTAAATTAACTTAAATTCTGTATATTAAATGCCTTTTGGCATTGTGAATTGTTCATACAAATAGTTTATATTTTGAATATTTTCAGAGGCCATTTAAGGGAACTGTAGCCATTTTCAATGATATATAACTCACAGAAATCTGTTTTGTAAGTAGATGGAATTCTGTAAGGACCTCTCTTACTGAAGTTTGTTTATTGCCACAGTTGTCTGGGAATACATAAAGTTATCTTATGGTCCTCAAGAGGATACATTCAATCATTGGTACATAATTTCAGTTGCAGATGTTGCATTTCTTCTTCTAGGAGAGAGAATCTCTAAACAGCACCCCCTCTCTATGTTTTATCATACTGTTTAATCATCACTGTCTTCATTTCAAAGGTATTTGTTTAACATTTCCTAAGTGCAAAATATATTTGTATTTAGTGTACCTTACTGTTTCAACATAGTAATGAATCTTTTGGTTCTGACCATATTATTTACATTTACTTTGCTGCTTGCCAGCTGGTTTGTTCCAAAGATATGCTATGTTCAAGAATTTTTAGAAATTTCTAGGATTTTGACATATTGTGTAGATTTATAAATTTAAAATGAGCTGTTCTTCCATAATAAAATTATCACTAATAAGTACCAATCACTTAGAAAATGCAGACTGGACATTGAGGTAAAATGTTCTGAGTAACAATGCCATGTAATTAAAAAGAGTCAGATATGGAAGAAACTATTGTTGCTATATTTCACTATTTTCTTCTGAATAATTGCTAGTTTCTCTATTTTTCATGAAAAGACAACTGTATTTCTATACATAGAAATTCAGGAATTCTCACTTAGTGCTAAAATGGTGGGAAAACACACTCCCAAAATATATCCTATGGAACAATTTAATTATTGTGTTTGGTTGCAATAATTTTGCATAAACTATTTAAGTTGTATTTTAATTTACTTGTTAGTTGCATTGAGCTTGTGTGAGACAGATAAGATGTTAAGAACACATTTCTTTATTTTTTAATCCTATCTTTATTATTTATAAATAACTCAAGGCAGCAAACATATCTAATATTCCTTCCTTGTCCTATTTTCCCCACAACAACAACAACCTTAAGTAGCGCTGAGAAACAGTGGCCCAAGATCATCTAACCAGCTTTCATACCTAAGGCAGGATTAGAACTCACAGTGTTCTGTCCTAGACTAAACTGCCTCTTATCACAATATGTATATAAAAACATGGCACCACCACAAACACGGAGCTGAACAAAAGCAGCACAACTCACCAGTTCAGGTCTAAGGCTGGCAGCTGAGACCAGCCCATCCACTCAAAACACATCCCCACCCAATCAGAACACAGCCCCCATTCAAAACACACTCCCACCCAATCAAAACACACCTAACCCCCCACCCAATCAGAGCACACCTCTACCCACAGAACACACCCCCTCTGGCAGTTTAAAAAAGAGGAACAAACAGCCACTACCAGACACTTCTCCCAGAAGAACGAAGCTGAAGCCACCAGCCTGAGGATGACGGATGAGATTTCATCGAAACGTTGCTCTTATACCTTCAATTCTACGTGGGAAAAAACCCAATGACCAAAGATCTATATACAAACACCCACGAAAACCTCAGAAAACAAATGTATATATGTATATATGTATATATGTATATATGTATATATATATCACAGGTAGCCTGTGTTTTATATATATATATATATATATATATATATATATATATATATATATATATATATATATATATATATATATATATATATATATATATATATATATATATATATATATATATATATATATATATATATATATATATATATATATATATATATATATATATATATATATATATATATATATATATATATATATATATATATATATATATATATATGATGTCTGTGAATGTAGAAATATGTGATAAATCTTAGTGCTTTTATGTGCAGTGAAAAAAGACTGATATATAGAAAAATAGTAGCGTACATGACAAATAGATTTAATTTTTTTTCAGATGTATAATACTTTTTACAAGCAACCAAAGAAATTTAATAGTTTTATTTGGAAAAGAGAGGAAAAAACATCCTTGCAGCTGGGTACACAATTTAAAAAGGAACAACTATATAATCATAATCATAACAGTAAAGTTGGAAGGAACCTTGGAGGTCATCTAGTCCAACCCCCTGCTCAGGCAGGAAACCCTATACCATTTCAGACAATTGGCCTTGGGTAGTCTTGGATAGGGGACGTGGTGGCTCAGTGGGTTATGACGCTGAGCTTGTCGATCAGAAGATTGGCAGTTTGGCGGGTCGAATCCTGAGTGCCGCATAGCAGAGTGAGCGCCTGTTACTCTTCCCAACTTCTGCCAACCTAGCAGTTCGAGAGCATGTAAAAAAAATGCAAGTAGAAAAATAGGGACCACTACGGTGGGAAGGTAACAGCGTTCCATGCACCTTTGGCATCTAGTCATGTTGGCCACATGACCATGGAGACGTCCTCAGACAAACACTGGCTCTTCGGCTTTGAAACGGAGATGAGCACCGGCCCCTAGAGTTGGAAACGACTAGCACGCAAATGCAGGGGAACCTTTACCTTTACCTTAGTCTTGGATAAAAACATGGATGATAGTGTTTTCAAAATTTGAGGGGCACCTACGAAGACGAGGAGGTCAAACTATTTTCCAAAGCACCAAAAGGCAAGACAAGGAACAATGGATGGAAACTAACCAAGAGGAGAAGCAACCTAAAACTAAGAAGAAATTTCCTAATGGTGAGAGCAATCAACCAGTGTAATAGCTTGCCTTCAGAGGTTGTGGGTACTCCATCACTGGAGGTTTTCAAAAAGAGACTGGACAACCATTTGTCTGAAATAGTATAGAGTCTCCTGCTTGAACAGGGAGTTGAACCAGACCAGGGGTCCACAACCCCCTGTCCGTGGACCAGTACCAAGCTGCAGCATGCCAGCAATCGGTCTGAACAAACAAGCAAAGCCCCATGCACGAGATGCAGTCAGCATACAAAACCATGCACCCTCTGATCCGTGGAAAAATCTCTCTCCATGGAACCGGTCCCTGGTGCCCAAAAGGTTGGGGACCTCTGGACTAGAAGACCTTCCAACTCTATTAGCCTATGTTCTATGTTGCTATCTTTCAGCTAAAGAAGTAATTTTGTTTCCAAATTGAAAAAAAATAGGATAGAAATTATATAAACAAGAAAAACATACAGCTAATGTATATCTGATCTAAATATTTAAGCCATGAAATCTGAATTAGACCTCAGTTAGACTACAGCATGCTGCATTAATAATTTTGCCAACATTTGCTTTATGCTTCTGCATCAGGCTCAGCATTACTAATAATGTTTTTTTCTGGAAGAGGTAATATTTCTATTTCAACCACTCCACATACCTGCAACACCAGAGTAGTATATCTATGCAAAAAATTGTATAAATACCAATTGCATATCATATCATATACCAGTGATAAAGTGACTAAACTAGTAGACCAGCGAAATGCTGTGGACGTAGTATATTTAGATTTCAGTAGGGCATTTGATAAAATAGACCACAACCTACTCCTTGCTAAACTAGAAAAAGCTGAATAGACAACATCACCACCAAATGGATCTGTAGCTGACTGACAAACCGTACTCAATGAGTAGTCCTCAATGCCACTACATCCATATGGAGAGAAGTAAGCAGTGGGGTACCACAAGGTTCCATCTTAGGCCCAGTACTCTTCAATATCTTCATCAATGACTTAGATGAGGGAATTGAAGGGGAACTCATCAAATTTGCAGATGACACCAAACTGGCAGGAATATCCAACATCCCAGAAGACAAACTCAGGATCCAAAAAAGGTCTTGACAAACTTGAACAATGGGCCCTATCCAACAAAATGAGTTTCAATGTGGAGAAAAGCACATCTAGGCAGGAAAAATCAAAGATACAAGTACAGATTGGGTGAGACCTGGCTTAAAAAACAGTAACTGTGAGAGGGACCTTTCAGTCCTAGTAGACGATCACTTGACTATGAGCCAGGAGTGTACAACAACAACCAAAAAAGCTAATACAATCCTGGGTTGTATAAACAGAGGCATAGAATCAAGATCACACAAAGTATTAGTACCACTTTATAAAACCCTAGTGCGAGCACACCTGGAATACTGCAGCCAATTTTGGTCACCATATCACAAAAAGGATGTTGAGTGTTTGGGGAAAAATCAGAGAAGAGCAGCTAAGATGATCAAAGGCCTGGAGACTAAAACATGTGAAGAATGGCTGCAGGACTTGGGTTTGGCTAGTCTAAAGAAAAGAAGAAATTGTTCTGAACCAGCCCTCTTCTCGCAACCCCTATTCGAAAAGAAGAGACTGGAAAGCGTCCAAGGCCAAAAGGCTTCTGCCAAGATTTAATTACGCAGTTAACAAAAACACTAGAGCTTGTCTTCTCAAGCGGAAAAGTTGCTTTCAGCAACCAGCCCCTCCCCAAACACTCCTTTTATAGAGAGCTCAGGGCGTGGTCTCCTTGTGCCTCCTCCCGAGGAGTCCTGCAGCCTTTCTTTGTTTGTTCCTGCTTGACTGCCTCCTGCGTCGGGCGTCCTTGAACAGGGCCAGCTGTGGGTCATCTTCCTCCGCACTCTCGGGCTCACGCAGCTGAGAAGAGGTCCCCGGCTGAGGACTCTGCAAAGCCTCCAAACCATCATCAGCCGGTTCGTTTCCCTCCTCCAAACCATCATCAGCCGGTTCGTTTCCCTCCTCCCCCTCAGAGTCATCCGATACATCAGAGCCGGCTGTCGGACCCACAGGCTGGCCCTGAGTCACAACAGAAATAGGGGAGACATGATAGCAGTGTTCTAGTATCTGAGGTGCTGCACAAAGAAGAGGGGGTCACTTTGTTCACCAAAGCACCAGAGGGAAGGATGAGAAACAATGGTTGGAAACTGATCAAAGAGAGAAGCAACCTGGAATTAAGGAGAAACTTTTTTTTTATTACATTTATATCCCGCCCTTCTCCGAAGACTCAGGGCGGCTTACAAGCTTAGAAGTAGCCTTCATTCTATGTATATGCCTGCTTGTTAGGGCTTTCACACAGACCCCAAGCAGCATTATTACAAAGTCAGCTTATTGCCCCCAACAATCTGGGTCCTCATTTTACCTACCTCGGAAGGATGGAAGGCTGAGTCAACCTTGAGCCTGGTGGGATGCGAACCTGCACTAATTGCAGGCAGTTGGTGTTACTTAAGGAGGCATCAGCCCACTGCTCCACCAAGGCTCTTCCTGATGGTGAAGACAATTAACCAGTGGAACAGCTTGCCTCCAGAAATTGTGGGAACTCCATCACTGGAGTTTTTTTAAAAAAAGAGACTAGACAGTCACCTGTCTGAGATGGTATAGGTTCTCCTGCTTGAGCAGGGGCCTGGACTAGAAGACCTCCAAGGTCTCTTCCAGCTTTCTATTCTATTCTATTCTATTCTATTCTATTCTATTCTATTCTATTCTATTCTATTCTATTCTATTCTATTCTATTCTATTCTATTCTATTCTATTTCTATTCTATTCTATTCTATTCTATTCTATTCTATTCTATTCTATTCTATTCTATTCTATTCTATTCTATTCTATTCTATTCTATTCTATTCTATTCTATTCTCTTTGGAAAATTTCTTAGAACCGTAATGTACCTGGGGTATATAGGGCTAAAAACCCTTTCATCAGAGCAAATGCTAATCATTTATGTTGTCAATTCTCAAAAAAAAGAGATAAGTATAAGGATTGGCTGGCTCTCCTGAGTGAGCTGAATGGAATGCCTAAATCAAGAATTACTACAGAAAAGGAACAACAAGGAATCCTATGGTACCCAAAATTGACACATTTATTTACAAGTTATCACACTTAAACACACACACACACACACACACACACACACACACACACACACACCCCTTTTTAAAGAAAAGGGTGGGCAAAAGTTCATATTATTTGATTCCAATAAAATGAAGAGTGCAAATGAATACAGAAGAAGCAATGTCATTTGAAATGCGAACCACTGCTGACTGAATTGCTTGAACTATTGTATTTGTTTCATAAGCTTATTTTCTTTTGTTTTCATTTATATATATGAGTGTTGTATGGTTCGAGATTAGAGTATTGAACCCAATTATATTGGTTTGTAAATCATTTTTTATGTTATGGCTTGGCATGGAATCTGTGACATCATTTAACACAATGCAATTAAAATAAACTGTAGCTTAGCATTCTGTGCGATACAGTATGCCATGTTATACTGACACATATTAGATGACCATTCATGCATTTGCCCTTTCCTCCAATGATTTGCAGGACATCAAGAGACTTAACCTGGTGTTCTTTTTGTGTTTGGTAAAACAGCTAAAATGGATTTTTAGAGGTCTTTACAAGACTGTTCCTGAGCAACCTTGATTAAACTGGCTTGGGAAATTGTAACGTTGCATAGCATTACAGGAGTCACATGCCTTTTGCACTGCCTTCTGGCTGATCTAATAGTTGTTTAGCATGTAGGCAGAAGAGGCGTATGTTAATCTGCATCAGTATGTTAATCTGCATTGCTTCAGTGTTAGGGAGGCTTGTATTATTTTTTAATGTTTACAAATGAATAAATATTAGGTCATAAAATTATGAAACAGGCAGTTCTGTAATTTCAGAAGATGAGGGATCTTTGCCATTCACCACATTCCTCAGCAGTGTGCCCAAACGGCTTTAAAGCTGCCACCTTATTCAGGCTGCAGGGAATCTGTCCAAGTAGTTGCAAAACTGTATGATGGCTTTTCATTCTCTTTGCTGTCGTGTTTTTACTTCTGGGAGATTTTGCTGGGGGTCAGATGCTGCTTTTCAGAAGCAAAATACTTCTTCAGAATTGATGTGTACAGTATTATGTTGACCTCTATGGGTTCAACCTGAAGCAGGCAGAGAGGTATTCTTGCACGCTTCAGTGTAATACACATATCTAGGAATCTCGTATGACTCTTGTGTCTACCTGAACAAAGGAAGTGACAGAATAGTTTAACAGTGACATTCACTGTGGGACATGCAATCTGCTATAACCTTCTGAGATTCTGAACAAAATTGCTGTTTCCCTTCCACAAAATCTCTCTGGAGCCAGCTTTCCAGACATGTTTCAGTTTAATTCTTTGTCCTACCTGCAGTGTTCAATAAGTATGAATATAGCAGGAGTCTATCTAATAGTAGGACTTTCCTGAGACAGGCAGTTAATGGGAACAGTAGCAAGCCCTGAGGTCTGTTTATACAGTCAGTCTCGCTTCCTCTACTCTGGTGATATATTAACTACTTCAGAAGTTTCCCAGCTGTTTCAGAGGATAAATAATGGCAATAGGAGCCCATATTTAACCTTCACTGTACAGACTGCAGACTTTTTAGTTGTCCCCTTATATCTCTGGCTGACCTGGAAAGGGATTTGAGCCAGGTCTGTGCCTTACTGTTTTCCTTTCATGAATGGTTCTGGAAGGGCTTTGTTGGCACTGCACCACAATAATTTGCATTTACATGTGCTGTGTGAACCTTATCTTCTAATAGTTTTAAAACACCCACCCCATAATACAGTTTTTCCTATACCTTATTTAGAGCAAATTTGTTAACACACAATTCCAACCCAGAGAGGAAAATGGTGTCAAAGCCCATAATTAACATACACCTGTAAAGCTAACAAATAACAGTTTTCATAAAGAAAAATTAAAACCCTTTACATAGCAAATAACAGAATGATAGCCAATATGTTTGGGCAGTTTAGCTCTAATGATGCATTATTTTCTCACAGAATTGAACACCTAGTGTCCTTGGGCATCATGTACATAGTTTTAACAGTCACTACATATGCTGTATTCTGCAGAAATATTTGATGTTGCTTGAAGTCCTCTACTGTATTGAATAAAGAATAACATCTATGGGGCCATAGCTTCTTCATTCTGGACTTTAATGCTGGGTGCAGGGGCCCTATAATGACCAGCTTTTTTCTATTTGTCCCTCCACATCCAAACTCTGAAACCTTTACTTATGTTTGACCCCCTATGCCACAGACTACATCTTACAACAGCATAGCAGGAATCTTGTATTTATCTCGAATGAGATTAAATATTTCAGGAGGACCATGGTTCAAATGTATCTGTAAATCAAGCATGAAATAGGAATGAAAAAGTTTCAGAATGGCCTTCATAGTCCCCAGTCTTGAATATTATTGATTTGGGAAGAGATGTCAAACACACTATATGCAAGGAGACCTAGAATATTTCTGAGCTAGAAAGAGTTAGCAGATTACAGGAAATGTAGAAGCAGTTCTTTTTATCAAAGATGATATTGCAAAATACTGACCTGGAAGAATTCCAAATTTCTGTACTTGCCATATCCATTGTCTATTTATTTTGAATCTGTAAACAATTGTACAGAATTGTACATAAATACAAATATAATATAATGTGTACTCAAATTTGCAAAGAGGTACAATTTCTAATGTATTGTATGAATTTCTGTTTACTTAAGGTTTCACTAAACATACAATATGAACATGGGTGCCTAAATGTTTGCATGAAACTATAGATTAAAGCCTTTTGGTTATGTGATGCTCCTTACATATTTGAAAAGTACCATTGTAGTTTCATACCTCAGTAGTCTCATCACGACTGAAAAGGCATGGTTCTCTCAATCTCTCTTTCTAAGTCATTTTCAGCTGTCTGATTATGGCTGTTTTCCTTTTTTTTAATCAATATTACTTCATTCCTTTTCCAAATGTGGTTTATAAAACTGAACCCAGAACTCAAGATGGTGCAGACCAATGCAGAACACAATGAACTTAAATTTCACATAATTTAGAAACAATAGTTTCACTGCTGAAACTTAAAGTTATATTTATTTTTTGAGCAGCCTCAGCATACCTTTATGGGGTGAAGTATGGTTCCAAGTTACTTTTCTCATTTACTTTTGCACTGTCACATATTTTCCCACCAAGCCTACCAATTTACATTGTATCTATTGTAATTTCGTTCTGATATCTGCATTCTATTTTTTCTTATCAAGGTAATTGTGAATATTACTGTCTTCTAAAGTATTAGCTTTCCAAGCCAATATTGTGTCATCTGCAAATCTGATCAGCAGCATACCTCTCTTTATCTAAGTCAATAATGAAAATGTTGAAGAATGCTGGGCCCAGAACCAAACACTGTGGAGCTCCATTTGATGTCTCAATTGTTTTATGAGCAGCTGTTAATTACACTTGAATGTATGTTTCGACTCAGATGTATTTCCATTTAATTTAATTTAATTTAATTTAATAATATTTCTATACCGCCCTTCTCCCTGAGGACTCAGGGCGGTTCACAGGGCAAAAGTCAAATACAAAATACAAACATTAAAAAGAGATTAAATGATTGCCCAAGTTAAAACAATTAATATGCAATTATAAAACCCCAAGATAAAATTAAGAATACAGAAAATAAAAAACCCCACCAATCCCCATCAGGCTAGGCCGGCTTGTTCAAACAAAAACGTCTTGAGATCGCGATGAAAGGAGCGAAGATCGGGCGCCATCCGGAGCTCTACCGGCAACTGATTCCACAGCTCCGGAGCGCCCACAGAGAAGGATCTCCCCCTGGGCACCACCAATCGACATTCTCTGATCGGTGGCACCCTGAGGAGGCCCTCTCTGTGGGAACGCACAGGGCGTAGGGAGCTTGATGCCGGCAGCAGATGTTCCCTAAGGTACTCCGGCCCCATGCCATGGAGGGCTTTGAACACCATTACCAGTACCTTGAATCTCACCCGGAAGGCAACTGGCAACCAATGCAGCTCACAGAGCAAAGGTGTAACGTGGGAGTATCGGGAGACTCCCAACACAACTCTCGCGGCTGCATTCTGTACCAGTTGGAGCTTCCGGGTGGTCCTCAAGGGCAGCCCCATGTAGAGAGCGTTGCAGTAGTCCAGACGAGAGGCCACGAGCGCATGAGTGACCGTGCATAAATCATCCCGGCTAAGATAGGGCCGCAACTGGCGCACCAGGCGAACCTGGGCAAAAGCCCCCCTAGTCACAGCTCCTATATGGTCTTCCAAGGTGAGCCGTGAATCTAGGAGGACTCCCAAGTTGCGAGCCCTATCTATGGGGGGTAATAGTTCACCCCCCATAGCAAGAGGTGGAATGTCCGAATAGACCCGGGATGAAGATATGCAAAGCCACTCAGTCTTGTCGGGGTTGAGTTGAAGTCTGTTCCTCCCCATCCAGACCCGAACCGCCTCCAGGCAACGGGACATCACAGCGAGGGCATCACTGGGGTGGTTTGGGGTCGAAAGGAAAAGTTGGGTATCATCCGCGTACTGATGATACCCAACTCCAAAACCACGAATGATCTCACCCAGCGGTTTCATGTAGATGTTGAACAGGAGAGGTGAGAGGACCGACCCCTGAGGAACTCCACAAACGAGAGACCTCGCGGTCGACCTCTGCCCTCCTGCCAACACCGACTGCGAACGTCCCTGGAGATAGGAGGAGAACCACTGTAAAACTGTGCCTCCCACTCCCAATCCCCTGAGACGCCGCAGCAGGATACCATGGTCGATGGTATCGAAAGCCGCCGAGAGGTCTAATAGGACTAGAACAGAGGAATATCCCCTGTCCCGAGCCCTCCAGAGATCATTCACCAGCGCGACCAATGCCGTCTCCGTGCTGTGCCCGGGCCTGAAACCCGATTGGTACGGGTCTAGATAATCCGCTTCATCCAGGACCAGAGGGAGCTGGTGCGCCACCACACTCTCAACAACCTTCGCAAGAAAGCGAAGGTTGGAGACAGGACGAAAGTTGTTCAATACAGCTGGGTCCAAGGCAGGCTTCTTGAGGAGAGGCCTCACCACCGCCTCTTTCAAGACGGCGGGGAAGCTACCCTCACCCAGAGAAGCCGATATAACTGCCTGAAACCAGCTGCGTGTCCTCTCCCGGGCTGCATAGACCAGCCAGGAAGGGCACGGGTCCAATAAACATGTGGTGGTGCTCAGCCTCCCCATGATCCTGTCCACTTCCTCCGGAGTCACAGAATCAAACTCATCCCAGGTGGTATCGACAAGACCGCCCGTGTCCTGATCGCCAGACTCTGCCCAGTCAGAGTCCAGGCCGGTCCGAATCCGAGCGATTTTGTCCGACAGATGCTGGTTAAACTCCTCGGCACGACCCTGCAAGGGATCCTCTCTCACCTCCTGATTTAGGAGGGAGCGAGTCACCCTGAACAGGGCGGCCGGGCGATTATCTGCGGACGCGATAAGGGTGGCGAAGTGGTTAGACCTCGCCTCCCTTATCGCAGCGAGATAAGACCTAATGTGGGCTCTTAGTCGCAATCGGTCGGATTCGGATCGGCTGGATCTCCAACCGCTCTCTAGGCCCCGTCTCCGACGCTTCATCTCCCGGAGCTCCGCAGAGAACCATGGAGCTCGACGGGATCTGCACCGGGTCAGGGGCCGCAGGGTTACAACTCGGTCAAGAGCCTCAGTGGCTGTCCTTTCCCAGGCTTCCACTAAGGCATCTGCCGAGCTGTGAGCAAGGGAGGCTGGTGGGGACCCCAGCGCCGCCTGGAACCTCTGGGGATCCAATAAGCGTCTGGGGCGGTACCATTTAATTGGTTCCATACACCCACGGCGGGGGGGTGGCAAAACGGAAGACCAGGCGCAGGAGATGATGATCGGTCCATGACAGGGGCATAATAATTGGAGAGCCCCCACCAAGATCATCTAACCACCGTCCAGATAAAAAAACTAAGTCAAGGGTGTGGCCTCCCTCATGAGTCGGTCCCAAAATTACTTGCGTCAGGTCCATGGCCATCATGGAAGCCATGAACTCCCGAGCCAACTCAGATGATCCTCCCAGCGATGGTAGATTGAAGTCCCCCAAAACTATAAGTTTCGGGAACTCAATCACCAGCCCAGAGAGGACATCGAGCAGCTCAGGCAGGGCTGCCGCTGCGTGACTAGGCGAAAGGTACACCAGCAGCAAGCCCAACTGCGCACCAGGGCCGCATCTCAAAAAGAGAGACTCACACCCGACTATCTGGGGAACGGTGGCCTCCCGCGGACATAAGGTCTCCCTCATAACAACAGCCACACCCCCACCCCTACCCTGAGCCCGATGCCGGTGCAGCACCCGGAAACCTGGTGGGCAAAGGTCAACCAGAGGAATCCCACCCTCTGGGCCCAACCAAGTCTCCGTGATGCAAGCCAGGTCCGCCTGCTCACCCTCGACCAAGTCGCGGACGAGAGGAGCCTTATTAGAGACAGACCTGGCATTCAAATACACCAGCCGGAGCTCGGGAGGCTGCACACCCTCACTCCCGGGACCTTGGGGGAGAGCCAGAGGGTCAGAGTGCCCCACCGCTTGTAAGCAGCGGAGAGGCCTTCCCTGAGATCGATACGGCCCTCTGCTCCGACATCTGCTGCCATTCCCTGATGTCGTGGGAATAGGTAGCCCCACGACCAGCCCTGGAGCCCCGGAGGTAACCGACCCCCGCTCCTCCCCCCTGCGATCTGCATCGGCACTAGCCAGAACAGAGGTTGTTGGATCGCCCCCCTTATCCAAACAACCAAAAGAACCCTCCCGCCTCCCTAACCCCCTAAAAAATTTAGACAGAAAAATAATCAGGGGCCTCTTGTTAGGTCTACGTCGAAGGCCCCTACCCGTGCCCAGCCAACTCTCAGGGTCCCAATAAATGGGCCCTTCCTTGAGGTTATAATCGGCTAGAGAGGCGGGTCGCACCCAGGAAGGGGGAGCACCCCTGAGGGCGAACAAGTCCGTGGAAGAATATTTAAAGGAAGGCATAAAAAGCAGCCCAGGTCGCAGGCAGTCCATAGATAATAGTCCATGAGGAGGATCTGTTCAGAGGATAGATAGGTGTCCCAGGCCTCCGTCCAGCCACTGCCACTCAGCTGGATAAACCCCCCGGGCAGGCCTACCACCGTCCTCTCACGACGGCCGCAGAGCCAGTTCTCAGGGGGATGGTAGTCTGGAACAAACCATCATAATCAAGTCTGCTAACAGCCAAGTCCCCCCATTGTTCCGCCATTCCCAGAGGTAGTGACTGACCACCACTCCATGGGCCCTCAGTTCCATAATTATTAGGGCCTTCCAGACTGTGGTCGACAAAGATTGACTCCCCCAGGTCCATTAAGTTCCCCGGAGCTCCCTCGAAATCCCGAGACACCAACCAGATCACAACAAGTGATCCTTCGGAATGACCCAGGTCCACAAGGCTCCACTGGGCTCCACCGGGGTCCACCGGCTAGCCCAGGAACCTTCGGGGCCATCAGGAACAATGGGGGTGCCAACCCATCTGGGACATGCAGAACCAATCGGGGAACCGGCGAGCCGGCCATAACGCCATCGCTGAGTCATTGGAGCCGCTGCCGCTGGGCCGCTATGGACGCCGCCGCCGCCATCACCGTTACCACCGGAACGCCGCCAAAGCCGCAAACAATCCGGGGAAAGCCACCGGCACCGCCGATGGAAAGCGGGCTCAAAAGGCCCAGGCGGTAGCGGGACAAACGGTCCGGCAGAAGCAGGCCAGACCACAGCAGTCGGTGATAAAGTGGCCCGAAAACGGCCCGAAAACAACGCCGCCGCCACCGTCGTCGTCGCCATTAAGATGGAACAAAAGCGTCGTCGATACAGGCAAAGGCAGAGGCAGACTGATCGAAAAAAACGGGCCAAAGCAGCTCGCAAACAGCTCCGTCGTCGCCGCCGAAACACCGCCGCCGCCGGCCGCCGGGAACTCCAAACGCCGCCGAAGAAGCCGAGAGGACCGCCCGACATCGCAGGAAACTCCGCAACAACCAGCTCGGCAGGCAGCAAACAGATAGCCCAGCGGAACGCCGGCCAAGCTAGCAGACGACCTAACCAACTGCCAAACTCATCGCTGCCACACTTCCCCCAACCCAGGGCATAAAAGAAAAAACCCTGAGGGGCTCCTAAGACGCCTATCTTCTCGGACCTGCAGAGCTCAACCTCGCACGACCGCCCGCACGTCCGCCATTTTTTCAAATAAAAAGTTGTTACCATCCAGTCTATGCTAGGATCCAATTGGTCTTAATTCCCTGCATCCATTTTTTTGTTTTGTTTTTTACTTGCTTTCCTCCAGTCATTTGGTACTGCACTCATTCTGCAGGATTTGGCCAGGCCATCAGACAGCTCATACAGCACCTAGGATGAAATCCATTTTAGCTCATTCAGGATCCAGCTAATTTTCTATTGGCTATATTTCTTCCAAGCATCTGTTTGGTAGAAATCTTGCTTTTTCATATGATTCTTCACAACTGTGTCTGAAAAATGTATTCTCATCTGAGTCAGAACAAAATTACAGTATTGCTGCCTTTTCCTTGTTATATGATTATGTTACCTGGTTACCATCATACCCAAACAAACTAATAATGTTTCTTTTATTTTTATTTTTTTTAATTCCATTTATATCCCGCCCTTCTCCGAAGACTCAGGGCGGCGTACAAGCTTAGCTTTTGCTTTGAACATATGTGAATAAACATTTTTTTTATTGTCCTTTGACACAAATTTTGACTTAGTGAGCAATCCATTGTTATAATGAACCACTGTTTAATGTGTAAGTGTAATCATTGTGAGGTTTAATAGCAATAATGAGGGTATCCTGATAGTAAAAATGAAACTTTTCCTTCCTAATTATTTCATCATGCTTAATTTAAATTTCACTAACTCTTCTGGTGACCTCTTATTTAATCCTCTTCATCCAATTTTTTCCCTGTTAAGAATGCTCTCTCCCTCTTTTAGTGTTCCGTTTTTTTCTAACTACATTCTTTGCAACTTTTTCTCTATATATACAGTACACAATATCTTTTCACTTTTGTTGCAATCATTCTCTTATGTTTACTTTTTTGTCATTCACAGCCTCTTTCATTTCATAATTCCACAAAACATTCTTTTTTATATTTCCCATTACTGTAACTTAACATATTTCTGTGGCATTTTATTACATAATTTGTTTCATTTAATTCCAATCCACTTCCACATTCTTTTTTTTCCCAATCCCCACTTTTTATTCATTCTGTTGGGAGGTTATTCTCTGAATACTTTTTTCACAGACTTAGTCTCCTTGTAGGTCTTCTACTTTTACCCTGTATTTCTGCTTCAATGTTCTTCTATCATCTAGCACCATCTTCTGAAATAATCAATCCTACTGGAAGTTCCAAAGTTAATATCTCACACAATGTTTGCTAGCTTATGACCTTTTGTAATGAGGATTGCTTGAAACTCTGTTCTATTCTTTCTTTTTTTTACATTCAAGCTGCTTTCTCTTGAATTCACATTTTCCTGCAGTCTGTTGACCCAACAAGTAACAAATTTGTTGCAGAAATCAACAATATTTTAAGCACCACAGCGGAACTAAACTTGGTGGTATATTATGGTACATCTTTAAAAAATAGAAAATAGAAAATAGATTCCTATGAAATGCTGAAAACTGCAGGAAGTTCCATATTTCTTTACTAGTAATTCCATGTATGAAGGGGAATGAATGAATTGAGATAGAAAATAAAAATATCAGAATTAATTGCTAAAAGTAACAAACACACAATTTAACACAGGAAAGGACTGTTGATTTCATGAAATAATTTTTGAAGTATAATATAGTGAAGATCTCCCCTGTGGTTTTTCATTGACCAATTTTCTGAGATAGAAAATTTAATGTATTTAGAATTATACTTTTTTGAAGGTTTCTTAAATGTCAGTGTATTTATATGTCAGAACACTAAAGATAGGGTCAGAAGAAAGATTAATTACATATACACATGCAAACACATGTGTGCGTGCACACACACACATACATTCATACCCTGACAACTGCCAGAAGACAAGCTCATGACAAATTAAAATAAAATACTATAATATAAGCCAATTAAAATTCATTGCTAGTCAGTAAACTAAGGTATGAAGGAAGCACATCACAATAGTAATGGGAGACTTTAATTACCCTGACATCAACTGGGAGACAAACTCTGCACCAAGTGGAAGATCACATTCAAAATCCTTTTCTAATAGCTGCAGCCTGATACTAAATTTGGAACAGAGGGCCTGAGTGATGATGTGGATGAAATGAGAAATAACTGTTAAAGTTCCTATTCAAACACCAGGACATGCTAGTTACATAAACAAGATGCAAGATAACTGGGTAAATGGTGGGAAAGGAATTTGGTAAGAAATGGTCTCACAGGCTACAAAAACAGCCAAGGTTCTTCATATAAAATTATAAAGACAGAATAAAAAAATCTAACCAAACAAACAAACAAAACAGCAAGGAGAAAAGTGAGGGAAGAAGTATGGAAATGGAAAGGCTTTTGCATTATGAAAACCCACAAGTTCTGAATTGTGTCTATGAGTTGACCACATCTTTGTCCCCTGCCTCTGGTTCTATAACCTGAATGGTAGTCTAAAACAAAATTACATAAGCTAACTACTGAGTAAGTCTGTAATCATATGAACAGTATCAATAAGGAAGTAATAGACTTTATCACTGTAAATCTCTCTACAAAAATCCCAAGGAATTCTTATTGTGACTTGCTAGAGATTCCATTATGCAGTGTTATACGTGCACCAAATTACTTTTAGCATGTGGTTGTACTCAGGAAATAGAAGGAGGTGCAGGTTTCAATTCAGTTTACCTCCAGGCAGTTAATGCTGAAAATTAAACCCATCTAACATAGGTTATTAGGAAAACACAGTGGTTACTGGAAGGGCATGTGGAACCCCAAGTGTTTTGAGAGTTCCCCACCCTTTTCCTATTCATTTCTGAACTTGTATCCCTGAATGACTGCTGAAACTTCTGAATGGAGACAGTGAGAACAGTCTGCTGCCTTTGCAATGTCCTAGAACCATGGAAGCAATGAAGGTCCATTTAGGAGAAATTTCCATGGGTTTGCATGAATAGGAGGAGTACAACCGGAGTGTTAGAATGGGCTCCATGGACCATCTGGGGCTTTGTCTGAGACTGGTTTTAAAACAGGCCATCCTCTTTGACCCTCTTTTCAAAGTTCTACTTACATTTAGTGTCATATGTCAGAATGTGTACAAATTCAGCATTTAATAAGAAAGACATGTAACATTTGGTCTACAGATCTGGAAGGAAATATTCTTGCAAGGAAAACAAGCATCTAAGGTCCTTGAAAGGTAAAATATGTTAAAAGCTACAGCATTATATTTTTCCTCTTCCTTGTAGTCAAAAAGCTTGAATATCCTTTTTGATAATTTATTTGTGAAGTGTCAGTGGCACTGTTACTATGCCTGCTACCTATATTTTAAAAAGACAAATTGCATTTGACTGCAATGACACTAATTATAGTAGAGAGGTTCATGCTGAGACACTCCCCCCCCTGGCTTCAGCCAATAAACCCTTTGTGATTGACGGGAGTTTCTACCATTTTAGACAACTGGAATTTCATGAAATTCTTTTTTTCTTCCTCCTGTCTGGACCAAATGTTGAGAAGAGAAAATGGCACAATTATGTTAAATCCAAATTTCCACATGACAATCAGAACATCACTTTATAAAGATCAGCATGGACTTGGAATAGACTTCTTAGGTTTGGGTTACACAGTCCTGATCGGCTATTATATTATTCCAGGGAGCAATCCTTGCATCTCTCTACCACCTCTGGAGTGTGATCTCTCTCTGTCTCTGCCTCTATTTCTCTCTCATACACACATGCATATGCATACACTATATATACATTTATTATCATATAATGAGGAAAGGAAAAAGCCATTTGTAAGAAATGTATGCATTAAGGAGATTTGGCCAATAGTATTCACTCGTAGCAGCGGCTAATATTCATAGAAGTCGTTCCAAGTGCATTCCTTTGATATTGGCATCATTTCAATAATTTTATAGTACATTTGAATCATGATGGCACTCATCCGCTCATTTTCTATTAACTTTGCCTGCAAAATTTCTTTCATTTGCACATGGAAGTGAAATGTCAAGCTTCTCCTTCATGCTTCATGACACTGCCCAAATCACAATGATGATTTGGATAATTGTTATTAATTAAACCCTTTCTATTACCCCTGTTTTTGCTATAACAAATTCCATGTGAACGCACTTAGGCGCTGTGCTTTTTCATTATGATGAAGGGCAAAACCAGTGAGCCCACTTCCTTGAAAGTTTATTGGGGCCTCTGAGCTTTTCATTGCATCATTTCATTGAGTAGCTAGTCTCTTATGACCTGAATATATATATAAGGGGAGCAGAGGTCAGTGGGACAGACATTGTTGCATAGGCTCATTATTGCCAAATTAGATTCATTGACCTTCACCATCATTTACCAGGAACAGCTGACTAGCTGCAAGGACCCTTTGGAGTGAGTAAATTCATGTCCCATGGCCCTTGCCACCAATCAGTTTGTACATACCTTGACATCTCTTTAATATATGCAGGAATGTTTAGTCACAAGGTTTGCTTTAACATAATAGTGCTCTAAATGGGTCACATTCAGTACAGTGTGTGCATGTGTGCAGTAACACATCCATTCAAATGCTTCACATTCACATAAATGCTTTCCTAGTTAAATTATAAGGACATAAGGACATTTGCACATCTCACTATATTAAAGCAGCAACATTTATTGAAAGAGGACAGGAGAATTTGTGCACTTCTGACTTGTTAGAGCAGGGATGTCAAACTTGCAATGTCACGTGACATGTCGCAACGTATCACAACTTTTTTGCCATTGCCGACAATGGGGTTTTGCTATGATGTATTTGTCCTGCAGACTGGCAGTTTGACACCCCTTTGCTAGAGCAAAATGTTCTATAACCCTTACATAGACAATTGACTGAAATGCTTTGCCAAGAATAATTGGAAACTGCTTAAAGGTAACCCAAAGATTCAGCAAGCTTAACAAATGGGATGCATTATACAAGTCCTAGTTGTTTTAACGTAATTTGTTGAATAAGCCATAATCTGTTGGGTTCACACATGTGATAAACCAAAACTATTTGAGCCATGCTATCTGTGAACCTGTGTAATCTAGAAGCTAGACTGTTAAAGACTATTTGGATCCAGGCTTCTGCTAGCTGTACAGTGAAGCTTGTCACTCACTTTTCTCACTTTCTGCTTGATTCACAAGGTTAAAAATAGAACAGAAGAATATATTTTAGTGAGATTCCAGAGCAGATCAAGATCAATAAAACAATAGTACAATAGCAAAACCCTTTAGATGTCTCAAAAATATAATAAGTGTACAAGTATGTATAAATTGCATTCACAAACATGCTCAGCAAAGAAATCCCATTGAAATTTCAGAGAATAAAATATAAAGGCAAAAAAGAGAAGCAATTGATAGACTGATCCTCTCTATGTATATTTCAAAACTCATTATTTATGAAAATTCCCAAAGTGATTACAGATCTAATAACAATCTGAATAAAAAGTAGCACATTGAAAACAACTATTAAAGGGAGTTAATGGCTATGGAAAAGCAATTTTAGGAGGTGGATTTTGTAAAATATACCCATGATGGGTATTGAAAAGGAGAAGTTATTTCATAAGATAGATGCCACCATGGAAAATGTTCTCCATTATATTGCTATGAAGTAGTAATTTGTAACCGTTCCCCCAAAGAAGCTGAGAGAAAATATATTATTGGGATAATCTGTTCTAGAATTGTTCCCACTGGGTGTAATAAATGAGTTTTTCTTAGTCTTCTCTGAGTTCAAACAAAAGAAATATTGATATAAATACAAAAATTAATATTTGTAGTGATATAAATATAAAAATATAATGAGGGTAAAGGTTCATTCTCCAAGCTTGTAGGTTGGTTTCCAAATATTTCATTACCAGGCTAGTAACATCTTCAGTGGAATATAGGGGATGTCAATGTCAGTGTTCTTCTGTTTATAACAGCTTCAGGTGTGGGTGTGTTGAGTGAAGGTCTTCTGATGGGTCTTCTGATGGGTTCAGGTGTGAGTCATCAGTGAGTCTTGCGTTGGGTCTTCTGATGGGTGGGTTAAGTCAAGTCAAGAACTGATGGTGGGGTTCTTGCATGGATTGGTTGAGGGTTGGTGCTATTTCTGGTTGGCTATGTGGTTGATTTGGATTCTGAGGGGTTCATAGGCTGGTTGTAGGTCAATGTGTCTGTTGATGGAATTGCTTGTGGAGTGCCAGGTTTGATGAACTCATGAGCATGGCAGGTAGTAGCGTGGCTGATGATTTTGTGTTACTCCAAGTGAACTGGTGCTGTTTGTGTCAGTGTAGGTAGAGATTAAGGATTTGGGATTGTGGTGTTTGACTGCCAGCCAGTTTTCATGGATGCTAATTTTTAATTGATGTGATATTTGTCCCACATATAATTGGTTGCAATGATTACGGTTGATTTTTTAGATTACATTGTTTCTTTCATCCTTCTGTATCTTGTCTTTGGTTCTGGATAATTCCTGGTGGAATTGGCTGTGGGTTTGTAGGCTATTGCTATTCCTAAGGGTTGAAGAATTCTGGCTGTGATCTTCCACACCCTTTTGTGTGTGGTAGGGTTAGTTTTTGTATGATATTTGGCTGTGTGGTGTGTTGTGGTTTGGGTGCTGTGTATTGAAATACAAAGTTTTTTGGATAGCCATTATGGAGAAAGACATCAAGCAGTCATTTCTCTTCTGCTTTTCTTAGTGTTGTGGTGCTGCAGTGTGTCCTGGCCCTTCTGAACAGGGCTTGGACACAGCTTCTTTTATGTGCGGTGGGGTGGTTGCTTGCAAAGCTGAGGATCTGGTCCGTGTGCATGTGTTTGCGGTAGACACGGGTTGCCAGTTCTCCATTGTTTAGTCTCCTTATGTCAATTTTGAGGAATGGAAGTCTGTTGTCTGTTTCCTCATGTGAACCTGATCCCAGGGAATATGTTATTGCGTAGGTGGTATGTTTCTTCAATTGGAAGTATTTGCTGATGACGAAGGTGTCATCAATGTAGTGTGTCCAGAATTTTGGTTAGATGGTGGGTAGAGCTATGGATTCAAGTCATTGCAGGACTGCTTCTGCTATTAGGCCTGATATGGGTAGTCCCATCAGGGTACCTTGTACTTGCTTGTAGATTTTCCCATTGAACTTGAAGTATGAGATGAGGCATAGATCCAGGAATTTCATAATAGTTTCTGTGGACATGGAATGTTCTGTAGTGGCATCATCTTTGTGTGTATGGTGTTTAGTGAGTAGGTGGTGTGTTTTTTGTTTAGCCAGGTCAATCTCAATTGAGGTAAAGAAAGTGGTGACCTCAAAAGAGACCATAATTTCTTCCTTGTTGATCTTGATGCATTGAAGAAATTGTTCTGGGGAGTTTATTGAGTGGGTTGAGTCATTGACCAGGTGTCTGAGTTTCCTCTGCAGGGTTTTTGCTAGTTTGTACATTGGTGTTCCAGATAGAGACACAATTGGGTGTAAGGGGATCATGTTCTTGTGTATTTTGGAGTCCGTAGAATCTGGGTTTGGAGGAGTCTTATAGTTGCTTTGTCTCTAGTGGTGTTAGCTGTTTTTCTTTTTCCATTTTTCTTAGGCTGTCTTTTATTTTGTTCTCTAGTTGTTTTGTCACATCATTGTGGATTATTTGGTAGGTGTTGGTGTCATTGAGATGGTTGCTGATGTAGTCAGTTTTGACCATTACTACCATTAGTCTGCTTTTGTGCGCTGGTAGGATGCTTTCATCTTGTTTCAGTGTCTTCAGTGCTCTCTTTTCCTTTTACCTGAGTGTTTTGTTTTGTCTGCTGCATTGCATGTTGGGAATGATTCTTTGTCTGATGTCTTCTTGTGTTTCTTAGTCCAGGTTTTATATTTATAGAACGGATTCGAGATTGGCAAGGGATTCAATGGGGTCAGCATCTTTATGGTTGAAATTGAGGCCATGTGTGAGGATTGTCTTTTGGTCGTCAGATAGAGGTCTGCTGGATAGATTTCTGATCCATGGTTCTGAGTTGTCATCTTGTGATTTTGGGGTGATGGTATTGAGTTTCTCTTGTAGTGAGTGGTATTTTTGGGCTTGTATTTTGTTGGCATTCTGTGGATCATGGATTCTAAGGTGTCTGTCAGGTCTTGTCTGATGGAGTTGAGGCACGTGGTTTTTTTGTTTGTCAGTGATGTGTTGGTATTTTTCCAGGCAGTTGTGGGCATCAGAGATCATGAATCAAAGCTTTTTGTGCCCATTTTGGAAGGCCTGTTTCCATGCTTGAGGGTGATTGATCAGTGGTCATTAGCATATGCTTTTGGGGGTTGTTTGTTTACACACACACACACACACTTTGCTTATTTGATTATTATGAGCATGTTTAAATTTTAGAATAATTATAGATTTTCTGTTTATTCATTGGTATTTAATTTTCCAGCCACTAAGCACTTTTTAGTGAAATCATTTGTTTGTCCCTTATGTTTTAAAATAAATAATGCAAAAAATTTTCAAACATTGATTTTTTTAAAAAAAATATTTACAAAAAATCCAGATCTGCAATATTGAAGTTAGTTTTTAGAGTGTTCAAAATGAATAATATATTTCATTTTAATTATTAATATGTAGTTAATATTTATGGGTTGTGTTTAAAACAGAGCAAAATTAGTTTGCAGCAATATTGTCAATCAGTCCAGGTTGACTTTATTTTCTGCTTCTCACTGTTATCAACTGTATTATCCAGTTGCCAGTCAATTTGTTCTGCTTATTTTAATCATTTTTATAATACCTTGACATTTTCTTTTAGGGAAGAGCATGCAAAATGATGTATTGCTCTGGAAGGAAGAGCGGTATCGCTTTTACCTTCATCATCCTCATCATTTCTGCTAAATCTCAGGTTTATTGGGGTATAATCTCTCAAAAGATTGTGCAATAAACCAATTTATATCAGAAATGATTGGCTGAAAATTTCACGTATTATCCATGTTCTTACATGGAAGAGTCTGAAGAGACTGGGGGAAAACTAGGAGAAAATGTAGGCAGAGCTTGAGTTGTATTGTTTCTTAGCATTCAGACTTTGAAGAAGTAGTCAAGTCAGGTCAAATCAAAATTCTTTATTATGGTCAATGACCAGATGTAGGAAGAAGTTATCCTGTAAGGCCAAATACTATTTGTTCTCCATGAGGTTACTTCACAAAGATCATAGGTATGTAAAGCAAGAGTGTGCAAACTAAAGATTATGAATTAAATCTCTCTTGTGAGTACCAGACCCCTTGAAGTTCACATTGCTTGAATTTGGCAAGAAACAATTGAACAATGGTGACACTGATTTTCATGTATATTTTTTTATTCCATTTTAAAATCAACTCTGTGCAAATTGCAATCTTTAACAATATAAACACAATAGATTTCATAAAATCTCAATGGCATCAGAACTGTATAAATTTCCTTTTTAGTACTGTACTGTAGAAAAAAAATATTCATCAGGGTCCAGTCCAAGCTGGGAATAAACAACATGGCGACTGCTTTAGAAGGAAGGTTGTAGTTTATTGAAGAGGAGAGCCATTTATGGAATTGTTTATTGCTATTCCTGTTCTTACAAAATACAGTAGAGAAATCACAATTCTTCACAGAATTGTCAACATACCATTTAACCTGCATAGTAACCAGATCTTTTGTTTTTTGTTTTGTTTTGTTTTGTTTGTTTCAATTATGATAATTCAAAGGTCTAGTTTAGTCTGCTGGTAGTAAAGAAACTATTTTAATGCTTTTCATTTAGCTTACCACCCTGTTGATATTCCTTGAAATATTAACATTGCATGTAAGACTTCACATTTCATGGCTATAGACTTTTTTATGGCTATAGACAGTTTTTCACCTGATTGACTGCAATAGGCAAAGAAGAGAATCTGGACTTAATAGATTTTGGCCTATCATATACTGGCCATCTTGTTTAGAAACATCCTTCCTTTCCTAGCATCCCATTGTTAGGATGAATGACTGAGGTTTTTTTAGATTTATTGTCTCATTGATTCAGCTGGGAAATTCTGCTAAAATGTATTTTTCTTCAGTTGAGAGCAGGTGGGTGATCATCAGTATGTATAGCAGTTTAATTTAATCTTAGTTAAACCTATAGGGATTGGAAAACTAAATCATTTTAGCATTTTTTCCCAGAATATTGGAGAAGCTTTGGAGAAACATTAATGTCAGTCAAATTTAACTTACTTTTTGCTAAGTTAAACAGAACAGTCTCAACCCTAAAGGGTTAGGGACTCTTTTATGCTTAAGTACTTCATTTGATTCATGAGAGGCTTGCTATGCCTTTTCTGGTTTTAAGTGTTTCTCTTCCTCCCCCCAACCCAATCCTTTTCAATTCAGCAGTGCAATGTGGGTAGAATTTTGGGGCGTGGTATTCTTTAATTAGGTTATTACTCAACCTAATTATCCACAACAGATATTTGTACCTGTTCATTATGTGACCTATGGATTATGTGGTAATTACTAATTGAAGAGGATTATTATGTAATTTGTGGATCTCAGGGTAACACTTTAATTTTACAGCACAACTAACTACACAGAGTTACCCTGTAACTACATAGTAATTGCAGTGCAATCAAATGGTGAATAATTACACGTAATTATATTGATCTGTACTTGGTAAAATTAAACACTGATCACTACCATCCCATACTACCACTACCCAAATCGTCTGTTTTGCACAAGCTAAAATTGTGAGATATTATTACTATTGCTATTATTATTATTATTATTATTAATAATAATAATAATAATAATAATAATAATAATAATAATAATAATAATAATACAGTTTGGGAATCTCAGTTGGAGGGAAGGACTATTATTGTGACCTGCTGAGATTCATTTTGGGAGTACCATTGTTTAGAATTATGGAGAGGCACAAATTGACTAGATGGATAGAAGTTTCAATATATTTGTGTACTCTTAATTAAATTACAATTAAGCCAAATAAATGATTACTGCATTCAGGCAACTCTCTGGACAATGATCCCTCCTTCCAGTCTCTCTATTGTTCAGACACTATCACAAAGCCAGTACTTATGTAAGAACTTATACTGTTGGGTATTTTTGCTCATCTATGAAAGCAAGGTTTTTTGCAAGTCCCACAGAAATTTGACTCTCTTGGAGAGTGACAGTTTGAACGCAGGAACAAAGGTAGAAAAAAAAATCTTAATATTTTGAAACCAGAAAGCATAAGCCCACAAGGGCTGGAAGTGAGTTAGTCTCAGCATTACAACAAATATTATCTAAGTTCATTTGTGAATTAAATTTCCCTTCTGAGCAGATATTTAAATGGAAAAAGGATCTGTTCTCTTTGCTGTTATTCATATAGCAGTTTTCTGTACCTAATCTCTGCTTCCCTTCCATCTCATACAATTTTCTGTCTCCCTTTAGACCCCCACGTTTTATCACAGGTCAGGTAAAATATATTCTACTGTATAGCCAACCTTATCAATAAATAAAAAGGCAAGGAAAAGAAGATAGCATTGGCCAAGTTTGAATAATAAGCACAAAGAGAAGTGATATTTAAAGGAGAATGAAGCTTTGATCAATCAGTAAAAGTGGTTTCGGGCAATTTATCACAAAGCAATAAGAGAAATTGAAGTTTACAAAAGTACACTGTACTTTGTACACAGTTGAAAGCACACAGGACCTTTCATTCTCCTGTATCTGACAATTGATTATCCATTGATGATAGCATTTTTTGATCAACCTAATGTCTCATCATGTAGCATTGATGCCTATTGCACTTTGGATACCGTGAGTAGACATGGTGTAGGTTTCCAAAAGCAGAAGAAAAGATGCAGCTTGGACAAAGATTCCCAAAAGTATCCATGTTAGTTAAGAAATAGTTGTAAAAGCTCAGGGAACACCAAAAACTCCACAGTTCAACTCATGGCTATTCTGTTCTATAGTTTTAAAAACATATTGTTATGTGTATACTATCCTTGGGGAAAAAAGAGAATCTCTTTCACACACAGAGTTAGATGTGCATTATTATTCTTAGATCTAGTTATACTACTTGCTACATGGTCACCCTACAGGGGAGAGTCCAGCTGTTTCTTTTGGCAGCTTCAGGAGAGGACCTCAGCAATTTGGACCAATCATAAGGTTAAGAAATAGTTGGACAAAAGAACTAATGATCCAGAGAGGCTTTGACCTACTCCTCAAGAGATATGTTTAAGCAGAAGCTGAACCAGTGTCTTTCTGGGATACTTTATTTTGGATTCCTGCCCTAAGCAAAGAGTTTGATTAGATGTCCAAGTCCATGAGTCTACTGTTATCTCAACTTCAACAACTTAGTACGTTCTCAGTATATTAACTGTATTTGACATTGTAGCTTTACAATGATTTTAGTTCCTTTCTAGAATGGGGAAGATAATAAAAGAAAATAAAAAGTGTACAACATTGGGATTTTCAAAAAAAATTAAAATTGCATTGGTTGGATTGTAAAGTGGTCCAAATCAGTTAAGATATTGAGAGAAATTCATCTTTGATCAAGATGGCCTGTCAGCAGAAATGGATGAATAATTTTAAAAAGCAGCTTTTATTATGAAAATATTGGAAAGTTGCATTCAAAAATATGTTTAGGAGATAGTTATATAGGATAATAATTGCAGAAATAGTTTTATGTTGTAATTGCAGAGAATCAGAATACAATATTCAATGCATGTTAATACATTATTGATATATGACTAAGTATCAGTATACTAAAATGCAAGAACAATGAATCCAAGCACACTTGTAGCAGTGGCTGTGAACTCTCAGCTGCAGCTACCCAATAGGATTTATAGATATAGCCAAAGTGAATAAAAATTTCAATTTCTCTTATGATACAAATGACAAAATCCTGTAAGATATTTCTTTAGTTTACAAATATACTTTTTCAGGGGTACAGATGTGGTTACATCTTAAAAAATACAAAATACAAAACTCTAATTCTCAAGCAAAAAAAAAAAGTGTAAAGGACTTACAGTCCTGTGCTTGGTAACTAGGATTATGTCTGAGAAGAGATATAACTGAATTCTTATTTAAATAATAAATGATTAAATTCTGAAAGACCAAGGCAAAGCCTGCTGATTATACATTGTAAGACGGAATTTCAACTAATACTGTTCTAGGCCTATATTGATTTACTCTAAAACTAGTCCTCTATCTTTCCAGTAAATGGCATTTCAGGCAGATTTAGAATGCTGTTGTATAACTTGGTAAGAACTCTCCTAAAGCTGCAATCCAGGAGTAGCACACTAAATATTCAGAATTCAAAGGCCAGCATTCAGAAAGACAGTGGGTTTCCTGGTGGAATATGACACGATATGAATATGTGATTCATGACACATAAAATTTGAACTGAGACTGCTTCAAAAGAGAGGGAAAAAAGACAAGAAACATGCAATATTAAAATCCTTTTTCCATTCCTTGTTTGGAAAAACAGGCTAGCATATTTAGGATTTTTTATTTGCAGTCAGCATGACCAACCTGCTAAATATATATTGCCAAAAAGGGGAGGGGGGGGAAGAGACGTATCCAAACAGGCTGAAACTCTTCAATGTACGGTACTTGTTTAGTTAGGAGTCTGATATTCACCTTGGTTACAAGAATTTTCTGGTGCAAAAATTATCACATTTGTCTTAGCTAGTTTCTATCCATTTGGAATGAGATCATGTTGGAGCTCATTGCAGTCAGTTGAGATTAAGTCCCTGAAAGCATGTTGGCACCTACAGCTAAGTAAGTAGCAAAGCTACTATGCCCTGAGGTTTCTTGACAAAATAGCTCTCCATATTACCCACATAGTAAAGGAATACAAAATAAAAACTTGAGCCAAAATCGTAAATAGAAATCCAGACAAATACCCTTCACATCAGCATTCTTCAATGTGTCATTTTTAACCAACAGCATGGTGGGGTTTACCCTTCCTTTGCTTCTGTGCAAGTGTATCCAGATACACAGCAAGGCCTCAAGGAGAACCAGATGATAGCACAGATGGCAGATGGCAAATCTGGCAAGGTTTGACAGGTCGAAATTGCTTGTTCTAATTGCTTGTCAAGTCCAGTACCTATGTCAGAGTTAAGGACTTAAGCTTAAGGCAAAACAACATTAGAACAAAACAAAGAAAAGACTGGTAGAGATGGAGAAAGAGGGAAATAGCTAATTTATCTGTGGCCTAGAGTAGAAAGATGGTTCCAGGAAAGCCTAAAACAGCTGTAGCTACTTATACACATGATGTAGACCCTGCAGTATAAATTCACAACATTTGAACAAAGCAGGAAGCTTGAGATGGTTGGTAATTCAGAAAAGAATTTGGAGTCTGAGAAAGAAACCTATTACAAGATGGTGGATTTGTGCCATAATCATAACTATAAATAATGTACTGAACAAAATATTCAAAAATAGAGTATTTCTATAATATCAACTAAAATAAAATTGCTCCCAATACTTGAATGTATAACTCTTGAAAAGCAGGCATGGGAATAAATATTGTGTTATACAGCTTTCATGGATATTGGGAAATACCTATCCAATATTTTAGTATCATGGCCACAGACAGTTTTTCCTTTCTAAATTGATGAGACATATGTAGACTAGCCCAGAATAGTCTGTTTTGACTTCTTTATTTTCTTCTGCTCAATTGTGTACAGTTCTTGGAGGCAGTCTGGACAAATCCCTTGGTAAGGCTTTTTCAGAACTGCTTTGTGATAGCCATTGGCTTCCTCCTAGGGCTGAGAGAAAGTGACCTGGCCCAAGAGCACCCAGCTGGCTTTGTGCCCAAGGCTGGACTAGAATCTTATAGTCTTTGGTTTCTAGCCCAATACATTAATCATTACAGCAAACTGGCTCACTGTTTTGATTCTAGATGGCTATTAAAACTGCCAAGGCAAATGAGATAACAATCTTTTAACAAAGTCCTCTAATGGTGCCCCAAATTAACCCATATAATTGTGAACTCACACCCTCCTAGATTATTTTTCTTGATAGTTTATAGATTAATATTAATTTTTATTATTTTTGCTTTGGGAGGACTGTTGTAAATCATTGACAATGCATGTCAGAACCAAGCAGCAAATCCCAAACTACCCTTAGTTTTGGCTGGAAGTTAGCCAATTGCTGTTTGGGACAATTGTACCATTTGTTTAGTGGCCAGAATACCTTGGGACCTTGACTACCATGAGGTTGATTCCCTCCCTTTTAGGCTGCTTCAGTCTAACATTTTTCCCCACTATTAAAGTGATTAGGCATTTTTGTATAAAAGCCCAGGGGCATTCAAAAAAGGCAAGATAATGGTTATGTCCATGTTAGTATGTTGAAGGTACAACTGCCATCTTGATTTTTTTTTTTATCCTCACCTCTGCAGTAATTAAAAAAAGTTAAAACTGTATTATTCAGTTGACACAGACAGGGGATTTTTCAGGATTCGGGGGTTATAAATAAATTTCTGAAAATGAACCTAATTTTGTGAGCAGTGCCTTGTGTATGAAATATTTGACTGACAAATCAGTTCTTCAGCTAAAAGTCCTGCTATACAAGTTCATGTAGAGAAACTCATATATATTATTTTCTGAAATCCTGTTAACTATGGCATCTTTTTATTTTATTTTTTATTTTGAATAGGGTTACAGTCTCTCACACAGAGATACCCAGAACACAGCTCCAGGAATTGAAAAAGAAAATTGCAGTTTTAATGTGTCAAGGATAATTCAACAAAATATGTGGAGTTGGAAAGCTATCTTGACTTGGTCAAACTGTGTTCTGGAAACCCTTTGCAATTACTTGTGAAACTCAGTGAGGGATAACTGTGTGTTAATTGCATTTCTATAAAGATTGCCTCAGGGTGTTACTCTTTTAAAGCAAAAATAACAAGCCTTGTCAAAGTTTAATAAAGCATAAACACTTGTGAATAATAGTGAACTGTAATCCACAAAGGCTTAAAATAAAATAAAATAGGTAGTCTTTATAGTGCCACAATTCAAACTTCACAATCTTTTTGTCATGGTTCTGATTAATGAGACAGTTCAAACAACATTCAGGCATTGTTTTTCTAAAAAGTCTATAATAATGAGAATGAAGCATCGGCACTCATGGATGGATGCCAGAATCTGAATTCTCCTCCCCCAAGCCCATCATATCATGCACAACTCCCTTGCCTAATTACACATCATTAATCACATTCTCCAATCAGCCCAAAATGCAAGCTTCACTTCCATTATCTTGCACGCCATTCTTATCTAATTTATACATCCGGGTTAGTATACTCCTCCCCGCAGCTTCATTATATTCAGAGCAAACAGTTTAAGAAAAAGGCTGCTTCTTATATTGTCAGAGTAAAACATCCAATGTTTGCAGCATTGACACTTTTATGACATATACTCGACAATTTGCAGCCGCGCGGGTGGTTATGGGAGTATCTTGGTACTCCCATGTTACACCACTCCTGCGCGAGCTGCATTGGCTTCCGGTTGCTCTCTGGGTGTGTTTCAAGGTGCTGGTGTTGTTGTTGTTAGTTGCGAAGTCATGTCCGACCCATCGCGACCCTATGGACAATGTTCCTCCAGGCCTTCCTGTCCTCTACCATCTTCTGGAGTCCATTTAAGCTCACGCCTACTGCTTCAGTGACTCCATCCAGCCACCTCATTCTCTGTCGTCCCCTTCTTCTATTGCCCTCAATCTTTCCCAGCATTAGGTAATATAAAGGTAATAACCTTTAAAGCCCTACATGGCTTAGGCCCGGGGTACTTGCGAGACCACCTGCTGCCATTGTCTACCTCCCATCGCCTGGTTCACTCCCACAGAATCAGCCTCCTCAGGGTGCCGTCTGCCAGGCAATGCCGGGTGGCGACCCCCAGGGGGAGAGCCTTCTCTGTGGGCGTGCCGACCCTTTGGAACAAACTACCTCCGAAGCTGCAGACGGCCCCTGACCTTCGGTCCTTCCGCCGTGACCTGAAGACTTGGTTGTTTCAACAAGCAGATCTGGACTGATTACGTATTTTAATTAGATTTTACTGGGTTTTAAATTGTTATGTTATTATTGTATTTATTAGTTTATTTCTTTTTAAATTTTTCTGTTTTTTCTTTTTTAATTTTTATTGTTGTGAGCTGGTGAGTCCTTTGGGAGAAGGGCGGCATATAAATTTAAGTAAATAAATAAATAAATAAATAAATTTATTTTGTTTACTTTGCTTGTATGCCCACCTATATACAGGGGTTCTGGCCTACTAACGATGTCAACAAAATATAATATAACCCCAAAATCTCAAATACTTACAAAAAATAACAAGATTTAAAAGATTTAAAAGCATAAAATAGAAATGTTAGGGAAGAGTCTTTATATACTGTCGCTTCTCATTGTCTTGATGCTATACCTCTGTTGATTCCTCCTAGGATTGCATTGGCCTTTTTGGCAGCTGCAGTATGTTGTTGGCTCATACTTAACTTATGGTCCTTTGTGTCTGTCCTGAGACAAAAACAAACACAGTTTAGTGTTTGACCTCTCATGTGTGTTGGGTCCTTCATTACTTGGTCCAGTGATTGCCATGGGTTTCTGACCTCTCTAAACTCCTTACTGAGAGAAGGCATTTGAAGTCAACCAACACCACTAAATATGGGAACTCTACTGATACCCCAGCAATTAGGTCATATAACCCTAATATAAATGCCATTGTACAATGCAGGGAATGGTGCACAAGCAACAAGGCTGAGAGCCCCTGCAGGCCCAGCTGCACAAATAGAGTCTCCTATATGTTTACCTGCCAGCCATGCTTTGCGCCCTCCAACATTTTAACAGCCATATTATTTTCAGGCTTTCTCTCAATGCTCCGGTCATGGTGCCATGATAAAAAAATAAATAAAGTGCCATATGCAATGATGTTAGCAAAAAAAGGCTGAGAGATCATAGGGAGAAACAGCAAACTGACACTCTCCTAATATCTTAAAGATTACCAAATTGATTAATGTAGAAATATAGAATGGCTACAATCCAATATAGTTCCCAAATGTTTAGGTTCTATCATAGGGATACTCAACATTTTCCCAGACTAAAAGTCTTCCAGGGGTATATTTGGGTCTGCTGTCCAAAAACTAGTCTTTGAAAATTAGATTTGATTTCACATTTCAATTCAATTTAAATTCACAGAGTTAATAAGAAGATGCTTCAGTTATATATGGACTACTTTCCTGTGTTAGATGTACTCTGGAAACAAACACTCTGGGTTTTGGTGCTTCATTTGTAATTTTAGGGGGCTAAATATACCTCTGCTTTATGGAATATTGTAATAAAAAGGAACTTGAATTAATCTGTGATTTTAAACAGATGGAGTATTTGTTAAAGCATAATCAATTTAATCTTATGAAGTTAGGGTATCTTCAGTAGAATACCTGATTCCTTAAGCAACAGATCTTACAGAGGCTAATATGGTGTGACTAGAATGCCCAATCATTTAACAGAAAACTTTTAGAAATGTAAAGAAACAAAGAAGCAAACATTTAGCCCACATTTAGCTGCTAATTTTCTATAGTCAGGAAGCGATTTATCATGTTTACTAAGTATATATTTAATATTTTCTGAACATACATAGCTATTTTGATAGAAATATTTTCATGCAGATAAGGCACAAGCTATAAAGGTATTTTTCTTGCAATGGCAGCTGTTGGCCAACCTTGGCCAGCATTAAATTATAAAAGGTTTAATTACCCAGCATAAGCATAATTATATGAACATAAAGACACAGATTTTCAGGGTGGTGAAAAGCAGGAAGAAACCAGAAAATGTTGCAGGTTGTTCTATGTGATAGACATTAAAGCAAGTAGGTTGAGTACCTCCTCCAACAGATGGGCTATGTAGCGACCTGCCTGCCTAATCTCTTCGCCAGTGTGTTTGAATTCAAGTGTGGCATTTCTCTTTCCAACCTCTTCTCCACAGATGCCTCTGACTTACCTTGTGGGGCCCCCCTCTTCAGCAACTTCCTTCCACCTACTTCTCTACCACTTCACTTGAAAGTGGGACATATCCGACAGGCCCACTACCTTCCCCCACCTTATTCGCAGCCCTTATATCTGCTTAGTTCCCATTGATACCACATACCTTCATTACAGCTTTTGCAATTTCCTTGCTTTTATACCTGATCATAGCAGAGTGCTCTTGGTCCATTCAGAAGAAAATATACTCCCTTTGGGCTGGAAACTAACAACCCCCCACTTCCCCAGGATTGTATGTTTTGTGCACAGGATACTATGTGTACAGTATTTACTACATAAAAAAACAAAACAAAAGAAAGACAAAAACAAAGCTATTCTTCTGAAAATAAGTGTACAGTACAATCATTAAATGGCATTTCTCAAACAATGAGAGATTTTGATAGACAACTCTTCTGGCATAGCTGCAAATAATCTCTATATTTTAAGATATCAAAGCATTATTCTGGAAATGATTTTTTAAAAAAATTTCTAGTACTCTTGCACAATTGCCAAATCTCATCATATTTGATTTATCACATGCCTGAGATAATGTAAGAATACATGTGTTTGAGACTTTGCAGTAATATAAAAATATAAAAAAACATTTTAAACGCCTTCTTTGTATCCTTGTTTGTTTTTAAAATTTGAAAGTGATACTTGCAAACTAATAAAAATAGACTCCTTATTGAATAGGGTGAGGAGAGTAAGTACTGTAGCTGATTTAGTAAAATAGTCAAATTTGACACTTTTTGTCCATGTAACTGATTTCAAAATCCATTTTTCCTATCTTCTTTAATTATTCTTAATTGTTTATGTTGGAAAATATATTTAGACAAACAAAAAAAAATCTATCGGGAGCAGAAGTGTATCTGCTATAATGACAATCCCATGCTGCACTGATATAAATTCAGTGAAAGCATTGCTTTAACTGCTTCCAAACCCACTGCAGGATATGCACGCTCCTGAATTTTTATTGTGCTTATTATGGTAGCATTAATGCTTTTCTCATTTTTGTTCAGAATTCCATGTCATCTATTCTGGGGGCTTCACTTTTCCAACCCTGGTGGAGTTTCAAATAATTTTCTTAACGTTGCATATACCAGTGAATAGTAAAAAAATTAGGACAATGAGGAAACCACAACACTTATGAACTAATTCATATATACCTAATTCTTTTTTTAAAATCCCATTTATATCCCGCCCTTTTCCGAAGACTCAGGGCAGCTTACAATCTAAAGCACAAACCAATGTGCTTAGCAATAGCCTTCATTCTATGTATATGCCTGCTTATTAGGGCTTTCGCCCCCCCCCCAGCGGCATTAACTGGCTGGAATATCTTTTATATGAGTACTAACAGTCATTTAACTTTAGATAAATATGCATGAATTTTGGGGGCTGCATCTATATTAGGTCTTATTCATTATTCCCATTCTCTCCTTTTTTTTTACAGTTTGTGCTGGCACTGAGAACAAACTGAGCTCTCTGTCTGACCTTGAACAACAGTATCGTACATTACGAAAATATTATGAGAACTGTGAAGTGGTAATGGGCAATCTAGAAATCACCAGCATTGAACATAACAGAGACCTCTCCTTTTTACGGGTAAGTGATGTCTCCATTCCTCTGAAACACATGTAACTAGCCATTTGCTATTGCATTGATGGTCTGAATTGAGATGGAGATTATGACTTTAGAGAGATTTGTGAATGGTGTGATAGAGTGCTCTTACTAGTGGTGTGCTTGTTCCTTTTCTTGTGTCCTGCCATGGTCTTTACTTAAACTGATCTTACATTTTCTGTTTTTAATGCAAACCTCTCAGCTGGTTTAGAGTGGACTGGCCACTAAATATTGTAAAGAAATACATACATATGCCTTGTGGAAATAGGGGGAATTTCATCATCAATCACAAGCATCTCTGGTTAGGAAACAGAATAAATATACTTACTCTATGAAGTGAAGCTTCAGGCTGTTTCCCTGTGTTTCCTTAGCAATACTTCAGAGGCTAGATGAAAAAGAATACCATGGCATGGTTTTAAAAAAAGAAATATATAGAAATTGTTTGCTTCCTCAAACAATTGGTGGTCAGGGTATGTTGACAGAAATCAAAGAAATGAGCAAATGCCACATGAAATTGAACAGAAGGTTCTTAGGATTTTGTTTTCTATACAAAATTAGGGCATCTTAAGAGTATGTACTGTTTTAAAGTATAAAATTGTATTTTACTATACAGTGGATTTGGTAAAAGATCATGCTAGTTATACATGCCACTGCTGCTTTATCATTTCAAAACTACTTTATTTAAACTCCAGAGATTGTCTGTTTTGACATAATGAATGGATCTGGAGCATGGTTTGGGGAAAGAAAAAAGAGCTTTGTTTTCTGATTATCTTGGCAAAGGGAAAATACGGTAGTTGTGATTTTTGTTTTAGCAGAACAAGGTGAAACTTTTAGGTAAGCCATTTACAAGGAAGCAAATATACAGCATAGTACAGGAATTAATGCAAGAACTAGTGATGTCACTTGAACATTTGATGTGGTTCTGTTATTTTGGATCATAATATGATGAACACACACTTCTTTGTGGAATAGTTTTGCCAAATTTCAGTTATGTTCCAGAGATGTGAATGTGCTCTGAGAAAGGTGTTGATAAAAATTAATGATGTCTTTTGAAAAAATGTGATTAAACTTATTGTTGGGAATTGTGATGGAAACTAAAGGCTTAATGAACTCAATGATTTTCCATTAGAAGCGTATTCTGCTAGGTTAGACCATCTAGTGTGGGAAGGCTATTGCTAAGCACATTGATTTGTGCTTAGATTGTAAGCTGCCCTGAGTCTTCGGAGAAGGGCGGGATATAAATGGGATTAAAAAAATAAAAAATAAAAAAATAAACTCTTAATCTTTAGCTGAATTTTGTTCAAGGTGGATGTATAGCCTAGTAGTATGCATCCCCAGGAATTTAGGGGAGTCTGAGATTATTAATGTGCGTGTGTGATCTAAGCAGATAAGGAAGGACACAATCGAGTAGCTGTTAATGATAGAGGTAAGGTTCTTATACTAACACATACCTTTATTGTGTACTATAATGTCTTACTATAAAAGTTTGGCATCATATAATATAATGAGTTCTTGTGTGCTTGACTGAACTCCACAGATTCATAATAAAGATTTTGGGGGGACTTTTAAAACCATCTCCTGACTAAATAGAGGAATATCCCAAACTTCATCCCTTAGGTAGCTAAAAAGGCTGCTGAGGTTGTTTAATGGTGTTTTTCCAAGAAATGTGGTAACTGGGACAATACTCTGCCAAGGAGCACTACCTCAGAGACCCTCCCAGTATCAAGCTGAAATCACCTATTTGGGTCTGTTGGTTGGGGAAGTGATCCCAGTGTAGCAGTTAAAGTAATTGGGACATTAGTCCATAAGATTCCAGTGTAGATAAGTCTATATAGTATAGGGGTTAGCCCTTTGAGAAATAATGTGGATGTTTTGCCTTTGTTTTTTCCTGTCATAACCCAGGGTTGAATTTGGATTGTTTTTCATCCATCCCCTTTTCTTAGTCTAGTTAAAAGCTGTTGACACAATGAGACAGGAAACCAAGGAAGGAATACCAGAGTATCATATCTATAGGGACTGTATGAAGGAGCTGTTTGTGTGGAAACATGGGTACGAAATGGATGGCTGAAGCTCAGGAAAAATGGATGGAAGTGCCAGTAAGTCATCCAGAGGCACTCTGTTATAACAGTTTTTATAGGCCTGAGGGTGGGGATGAGTGCCAATTCAGCTTTGGATAGTAAAAAGTGTACATATATCTTTTGCCATCAAGTTGCAAATAACGAACACTGTCAGGAATAGCTAATGTACCAAATTTGTTGGACGAGGAAGCAATTATGGCCCTGTTGAAGACTCAACATGTTCTTTATGTGGATGGACAAGAATGTCTCCGTCAAGTCTGAGTCCACACCCCTTTCACTGCAGGGAATATTGTCCTTTGGCAACAGTCTATCCCTCCTCTCTACCAAGGTGCAGCTGGAGTCACTAGAAAAGTCTGGACCATGATTAGAATTTACAAACCCATCTAGGCAAACACAGGTGAACACCTGGATGCCTTGCTAATTGCCAACAGAAGAGATAAAGGGTTTGATGCTACTGCCAAGGTAGCAGAAGAACAGAAGAGACTGCCATGCCCAAAGTCTGCCTATGAAATTATGCCCACTATACATGCTATGGACAAAGTACAGAAGGTATCGTGTTTGCATGGAAAGCCTGTCCCAAAACAAATCAACTAGTCACAATTCCATGCAACTTGATGAAAATGTAGATAAGTTTTATATTGGTTCCCTGAGAAAGCAAAACATTTCTTCAATTGGATCCAGACAATGAAAAAAAATATGAGAGTTATAGCAGCTGCTGCCATTGTTAATCAATGCTATAGACATCTGTAATTATTTTCACCAATATTGTCCAAAATGGAACAGAAAAAGCATGCCTCAGTTGAACGGGATTGCAATGTAAGCCCTTAAAAGGAGAAGAATGCTGAGGTTGCTCAGTAATATTTCTCCAGCTCTAGCCTGGTCAATGCAGAAAAAATCTAAGATAAGAAATAGGGTTAGGGCCATGAGGCAATTTCTACAAAAATGATTTTACATTTTTCTGCTACATATTACAATCGGGAGACTCAATTGTTGTCTGATCATGACTCAAATGACAATTCAGAGTTATCCTAGCAATCATAGAATGTAAAATTTGCTGGGTTTTCCCCCACCCTAGTCACTAAGCCACATTGTAGAGTTTTTTTGGTTGTTGGTTTTCTGCTATAAAAGCATTATTTGTAGAAGAGTGCAACTCCAGAGAAATGCAGTGGATCCAGAATTTTTCCCCATGGTCCAGAGATACTCTACCTCAGCTGAAGTAGAGCAGGGCTTTTTAACCACTGTTATGGGTACCACTTGTGGTACATTGGCACCTGGCAGGTGGTATGCAACCATCCTAGAAAAGTGGTAGCGGGGTAGGGGAATGAGTTGAACTGGTGGCAGCACCGCACAAGCCTGAGCAAGAGATGGCTGGAGCTACAGGGTTGTCAGGGCTCAGTGGAAGCACCAGGCTCCAAGCCCTGAGGTAGTGTATCTCCAGACAATGAAAAAAAATGGTCATAATTGCCTCACTTTACTTTATAATTTGGGCTTTGGCCAGGTTTGATTTATACAGATAATAGGCATACACATGCACATACAAATGAGTACTTGAAATGTTCAATTGTTCTGTCTCAAGCCACATAATGCAAAGGGTAAGACAAGATGGTGCTCTTCTGTCCCAGCCTATGTGAGTCCTTGTTATGCTCACAAGAAGAAACTCCTCTTCCAACAAGCAGGCTGGAACCGCAGGAAAAAAACAATCCCCTTTTATTATTCACATACCTGAGTCAATGTCCAAGGCAAACAAACACAATTCACAGATACCTGATCCTCAGCACAAATGGTTGCCTTCAGCAACCAGCACCTGTCACACCTTCCCTTTTATTATTTAGCCAAGGCGTGGCTTCCTAATGCCTTCTCCTTTGCCTTTGGAGCTACCCCATTGCATTCCTTGGTGCTACTCTCTTTTGTTGCTGGCGTTTTTCCTGCATCCTGGATTTCTCCCAGCTGTGATTCATCACTGTCCAGCTCAGGCTCCCAGCACAGCTGTGTCTCAGCCTGAGCGTGAGTAGAGGGGCCAGGCTCCTTGTCAGACTGTAAGTCTTGGAACTCCTCAGAGCCTTCCTCTGACTCTGATGTCACTCCAGGCCCCTCTTCCTCCTCTGATTCCTCAGACTCAACTGCCGGGTTCACTGGCTGGCGAGGACTCACAACAGGTGCCAGTGGGTGGTTGATCTACTACTTATCACCTCTTACTTGTCAAAACTCATAAAGGGCCTCCAGAAAAATGGATGACTAACTTGTACATATATGCTTGTATATATAGAATGGCTCCCAGACATCTTTCCACTCAATATCAGGCTTTGAGAGGATTTATTTTTAAAAATACCAGTAGTGTCCTCAGTTATAAGTGTATTTTGAGGTTGATAAAGAAATAAGAGCAGCAGGTGGCAAATCTACAGCTTCTCACTATGTTCTTTTTGTGATTTTTAGTGATTCCTAAAGAATTCATGTTTTTGTTTATTTTTACCTGAGATTGCCCCCTCACAGATGTCTCAGCAAAAATAGCATCACCAGTTAATGTTATAAATTATAGCTATTAGCATATAAAGAAAACAACCAAAGAAAATGCATTCTTGAAAGGAGGGAAAAATAGATACAAGTAGCATGTTTATGGTAATCATTTGACATTCATAAGTTTAAGGATGCTTCTTATTTCATTGTTTGAAAAAAAATGCTTCAGTGACCCAGTTAAAAAAACAAACAAACCAACTGCTGTACTTTGAAGTTGGCAAATTATTTTTTATTCTTTCTTATTCTCCTAATATGAAATGGGCTCTAGTAACAACTATATAAAATCATAACTGTGTGCAGTTACAGCAGTGTTTCTTAAATATTTTGCTTCTCAGGACCCCTTCCCACTTTTATAAATTCTGCAGGGCCCCAAAAGATCTTTTGTTTGAAAGAATTATTTTTTATTGATATTTACCATATTAAAAATTAAAATTGACACAATTGCAGAACATTTATTGAAACATGTAAGAATAACAGTATTAAACTCACTGTATATTAATGTTAAAAAGTTCATTAAAATGCCTATATTTTTAACAAACAAAAAATAATAATGAAGAGTGTCAGTGTTTTATATTTTTATAAATATATTCAATACCTGGCAAATAATTTTTATTTTAAGAACCCTTGAGTGGGTCTTGGGGACCCCCCAGGGGTCCTTGGACCACACTTTATGTGTCACTGCTTTACAGAATGCAGCACTGGACAGACATTTGCTCTGAGGAACTGAATGCTAAGATTGGGTGAAGCACTTTCTTGAGCAGGGGGCTGGACTATAAGACCTCCAGCTCTATTCTATTCTAACTCAAAGTAATTTCTCTGCAGTGATTTGTACTATAGAAGTGATGTGATTTGCTACACAGAAGGAATAGATGAAATGATTCACTACACCAGAGCAATTTGATTGGCCTCAAACCTCTTTGTACCTCTCGGTATGAAAGAAGTTTTTCCCAGCCTTCTCCCAGGATGTCCACTGAAGGTAGTTCCTTTCAGTCTTTCAAGTAGTATAGAAAGGGGTCTAAAAGAGCAATGGGAAGCAACTTGATTGTTTTGCTTTCTCTCTTAGAAGCAAGTGGACCTCTTCACAAAATACTGTATTTCACAAGTGGGTGCTTTGTTTGTTCCTTTGTCAAAGGAAAGTATCCCTTCAAAGCTTTGCAACGTCTTGTTATATGTAAAAAGGCAATAAAATAGAATGAAGATGACAGAAGGGGGAATGTTTTCCATTCATTTCAGCAGTTCAGTAGAGGACGAAGACTTTATCAAAGGGCTTGTAAAAAAACAGGTTTTGAATGGAGGACAAGGATGTCACCTAGGTGTACCAGATGGAGTTGTAGGGATGAATGGCCAACATGTATTGGCCACCAACCTGTTGCCAACTCTTTCACATTCTAATTTGCACCCCAAATTTACCACATGGCAAGAATTTCTGTAAGAGAGGCCCTTACCTTGTTTGAGTTATTGGAAAAAGATAGGAATAAGTCAACTCCTCCAACTGCTTCCTAGTTTTGTGGACTTTTATCAGTGATTTTTCATGGAATAACATTGCAGTGACACCTTTGCCATAGATCATTTTCCATCATTTTCATCAAATTAACCTTTTTTCTTATTTCCTTCTTCCAGTTCCTATGTTAGTATAAACATGAATCCTATGCAAATCCTTCAATAGCTCAACTTTGTTGGTGGGGACGGGGTACATTAAGTTGTGAGTGTTCCATCACTGAAGGTTTTTAAGAAGAGATTAGACAGCCATTTATCCAGAATGTTATAGGATCTCCTGGGGTTTGGACTAGGAGACTTACAAGGTCCCTTCCAACTCTGTTATTTTGTTATTCTGCTACATAGCCAGCATATGTCCTATGGAACTACTTCCCAAAGCAACTCTGGAAAATAGTATATTTGATTTAAAATTAAAAAAAAATGAGTAATGTCCTTTAAAAATACTGGTTAGAAGGAAAAAGAGGCAAGATTAGTGGTTTCCCCCCCAAAAAGAAATATCTGACAACCTTATGACAAAGAATAATTAAATGATATTCAGCTGTATAGGTCATATAATTGTTTAATGTCTTTGTTAAGATTTTGTAACTCCATTGATTAACTGCTGTAATGTTCTTTCTCATGAAATGTTATTGAATTTTCAGTTAGTACAGAGTATTTTCTTGAAGCTGAGGTGAAAATATTCACCATGTTACAACTGAGAATTTAGTCCAAAAGGTCATTTTTTTATTTATATTACACAGTATAGATGTATGCCTTATTTTTTTTTCCAAATATTAAAACCACCTACTCTTACTCCATATTAATTGACACAAAACTGTTAGCCATTTTTTTATTTTATTTTAATCCCATTTATATCCCGCCCTTCTCCGAAGACTCAGGGCGGCTTACAAGCTTAGCAGTAGCCTTCATTCTATATATATGCCTGCTTATTAGGGCTTTCACACACACCCCCAAGCGGCATTATTACAAAGTCAGCTTATTGCCCCCAACAATCTGGGTCCTCATTTTACCTACCTCGGAAGGATGGAAGGCTGAGTCAACCTTGAGCCTGGTGGGACTTGAACCTGCACTAATTGCAGGCAGCTGGTGTTACTTAAGGAGGCATTAGCCCACTGCTCCACCAAGGCTGCCTCTTCTACAACTTTAAACAATTCATTTCATTTATATCCAGTGCTTTCCTATTTGATAACTGGTCTGTTGCCTCTCTTACCTCTTGTGGAGTTGCTTGCTAAATATATTGTCTCTTTAGAATTGTTTGTCATTATATAATCTTTTTAAAAGGGTTTTACTGTAGTCTTTCCAACTTTCTTTAATTTGCCTCAAACAGATATTTTCCATGATTATTCTTGAGCATTCCTGTATAAGCTGTGCATTTTCTGTTATGTCTTGGACCGTACTCAAAATATCTCTCATTTTCCTTTTCATGTTACATTCCTTTACTTGTTGATTTCCTTGAATGAACTCTTTTCCTGTTCTTTCTTGACTGACCTTGGTAGTCTGCATTTGCTACTTTCTTATTGCTCAAAGCTTTCATCCTCTGTCTTTTCTTGGTTATCATAACAGTTAGTTTTGAAAGCCACTTGCATAATATCCTCTTTATATTTGGGGAAATATATTTCTGTTTTGAGTTTCACCATCTTTCCCCCCATAGCTTTTCTGGTTTATTTTGCATAATTTGAACATATAAAATCTGATCCTTACATTCATTTTGTGTTCTAATATGTTTTCTGGTTCATATGTTGCTGTCACAAGCAATTCTCTTTAATTTTTGAAATTTAACCCAAATATTTGACAGTAATATTAATGGACTGTTTCTCAGACTATACCTGGAATTGTATTTGCTGACTGGATTAAATTCCTCCATCTTCTTTCTTTCTTTCTTTCTTTCTTTCTTTCTTTCTTTCTTTCTTTCTTTCTTTCTTTCTTTCTTTCTTTCTTTCTTTTTTTGTAACTATTTTGTCATCAATATTGTCCATCTATTGAGGTCCTTGCATAGAGCCTGAATTGCTTGACCAAGTATTGGCATGAAAGAGAAAATGCTTTTTCAAAGCTCTATTAATCTGTGTTTTTGCATTAATATAATAAAACATTATTCTTCCAGTATTTGCATTCTAGCAATAATACATCAATAATACATCATCCTTTCTTGATATTGTATATAGCATCTCTTATTATGTTTCCATTGCATTATAAGAGATGCTGCATACAATGTAGTTGGTAGTAGGTGGTAGGAACACTTATGACTAATTTTTCTCAGGCTTTTACAGTTGAGAAGGCTAGAAAATGGGGTAGACCAGACCATGCCTTGCTTTTGGAACTTGGGAGTTGTAGAATAGATTGAGCTTGCTGATCATTTGGATCACTTCTCCTTTTTAAAAATCAATCTAAGAATGAATTCTAACACTAACAATACTTTTCCCTCCAGGATCTCGCCCTTGTCTCTCTCACTTCATGCATGGTCAGCCTGCCGATAAGAAATGTCCCCCTCAACATCCCTAGCTACAGAGTCAGAAGAGAAAGGAAATGCATCTACTGAGAAATAAGATCCTTTGGCAGTCTAATTCCTGGGCTAAGCAGTTTATCCAAATCAGGACAACCCTTTGAAAAATTCAGAGTTTGGGTGGGAGAATGAGACATGGGGAACAGTACATTGGCTATGTAAACTAGAAAAGATACAGAATGAAGTTCTACTTCAGATTCACAGACACGTACTCCCAATTCCCCATCTTTCCCACTCCAGAAATCTACCATATTAAGAAATAGTCAAATTCTGTGAGACTGGAAAACTCAGGCAAGCAAAAAAACCTCTTGGGTTTCACTTAAAAACTGGAGGTCAGCTACTTTCTGTTCTACATCTACTCTTTATCTTTACTTTGATATAGTGTTTGAACCTTGTAGTTAATTACTGCTGTTCTAGAAGAGTATTCAGTGACAGATCTCATTTTCTGCATCACATTGTCATAATTGCACTGAAAAGGGTTATTTTCTAAAATTGAAATTATTCATTTGGCAGCTCATCTGCCAAGAGTTCATGTATAAACCTAACATAAGAATGATCCGTAAGAAAATCAGTGACAAGGATTTCTGTCTGTCTTACACTAAATGATGAAAACCTTGAATGTTTTTGGAATTCTATCATGCTTGTTAGATAACAAAGCAGGAGATTGAAATAGTTCAGTCACAGAAAGCTAGTAAAGTGGCAACAGATCTGTGGTATCACTGCATGATTGTACAAGTGAATTGGTTAATCTGAACATTTCCCTATTTTCTGTATGGATAAATCTGATTCTATCTTTTCAGTTGGGTGGCTCTGCTGCCTGCTAGATTTTGTCCTTTTCTGAATCTTACTGTACAGTTTGATTGTAGCTGGAAAAGTAATTAATGATCAGGACTTGTGTCATTCAGTACTGGGGCTAAATGTATTTTGTACTATCTATTACCCTAGTTTGCAGCTAGCAACTGTATTTTGTACCACCTGAAGCTTCTGGACATTTTATAAACTAGGTCTCAGTAGACTATGTAAGTCTACACATTTAAATTTTATAGTTTTAGGCAAAAATATATTTTATATCACATGAGAAAATAAAACAGAATTGTGTTATAAGTGAGAATAGGTCAACAATAAATTAATTTGTTGATCCAGCCCTTATTGAAACAAGCAATGTTTTGCTCATGTTTTTATTCATTGCTGTTCAGGATATTAATAAGTACTGTTTAAAACTACAGTATTGGGCCTCCTAACCCAGCACTGAAAACTTAGAAACTTTTTCAAGAATTACTGCTCAGGGATTGTCCTTAGTCTGGCTGAATAAGAAATGTCATGAAGCTGTGCTAGAATTAAATGTTTGCAAAGCAGTGCTACAACATTAATATGAAGAAATATAACACTTGTAGCACCCATGTTAACATTTGAATGTATACCACGATCATTTTTTTTAAAAAAGTAAGCTATTTTAATATAAACAGTCTAGTTTATAAAGCACCCAAACCTTTAGCAGCAAATGCAGTTAAATTGAAAATGGATTTATTAAGTTGCAAAGCCAAATGTTTGGCTCCCTTGGAGACTAGATGGTAAGATATTAAGATTTGCCTTCAGTGATGAGTTTAATGAATTTTAAAGGCTGGCCACAACCTTAATTAGGCATCTAAAAAATAACATTTCATGGTATATATTGATAGAGTTTGCTCAGAGGAATCATAGGGATCATTAAGGCTTGTTTCTGCATATATTACCTCTTCCTAACTGCTTTTTCACTCCAGGGATTAAAGCTTATATCTTTAAGAGTAAAAGAAACTAGAAACATGGAAAAAAGCAGATCCATGGGGTCGATATTCATAATTGAATAGAATAATTTTTTATTCTGCCTTGGATAATTTCTGTCCCTGTCATGTTATAGTCTTAAAAAATCAAAATTGCCTCTCTTGATGGCTGTTATTCAAAGGGCTAAATCATGTTGCATTGTAATATATTGATTTACTATCTTGGAACAATACTGGAAAAAAAGAAGATAAAGCCTTTCATTGTAATGACATCAGGAAAGCAGCAGGGGTAGGCAAGAGTGGAAGACCTGTTGTGAACTGTTTTTTACCAGCCCAGATAATTTTAGAGGTTTATATTGTGGATACCTGCAAGAAAGCTTTGAAAATTTAGAATTTTCAACATAAATGTTAATATATATCAGAATGCCTATCACAAAAATGTAATTATGCTGCAGTAAAATTATTTACAAATATGTAGGTATATTTAAGCTATGTCTAATCTACCACTTTAATTGTTTATGCATATCAAACAGCTTAAATGGTGATGTATTGTTTTACTATACAGTTCTTATTAAAATGCGTAATTTGGGAATAATATAGGGACATATATTAATGATTTTTTCTGTTGATTTATTAAAATACATTGCAGAATAATATGGATTCAGGGCAGAATGAGATTATGGGTATCCAGCTACTATTAAATTCAACTGATTTTGATAAGCTGAATTTAAGCAAATGATAATTCTCATCCATAAAATTTAAAATGCCTAAGATCATGGGAACGGAGTCCTTCTTAAGTTTATTCAGAAACAATATACAAAAATGAGTGGAGGTTCTGACAGGATTGGATATAATTAAAAAAAATGATTGTGACCATGAAAAAATATTAAGATATGAAAACCAAAAGGGACAAGCATAGGAAAATGGGAGGTCTGTTTCAGCAGAGGAAAAGGAAATAGGGCTGTCCACAAAGAATTAAGTATAGCAGCTACTTAAGAAAGGAGGCAAAATTGGAACTGTTTTTTAAAAAGGGGAAACAACTACTCAATTTCCAATTTTGACTTACTCTTTTTCAACAAGAAGATAAATGTGTTTTACCAAGAAATGTGAAGAGATGGATGAAAGGATGTTAGAAATCTAAGAGTGACAGAAATACACTCAGGAAATACCTCTTTTAATCTGTAAAACAGGTGAATTAAATCTTACAGAATGAAGGAACTAGCTTATGTAGGGCCAAACCCTTACATATTTCTCAAAAATCATGCTGAACTGTTGAAAAGCCAGGTGAGTAGAAGAGAAGAATGCCCAAAACAAGCAAGAAGGAAGAACCAGCAAACTATCTGGGGTCTGGGGTTAATGAGTTTATGGAGCCCCTGGTCTGATTTGTTATTGTTATGATTGTTTTAGTCCAGGCTGCTTTTAATGCTGTATGTTTTTATTGTTTTTGTATTTGTAAGCCGCCTAGCCTACTGGAGTAGATAGCTATAATAAATTATAACAATAATAGTATAATGATTTGCCTACAAGAAAGAACGAGTGGGACCATAAAATACACAAAGTAATAGAAAATGAAGAAGCTAGGATACTCTGGGACTTTAGAATTCAAACAAATAGGTACCTGACATTAACAATTGTCGATAATAAAGATTAAAAAAAAGTTTGGATAAAGGACATGGCAGTACCTGGAGACAGCAAATAGATGAGAAAAAAACTAGAGAAAAATCACAAAAATGAAAAAAAAAAATCTGCAAATAGAAGTAGAACAATGTGGCAAAAAATCGTACTAGTAATAATCAACTCAGGTACAACCCTAAAATATCTGGAGTATCACTTGAATACCATCAGGATTGACAAAATCATCATCAGGATTGAGAAAACCTCCATCAGTCAATTGCAAAAGTCAGCTTTACTTGGAACAGCTTACATTCTGCTGCAGTACCTTTAATACTATTAAACAACAACATCTGCCTATGCAGGTTATTGAGAAGATAGGTAGATAAAAATGCCAAATCCAGTCTAAACATCTGGCTGACTGTGCAACCAATCATCATAATAATAGCAGCCAATTAGACTGACATCAGGGATGCAGTGGCTCAGTGGGTTAGGACTCTGAGCTTGTCGATCAGATGGTCGGCAGTTTGGCGGGTCGAATCCCGAGTGCAGCGTAACAGAGTGAGCGCCTGTTACTCGTCCCAGCTTCTGCCAACCTAGCAGTCCGAAAGTACGTAAAAATGCAAGTAGAAAAATAGGGACCACTATGGTGGGAAGGTAACAGCGTTCTGTGCACCTTTGGTGTCTAGTCATGCTGGCCACATGAGCACGGAGACGCTGGCTCTTCGGCTTTGAAACGGAGATGAACACCAGCCCCTAGAGTTGGAAACCTTTACCTTTAGACTGACATCAATACCTACAGAAATTCTTGAGCAGATTATAAAGTGAACTGTAAATATTCTGAAATCAAAATGTTAGGTAATTAATAAAGTTTATCATGATTTGTGAGGGAAAAAGTGTGAGAAACCTATATCATTTTTTTTCCATCTAGATACGTTGGTTAAAATATGGACTGAAAGACAGGGCATTTAAATAGTACTTAGCTGCCATGAAAATCATACTCAGAGAATATTATTTAATGATTTCCAATCATATCATACAGAAATATGAAATAGAATGCTACCTGGATCAATCCTGATTTCTCTATTATTCATTATTTTCTAAATTATTTGTGTGAAGTGGTGGTGGGAGATGCTTACCAGACCTGCAGGTAACACAAAATGTCTTGGGATAACTAATAGCCTAGAAAGCAGAAATGAAACCCAAATTGAGCTTGACAGAATGGATAAATGATCTCAGAGTAGCTGAAAGAAACATAAGAAGAGAGAAATGCAGATATATTTACTTATGACACCAAAAATCAGATAGGCAGATAGAAGATAGAGAATGTTCACTGGATGTGTATAAGTGGAGACTAAATAACCACCAGTCTGGAATGCTTAATTTAGATTCTTGCACTGAACAGGAACTTGATGGCTTAAAGGACTCCTTTCTATTCTATAATTCTGTGAGATAATGACACTCCTTCTTATCAGAGTTTAGTATTACAGACTTCTTACTAATATATCAATGTGAACAGAAGGTAGGTCTCGCTTTCAAAAAGAGAAGCATAAAGCTGTGATGTTTTATTCCTATTCCTACTTATCTTAGAATAAGCCTCAATGTGTGGCTTTCTTCTGAAGAAACTTACACAGGGTATCATTATGAGGTATCTTGTTTAAAACAAGCACAGAACAGTGCTAAAAAACTGAAAGGTTTATAGTTGGAATCTCTGCTTTCTTAGAAGTTTTGATATATCAAATCAGCATCAGCAGTGCTCCTACTTTATTTTGCTGATAGCCATATCTGGTTTCCTGAAAATGCTAGCGTCTGTAATTGAGGCCAGGCTGAACACCATCTATTTTAACAAACCATTAGCTGAAAAGAGCCAACCCATCAATTAGATCTATTGCTGAATGTCACTTTACCCTGAGGTTACCACAACTATTCTCTAGCACTAAATAATGACTCTGTTGATACACATTCCCTTGTTATTCAGTTCAACCCAGAGATAAAAGTCAAATCTCAACAGGGCAGCTGTTTTATACTGAAAATTATCTTTTTATTTCATTAGACTATTTTTTATAATTTTGAATAAAATTATACCCTGTTCCAATGTGATACCAGTGGAATTATCAGAAAAAAAGATATAACACCAACTATATTTCAATTTTCAATTATTTGAAAACCAAAGACCAAGATTCATGGGAAATACAATTTGAGAGATTACTAATGGAAAGAGGTAAAAAATGAATTGAACTAAGATTTTTGTCCCTGAATGACAATGGGTAATCTATAAGCTTTTCTTGCTTTTCCCTTTTATCCTACTTATACAGTTTTGTTCTGATTCTACTCATCTGGGTAAAGTTAAGCAGAATTTAAGCTTTAGTACATATACATAAAACTTGCAGCTTGGTTATTACTTTCCAAGATCAGCATTATTAATTTGGTAAGTGGAAGCTACCACAAACATAAGGATACTGACCAACCCACTAAATCCCCTTGCTGAATGTTCATTTCTACTCCCTTATACTCCTGGTTTTGCATTCTTTCCCCCTACAAATAAATATTCAGACTGAATTAAGAATATTCCCAATATTCTGAAACTTTGCACTTCTACAATACCTGAAACTCTTTCAAGCTTCAAGATTGTTCCCTCTTCTGAATGGATATTTTGGCTACTTATGTAATCCTCAACTTAAAACCAATTGTTTAATGACCATTCAAAGTTATGACCAGCCTCGGAAAAGGTGCTTTATGGCCTGTAAATCACTTCTAGTCATTGTGAAATGTTGCCCCAGCCCCCATCACATGATCACATTTTGGGTGCTTGACAATCTGTTCATGCTTATGACCACTTGCCAAGCACCCATGATCATGTGATCATCATTTGCAATCTTCTTTGCTGGCTTCCTGAGGAAATCAATGGGGAAGCCAACAGCAAAGATTGCAAGCTGCTGCCACCTGCTGAGAGGACTCCCTCTAGTTTCTGGCAGCTGGATGAAAGATCTGCTTGCAAAGTGGAGCAAAGTGGAGCTCAGCCATTCTGCCTGGCTTCAGAAAAGGGATCTGAGCCCAATTCTGCATCCTGTTCGAAAAATTCTCTTCTGCGGACAAAAGTTCTCTTCTGCATTGGAAAGCTAGCAAACACTGTCATTCTCACCATGAAACGGACCCTTCTCCAAATGGTGTGATTTGGAGGGAGAGGGTCCAGGCCTCTTAGACATGGTGGAGCAGAGAGAGGACCCACAACTTATATGAATGCTTAACAACCCCAAGTGAGTATATATATAGTATATAAGTGTATACAGTATATAAACTGTATACTGTATACCTTAGTTTGCCCTGGCAGAGGTGTGGTTTTTCCTTGGTAGTTTCTTGATTAGCTTTTCCTGCCTGTTTGTTTGTCTGGTGTTAATCCTGCTTATCTGGGTTTAGGCTTTGGGAGAGGCTATGTCATGGTCTCTTTGCTTCCTTCTTAGCTATTTTATTGTGTCTTTGAATGGTGTATAAATGTGGTTTATCTGTATGAATCTATCAATGGTTGAATTCTCTTAATTCCAGCTGTTTTGAATATATGCAGATTATTACAGTTAACTGGCAAGGGTTTGGTCTTTGGCAGGGGAGGAATTGCTATATAGGGCAACATGCTGTTTCACATGTCTATGCATTTGTTTGACATATTTACAATATAAATTCTGTTTTAAATATCTGGGGCATAAATGATACTAAATAGAAAATTTCAGCTAGGTTTACAGTACATACTTTGCTTCAGTCTCAGACCAATGAACTGTGAAAAACCAATCAGTACTATGAACTAATTTCAAATAAAAAATATCTGTTTTTTGCACACAAATAGTAAAATACAATTCATGTAATCTTTTCATGTACCTATTAAAAACAAGGTATTTTTTAAAAAAGAATAGATAGCTTAGCATTAAGGAATGCTTTATACTGAAGAGTGTACCTTTTGTGATGCTTCCCTCATCCTTCAGTTAGAGTGCTTCTATCCTCGATTTTTGTATTACTGGGTAAACTATCCCCTCCTGCTTGAAAAGCGGAAGAAATGAAAAATCGAGAAGGCTAATGTGATAATGTCTGCTTCTGTTTTTAGTAGATAAGCATGTGAAAAATCCAAAGATCTGATTCTTTCTGAATGAATAGCAACTACCATTTTTATACAATACCACAATTCAGTTCCATCTCTTGCAAATACTTTGCCAAAAAAGGGAAGTGTAAATCTTTTCCCATCAAAAATAATACTACAATCACAATAGGATCTGACTGCAGTTGATGTCATTCCCTTTTGCTGACAAGTGCTGCCTTCATAATGAAAGATTATTTGTTCTCTTCTTGTCTTATTTCTAATCTATACTACTCCTTTGCAGAAAACTTTGCACAGTTTGGTGACATTGTTTTGGCATTAAGTCCAATGAAAATTATTCTTTTTCATGGTGTGAGAATTAGGAGAGTGCTCTGTATCCAGTTGAAGCCTGAATTCCAAAGCAGATTATTGTAATTCAAAATAGATTTTACTTTGATTCAAAATTTGTTGCCCTATGATGCAACATTTAACCCAGGTAAAGGTCAAATAATAAGAGTTTTGTTAGTATATAGACATTCGGTTAGCTATTGCTTAATATCCATTTGACCTATTTCCTTAATTTGTTTGCATTTATTTATAATTTATGCAAATTGTTTTTGTGCTTCATACTGCATCTTCTTAACAATGTAGTTAATGAATCTTTATATGGTATACAACTGAATTTCATTGGTGTATGCCAGGGTGGAGAGCTTGTGGTCCTCCAAGTATTGTTGATAACATGACACTCAGCATCCCCCATGATTGCCCATGCTGGTTGACATTGCTAAGAAGAGTTCTGATGCAAAAATATCTGGAGAGACACACTATCTGACTTTTCCCCACATTTTAAAATTAATTGTAGTATTGTTATCTATTTTAGGGCATAAAGAACACAAATTCTCTGAGATCTAGCTGGAGGAAAAACTTGAGTGTCAGAAGCATTTTATGTCTTGGGGGAGTTTTTAGTATTATAGAAAATTTAAAAAGAGGAGGAAAGGTAGTTGAAAAGTGGAACAATAGAATTTAGCCTTAATATGTTTATGAAGTCAAGCTTGACTTGGAGAAAATTTCTAGTAGCTGATGTTTTCAAACTTATCCAGAAAAGGGCAAGATAACTATAACTTTACACTTTCAAAATAACATCACAAATAAGCTTAATAACATCAATAATATGATTTCATTGCTGCATTTTTCTTCCTATCTCCCCTTAAAGGAATAATTGATAGAGGATGCCTGACAATACTTCAAAACACAAATTAACAATGCTTTCTTTTTCTATAAATGAGAACCAATCTGAATTATAATTTTGTAGGTTTAAGAAATTTAATGCCTTAAAATTTAATTTGCTGGAATGTGTCAGGCACATAATTGCTTGGAACTACTATTATGAACAATTAACCAGTAAGGCCCTTGTTATCCAGCGGCAGTGTCCACGAGCAAGAAGCAAAGAAAAACCAAAAGTACACACATAGATTGGGTGAAACCAGGCTTAATAGCAGTAACTGTGAGAGGCATCTTGGAGTCTTAGTGGACAATCAATTACTGTAAATATGAGTCAATAGAGTGCGGCAGCAGCCAAAAAAAAGCCAATGCAATCCTAAATTGCATTAACAGAGGGATTCAATCAAGATCACGTAAGATACTAATGCCACTGTATAAAGCTTTAGTAAGACCACACCTAGAATACTGCAATCAATTTTAGTCTCTACATTATAAATAAGATGTTGAGACTCTGGAGAATGTGCAGAGAAGAGCAACAAGGATGATCAGGGGACTGGAGGCTAAAACATACGAAGAATGGTTACAGGAACCAGCCATGGCTAGTCTAGTGAAGAGAAGGACCAGGGGAGACATGATAGCAGTGTTCTAATATTTCAGGGGCTATCACAGAGAGGAGGGGATCAACCTATTTTTCAAATCACCTGAAGGCCAGACAAGGAATAATGGATGGAAACTGAACAAGGAGACATTCAATCTGAAAATAAGGAGAAATGTCCTGATAGTGAGAACAACCAATGGAACAGATTGCCTTCAGATGTCGTTGATGTTTCATCACTGGAGGCTTTCAAGAGACTGGACTGCCATCTGTCAGAAATGGTGTAGGGACTCCTGCTTTGGGTGGTGGGGGGGTTGGACTAAATGACCTACAAGGTCTCTTCCAACTCTTTTATTCTATTCTAAGTCTCATTTGTAGATTGCCTCCTTTCTTCCTAGCTGTTTCACAAAATGAATTTGCAGGGCTGGCTGCAGGAAAGCCAGTGGACTGTCAAGCAGCACTTTCCTCTCAGTTTCTGCTGACAGTAACCTGCTATCTGTGCAACCACACAAATGGATTCACTTCAATAAAATATTAAACCAGGGAGGAATGCAGAAAAGAGAAAATTCATAATAAGATTTATAGGAATGGCTGGATTTATAAATAGACAACCCATGTCCTGTTGGCTTATCATTTCAGAGATATTTCCTTACCTAAAGGAAGAAATAGAATGACCAAGGTAAGTGGCTGCTGCTGGGTGGGGGAAAGAGTGAGAGATTGCAAGACTGGCTGGGAAACTGTCATGGAATGTTGAAAATAAAGATCATGTGACTGCATCAGCAGTATAGCAATACCCACTAGCCCTGAAGCAGGTACAGGTTCCCAAAATTTCATTTGATTGGGAGTCATGGGACCCAGATTTTGGATACATTCTGTAAGTTATGCCATTTGAGATATCTTGATTCAAAAATTGTTACCCTCTGAGGGATCATTTTGTCCAATTAAAGGTCACGACAATGAGAGTTTTTGTAGTATACAGGTTCAGCAGTAACCATTTTGACACTGATATATATTTTTCAACAGAATGATGCAAACTAAACTAATTGTTTTGCTTCTTAAGGGATACATAATAAATTATACTTTCAAGAAATGCCAAGATTTTATTAGGATTGCAAATAATTTGGCTGTGTCTAATGTATTGATACATTGATTTCTAAGTTATTGATGAAATGGCAATTTTTAAAATTATTTTTATGGAGAAAGACTACTATGAAGAACTAAGATGTGGGATACTTCTTATATATCACTTATTAAGGGACTAAGCAATGTGTTGCTTTGGAGTAACAGTACAATAAATGCAGCATTGGAAGCTGGAAAACAAGTAAAATTTGAAAGAACATCAAAGGAGGTTGAGAAGAAGAAAAAGAGAAATGTTGACAAATTAGGACACTTTTTTGGCACATTCAAGCTTTACAGTAATCTGGGAGGTGCATATTACATGGTTGCTATTCAAATTCACACCACCTAAATCCCCAGGTTTTCTTTGAGACAAAGGAGGGCCACACAGCTTCTGTGTTTTCACTGCTTGCTCCCCAGCTCTTTTAGCAGCTCTGTTCTTTTCCCCAATCCCTTCCTTCACGCTAAACACCTTCATTTGTAAACTGTGCTACTAACTTGAAGAAATTCCAATAGTAAAAAGGTGAAATTTGAATATTGTAGCAGTCATTGTTTAATGCTGCTGTCTCACCATATAATTACATGCCATTAGTATTGATAGTGCTATGTTCCCTGCTGGAGTCTTATCTGTTCAGTTTTCAAGAAGACATAGCAGAATATTTTTCTCGTTACTGTCATAATGTGCCAATTGAACTGGTTCCTCACACAGACTTGCTCATGTTAGAGAAGAATAATTTATTTACGTACAAATTGTTTCTTCTTTGCCATATTTAAATGAAGCCAGGAGCAGGCATAATAGATGTGGGAAAGATACAGTCCATTAAAGCTTTTTCTGTGACATATGATCAATGAAAACAGTTTTGGACATAGAAAGTAAGATTAAGTTAAATCATGCTGTTGTAACAATTGAAATATTTTTCCTGGTCAGTTGTCAAACAGACGAGGTATGGGCACTGGAGGAAACTCTGAAGGAGGCAAAATGAAATGACTTAAGATTTCTTTGTGGGCAAATGCATTCTCAAAAATGTCTTTAAATATGGAAAAAACCCCATCAAGTTAGTTGAATCTAGCTATCCAAGATTTCTTGCTTATTATTCCTTTGCTGTGTGCATGAAGTGCACAAATACACATTTAGAATTAAATTACTTTAGTCCACAATAACCTATTACATAATTAGAAAGAAAAAAACTCATATAGTGTTGGGTAAGAAATTTGTTTGGTTCACATTTGGATGCACTTACCTGATTTTATATGTTCATACCAATACTTCACATTTTTCAGTATTCTGTATTGCATTCAGTGATTTAAAACACATTTGTAAGAGAGAGAAAAAACACCCCAAAGTACATTAGTGAAGCTGCATTATATTAAGGAAGTTTGCTTGCAAAAAAGTAGATTAAAGAAACTGGAAAAAATGAATGTTAAAATGTGCACATAAGCACATACAAAATTTAACTAGAACTTAAAAGAATAATATCAGAGTAATGCAGAAGGGATATAAAGTAGATATGACAGTTTTGTAAAAGAGAAAAACTGAGAAAAATCAGAACTGACAAATTTACCGAGTCCTACTCTAGTTTCTAAAAATGTTACATTTTTTAAAAAATCCCATTTATATCCTGCCCTTCTCCGAAGACTCAGGGTGGCTTACAATCTAAGAGGCACAAATCAATGTGCTTAGCAATAGCCTTCATTCTATGTATATGCCTGCTTATTAGGGCTTTCACCCCTCCCCCCAAGCGGCATTATTACAAAGTCAGCTTATTGCCCCCAACAATCTGGGTCCTCATTTTACCTACCTCGGAAGGATGGAAGGCTGAGTCAACCTTGAGCCTGGTGGGACTCGAACCTGCACTAATTGCAGGCAGCTGGTGTTACTTAAGGAGGCATTAGCCCACTGCTCCACCAAGGCACATTACCTGAACACTCCACAAGCTCTCTCTAAATGGGCATGCCTGTGTTCAGGTTTCTTTAATCCTCCTTCCTGCCCCTGAGAAGCCCACTTTGACTTCATTCCAGATCCAGCTTCACTTTCCTCAAGAGCCATCGGTGACTCTTATTTGATGCTGAGATGAAATATAGCAATAAGTAAAATCTCATAGAGAATCCTTACAAACCAAAGCCAAGAATGGTTGGATGAACCAATAGCCTAAAATCTGCTAGGGTAGATTTGAATGTTCGTGAGAAGTTTCCCTAACTACCAAGTGGACTATCTTAGAAGTGATCACTATATAACATTCTTTGGACCATAAGAGGATAAAATATTTGATTCCTTTTTTCTGTCATAAACACACAGCCCAATAATTTTACTGCCTGCTGGGGAATTCTTTTTCCTTGACTGTTTTTTTCAAGATATACCGTAAGCAAGGAGACATGACAAAATTCTAGTCAATGCATTTTCAATCAGAGCTCAATAAATGTCCTAGACTAGGAATAGAATAATTCCTTTCAGGCTTTTTTCTAGTAGTGTTATTGGCTAGTTGATATTGACAAAAAATGTTCTGTATTGGCTATATAGCAAAGATTTGTAAAACAACAACAGGAGTGACTGTAAATCTAAATTAGCTGTCTTTCTAGTGCTGTTTTGCTGCTTCTCATGCTCCATAGCTTTGTAATGATAAATTCCAAATTGTATAATTTAAAAGTACATTCCCATCTTTACATTGAACTCATCTTCACAAGACAACATTAACAAATGTATGGCTACCAAAGCAAAATGGAACAAGATATGACCATATCATGAGTAACTGCCCACTTATTTGTTATACACTTCCAATGTACCAATATTTTTAAATGTTGTTTGGATATACAGAAACTATAAAAACTACTGTCTTATGATCTGTCAAGTGCACAGTATTTTCTTTTGGATGGTAATATTGAGCTGTTATATCCCATGATCCTGGCAGTCTGGATTTCCTCCAACAAATAAAGACCAGGTTGCAGTTTAAGTTTTAATGTTAAGGTTGGGGGGGAGGGTGTGTCTTCCTTTAAAAAAATGTTTTTTTTTCTCTCTCTCTCTCTCAAAAGGGAAATGAGTGGATTTTTTTTAGATATCACATCTCTATGTTACTGTACATTGCTGGGAGATATCACTACTGACCTTTTAATTGACAACTTTTTACTAGCCAGAAAGGCAGCCACAGAGTGTGAGAGACATTCCACAAAGCAGGAGAAAAAAACCAAGAGGGGCTAACTAGCTCCTGGGAAAGATTTAGTCTCTCCTGATTTCTACTCTTCAAGCCTCAGCCCAGATAGTTTGCAATTTTAGGCAGTCCAGATTCCTCTTGTTATAATATAAATGGTTTGAATTTGACACTAAATTGATCTGTTAGATAATACCCATAATTGAGCATTTCTTCCCCTAAAATATTTGCTTAATGTTTTCAGAGTGTGCAAGTTTGTCATGAGAACAAAAGTCAACATTATACTTCTGTCCAAACATCATCAAATGTTCCTTCTTGCATTTCATGTCAGGACATCCAAAGGATTCCATAATATCTTTCTAATGCTAAAAATTGTGCTGAATTCATTCCTGTTGAATCTGTAAACATCTGCACAGGGTACTCTTGGGTTGAAATGGCCTTGGGTCTGCCTTTCTGACACCAACAGTCATGATGTCATATACTTGGACTGACTTAAGTAGTTGCATATGAGGCATATATGTCTATAAAGAACCTCAGTAGCTTTCTCACAGAGTTCCTCTCCCAACTTCCATACCCATGAACATATGGGGCCTAGCATGGGCAGTGTCCACAGCCATGTTCCAGTTCAGTGTACATATTCCACAAAGAATTGGTTGAGGAAGATTGCTCTAATCTTTTAGCCAAGAATTGTCAATTGATTAGGGTAAATAGCCTTTCTTTTTTCTCCACCATCAACAGTTTTGGAAAGCAGGGTTGGGAGACATAAAAGTGACACTTTCGAAGGACCCAACTTTTCTTAGATTCAGCTATAAAAGGAAGTGAAGGGATCACATCAAACTTGTTCTTTTTCAATCAGTGTGGGGAAATGGATAGAAAGAAGAGTCTAACCCAGGAGTATCAAACTCACTGCATCATGTGACATGTTGTAACGTATCACTACTTTCCCCCCCTTGCCAGAGCTGGGGTGGGTGTGGCTTCTGCATGACACATCTGGCCCAAGGGCCAGCAGTTTGACAACCCAGGTCTAACCAAAAGGAACACCCCTTCCATCAGATGGAAATAGCATTATCAGATTTTCTGATAAGGCCAAACCAAGGTACTTTTTTCCAGTGAATGGAAGAGATATGTGAGAATATGGAGAAATTCAGAGTAAAGGAGAATGGAGAAGGCAGAGAGGCCATATCCTTTTCTGACTGGCATTGCATTTCCATCTCTCTGCTGTGTGAAATATTTTCTCCTATTTTAATTAGCTTTCTATTTTCCTACTGCCTGCTGTATCCAAGATGCACTGTTCTCACTGCTAATGAGATATAACTTTCATGGCAATTCTCTCCAGGTGACCCAGTCATTCTACAAAGTGCCAAGGGCCACTGAACAAAAATGTAAAATGTATAATTAATGCAATAATTGTATAATTTTATTCCCCTTTTCATCAAAATTGCTGTATGCAGTACCTGTATTAAATTATCACCATACAACCAAATACAGCAGATGAATATGAGCAAGGAAGATCTCAAGAGGCTATCTCCAGTTAAACATTTTTGGTGTAAAATAAATACAGCCTGTTGTATGAATTAGAATGAGATTAACTAAATGATTGATAAATTCCTCTCAAGGTTTTTCCTGCTTGATTGTTTGACTGGTGTTAATCCCTGATTATCTGGGTTTATGCTGCTGGAGAAGAGGTGTTCTAGCCTTGTTGTTTCCTTCTTAGTTTTTTTTATTGTTTCTTTTGAAAGGTGTGTAAAAATGGTTTATTTGTATGTGTCTACTGATGGGTGATTTGTCTGAATGTCAAGCATTCAGGAATTCCCTAATGTTTTTAGATTTGGTTGGTTTAGGATTACCACAGTTTCCTAGGTGACTGTATGGGTGAGTCTGTCCATGTGTTCCAAGATTAAGAACTTTTCATCTTATTTTCTAACTGCTAGTTGGTATTCATGGATGTGCTCTGATAGTCTTCTGCCTGTCTCTCCTGCATAGTGGCTGTTATAATCCTTACACTGTAGTTGTAAATGATTCCTATTTTCCCCCCTTGTGCTACTGGGTCTTTTGGCTTACTTAAGATGTTTTGGAGGGCTTTAATTGGTTTGAGTGCTATGGTGATGCCAGGTGGTTGTAATTTTTGATGTAGGGTAGTGTTTTCATTGTTTGTATTGGTTTTGCTATAATGGGTTGAGTGGTTGAACACTTTTTAATAAAGTTTAATAAACAGGTATCCGTTTTGTAGAAAGATGATGTTGAGGCAGTCTGTTTCCTTTTTCTGATGTTCTGGGTTGCTGCAATGTGTTTATACTCATCTGAATAATGTTTTACACAGCTTATCTTGTGGGAAATTGAGTTGTTACTTTGGTAATAAAACACTTGGTTATTAAGGGTTAGGGTTAGGGTTATTAAGTTGTTTTTTTGACAGAGTTGCAATCCTAATTTACTGTTGTTTCCTCTGCTGATAAGGATATCCAGGAAGAGTAGCATATGGTTTTTGAATTCTTTTCTTGTGAGATTTATTCCTTTGAGGATGATGTTTCATGCGTCTTCTTTAATTTATTATTGTTATTATTGTTAATCTTCAGCTGGATTCACAGTCTGGGACTGGTAAAAACTATACTCAGACATTACTTTAACAGTTCTTAGGTCCTTGGTTAGGAATTGAAGTGTTAAATTTTTAACAAACCTATATACTGTGAATTGAATTGTAGATATAATAATAATAATAATAATAATAATAATAATAATAATAATAATAATAATAATAATAATAATAATAATATAATCTATAAAATAAAATATAATACAGAAAGTCATAGTAAATGATAAAGTTAAGCTGCTCTGGGATTTCAGAATTCAAACAGACAAGCACCTGCAACATAACAACTGGAACTTAACAATTGTCGATAAGAAAGAGAAAAAAGTCTGGATAGTGGACGTGGCAGTGCCTGGAGACACAGAATAGATGAGAAAGAACTGGAGAAGATCACAAAACAACTGGAGCAGCACTTGAACACCATTGGCATTGACAAAAATGCCAAATCCAGTCTGAACATATGGCTGATTGTGCAATGATTAATGATTAATAATAATGATAATAACAACAACAACAACAACAACAACAACAAATTCAAAGTTGAGAAGACAGCAACAGACAGTAAGTGCTGCCTATGCAAAGAAGCTGAAGAAACAGTGGACCACCCAGTAAGCTGCTGCAAGAAGATCGTACAGACTGACTACAAGGAGAGGCATGACAAGTAGCAACAATCATGCATTGGAAGATCTGCAACAAATATCATTTGCCTGTAAGCAAGAACTGGTGGGATCATAAGTAGAGAAAGTCATAGAAAATGATAAAGTTAAACTTATCTGGGACTTTAGAATTCAAACAACCAAGCACCTGCAACATAACACCCTGGGCTTAATAATTGTCGATAAGAAAGACAAAAAAGTCTGGATAGTGGACGTGGCAGTGCCAGGAGACACAGAATAGACAAGAAAGAACTGGAGAAGATCACAAAATACGAAGACCTACAAATAGAAATAGAAAGACTGTGGCAAAGGCAAGGGTAGTACCAATAGTAATAGGTGCCTTGGGTGCAATCCCAAAACAACTGGAGCACCACTTGAACACCATCGGCATTGACAAATTCGCCATTAGTCAGTTACAAAAGGCAGCCTTACTAGGAACTGCTTCCATCCTGCGACGATATCTATAATATCATCAAACATCCACATCTGCCTATCCCAGGTCCTTGGTAAGGACTCGATAGGTAGACAAAAATGCCAAATCCAGTCTGAACATCTGGCTGACTGTGCAATGATCAATAATACTAATTATAATCATTTATAATACCATCAAACATCCACATCTGCCTATCCCAGGTAAGGACTCAGTAGGTAGACAAAAATGCCAAATCCAGTCTGAACATCTGGCTGACTGTGTGATTAATAATAATAATAATAATAATAATAATAATAATAATAATAATAATAATAATAATAATAATAATAATAATATCCAGATAAGCAGAGATTAACACCAGACAAACAATCAAGCTGAAACAACACCCCAATCTAGAAACCAAGGAGAAACTGTACATCCTGACAGAACAAGGTACTGTATTTAAAGAGGAGGCAAAACCCACATTCTCTAGCACTGATAATGTTATCTAAGTCAGGTAATAGAACATCTGCAAGAAAACCAAACTCAGTGAGCACTAAAGATCCACAGTTCAATCCTCAGCTGCATATATTCTCTTCTACTGAGCTGAAAACTCTTACAAGAAATGCAACTTAGAAATAGATAATTGATTCAATTCAGCATTTTTCTCCTAAACTTTGAACTAATTTGCTTAAACATCAGTTTTGATATTTATTTCCTTTATTTTTGTCTTAGCATCTTAATTTCCTTTCCTTGTTCTGATGGTGCTTACTAATCCTTCATGCTTTTGCAAAGCTGATTTTTCTTTCAAATGAATATCATACAAATTAACTGCTGTTTGATTAGCATGCAATTATGATGTGACTCATGACAGTTTAGACAAAGCATGTTAAGAACAAGATAAATGTTTGACTGATATCTCTACAATGCTCTAAATATATAATAGTTTATTGGCACTTCTAGATTTGCTAATCTCTTCTTAATTTGCCTTCTGTAGTGTTTCAATAGAGGGATGATGTTTCCACAACTCTGCTTCTCCCTGACTAAGACTGAATCACTGTAAAGTAAATGATGTTATGAGTACCGCTGTCTTATTAGTTTTGGCATCTCCACTAATTATGGATGCTAATTAATGTATAATGTGACCTGTAGCAAATCGTTTGACTATTTAAATCGTTGGCTCACTTCCATCCAAAAGGTGAAAGGAGAAAGTTGTGAAACTTTCTGTGGGAAGGCACAGAAAGATGACTTTGGAACTGCTTCACAATGTGATCTAATAATGGGAAAAAAGCAACTGTTTGGAATTAAAGAAATTCTATTCTCAATTTTGAATGTTGTGTCTGGAAGTCATTTTATGCACATGATTATTACTGCATACTCTTAATATTAATTAAACATTATTTTAAATAGATTCTTATAAAACAAGTAAGATTTAAAAGCTTTCCTTTTGTGTGAATGAAACAGATGCACTCCTAACAGATGAACTACATTTATAGATATCTGGTTCTATAATGTACTAATAGAAGCACACTGCCAATTTAGGAGTTTGCTGAGGCAGAAGTCTATGTTCTTCAACTTCATCCCTCTACTTAAGAGATTTGAGGATAGAATGGGAACATAGGTTATATTTTTTATTTTTAATGCCAGCCTTAGATTCTGACCATAAGTAGGAACCAGTAGAACAGTATTTCTCAACCTTGGCAGCTTAAATATATATATGGACTTCAACTGCCAGAATTCCTCAGCCAATCCTGATTAATAAGAATTGGCATTTTTGAAATTTAATGCTATTTTTCATTGTGTGCAACTATTTCTATCTCCTTTCTCTCTAAACGTTTAGCCCAGGGATAGGCAACCTTGGCTCTTTTATGACTCGTGGACTTCAACTTCCAGAATTCCTGAGCCAGCATGGCTCAGCTTGGAAACCTCTCCCTTTCCCCTCAGCATGGCTCAGGAATTCTGGGAGTGGAAGTCTAAGAGTCATAAAAGAGCTGAGGTTGCCTACCCCTGGTTTAGCCAAATGTGTCCAGTCAGGCTTCAAGCACATGCAGAAAGTCTGCAGGGAGACATTCTTGAGGAATTAAAATGGTTTGTCGGCAGGAAGGACAAGGGAGACGCGTCTTCGTTAACAGGTTTATTTAGTCAGCCCGGACAACGGGAACGGTAAACAGCATGCTTATATAGGTAGCTGTCTAACGGGACAGCAAATCAGCTGGGCGCATTTTCCCTCCAAGACAGGGGGCCAATCAGTCAGCTGTTAGGGCAGAAATTTCCCCAGCGACAGCGCTTAGCAGGTAACTAGGCAGGGAATCCTGTCAGCTGGTTTTGGCGGGCGGCCGGTGTTTGACAGCTTGTCGCCGCGACTGCGCATGCGCCAACTTTGACAGCTCGCGGCGGCCGCCGGGGGTTGCCGCGAGTTTGACAGATGAGTGGTGAATGCGCATGCGTCAGTATTTGACAGCTCGTGGCTGCCGCTGTGGGATAGCCGCGGTTTTGACAGCTCGCGGCTGTGTGCGCATGCGCGGCGTTTGACAGCTGTCAAACGGCCGCGTGTGCTTGCGGGAGCGTCTGCGCATGTGTCAGATTTGACAGCTGTCAGTGCGGCCGCGTAAATGCGGCCTATGACAGCTGTCATTATGGTTTGCAGAACATTGCACCCCTTTCCCCCCCCCTTGAACTGAACAAGGTAATTTAATTTTAACTTTTAACAGTGTTAGAACTTGTTGGCGCATTCCCGGCCCATTCGAAGTCCAGTAAGTATGCTGGCGGCCTTTTCTGTCGTGTGGATCTGCGAGGTGAAGGTTTCTCCATTGTTGCGGGGGCTTCCTCGGGAGGAAGGTCGGCTGGATCGGGGACATTCTCTGGGTGAACGGTGCTGGGGGGTGCAGGATCTTCCGCCGCTGTTTCTGGCGTGGAGGTGTTGGGGGGTGACCTGGGTCGGAGTTGATCTGCATGTCTCCGTAGTGTGAGTCCCGAGCCAGCATTGATGGTGTATGACAGGGGCCCGGTTTGATCGAGAACCACCCCCTGGGTCCATTTATCCCTTCCCCCATAATTTCGGGCCCAGACATTTTGTCCCTTAGAGAATGTTTTGTGTGGCAAGTTGTTGGTTTTTTCGGCCGCTGGTCTGTCTGGGTGCAGTCTGTCAAGTCGAGTGACCAGTCGGCGACCCCATCTTAGTTCCGCTGGGGATTTACCGGTGGTGGACACGGGAGTGGAGTGGTGAGCGAGGAGGAAGCGGGCGAGTCGATGGTGCCAGTTTCCGACGATCATTCTGCGCAGAGAGTCTTTGGTGGTCTTTACCATGACCTCTGCGAGGCCATTGCTGGACGGGTGGAACGGAGCCGATGTTGCGTGTCTAATACAGTTCCTCCTCGTGAAGATCTGGAAATCACGGGAGGTAAATTGAGGTCCGTTGTCAGTGATTATGACATCTGGTAGACCGTGGGTGGCAAAAACTCCCCTTAAGGCTTGAATAGTGGCCTCTGATGTGGTGCTTGAAACCGGGAGAACCTCCAGCCATTTAGAGTAACTATCTACAATAATTAAAAATGTTTGTCCCTGGAACGGTCCTGCGTAATCGAGGTGGATGCGGGACCAAGGATTGGAAGTGGTTTCCCATTTGTGGACTGGGGCATGTGGAGGGGAGGGTCTGGTTTGCTGGCAGAGATAGCAGCCGGCTACATGCTGCTCGATGTCCCTGTCTAAGGATGGCCACCAGATGTAGCTGCGTGCCAGAGCCTTCATTTTTGAGATGCCAGGGTGGCCCTCATGTAGTGTTTGGAGAACTTTTGCTCTGTGGCATGAGGGGATTATTACCCTGCAGCCCCAAAGGATGCAGCCTAAATGTGTTGAAAGCTCTTGTCTTTTTGCAAAATAAGGTTGGATGGAGGGTGAGGGGCAGGTTGATTGCCAACCTGATGTGACCCATGAGAGTACCCTGCTGAGGGTGGGGTCCCTGGTTGTGGCAAGTGCGATGTCTTTAGCTGTTACTGGGCATTCAGTGAGTTCTTGTATGGCCAGGACTTGGCCGGCTGGGGCTGGATCAGGGTCTATTTGGGGGAGTGGGAGCCTGCTAAGGCCGTCTGCGTGGGACATTTCCTTCCCAGGTTTGTAGATTAACTGATAGGAGTAGGCAGAGAGGAATGTCGTCCAGCGAAGCATTCGCGGGGATAAAATTTGCGGGGTTTGGCGGTCCCATGTGAATATGCCCAGGAGAGGTTTGTGGTCTGTATAGATTTTAAAAGGTCTGCCGTAGAGGTAATCATGGAATTTTTTAATTCCAGCCACAGTAGCCAGGGCTTCTTTATCTATTTGCGCGTAATTGCGCTCGGTTTTCGAAAGTGTCCTTGAGTAGTAAGCGATTGGGGCTTGCGTGCCATCGTTAAGGGAGTGGCTGAGGACTGCCCCGATGCCATAAGGTGAAGCATCGCAGGCGATGCATAGAGGTTTGGTTTCGTTGTAGTGCGATATGGTTGTATCGCTGGAAAGTAATTGTTTTAGCTGTTTAAAGCTGTCATTGTGAAGTGGAGTCCACTTCCAGGGGGCCCCTTTGTCCAGGAGCCTATGAAGGGGTTCTGCTATTGTGGCTTTTGCGGGTAGAAATGAATGGTAGAAATTCAGGAGCCCTAGGAATGCCTGGAGTTATTATTTTATATCCAGTGGTAAAAAGAATTTGGAATTCATCATCAAAATCCGATGTTCATAAATGATAGGGAGAGTCAAGAAGAAATTTGCAATCTGTCACCACAGTGTTAGAATCAGTAAAAAATTTAAAGACATTAAAAAATGTCTTCTGTTCAAATATTCCTAATATCAGCATTATCTGTAATGATAACTTTTCATTTTTGGTCACACTAAGCAAGTTATTGGGACATGCAAATAGCTGAACAATAATAAGTGAGATAATAAAATAAGTGTAAAGTAAAACTAGTATTAAGTAAAATAATAACATGAATGAGAAATGTGGGATGCTTGGTGCTCTCTGAGCTTTTTTTTTGTTTTTGTAGATGTCTCATTACCAAATCAAGTAATTATCAGTGCTAGACAGTGGAGGGATTCAAATATGTGAACAAACTGTTCTGTGTGGATGCTGCTTCCGGAAGTCCATTCTGGGCCTGGGCAACAAAAAATTAGCTACTGGTTTTGCTGAAGTGGTATGAACTGGCTGAAACCCACCACTGATTCTAGACGTGAATTGGGTTTGCTCTCATTTTATACACTAGGGCATTCCCTGTCAGTGTTGATGGGAGTGATCTTGGTAGTTCCTTGATTAGGCTGTTGTTTACTGTTTGTTTGTCTGAGTTAGTAGTTCCTTGATTGGGGTACTGTTTACTTCTTGGTTGTTAGTCTAGTGTTAATCTTGGTGTTAATCTCTGCTCATCTGAGTGTTGATTGCTGGTGTGGTGTTATGGGATTTTGCTTTGTTTTTGGCTTTTTGATTGTCTGTTTTGAATGGTATGTATATATTGTTTATATTTATGTGCCTGTTATGCTGATTTGTCTGAGTGCCAGGCATCCAAGAATTCTCTAGCATTTTTGACATGGCTTGTTCTAGGATGCTCACTGTTAGTTCTTTGGTTCTTTAGGCATTAAGCAAGACAAGATGTTGCAACAGCAAACAGGTTTATTTAACTCAGAACAGAAGCAAGGTATTAGCTGCTATTCAGCTATTTATACAGTTGGCCTCTAGGCAGTGACCAATAGGTTTAAAGTAGCGGTTTCCCATCCCAAACCTCATTATCAGCCTGGAGACAGCAAGTTTGGCTCAGTACAGCAATGGTTACATAACACAGACAAAAGTAGGTCAGACAAGTGATCAGACAGTAAGCAAGTGATTTTACACAGAAAATGGCCAGTACATTACACTCACAGTTTCCCATTTGAAACTACAGTTAAGTTTGTTCATATGCTGTGAAATTAAGGAATGTTTATCATGTCTTTTTTTTTGTAGAGGACTCCTATTTTTTCTTCTGGGGCTGCTGGATCTTCTGGTTTACTTAGGATGATTTGGAGGGCTTTAGATTGTTTGTGTGCCATACTGATTCCATTTGGTTGTAATAGTCTGTTGGTGATTTTTGAGATGTTTTTGATCTATGACAGTGTTATCCTTTTCACAACCTGTATTGGTTGTGCTATATCGGGTTCTTATACAAATTTTCTTGTGGGAGGCTGGATTGTTACCTTGACAGTGGAGCACTTAATTGGTGTGGAAAGTTTTATGATGGACTTGTGTTTCTAATTTGCCATCACTTCCTCTGCTGATGAGGATATCCGGGAAGGGTATCATGGTGTGGTTTTCCTTTTCCCTTGTGAATTTTATTTCTTTGAAGATGTTGATATTTCACATGTCTTCTCTAGTTGGTCTTTTTTATTATGACAAAGGTATCATCTACATACTGGATCTATACTTTGGGTTGTATGTGAGTGCTATAGATTTTAGGTGTTGCATTATGAACTTTGAAAGCAGTTCAGTCCTGAGCTACAAATATTCTCTTCCACCTATAAATGAGAAATTATTTAGCCATTTCCCCATGGAGGATAGAAAAGTGCATAACTCCAGAAGACAATTGAGCAGATAAATTCGGTACACTTTCTACATTGGTTAGTAAATTGCATGCTGATCAGGGTGTGCCAGCAAAGGATGCATGAGAGGGAAGAGAAGGATTGAAGTACATCTAAACCCTAACTAGTTCAACACTTTACCTAAATACAGCTACAAGGTTAGGCCAGGCTGACAACAATCCCATCTAGTTTTCTAACACTTCAACTCCATGCGCTCTTGAGCAATGCTAATCCTTAAGTGACGCTGAGTTGCAATCCTGCTTCAGTATCAGTTTAGCTGGCTTCTGGCTATGTTCAGAAGTGGACTGCCCTATAATAGATTTAACAAACTTTAGGGGTCTTCCTTGTTAAAGATGCATGTTCCTTTCATCCTTACAAGGCATAATTTAGCCAAAGTGAAGGAAGTTGAAGGCAGCTTAATTTCAGTGTAACAGATTTCAAAGGTGCTTCCTCTCCCGCAAAAATAAAGGGATTCAGAAACACTTTATGATCTAAACCATGTTCTTACACAATGTCGGTCTATGCCTAAAATCAATAGAATAGAGGGGATTTTGTGTGCTTAGGTGTGTGTGCTTATTCTTGATGAAATATTGTTTTCATTATGTTTTTTAAGAATAGGGGTTTAATGCATTGTTGTAGAAACACATATGGATTAGATTTCAGCTCTAAGTCCAAAGGCTCTAGGGTGTAGGCATTAAATAACAGTGTCTCTGTGCTTGGATGCATAGAGACACAATGCTGATATCACTTTTCCCCATCACTCTTATAATTAACTCTTATAATAAGCCCAGAAGCAGGAGAAAATGATTATATAATTTCAATTCTAAAATTTTTCAGAAGGGATTAATATTTTATCTGGTAGTAAAAATGGGGTATTTTTCAGTCTGAAACTACCCAAGACACACTTCTTGAACTCATAAGGAAACAAAAACATGAGGGGTCCTTGATGTTCCCTGAGCTTGGTTGTTTTCTTGCAGACATTTCATTACCCAAACTAGGTAACATCATCAATGGAACACTGAGGATGTTATCTAATTTGGGTAATGAAATGTCTGCAAGAAAACAAGCAAGCTCAGAGCGCACCAAGGACCCCTGATGTCCACCCTGAACTACAAATATTCTCATTTATTAAACAGAAATATAGATATTTTTAATATTTGAACTTTTCTGAATTTTCCAATGTATTTTTTAAAAACTTACCTGCAAAATAAGCATTTTTAGACTAGATTAAAGGCTTATATTATTGAAATAATTTACAAAAATGAAAACATTAAGAAAAGTGCAAAATTGTGTAAGGCAAAAAAGTTACATATAGATATGAAAGATATGAAAATGAAAATGTATGCCTGTGTAAGTGAGAGAGAGGACAGCAAGTGACAACCACTATAGAAGCCCCTCACCAATTATTCCTGCTCCCAGGGCTGTTACGACCAGGGGTGGGATTCAAATATATGAACAACCGGTTCTCTGTGTGGATACCGCTTCTGGAAGACCATTCTGGGCTGGGATAACAGAAAATTAGCTACCAGTTCTGCTGAAGTGGTACAAACTGGCTGAATCCCACCACTGGTTACAACTATCTGCTTTCTTGATGGATCATGGAAGCTTGCTTTTTCTTAAAATTTATTGTATTTTATTTATGATTCTCCTATTAAGTGTAAGTCATTTCAGGAAGTCATTGAAAGGTATATAAATAATTGAAATGAATAAATAAAATATTTTAAAATTACAAATTGGTATAGAACCAGGGTGAATTGATTTTAAGCATGAGAGAAATGAAAATGAAATAATGAGAAACTAAATGAAGAAGGAAGGAAGGAAGGAAGGAAGGAAGGAAGGAAGGAAGGAAGGAAGGAAGGAAGGAAGGAAGGAAGGGCTACTTCAGTCAACATAGTAAGCTATAATATGAAGGTTTTAAATTAATATATATGAAATGTCCTGCATGAAAAATCATATAGAATGCTGATCTGTATTGCTAGAGAGTGTTATATATGCACTCTCCTGTAGCTAACTCTCACTGCTACTTGTGATTTCTTGTAGCAATCTGGCCAAGATTGTCGTTACTATTTTATGACATTTGAAAGTATTCCAATGAATAAAATTAGGAAGCTGGCAATGTTATTTTTTGTTTTTGTTTAAATGTATGTGTTGTACAACCTGGAAGCTATTTAAGAGACACAATATAGTCTTATTCAATTGTGAGAAAGAAAAGAAATATTGAGGCTTTATCATTAATTTCTTCCATGTAGATGTGTTCTCAAGATGAATTAAGCAGCAGTTCCCTTTCCACTGTTTGTCAATTCTTGATTTAAAATAAGATTCTGATTTTCTGTTGTGACTTTGCCTGGAATAATAACAATCATGAAAACGTAAGTGGAATATAATTTCTCTTGTTGCTGAGTTGGTAGGAATTATATTGCAGTACAAATTAAGAAGCGTTCTCCTTTCTTTTATTAATGGACTTTTCTGCTAATTATTTGGTCTTAAAAATAATATGCAATGTAACATATAATGTATGAGTACATATTTGCAATACATTTTGTAATAACTAATATAAATTATTAAAAAAAGTAAACTAATGAGGTTTTGCAGTGGGGAGGGAGGTACCTCTGAGTCAGGTTCTGATTCCTGCCTAGTCTGGACTAGTGCCTTGATCAGATCTCTGAACTGATTGGCTGGCTTGTGTTCTACTTTTTTCCTGGAGCTGCAGAGAGAATGATGGACCCAGGATCAGCCAGCTGGCTCTGTGCATAAGGCAAGACTAAAATGCATGATCTTCTGGTGTCTAGCCTGAATTCTTAACCACTGCACTAAACTGGCTTTCCAAACAAATGAATAGAGGAATGTATATTATTTTGCCTCACTTTCCTTGTGTTAATAACAACAAATAAGTTTATATATATATTGGAAAGGAATGCTAACCTCATTAGCAGCAGTAGCACAAGGGCTTCCTGCCGTGTATTCTTTTCCTTTTTATCGACTGTTGATGGATAATAGTTGTTCATCAAGTAATCATTATGAGAAGAATACAGAAGCTTAGAATTGGAGAGTTGGAAGGGACACTTGGGTCACCTAGTCCAATCCTCTGTAATGTTCAAGAAAACAGATTCAAACAACTTCAATAGAGGTTGTTATCCTCCACCTCCTTAAAAACCCCAAAACAACTTTTGTGGTAGATTGTTCCATTTGTTATGAATTTTACCCTCGGGATTTTTTCCCTTATATTTAAATGAAATCTGGTTACCTACAACTTATGTTCATTACTTCTGATCCCATTTTTGTGGCAATGGAAAAAAAGTGCCACAAGATGGAGGCAGTTAAACCTGAAGGACCTCAGAAAGTCAAGGAAACAAGGGGGAGATGCCCCACCCACTATCATTGCACTCTTTCTCCTGCCCCAGATGCTGAATAAAATTGATTTCCTCCCTTTCAGTTTGAAGAACCGTCTTTTTTTAATGGAATAAACTAAATCAAAATTCAACACAGACTAACTAAAAAGGCTCTCTCTCACACACACACAAAGGTTGCTATTACCATCATAAAAGAAACAGTGAATACTATGTACGGGTAAGGGTTTTACTTATAATTTTATTTTCAATGTGTAACGAGATTACTGTGCAAAAAAACAAATGAGAAGAAAACCTACTTTGTAAAAAAAAGGTTGTTTTTAAGTGTTCAGATTGCTTCCATCATCATATGTAGAATGGAAAAAAAACAAGTATACAGTATATTATTATGATCTGATGAGAGTGAAATTTACAGGTTGGTCTTAAAATTATATGTGAAAGAAGCATGCCAGATTTTATAGAAATTCGTACAAAGGACTTCGAGCTAAATGCCTTTAAGAATCACTTTAAAGTGCCCATAGTAGTTTTTTCTTTTACTGAAAGTGTTTAAAGATTTAAATTTACAGGAAAGCTAGATCACTATTAGGCAATGAATGGAAACACTTTGATTGACGCAAAAATAGATTCTGCAGTGAGGAATATATGAGGCAAATTTGAGGGTGATAAGTTGGTGGTAGATTGTTGTGCAAAGAAAAGTACTAAAAATGATAAATCCCATTATCAGACTAAATGAAGGTTCACAATGAGAAATAAATGTAAGGGTTTCACTGACTAATTTCCCCCCAAAAATGAAATATGGTTCTTAAGCCAGTCAGGTAAATACTGTAAAACATCCACAGAATGACTTACTTCTAAGGATAGAAGAAGACCGTCTAACTAATGTGAACAAATGGTCAAATAGAGAATTCTTTTCACATGTACACACAGAATATGTTATGACTGGGGCAACTAAGGATAATGTCACCACAAGGATCACTCTAAAGCAGACTTGTCTGTCTGTCTGTCAGCCCTGCCCCAGCTGGCTCTTTAAGGAAAGAGAGACATTTGACTCCATCAGAAGGTTACACGGCTCTTTTACTAGAGATAACTGGATGCAGCAGAAGCAAAGACAGATCTGAAGAAAACCCACACAAATTGCTACGTTGTTCCAAACTCTTAGCCTTCCCCCCCTTTGCCCAGTTATGAGGGCCCAATAGGATGGTAGCTGGATGTTTTGAGAGGCAGTTAACATTCCATTTCCAGGTCCTGGAACATAAGAACATAAGAACTCAGTACAGAAGAAAGATCACACATCTTCACTAGTACAACACATAAACACTACGGGACACAACATCAATTTTGAAGGTACAAAAACAATCGCCAAAATAGAACATCTCAATAGCAGAATAATCAGAGAAGCCATTGAAATAGAAAAACACCCAGACAGTATGAACAAGCGAGACGACACCTCCCGCCTACATGCCATTTGGAAACCAGCATTGATAGAGAAACGAATTTCAGCAAACAAGGATTTAAAAAACCAACAAACAACCCCAAATGCCACCAGCCCCAGCAAGACTCATCCACACCCAGAACAAAAACTCTCCCACACAGAAGACAGAACAAGTCAAGCAAAAGTGCCATCACCCAAGCAGAAGAACGCACACACGAACCTGACTGACCCATACCAGAGATACATAGCAGGTCCTCGAACTCGGAGCCAAACCAAAGCTCTGGAGGCCACTACACAGCCCACTCCTCAGGATACCAAATCACAACACTCAGGATATTACAACACAACAAAAAACCCCACCCATTCAGAACATACCCCACCCAATCAGAAGACAGCCACGCCTCCAACCAATCAGAAGACAACCACGCATCCACCCAATCAGAAGACAGCCACGCCTCCACTCAATCAGAAGACAACCACGCCTCCACCCAATCGGAGGACACCCCCACCCAATCAGAAAGCAGCCACGCCTCCACCCAGTCAGAACACAGCCCCACCGGCAGTTGGAAGGAAAGGAACAGCCAGACCACGCATTGCTCCTGGAAGCAGCAGGAGGAACACTCCGGCCTGATGATGACGGATGGGATTTCGTCGAAACGTCGCCACAACTTTCTGAAGATGAAAGGAACGCGGGAAGAAACCCGAGACTCTAGATCTACATATATATATATATATATATATATATATATATATATATATATATATATATATATATATATATATATATATATATATATGCATTTTTATTACCACTTAGAAGGGTGAAGCCCTATAAATTGATACACTGCTGTTTGGGGGATGAGCCACTTCCTGACCTTTGTGCTTCATCATTATAAACATAGACACAAGCCAAAGAATGCCAATCTGTTTTGTATGATACAACATGCAAGAGACCAATTATATAGGTACCAGATTTCACTAGGAAATTGGCAACTTGCTAGTCTGCTTGCAAAAATCATTAAATAGGGCAGCAGTTTTTTTAAAAAAAATATTGCTGCAAAAGTATATATTTAAATCATATGTTGGAAAAAATCTTAAGTATTATTATATTAGAATTGGAAGGATAGAAAAAAAGAGGTAGATGAAAGGAATTCTGAATAAAAAGCTTCATTCTTCCTTTGCATGTTAGGATGGAGAACTCACATCCCTTGAGTCTTTCTTGGACTCTAAAGCAGGTGAACCCCAGCCAGAATAAGCAATAGTAACAGTGTCTGAAATTAGTGAACAGCAATTAATTTTGGTTTCTGACAATAAATCAGTAAGCAAGCATATTGCAATAAAGAAAGTCACCAATTGCCCATCCCTTTGTTGGATCTGAAAAAATGAAAGCTGATATCACAGATCTTCAATTTATGTATGTGCAGAATGTGTGTATATATATATTTCTTTGAGAAAGTGAATACAAGTGATAACCAACATGTATGTTATATATAATTTCCAGAAGAGTTTTTTTAAAGCATCTCCTAAAAAGGTTATGTTTTACTCATGAAGAGTAAATATTGCCATTTATTGTATTGGTTCTCAGCAGAGGCCCTGATTCAGCAGAGCTTCTTGAAAAAAGAAAGTAAAACATTTTTATTTCTGCTTGATATTGATGCAGTGAAAAAAGATATTTACAAATGTTATGTTGTAGAATCAATGCAATTCCACTGCATATTGCAGAAACAATCTAAGAACATATATTGAAATTGCATTACAAAAGTATGCTGGAATTGAAATATCCTAGTTATGTATCTCCAGGTATGAAATCAGCAGCAAAAGGAAAATAACCCCAGTGATGTGAGAAATAGTCTTGTTCATGTGTCTACCATTATTGTAATACTCTAAAACATTGAATTTTTTCTTCACCTCAGTTTATCAAGACTTCTGTCTACTAACAGAATAGATTATCCTGGCAGTATGGATTTCCACTGCTAATATTTTCATATTTCTCTAAAATCTGCTTCAAAATCGAGAAACTTCCTAAAACAGATTATATGTTCAAAGGGGAGGAGAAAATGAGAAACCCTCACTCCATTACTGCAAATGTTAGATGTAAGGCTTTGACTAGGTCAGAACTAGATAATGTGTAGCTTTTATTCCATTTAATAAAAGTGGATTGTAAAAAAATAGAAATCATTTCCATTTTTGAACTAAAAAGAGAACACAATCAATTGGAACTAATGAGAACAAAATAGGGCCTTTCTTGTAATGTGGCTATGTAAAATACAGTTCTTGGGGTTTTCCCCTCTACTTTTTTGGAGTGAGACTTGTTTTCTCTATCCAATGGGGGCAGGAGGACAAAAATACAAGTTAAAAATCTCTCAAATCATCATCCTTTTCTGTAACCAGTTCCATTATTAAATGAAATGGCTGTTTTGAAATGAAAATACAAATTCTTGAATAAAATTGGAGGCTGTTAAGAACCTATGCACATAAAAAGCCTTTAACGTAAATCAGAGAGGAAGGAGAGATAATGGAGCTTAGAAACCAACCTCTTGGCTAAGAGGAACAAGAGCAGTGGAATAATTTAATTGCTCATCAGCTAATTATATGGTATTATAATGTTAATGTGGCTTCACCATGACAATGTAATAGGTATAGATTGAGGCATATGAAAAAGAAAGTGTGGATGCCATAATTATAAGTAAGAGCGGAGCTGTTAGAGTAATTATAATGCTTCATCAGGTAATTAACATATTGTTCAACTTGAGATGAGGAGCAAAGAGTGAATAAGTTAAATATTGAAGGACATGCCTTTGACACTCTAGTGATGTCTAAAACTGTTGCAAGGAATGGTGTTTTGGACTGACACTTATTTTTTAAAAAAAAAATATTTGTTGTGGTAGCTTTAGATGAGTGAGGAACTTCTAGAAGTATATTGTGTTGTAACCTATATTTCTGACTGTTAAACATATTGTGAATGTTGAACAAAAATGTAAGATTCTCAGTCATCAGGATGCCCAAAATACAGTAATTGTAGACAACTTGTGATGATCTCCCATACTGTGCTCAGTTTAGGAAAAAACAGAAGCTGAGAGAATTTCCCTTCCAAAATCTTTGACCGGTACAGGAAACTTTTGGGAAAAGAAAAGTCAGGGGCTACCACAAACAAAGGGTTCTCTAGATCTCCGCCAAAATGTGCAGATGCCTGAAATTAAGCTAGATTTATGGTGTACAGTTTGTTGGCTTGCACAAAATGAAATAATACACAGTACTATTCCAAAGATATGGAAGACTGCTCCATATTTTAAAAGTTAAAATAATACATTAAAATATATTTGCCAATAGTTAGAAGTTAATATGTGATTAAATTAAACATGTGGGAATCAGACATTCCTTGGTTAGATCAGGGGCATTTATATAAACATATTTCAATCACCTTCCAATATCACTACAGTGCAATAATTAAGGAAGGTGGGAGAAAAAAAATCTCAAGTTTGAATCCCTGGACTTCTCTCACTGGTAAGAATGGAGTTTACAAAATATGCATAAGGGTTAGAATCTGGAAAAGAAAAAGAACGTTTTTGAAACATGGTAAATGAGGATATTTCTATTATACAATATCAGTTAAGTGTGGTTCCATCTCAGATGTGGTAAAATGTTCCATCTGTCTCATGGCATTTCCAGCATTTATTTCTATAAATAAATATGATTTGTCTCTTTTGGCAATTATTGCCAGGGTTGTATACCATCCATAAACATTTCATACCAGTTTTCTCTTGTTACAACTTGGGATAAATTTTATAGATTTTTTCCACAGTTCTTCCCATTGTTATATTGGAAGAGGGTTTTTTTTTTTGAAATTTTGCATCCAGTCTAATCATACATGTTTTTACTTGTTTTGTCTCTGTATTATTTCTAAGAAGAAGTTTATATATAAAGTCTGTAGGTATACCAACATTATACTGCATTCCAGCCTTTGCCAAATACTTGTTGCTCTGTCTTTATTCACAGGGGGTGAATGGACAAAGAAATAACTATGGCACAACAGTGGGAAGAATTATGGAAGAATTATGGACTAAATCTATAAAATTTACACTGAATTAATTAACAACAGAAAAGTGGTAAAAATGTTTTGCAGACTTGCCTCCAGAAGTTGTGGATGCTCCAACACTGGAAGTTTTAAGAAGAGATTGCACAACCATTTGCCTGAAATGGTATAGGGTTTCCTGCCTGAGCAGTGGTTGGACTAGAAGACCTCCATGGTCCCTTCCAACTCTGTTATTCTGTTATTGTACACAATAATTAACAGATAGTATGTAGTAATTTAAATGGTTTACAGATAGTCTGTCAATTATATTTAAGGTAGACAAATCATATGGGAGTTAAAGTCCATGAGTCATAAAAGAGCCGAGGTTGCCTACCCCTGGACTAGGTGGTTAAAAGAGTCATGATGAGTGTGACAAGTGTGTGATTAAAGCTACACTCCTTTTGTTATATGCAGCAGATAAACAACCCATGTAAAAACAGACTTCAAGTGAAGCAGTTGCAATCGCCATCTTGACTTTTTTTATTTCTGCAGCAGATGCCTCCATGGCCCCTGGAGACCTGTTCTTTGGATTAACCACTTCCATCCTGATTATAAGGAGAGAAGTCTGACCTTTTAGTCTTTGCACTGCATTGGGCAAACAATGTTTGGGTCTGAGGTTTCATTCTTCTCTATAGTAAGAATTCTTGAGGAGTGGTATCTGGAAGCACTTGCCAATTCTAGCTGAAAACAGAAAGAAAGTTCAAAGAAACAAACACAAGTTCTGGGAACTTGTGAACATGGGCATAAACCCTGCCAAGAAGAGCAGAGCAGAAAACTAGAGCAGAAATTGAGGCAAGAATTTGATAATTGTTTCCCCTCTCTCTGTATTTAAAGTAATATCAAGTAATTTTGGATTTCAGAAAAAAATGTGGTTGAGTGTTATGGAGAATGTTGTAATTTAGCTTTTATTTGCACTGAGGCCAGACAGTTGTTGCTGATGGACTGTATATTGTTGAGTGCTGGGGTATATTGCCGAGAACTTGTGGATAGTTGGTAGAAAGGCTGACAAGTTTTCAAATTTGTTTTTTATTGTGGATTTGTGTGCTATGGAGGCTGGCATGAAATAGCACCTGGAAGTAGCTTCATGGGCTGTGCAGAGAGCAGACTAGGAATTGTGCTTGGGAGACCACAGAACTAGTGATGATGGTGCTGCTGCTGCAACACCCCAGTCAGCTGTTTGGCAGCACATGGCTTGAGGCTGTAGGCACCCTCCAAGGGGCAGCCCTTTCACTCTTAAAGAGGCTGGCTGGATAGGGTTTATGCCAAAATCCAAACACGATTTTGGCATGGAGTATTTGCAGGATGGGGTGTTTGTACCCATGCCTCTAGAGACAAGAGGGAGTCCTCTTATTTATAGATATAGTATGCCAGATGAACAAAACAAGTGTATTTTCTTAATATGAGTTTAGGGGGTAGTTGCATGAATCCAGCTCCTGTTTGTATGATATGCTTAATTGGGTAAAGGAAGGGTTTAGTGTGTTGTGCAAACATCTTAATTCATTCAATCATCTTCCCAATTACTGTAATTGAGAGGGAGTTAGTTTTAGTTTAAAACACTTTGTGTTTAGTTTTTGCACTGCTTGAAACTAAATACAAAGTCAACTACGTCACATAAACTGGATTAATGGTCAATTTTAATTTCTGAATAAACTTGAAGTCCTAAGAGGTCCTAAGAAATCCTAAGCTTCCACAGAGGAAGCATGGTTACATTGTGGAGAGAGAAGTTGCTATTAAACTAAGTTATCTTAAATTAAGGCAAAATGGTAGGAGAAGAGGTAGAGAGGAAAAGATAAGTCAGAAAAATAAAAAATTCTGGAGAAGAGAAAAGGAGAAGAAAGATCTGCAGAGCAGAGTATCAGCTGTGGGGCAGCAGAGCAGCAGAGGACCTGACCGGTAGCTCTAGAGAACCTGGCTGAATGTTGGAGATGGAGCAATGACCGGAAATGGAGCAGTGGAGTGGTGGATGGAGGCAGTTGGTAGGAAGGCCCAGCAGAGAAAACCCAGCTATTAAACCTGCTCAGCAGAGAAAAAACAACTAGAAAACTTGCCCAGCTCAGAAAGACCAGCTATTAGACCAGCTCAGCACAAAAAACTAGCTGAACATAGAAGAGACCTCAGAGGAGGTATGGTTGGAGGCAACTGGGGCAATTAGAAAGACCAGCTAAGCACAGGAAGGCAGCCAAAAAAGCAAGGCAGAGTGGATAGAGATAAATAAGGAGCAAATTAAGAAAATGAAGGATAGGGATGATTTCTTAGGCAGAGAGCAGAAAGCAAAAAGCAAATCCCTTTTTGAGGAGAAAGCAGCCTTTCCCTTCATTAAATAGTCCTATCCTAACATTAATTTTTGACTTCAATATAAACTGTAATTTTGTTCCATTAAAACCAAAAGGCATACTGCCACATACTTTTATCTATACCTAAATAACAGGGTAAAAAAAACAGGCACAAAAAAGTATAGAAAAAAATAGGCATAATTACCTAGAACAGAGAAGGTAGAAATTAGGCTAACAGCAAAGCACATCCACCAACCAAAAAAGAGGAATTTTCAAACAACCAACTCATGGAACAGGTGACTGATACTATTGTGGTATGCAGTACAGGTTCCATGTATGTATGTATGCCCAAAGAACACCCAAACTATAAATGCATTAGATGTAAACTATGTAAACTACTGGAGGAAAAGTAAGGAACTTAGAGGCAACTCTAGCCAAACTCCAACATACAAAAGAAAGCTCTAGCCCAGGGGTGTCAAACTCAATTTCATTGAGGGCCGCATCAGCATTGCAATTGCCCTCAGGGGGGCGGGTGGGTGTGGCCTTGGTGGGTGTGGCCTAATGGGTGGGCATGGCTAAAGTGCGTATGGCCTACTGGGTGGGCGTGGCCAGCTCTAGATCGTTCGCATCAAGGGTGCCTATGGGGGCCTGGGCAGGATTATGAAAGTATAGAAATTAACTACTATTCACTCTTGTTAAATATATGAACCCAGACAACATATTGTTTACTAAGTACTAAAGATTGTCATTCTAAAATATCAATAAAATATACTAAAAAATGCTCAAAGTTTGGGGAACAAACAGGGTAAACTAGAAGCAATCTTATTTCATTCTTTGACAAAGTGACTAAATTAATAGACCAGTGAAATACTGTGGACCTAGTATACTTAGAATTCAGTAAGGCATTTGATAAAGTAGACCACAACCTACTCCTTGGTAAGCTAGAAAAAGCTGGAATAGACAACATCACCACCAGATGAATCTGTAGCTGGCTGACAATCTGTACTCATCGAGTGGTGCTCAACAGCACTATATCCACAGAGAGAAGTAAGCAGTGGGGTACCACAAGTTTCCGTCAGGCCCAGTACTCAATATCTTCATCAATGACTTAGATGAGGGAATTGAAGGGAAACTCATCAAATTTGCAGATGACACCAAACTGGCAGGAGTATCCAACATCCCAGAAGACAAATTCAGGATCCGAAAAGGTCTTGACAAACTTTTACAATGGTCCCTTTCCAACAGAATGAGTTTCACTGTGGAGAAAAGCACATCTAGGCAGGAAAAATCAAAGGTACAAGTACAGATTGGGTGAGACCTGGCTTAAAAAACAGTAAGTGTGAGAGGGACCTTGGAGTCCTAGTGGACAATCACTTAACCATAAGCCAGCAGTGTGCAGTAGCAGCCAAAAAAGCTAATACAATCCTGGGTTGTATAAACATAGGCATAGAATCAAGATTATGTAAGGTATTAGTACTACTTTATAAAACTCTAGTGAGACCACACCTGGAATACTGCAGCCAATTTTGGTCACCATATCATAAAAAAGGTGTTGAGAATTTGGAAAAAAAATCAGAGAAGAGCAACTAAGATGATCAAAGGCCTGGAGACTAAAACATATGAAGAACAGCTGCAGGATTTGGGTTTGGCTAGTCTAAAGAAAAGTAGAAATAGGGGAGACATGATAGCAGCATTCAAGTATTTGAGCAGCTGCCACAAAGAAGAGGTGGGGGTCACATTATTCACCAAAGCATCAGAGGGCAGGACAAGAAACAATGGTTGGAAATGGATCAAAGAGAGAAGGAACCTGGAATTAAAGAGAAACTTCCTGACAGTGAGGACAATTACCCAGTGGAACAGCTTGCCCCCAGAAATCATGGGTGCTCCATCACTGGAGATTTTTAAAAAGAGTCTAGACAGTCACTTGTCTGAGATGGTATAGGCTCTCCTGCTTGAGCAGGGGGATGGACTAGAAGGCCTCCAAGGTCGCTTCCATCTTATTCTATTTCTATTCATATTCTATTTCTATTTCTATTGAGGCTCCATGAAAACAGGCTATTCTAGGCATTCTGGCCTGACAGCTCTTGGGGTTCATTTGTTTTTACTATTGTTTAACTGTATACATACGTTGCTCTGTACACCGCCCCGAGTCCCTCGGGAGAAGGGCGGTATATAAAACAAATAAATAAATAAATAAATAAATAAATAAATAAATAAATAAATAAAATAAATAAATAAATAAATTATACTTTATGCCTTGCCTCCAATAACCATACAGAAATTGAAATAGGGGCAGCAATAATAAGATTCCACCACATTGTAATTGCAGCAATCATAATTGTGCCAAAATATATGTTTTGGTGCTTAAGAAAATGATAACCTCCCAATTATCTTTGTGGAGTTGGAGAGGATTCAGAAAGTAATCCATGTTTTTATATTGCCAACTCCCAGGCTTCATTCTTAAGAAGCTGACTGTTGGAGGGACTCTGCTTTATGCAGGGCCAAATCCCTCCATCAGGCAGCCCTTTCACTCTCAAAAAATTGTCTGCTGGAGCAATTTGACTGTGCAGCCGTTATGGTCTTAAAGAGATTGGCTGAAACACGATTTTGGAACAGATTGTTTGTAGCCCAGGGCATTTGTAGCCAGCTCCCAGAGACTAGAGGATCCTCTCAATTCCTAGTAGCTGGCTGCAAATGCCCCATGGTGCAAATACTCCATGCTAAAATCCTGCTAGGAGTTTGGGTAGACTGTTTTTAGCCAGTCCCCAGAAACCAGAGGGAGTTTTCTTTGCAGGCAACAGAGGTTTGTGATCTTCCCTGCTAGCTTCCCCATTGACTTTCTGGGGAAATCGGCAGAGAAGATTGCAAATGACGATTATGTGACTGTGTTGCAGAGACTTGGCTACTAGTCGTATGTGCGAACAGGTTGCCAAGTACCCATATTTCAATCACATGACTGCAAGAGGAATGCAATGGCCATAACTTTAAGCACAGGCTATAGGTCCCTTCATTCAAGGGCCATTGTAATTTCAAACAGGCCACCTGTAGAGTGTGTTGTAGTAGTTGAGTTGTGTGATGACTATGTCATGAGTAATTTTCCGAAGGGCCTCTTAATCTAGGAAAGGGTAGAACTGATGCTTTAGACAAATTTGTGTAAAGGTCTTCTGCTACATGTGTTTCAAGCAAGAGCTGTGAATCCAGGAAGATCCACAAATTGCACTTCACTCTTTAATGGGAAGTGCTACCCCAATCAATGTTAAACATGGAATATCCCTAAAATACTTGAGCGGGGCTAATATTTTTCATTTATGCATGAATTATTATGGCATAGGTCAATATGGTCAGTATACATTTTGAAGTACTTCCTGTATTAATGCATGGATTAGAATGCAGCATTGCTGTTCTCTAAGGTTTGTGATGCATTTCTTCTTTGCAAATAAAAAAAATCAAGTATCAAAATGCATATGAAATATTACTTTTGATGTGACATGAGCACCTTGGGAAAAATTATGTCCTCAAGGTATGCTTTAGAATAAAAAACATTTGTAAAATGTTCAAGAAGTTTATGTCACAGTGGAGCAGATATTAAATATGCAAAAACTGAAATAGAGTAATCTGTCTTTTTTTAAAAAAAATTGAAATGTTGTCAATAAAATGGTAGAGTTGGGAATCCAGGGTCTTTTATTAGACATTTGTGTATGATGCGTGTGTTCAGGAGCTGACAACAGCTTAGTGGCATTGGCACTGAGGCTTATCCAAAGCTTGCATAATGTCTATTTTCTAGATTTAAGAGCACCTGAGTAGGACATCAGTATGCACAAAATTTAATGTGGCATGTCAGTGTATTGTTTTATATATTTTCTTCCACTGCTAACAAGGCAGAAATGTAGAAGAACAATTTACTTTGCCTGTTGTTAGTCAAGGCTATATGTATTCACTCTGAACCTTTCATTGTATCTAGCAGAGTTTTTTGCTCTGCCTATTTCTGTCAGTTTAGGTAGCTGTATTAATTTCAAAGCTCACACATGGTTTTACATTGCATATTTTTACATATAACTAGTTCTTGAAGGTGAACTTTTGTGGTAAAAACTATTATCTGATGACAGCATCAGAATATTTCCTACACTTTTTCAAAAAATGCACCTGGTCAGAACTGCTGCTGAAGTGAAACCCTTTGTCTTGACTAAAAGAGAGAAACATTGTCACTAGAAGTGTGATGTAGAGAAATTTCTTGAGGCAAACATATGGGAAACTGCTTGTCACTAAAAAGCCAGTCTTAGCAATTTTCATCATGCAGCATGGAGATTAATTAGTCCAATTTTATGGAAATTACTTCATTATAAGTAAATTCAGCTGGTCCATTCATAAAACAAGCACTTAAAAAAATTGAGAGCTGTGTAAATTGGTGCCAATTCCCCTTCCGCCCTGCACATTCTTTTTTTTTCTCCCTAAAATATGGAAGAGCAACAGATGTGCGGTTTCAAAGGGCTAGCACTCTGGCTAGGATGAGTGGATAACTTGGGCTCCATTTTGCATTCAGACTCAAATAGCAAAATTAACCCTTTTAAGCTGGGTGTTTTTATGATGCTTTCTATTGTATGTGGTTGATGTGTTATCTATTTTGCATCCAATTATCTGGCTTCCCATTGATTTTACTTGTCTGTCAATGAGTAGAAAAATGAAAACTATAATTTGTTGACTAGCAAGTCAGAAAATGATGGATTTTACCAGATAAAACTTCAAGGCTTTTTGCACCACAGTGGTGTACAGACTCTGTATACTGGAAGAAGAATTACACTCAGAGGCTCCTTTAGCTCCATGTTGTCCTCACTTCATAATTGAGACCAGCTACTCCATTGCTAAGTCATGCAGAAGTTAAGCAAGACATCATGTGACAGGGACTTGTGATTTTATTGCCAGGTTATCCCTTGTCTCTGCTTGTCAGAAACTGGCTCATGTTACCACAGTATATGTGGTGATCATAAATACCTCCAGTTGCAAAGCTCCTAAATCATGATCACATGACTACAGGGATGCTGCAATAGTAATAAATGTAAGGATCAGTTATAAGATTACTTTTCAGTGCTATTGCAATTTCAAAAGGCTGCTAAATGGCAGTTGTTAAACAGAAAATACCTGTAATGTTGAAATAGTTCATTTCTATGGGTTATACTGTGTTCAGCATGTTAAGGTTATGGTCATAAGTCATGACTCTCTCCCATCTTTTCATGCATGAATTCTATATATAATAGTTGTTTGAAAAGAGTACCATGTTGATTTGAGAGAAAACTTCACAGCTATCTTTATACCCCCTTCTTGAAAAAAAATCTAAATGTTACCCATATTACATTTAACATATGCCTGCCAATAACAAAACTGAGCTTTTCAGCTGGAAAGCTGACAGCCCAGGTTCAAGACCCATGTGCTGCACATGGGAGTGAGCTCCTGTTACTTGCCCCAGTTCCTGCCAACCTAGAAGATTGGAAGCATGCAAATGCGAGTAGATAAATAGGTACCACTTTGGTGGGAAGGTAACAGTGTTCATCGTGCCTTGGCATATACTCTTGCTGGGCATATGACCATAGAAGTGTATTTGGACAATGCTGGCTCCCCCGGCTAAGAAATGGAAATGATCACTGCCCCCTAGAGTTGGACACAACTGGACATGCAAAACCTTTACCTTTATCTTTATGCCTATCAATAACAAAGTTGTTGTTATATTAAGAGTCTTAAAGTGGCAGCATTTTTTTCAGATTCTCATGGAAACTGGATAAAAGATATGATGCTTTATTGAATGGAAGAGAGGAATGAATCATGTCAAACGCATCCACAGCCATAGTTCAGATATCACTTAATCAGTCATGGAGGAAGACATTATCAACCTGCAAAATATCTTATTTATAATAAACTTGAGTTGCATATTAACTGCACAAAGGATATTGTGCATATTGTGCATATTAACTGCAAAAGGATGAAATTTCTGATGTGTAATATAGGGATATGGGACCATTTCTGTAAGGCCATCAGCAGAAAGAGAGAAACAGTATTGTGTATCTCCCTCTATTTATCTTTTATTTCACAAAAGGTTATTTTCACAAGTTTTAAACAAGCTCCTCACAGTAGAGTAATCCATGACTTTTCCAAGATGGTTTTTAAGGAATAAGAAATTATATTAGGAAGGACAGCTTCACAAGTACTGATGCATGTAGTAATGTTCTTTATATTTTCCACTGATATTTTGTTTTTGTATTTTCATATATTTTAAGGTATGAATTTAATGTTTGAAATTATGTACCCCTTTAATCAATCTGCAATATAGTAAAGTGTTCAATTAACACTTTTGAATTTGGGCCAATATGTGCATAATTTGTTTAAATTTTAGTTGTAAACCAAAGGTGAAGGTTGGAGCATATTTACTTTCAATTGAGGAGTATAAGAAATATATTTATAAACTAATTGCAGTAATTTTCAAATTACCTCAATACTTTAAGACAAAAATAAACCCAGAATGCAGATCAAATTTACATTTTATAAAATTGAAAAATTGCTTACATTTCTGTAGACATGCTGAGATCACGAAAGAGTTTTGAGAGAAAGAAATAGTGCAACTTTTCATTCTCTTTCCCCCCCCCCCAATTCATCTGATTTATCAAATTTAATACATGATAATAGATAAGAGGAGGTATTTATTGGAAGGGATTGAATATTGCAGTATTTGCATTGGAGCATTCTCAGTGTATTTGTGGGTGGTGAAGTGTTTTGATACCTTCTCCACTTTCTGTACATAATTGTTCATACTGAATACAAAGAGGTGACATATCTGTTTTTGAATTCAAAGATTTAAATACATTTCCTATTGGCAACTAGAGGAGAAAGCACAGATGGCCTAGCATAAGGTTCTTTCAAATGTTCTGAAATATTATTTTTACCCAATATTGTAAGAGCATTTTTGAAATGTTATCTTTTATTTGTATCAATAGGTACATTTGATGAGGGGGCAGGAAAATGAAAATTTTATGGAGGAAAATACATTATTTACTTTTTTTCAGCTCCCAGAATCCTGCAGTTTTGTTATTAAAAATAATTTTTCTGCCCCCTTCTCCTACATCTGTTTTCAGATCACTGGATCTAAAATAATCTTCTGGAGTATGCTAATTTATTGTGATATCTTTTCATCATTAATTGGGCATAATTTGGTCTAGGGCTTAAGGCACCAAGCTAGAAATGTGGAAACTGAGTTCTGATCTTGCCTTAAACATGAAACTTGATTGTGAGAGAGAGCCACTCTCTGACTGCCCAATTCACCTTGGCCAAGCTAGGGATTGGCTCAGTCAAGTCCTGGGATTGTTTACCTGGTGTGAAGAGCCAGTTATCACACAAGACAGGAAATTGCAGCCTGTTTATTCTGTACAGCAACAAAGAGGTGCTCTCAAGATCCAACTTATAAATCCAGAATTCCCATATACAAATTAGTGTTGCCTTTGTAACTTGTGGAATGCGAAAGGGTGCATGATTAATACCAAGCAATAGGCAGTAAGCAGTAAATTATTCACACCCATTGTTGGCAGACCCTCTTGGGGGAGGCACTAGGGAGTGCAGACACATGCTATGGAGTATGAGCAGGCAGGTGGGTTGTTTTCCATAGTGGGCTTCCTCCGACAAAAAGCAGCAGGAGCAACTTACAGGAGCAACTTATAGAAATGACTTGTGACCTTATCTGACAGCTTTCCCATTAATTTTGTTTGTGGGCAACTGGCAGGAAACTGGAGCATGAGATGCTGCAACCATCATAACTGTGAATCACCCAAATCTTGATAATATGACCTCATGGGTGTATGATGGCCAGAACTTCAACAACCATTCAGTGCCATTGTAACTTTAGTTGCTGAATGAATGTGGTCAAAACTTGAGGACTATCTTTATCAAGAGAGAGATTGGAACTGGCATTCTAATTTCTCTCTCCCTCTTCTGCCCACTTCAGGGCTATCTGCAGGCAGAGTGGATTCCTCCCTGATAAACAGAATGACAGGCATAACAGGGTGATAGAAGACCTACCCTTTTAGACTTCCGGTTTGCCACACAGCCACCGTGGACGGCTGGGAGGCGAGCTCCGTCTCCCACATCCAGTTTTGGATCAGTGTGGGACCCTGAAAAAGGTTGAAAGTTGCCCTGTAGAGGCGACCAGCTCTTGCTGGATTGTGGGAGAGTGGTAGTGATTTCCTCCAAACCGGCGGACGAAAGAATGGCCATAGAGATAGGCTGCAGGCAGCTGAAGTCACACTCACCATCTGGCAACTTCAAAGCAGTGTGGAAGAGACTGGGTGAGATCTATCTCTTTTAAATCCTAATTACTCTCTGTACCAGCATAAGCTGCTAAAGTACTTTCCCCCCTATGGAGAGGGAAAGGGGATTTTAGCCCTCCCTCCAGACATAGCAGTGACCGACTACCCAGGGGAGTTTAAAACGTTGAAAGAGGGGGAACGGTGATTGTAATAGTCTGGGAGCTGTACTAATGATATCTATGTGTAATAGAATTACTGTACTCAGCCACCATGTTGCTTTTCAAATATCTAAATGTAATATTAGAAAATCAATAAAAATTTATATATATAAAAAGACCTGCCCCTTTTTTAAAAAAATCCCATTTATATCCTGCCCTTCTCCGAAGACTCAGGGCGGCTTACAATCTAAGAAGCACAAATCAATGTGCTTAGCCCTTTTAACACATATTACACACATAACAAAGGATAGGGCTTTTATCATCCCGGTCACCCATGCCATCGCATCACTGCTGATTTCACCATCATCACAGAAGCCCATGGTCCATTGAATTGCAGTTTGTTTAACAATGCTATTTTGTGGTAGGATCAGCTGTGACTGGGATGGATTCTTCTCCCTCTCTGTTGCTGTGATTTGGGGATTTGGGATAAGCATAAATGTTTGGAAGGAGAGAATTGTGAAGAGAAATCTCACTGCAAAAGAAGAGGGCTTTCTGCCTAAAGTTAGATATAGCTATTAGTTCCAGCTTGCAGATAATTTTTTTTGGAGAGAAAAGGGAAGACCAGAATCAATCTGGAATGTTTCCTTAGCCATCTGGACTTATTTAGATTATTTTCATCTGCTGTATCTTGAGGAGGATACAAACAAGGTATTTTATTTTTTATAATTATGGCCTAAGACTAAACAACTAAGCACTCTTCTTCATTATCATCTTCAAACATCATTTTCTGAGATATTTATAGTGTGTTGGGTTTTTAATTAGTTTCATAATGTTTCAAACCACCTTAGATACCATCACCAATGGAAATATGGACATTAAAGATTACATTTAATTCATTAATTGTTTGATTATATTCCATCAGGTCAGGGTTGTCTCTTAGTCATTTTTTCCCAGAATGATCTATTCCAAACCTGGCTCTTCAGGTCTCCCACAGGTACAGCCATCATTGCAGTAATTGAGGCTATTCATTTCATTGCTGATCATTCTTTAATTTTCTTCCACCTTTCCCAATATTATGGACTTCTCAAGGGAGCTGCTTTTTGCATAATGTCCCCAGAATATGGTAATTTGCATCAGATAATTTGTGCTTCAAAGAATAACATAGGGTTGATTTTTCTTCTTTGTTTTCTTGGCTACCCAAGGTATTCTAAGGACTTTTCTCCATCACCAACATTCAAAATCATAAATACTTTTTCTGCCATTTTTTCAGAGTCCTATTTTGACTCAATAGCTTGTCATAGATAAAAGCATTACAAGAACTGTTTTGATCTTTGTACGTATATGCATAGCTATTTACTATTCTTAAGTGGCATAGCTCATCTTAACTCCGTAATTCGTTTACATTAGCTTTAGATTTTTAATAGAGTTTGGACCTATTTTCAATTTTATATAAAATATTATATTCTACCTATGTTGTTTCTGATATTATATAATGTTGTACTATGTTTATGCATAATATCACTAAATACCAAATTAAATATTTTATTATTGTCATAGCAGCAGATATAGGCATGTGGCAGATCTTTCCCAAGGCCTTCATGGCTACGCTATCAAGTGCTAGTCTGCAGCATATTTTTTGAGTACTTGCCCCTTTACTGTTGCTGGTTGATCCTAAAAGACAAACCCTATTCACTACTTAAATATCTTCACTGTCAATTCTAAGGCTGCTTGATGCAGCTATTGTCATTTGATTTTAGTTTAACTTGTTCAGTGTTAGGTGATGTCCAATTCCAGATAACTCTGGGTATCTTACAGTGCATCAGAGAGAAAAAATGCAGTATGAATAATAACAATAAAAATACAATTAAAGCAAAATAAAGATGCTGATCACAATACCACAAGGGACTGTATCCACTCTATTCCATTGCCTGGGAGAAAGCTAGGTCTTTAAAGCCTCAAGAGGATTCTCAGTGCAGAGACCTATCAGCTCATAACAGCCATGAAAGCTAAACGGAAGATAGCTGGATGCTCAAATAACTAGGTTCTGTGCCATATGGGACTTTATAGGCCATAATCGGATCTTGAATCACACTAGAAGCAAATTGGCAACTAGTGTAATTCACAGAGCAAAGGTACCATATGATCATACTGTCTTGTTTATATTTAATACTAGTCCCATTTTTTTCACAGTGCTCCTTAGCTTTTATTACTAGTGCTTTGAGTTCATTTGCATTTTTAGCTATCAGAGTAGTATCATTAGCATACTGCAGGTTACTGATATTTCTTTTTTCAAGTTTTAAAATCATACTCATCTTCTGCCAATCCAGCCTTCCTAAATATAAATTTAGCATATACAGTCTTGCCTCACTTCTTTGCCAAATTGGAACCAGTCTATTTCACTATATCTATCCAGACTATGGCTTTCTGTCTTATGTATAGTTTTTGCACGAAGGTAGTGAGATGTTCTGGGATTCCCATTTTCCTAAGGACATTCCTCAACTTCAGTGTCAATAGAATTGAAGGCCTTTGTAGAATAAATTAAGGACATATTGATTTATTTTTAGTATCCTTTGACTTTCTCAATTAAACCTAAACCTAGATAGAAGATCTAGTATTTGCCTTTCCAGGTAGAGCATTGGATGATGTATAAATAAATATTATTTTGCTAGCGTCATTTCAGAATGATTTCTGATATTCTTCTTGAAAATAGTGGGTATTGTAGAAATGGGTTTGATTTTGTTCTTCTACTTTAGTTTGTGAATTTGCAAATGAGGAGTTTGTGATCTGTTCCACAATCAGCTCCTGACCTGATTCTTTGGTGTTGTAACTTCTTCTCCTTGTACCAACAATATAATCAATTTGATTTCTGTGTGCTTCACGGGTAAAATGCATGTATATATAGACATTGTTTTGGTTGTTTGAAAATTGGGTTACCAATGGGAAGAAAAATCATTGGATCGGAGGAAAAGGTGATTTTCTGCTTCATTTTTGTTTTCCAGGCCATAACATCCAACTACATTTTCTTTCCAACTATTTCTGACTTTAATATTTCAGTCTCCAGTCACAAGCAGCACACCTTGCTTACATTGTATTAATTTCAGATTGAATTTGATCATAAAACCTTTTACTCGAATCTCATCTTCCTTTGCATCAACGATTGAAGTATATGCTTGGATAAACATCATAAAGGTTTACCTATATATACTAATTGATATTTATTTTGGTCATTGATTGCATTGTACCCAATGTTTCCTAATAATGGAAACTTTAATACATACATACAAAGATACAGGGATAACAATTTACATAAGCTATTGAAGTTGGAAAGGATTAATAAGAATGATTTTAGGAAATATATAATTAGGGTTCTGGAATGATCTTGTTTTTCTAAAGTGAGTTCATTTTATTTTTATTTTCTTGGTTTGGGGTGAAATTTTCTATGATAGGAAATATCAGGCCCATTCAAATTGTTTTACTTTCAGTTATAGTCAACAAGCCATTTCCTTTTATTTGTAGTTAGTTTTCATTGGTTACTACCTTTCCTACAAGTTTTCCTGTCCCAAATATCTTCCCATCTGTTTATCTGTTTATCACACACCCCTTATGTGATTCTGATGAAAAATAGGCAGGGGGCAAATAAAGTGAAAAATGAACATTAAGATTTAAGGAATATGTTTGTGCATTTATCCTGCAAAAATGACTTTTAACATTGGCATGTGTTTATTCATAGTTTCTGTCATAACATTAGCATCAGAAAATAGATGTCACAGAAAAAGGCTGAGATTTTTTTTTCTGTTTTCCCAGAGGGCAGAATAAAAAAAAATGGAGTTAAATTACAGGGAGGCAGATTCTGGTTAAACAGTTCAATGATAGAATCAATTACCTCAAGAGATAGTACACTCTCTTTCATTATCTGGAATGAAATGGAAAATAATCTTTTGGCCATATTTTAATATGAATTCCTATACAGAGCTGAGCTTGGACTTGGTGGACTAAATGGCTCTATCCAACTCTATCATTCAATGATTCTTTGTTAAAATATGGACATTTCATTAAGTATTATTACAATATTCTTAGGAGGAAAAGCAACATCAATATTTTTTAAAAAGATATTTTTGAAAATGGTATCAGAGCAAAAGATGGCCAATTAACTCTAGGTTTTCCAGGTATCTAACACTTTAGATTCTTTCCAGTCTAGATTGAAAGCATAGTTTTAGCTGTAGTTAGTTTAAGACAATATTTCTTGGCAACTTCAAGATGTGTGGACTTCAATTCCTAAAACTCCTCAGCCAACATGCTGGGGATGGGGACTCACTTTGTTCTGATCCCCAAATATTGATTCACTGCATTTGAATGGAGATTGGAATCGTAGGATTTTTTAAACATAGTTCCAGAACAATATAAATGTGTGCTCCCAGTATCCCACATTTTCACACAGTGACACAAATGAGACTATTCTGATGTGTATGACACCAGTCTCCCATTAACCCCACTCTCATCCAGGTGCCTGTGGATGGGATCAATATTTGCATAGGAAAAAATATCTGAGATTTGCATTTTTGTACTTTTCTTAACTTAAGAAGTTTTAGGAGATTGTTTTTTGATGAAAAATTGAAGAAAAAGCATTTCCAAATACATTATTAAATTGGCACATTTTACTCTGGTCCATTTTACTTTTGAGCCTTAAGAATGACTGATGGGAATATTTGAAATTCATGAGACCAAAGTCAAGATTGGTTATTGCTCCAGATGTTAGAGTAATTACCTTGTTCTGAAATGTACTTTTAATTAACATAATTATTGTTTTTCTTCTGCAATTAGTAGTATCTCTTCATTCTACTAAGTCTATGTGTGTGTTGGCTGAGTGGCTTATTCTGGTTTCTATAGACTAATATTATATATTTGGGATTACTTGTTTTATTTTATCTTACTTTACTATGGAAAATAGGGCCATAATAAATCTATTCCAGCTAGAATATTACATATATATAACCAAATAGTACCGGTATACTAAAACAGGGCTTTTCAACCTTTTCATCCATTGTACCACTTTTAGGACAAGGCAATGTCCGAGTACCACCAGTCGCCCAGCAAGGTGTCAAAAACTTGACCACCAAACCCAAAAAAAGGAAAAAAATGATAAAGTACAGGTAGTCCTCGACTTACAATGATTCACTTAGTGACTGTTCAAAGTTACGATGGCACTGAAAAAAGTGACTTATGACCATTTTTCACACTTATGACCATTGCAGCATCCCCAGGGTCATGTGATTTATATTTGGATACTTGGCAACTGATTCATATTTATAATGTCACATTGTCCCAGGGTCATGTGATCGCCTTTTGCAACCTTCTGACAAGCAAAGTTAGTGGGGAAACCAGATTCACCTAACAATCATGTTACTAATTTAATTTCTCTCTCTCCTTCCCTTTCTCTCCCTCTCTCCCCCTCCCTCTTTCTTTCTCTCTCCTCTCTCCCTCTTTCTCTCTCTCTCCCTTTCTCTCCCTCTCCCTCTTTCTCTCCCTATTTTTCTCTTTCCCTCTATTTCTCCCTCTTTCTTTCCCTCTATTTCTCTCCCTTTCTTTCTCCTTCTCTCTCCCTCCCTATTTCTTTCTCCTTCTCTCTCTCCCTGTCTCTCTTTCTCTCTCTCTCTCTCCCTCCCTCTCCCATTGTCCCTTCCTTCTTTCCTTCTTTCCTTTCTTCCTTCCCTCCCTCTTTGTCCTTCCCTCTCTGTGTTAGAGCAGTACCCGCAGAGGCAGCCCTGGGGCCCGGCTTTCTCTTGCAGAAAGCAAGCTGAAACGGAGCGAGGGAGATTGCCAAGAACGCGAATTGGCCGATCTCGTGCTCCTGCAATCTCCCTCGCTCGGTTTCAGCTTCCCTTGCTACAAGAGAAAGCAGGCTGAAAGCGAGCAAGGGAGATTGCAGGAGTGCGAGATCGCCCGATTCACGTTCCTGACAATCTCCCTCGCTCCATTTCAGCCTGCTTTCTCTTGTAGCAAAGGAAGCTGAAACCAGGCGAGGGAGATTGCAGGAGCGCGAGATCGGTGTTTCTCAGCACGTGCCGATTTGTGCTCCGGGCAATCTCCCTTGCTTTCCACTTGCGAAGGTTGGGGCTGGCCATATGGATCACCTTCGGACCATAAGATGCACCCTCGTTCCCCCCACAAACTTTTTTTGGGGGGGAAAGTGCGTCTTATGGTCCAAAAATACAGTATATATATATATATATGTTAAATGTTTGTTAAGCATTCAGAATACACTTGCTTAGTCCCAGACATGGGACAAATCTTATTTCCTGTTTCAGCCTAGCCCAAGGCCATCTACAGGCAGTAGCCACAGCAGTGGCAGCTCATATTTGTGTAATTTTTTTTGGCTTGCTAAAATATGTTAAGTATTTGTCAATTCTTTTGAATACCTTGCTGGTTAAATCTTCTTTCCTGTTTCAGCCTAAACCAAGGATATCCACAGGCTAGTCACAACTTACAACAGTTCATTATTTGTGTAAATAGCCTGCGGATAGCCTTGGTTTAGGCTAAAACAGGAAAAAAGATTTAACCAGCAAGGTATTCAAAAGACTTGACAAATACTTAACACATATATCTCCCTTGCTTCCTAGCTAATAAAGAGAGAAAGAGCCTGTGGCCTAGGGGTTAAAATAACTGCCTAACATATAATTAGCCCAGGTTCGAATCTCAGATAAAGGGTATGACTGACTGATGAGAACAAAATAAGTTCAAAATGGCCATATCAGCCTCCCTAATTCTTTATTAGCAATTTGAATAATTTACACACACACACACACACACACACACACACACATGTTTTCTGAGGTTTTCACGGGTGCTTGTATGTAGATCTTTGGTCATTCGGGTTTTTCCCCACGTAGAATTGGAGGTATCAGGGCAACGTTTCGACGAAATCTCATCCGTCATCGTCAGGCTGGTGGCTTCAGCTTTGTTCTTCTGGGAGAAATGTGTGGTAGTGGCTGTTTATTCTTCTTTTTTAAACTGCCAGAGGTGGTGTGGTCTGTGGGTGGAGGTGTGCTCTGATTGGGTGGGGGGTTAGCTGTGTTCTGATTGGGTGGGAGTGTGTTTTGAATGGGGGCTGTGTTCTCATTGGGTGGGGATGTTTTTTGAGTGGATGGGCTGGTCTCAGCTGCCAGCCTTAGACCTGAACTGGTGAGTTGTGCTGTTTTTGTTCGGCTCCATGTTTGTGGTGGTGCCATGTTTTTATAGTGGGTGTCAGTTTGCTTATTGTGTCCTTTGGAGGGGTTTAAAGTGGCTGATGTTGCAGCTGTAGTTAGGTTTCTGTTTTGTAGTTGTGTGTCGTTATCGTTGTGGGTTTGGATTTGGTTTTTGAATGGTTGTGTGGTGGTGATGTCATGTGATGTTATCATGAATTTAGGTCTGGTATCATTCTTGGTGGTGGGACTCGTCTGTCAATCAAGGCGGGTTTCCATTGATTTAAAAAAAAACCAGAACTATCGCCAAAATTGAACATTTTAACAACAGAATAATCAGAGAAGCCATCGAGATAGAAAAACGCCCCCACAGCATGAACAAACGAGATGATACCTCTCACCTACCAGCCATTTGGAAATTGATTGGGCATTAATTAGCTAGTAACTAAAACAATTATAAGGGACGCGGTGGCTCAGTGGGTTAGGACGCTGACCTTGTCGATCAGAAGGTCGGCAGTTTGGCAGGTCGAATCCTGAATGCCGTGTAACAGAGTGACCGCCTGTTACTCGTCCCAGCTTCTGCCAACCTAGCAGTTCGAAAGCACGTAAAAAGGCAAGTAGAAAAATAGGGACCACTACGGTGGGAAGGTAACAGCGTTCCGTGCACCTTTGGCATCTAGTCATGCCGGCCACATGACCACGGAGACGTCCTCGGACAAGCACTGGCTCTTCGGCTTTGAAACGGAGATGAGCACCGGCCCCTAGAGTTGGAAACGACTAACACACATGTGCGGGGGAACCTTTACCTTTATCTAAAACAATTATTGAGCCTTTGTGAGGACATATAATGTAGTTTTTCTGACAAAATATGGTACTGGTTAAAGGGTAGGAAGAAATTTTGTTTGGTTTGTATTTATGACATTGCAACCTCAGAATAATAAATATGCCAATTAGAAACATAGTTATCTTCTGGATTGCACAGTTTCTGAGTTTTACAATACATTTTCAGCTCAAAAATTCATAGAAAATGAATAGGAACACTTTTATACAAAGTTCAGTATATTAGAGAAAAGGAAATGTAAACATGAGTATATGAGAGGGTTTATATACAAAAATAGTTATGACTTATTATGTTATTTTTGAAACTTGCAAACAGATGCATATATTGGACAAAACAGATGCCAAATTGATACAGAAAAAGACTCATTTGCCCATCCCCAGCCCTGATGGAATTGCAGAATAAAAAACCCACATTTGTTTACTTTAAACAGTGAAATTGTCTTTTGGAGCTTGATTAGAAATAGCCAAGAAATCAGAAAATTTGATTGCTCTATTCAGTATGGTAAAGAAGATTAAAACAGTTGCCACTCTCATTATTGCAATATATGGAATTTGCTGAGCTAGTTCTAGAGAATGCAGAGGACAGATCTGCAAATGAAGTAGATAGTTTTATGCCCCCTTCTCAAATGCCAGCACAGCCTAAGACCGATCACCAATTTAAAGGGCTTCAAAAGCAGATTGGCATGTTATTCAGAGGCAGTCAGAAGCCTGGGGCCTTGATGAATCATAGATTTCAACTGGGCTGCATGCAATTACTCTAATGAGCATTCTTTCCACCTATCATTTACAGCTGAATTTAGATTTCCCTAAATAATGAAACTCTTAATTAGAAGAAAAGTCTGTTGTTTTATCCCACCTCAGGTTGTATCCTGGTTTTTTTTAAAAAAAAAACAAAAACAAAACAAAATCCAAGCTGTCTTCATTAACAGAAATAGAGAGAGAAGGGCAATACATATTATGGAGGGCAGGTGAGGAATTCTCTCAAAGAAAGCTCTTTGGTCTCTAATTTGAGTTCTGGTCAGGCCAACCTCATCAACTTAGCTCAGGTCAAGTCAGAAGCCAGACCAGGCGTGGATGATGTCCTTGGAGGAAACAGTAGCAGCTGCTTATTGATGTGGCTGGATTGTATGGCTTTCCAGACATTCACCGGAGACTAATGTAGCCATACATACTCTTGGTGCTTTTGTAGAAATGTGGAGACAAAGATTGTATTGCTGCTCCAGAGATACCTGGATGCTGCTTTTCATTTTCATTCATGTTTCAAATATTTCATAGAGCAGTAATTGTCCAGGCTTTACTAGTCATTTTTATGCAGTGTAATTTTATAGACACCATATAGCTCTTCCTTGGCCTAAATATGTTACACCTGAATTCTCAAAATTTCATCCCCGTCAAATGGGGAGGGGGGTGGTCCAGAGAAGGAAGAAGCAGATATTTTAAATCTATCCAAAGCAATCCACATCTCCAAATTTGGATCAGCACAGCTGCAAAAAGGAGAGAATGGAATATTATCTGTTTCTTGAAAAGAGTTTTAATTCAAGGTTGCTTGATAAAAAAAGTGAAAATAAGCAAAAGTTTATTTATTTTCACATATCTAGGAAAATGACCTGTTAATTGTGATGATTACATCTGTGCTGTAAAAATAAGCACATTTTAAATATCTTTCTGACAATATTAGCATACATAAACCTTTTTGCTCAGAGTTCCCTAACCACCTGTTATAGTTGTCCCATATTACCAAACATGCTTATTTTAAATTACATATTGAAATGCACATTGACACCAAAGAGGATAAATAATTTATTTCCTTCTTGTTTTTAACTTTTTTTTTTTAAAAAAATGTAATTTTGTCTTAAGGTACTTTGTTGGTGTCCATTTGTTAAATACATTCATTCATTTATATACTGATCTTCTGCCATTATAGAACTTTATGAAGTATATGATCTTCAGTAGAAAGCTTTGATTTGTTTTAGCAGTTGGATCAGTTTACCAAAAACAAGTTAGTTGGTTGAGTAAACTGTTAGCTGAACTGTTAGTTCAGACCACAGAAAAGCCTCTTTTCTGTGATTGAATATTCCTGCATATATGGAAAAAAATTCTGTACATAGATAGAAAATATTTTGGTGAGAAAGATTTGCCACTAAAACCTACACTGATACTTCAGTTTTCTGCATGCAGTTAATTTTAATATGAAGGAAGTTTAAGTCATGAATGCCCCAGTGGCAATATGAAGGGGCATAGGGAAGTCATGAATCAACCCCCTGGATTAAAAAGTCCAACAAAAACCAGTCAGATATTTTGACATACTAATGTGATTTTTTCCCTTAATGTAAATTGAGAGTTCTAGTGGGCATCTCCCCTTTACTATATTAGACAGCTTTGCCAAAATCCGTGAAGAACTATGCAGCAGTTATGAATTTGATGAGGTTGGAACCAAGGAGCTGTTCTGTTTCTGCACAACTCCTTGTGAACCTCTGGTTTCCGTTATTTGACATGTTCAAGAATATGTTTCCATAATTGGAACAAGTGGAACTGTGAAATGTTCTCTTTTGAGACCAGCATGGACATGCTTTTCTATTTTTCAAGGCAAGAGGAATTTTACACTTGAGTGGCAACAGTGTTGTTTTGAAGCTGCAGTCAAATTATGGGTTCATGGAGGTCAGATATCGTTTTTTATTCAGCATTTTTAACTAATGGAGCCTCTATGAGATATCTAGCTAGCTCTAAAAGCATTCAACAGATGTGAATGGAGTAATATTTTTGTTCTGTAATAAATATGAGAAAAGTTTTTTAAATCCAATTATGGCTCACTTATCAGCACATCCAGGGGTTGATACAGGCATGCTTATCACACCAGAATTAAGAAGGTGTTGGCCAGGTTCCAAAGAAACCATGACATTAATGTGATGTACTAGGAGTGGCTTTAGATCAGTCTGAAAACTGCTGAGTTTTAAAGGCAAAGTTTGACACAAATGGATAATCATCTCAGCTGTTCAAAGGGGGAGAATACTAAATCTGTCGCCTGTGCAATTTTTGGATTCTGAGGATAGCGGATAACAATCTTTACCATACAAATCTCTACCAATTATACTTTTAATGCCTGGAAGGAAAGGTGATCTCAGTTAGAAAAGTGACTTCCTTTTTCCAACAATAGTCCCTTAAACCATTGAACAAGGTATAATTAAAAGTAGGCATTGTTTTTGAGAATTTACCATTGATTTAATTATTTATTCATATTTCATCTTCTCACTAGAATATTATTCAAACCAAGGCAACTAGAAATTAAAAAAAAATACATTATCGAAGAGTGAACTTCACACCATACTGTTCCAAAAGCAACAACAAGTTCAAATCAAACAATTCTAACCATGAAAGAATCCAGAAAACCTGGATATAAGCCCATGATAAAGCAAGTGTTCTTTCTGACCCCTTATCTCTAAACCATTTTGCAGCTTTGAAGGGCCAATCCAGCTTTGAGACTTTAACATTCATATTAATTACTGATTGGAAGTGAAGATTTTTGAGGGTGCAGATGTGTAGCTGCTTGGACTTAGTCTCAAACAGCTCATGAAGCCAATAACCGTCAGAGCACCCATCCTATCTATTTAGTACGCAGCCATACATAACACATCTGCAGGGTGAATATGCCTAATCTCCACAAAACACACCCACAAACTCTTAGCAGGCTTTGCTTCATCTGCTTTGTGATATGTTAATTAACTCTTTTCTTCACTGATTCAGAAGACAAAGAGAACAATTGTTTGTTCGATGAGGGATACATTTTTTTTAAAAAAAATGTGTGTTATCAGTAGTTAGAACCAATAATCCTTTGTGGCTGATGTGTATAAAATGGCAATCTGTGGTACTACAAAATGCATTTATATATGGTTGTGCAGGGAAAAAGTAAAAATAAATGCCCCCCTCTTTGGTTTAGAAATTGCATTGTTAAGGACAAATTGGTCTTACTACTTCAAATTCAGATGTAATTCTAGCAATTCAGGCTAGCAACATTTTAATAACGATTCCCAGCAGACCAAGAAAGGAAGAAAATCAATGATTTTCCATGGACAGGCCAGAAAATAGTTCCTGTTTTTAATAACGTGGACAGCCAGGACATGTGCTACCTTCTAAAATGTGATTGAGTGCAGTTCTGTTTTTAAGAAAATTGTCTTTGAGTAAAAGGGTGCAAACCATCTAGAGCCTGCTCATGGGCATTGTTTATTTGTGTCCTTTGCCAAACAAGTCCCAAAGCTATGGGCAGGGTCCACGGGGAGCATGCTGTCACAGGGACATGGCAAAATGTGCGTGACCTGCCTGCTCTCTTCTTAACCATAATAAGATATGTGCTATTCATCTTAGGTTTGTTTCAGTTTAAACAATTAAGTTAGGGCTGTGCAAATATTTTTTGGTAATATTTGCCTCTGCTGAATAAAAAGCTTCATATCTGGGAGAAGCATGCATACTTATATCAAAATGTGACTTGAGTAGATATCCCTGTCTGATGAATAATATGAATTAAAAAATCCATTAGTTTCCTCTAATCCCAGTGATGGCTTCCTAAATGCATTACATTTGAAGGAGAAGCAAATTGCTCTTGTACCTGGTATGAAACGGCCTTAATAATTCTGGCTAGAAGCAATTTTTATTTATTTCCCTGTAGGTTTTAATAGATGTGCAGTGTTATAACTAGGAACATACTATTCCTTCATCTTGTCAAGTCCTATTTCTCTTTACATCAGCTTGTGGGTGATGGTATTCAGCTGGTTTCTGCCTGCAGAAGGCCAGCAAGACTAAACTGCTTTTCATTTTCCAAACTTTTGGCTCAGCAACCCAGTTGATTTCCTTATAATGTGGGATTAAGAACCCACACAATCCCATCATGTTGAATATATGTCAAAGATACGGCAAATCTGATAAGTTAGTGATCTGTGCTATTTTTATAATTTCTTTGTAGCCATTTCCTCTGATAGCTTGTATATGAGTGCCTATATCTGTGTATGTGTGCACACATGTAGATAATATTATTTTAATCTATAAGGCCACTCATCTCAAATTCATGACTCTGGTATTTAAAAACAGCAAAAAAAACATTAAAAAGTATAGAATATACAGTAATAGTACGCATATAAATTGCAGCCCAGAGTAAAAGTAAATTCATCAATAGCAAATCACCATAACCAATAACACCTGCTGATCCCCAGGTTTGGTGACAGAATCAGGTCTTCAAGCCCAGTGTAATCTTTGGGGAAAGGGTAGTCCTGAGCACAAGTGCCATGAAGGAAAAGACTCCACCTGGGCCCACCAAGGACACTCCCTAACACCAGGGAACATAAGCAGGCCTCTTTTGCCAGACATAATTGAGGAAAGATCATCACTCAAATAACCAGGGACCATACCATGAAGAGCTTTACAGGCTGCATGTTGAATTGAGCCTAGAAGCGTATGGCAACCAATGTAACTCATGGAGCAGAAGTGCAACATGTGCTGATTGAAGAATGCACATAACTGCACACACTGACTTTTTTGTACCAGCAGTAGCTTCTGGATGCTCTTCAAAGACAGCCCCATGTAAAGTGCATTGCAATATTTTATTTATTTATTTATTTATTTATTTATTTATTTATTTAAACTTATATACCGCCCTTCTCCTGTAGGACTCAGGGTGGTTCACAAGGTTTTTAAAACACTACAACAAATTACATAGATTAAAAACAATTAAAATGATTAAACTAACCTTGAAACTAAAAACCCCAATAACTATTAAAATACGAGTAAAACCCCAGTTAATATTCTCAGTCCAGACCAGAAAGCTCGAAGAGTCAGGTCTTCAGGTCCCGGCGGAATGAGCGAAGGTCAGGCGCAGTCCTAAGCTCTACAGGTAGCTGGTTCCAAAGGGCCGGTGCACCCACAGAGAAGGCCCTCCCCCTGGGTATTGTCCGCCGGCAATCTTACCGGCGGTACCCTGAGAAGACCCTCCCTGTGGGAGCGTACAGGACGAAGGGAACTTGATGCTGGCAGCAGGTGTTCCCTCAGATATCCTGGACCCAAGCCATTTAGGGCTTTATAGGTCATCACCAGCACCTTGAATCTCACCCGGAGGGCAACCGGAAGCCAATGCAGCTCGCGGAGTAGAGGTGTTACATGGGAGTATCGGGAAACCCCCATCACAATCCGCGTGGCTGCATTCTGCACCAGCTGAAGCCTCCGAGTGGTCCTCAAGGGCAGCCACATGTGGAGACCGTTGCAGTAGTCCAGTCGGGAGGTCACGAGCACATGAGTGACTGTGCACAGGGCATCTCGGTCCAGGTAGGGCCGCAACTGGCATACCAGGCAAACCTGGGCAAAGGCCCCCCTGGTCACGGCTCCTATATGGTCTTCAAAACTGAGCCACGAATCAAGGAGGACACCCAAGTTGCGAGCCCTATCAACGGGGGGTAACACCTCACCCCCCATCATTAAAGATGGAATGGACTGGTTAGTCCGAGATGCTGGTATGCACAGCCACTCAGTCTTGGCCGGATTGAGACGAAGCCTGTTTCTCCCCATCCAGACCTGGACCGCCTCCAGGCAACGAGACATCACTGTGAGGGCATCACTGGGTTGGTTCGGGGTGGAGAAAAAAAGTTGGGTATCATCAGCGTACTGATGATACCCCACCCCGAAACCACGAATGATCTCGCCCAGTGGCTTCATATAGATGTTGAACAGGAGGGGAGAGAGAACCGACCCCTGAGGGACTCCACAAACGAGAAGCCTCGGGGCAGACCTCTGCCCTCCCATCAACACCGATTGCGAGCAGCCCAGGAGATAGGAGGAGAACCACTGCAAGACAGTGCCTCCCACTCCCAACCCACTGAGATGCCGCAATAGGATACCATGGTCGATGGTATCAAAAGCCACTGAGAGATCTAATAGAACTAGGACAGAGGAGCAACCCCTGTCCCGAGCCCGCCAGAGATCATTCACCAGCGCGACCAATGCCGTCTCCGTGCTGTACCCGGCCATTTAGAAGGTAACCAAGGCATGAGTGATTGTGAGCAGGCCTCCCAGTCCATGAAAGGGTGCAAGCGGCATCCTGTCCAGTCCAACAGCAGCCACAAGTCCAAGAGGACCCACAAATTGTATACCAGGGAAGTGCAGCTTCATCCAAACCTAAAGATGGAGAATCCCAGAAACAGGGGGCCCTAAGACCCAAAAGCACTCAGTGTTGCACTGCAATCTGTGGTTCCCCATCCAAACCCCATGGCCTCTAGTTACTGAGGGAGAACCTCCATGACATTGTTTGGGTAGCCAGGGTGGTAATGTAAAGAAATTTTGATGTATTTTAATTCAACTGCATATTGGTTTCATACTGACAAGACAAGGAAATCCACTAAATATTCAAAGGTTTGTCCATTCCTCCCTCCCCTCTGTTTTTTGGCATGGCCAAAAGAAAACAAAAGAAATAGCATCCTTTTCTGGTTCTGTCATTTGCTTGTCATTAAACTGTGCTATCAAGTTCCTTTCTTTCAGTAACAATCAGAAATTGACTCATCTTTGGACATTATATATTTTGAGAATGGCAATGCATAAGAAAACCTTCAGATCAAGGGGTAGGAACGTCATGTTGTAATGTGAAATAATTACTTATTCATTTTGTTACACATTTGTATTATATTTTTGTGTTTAAAATTTTGTCTGTGTTACCTGCCATTGCCATGCTTCTCATTTGAAATGCAATGAATCATGTTAGGCTATTAAAAGAAGTATGGAAATCTATAAACTAGTGCACTAGAAAAAGTGGAGCCTTTTGCTGAAAAGATGTCCACTGCCAAGGTGGATAAAGACTGCTTTTAGCCTCTGCCTATACTGAAATAAGATTGTCCATGCTTTATTGCTGAGGTGGGGATGGAGAGGTAGGGCTGGCTATGTAGCCAAGTCCTTCTTTCCAGCTGAAAATGTATAACTTTTCTTGCCATTCTGATGCAGAATAGACATGCATGTGCGTGCACACACACATGAGGATATTAATTTCTCAGGATTCAAGATGATTAGGATTCAAGCTATTATTTATCATTCCTAAAATTCCCACCAGCCATCAAAATAGAGTTTTGATTCGGCTGTAAGAACAGACTATAGCAAAACAAAGGTGCTGTAGAAAAATAATAAGAAAGCTCATGCTGTTCTGCATTTCATGTAAAATTAGAAAGGTAAAAATAATAACTACCACCACATCTGGTAATATAGAGTCTCTTCTAAATTTCATATGATAACAGGTAGATGCTACACATTTCTTACCAACCCTTCTTTTCATTTTAAAAAGATTACTTCACAGCATAGTTAGAAGAGTAGAAGGGATGCTCAGCAGCAGGATGCTGTAAACACCAGTCATGTTGGATATTAGTGGGTCTTTGAAAGAAGCATTCTTCAGAGGGAAAGGATACAATCAAATCTAATACTCTCATTTATGACTGTCGATGGAACACTCAAAACATTATTAAGCTATTCAGCATAAACTATGGGAGGTGTTGGTTTTCTGTGGATTTAATTCCACCAATTTGCTTGTTCTCCAGCATTCTATTATTGAGTAATTTGGAGATAATGTGTCATATTGGGAATCAATGCTCTGTTTTCAGGTAGTAGCTTTGCAGTAGTTGTCCAGGAAGTGGGGAAAAAATACTTTGACCACTGACAATAAACATTCTCAAAAATAATGGGTTGTGGCCATCTACCATTTTGTTTTCTAAGAAGATCTGTGTTGTCTATATGGGGCTCATAAACTTTGTGGAGATGAAGCTGATGTGCTGGAAGTTTGTTTTGCAGTATGCCATCTTCCTTTTAAATCCTGTAGATATTAGGATACCTACTTTCAGTGATATTGCCACTAAGCACCTTATTACAACTTCAGAATCAGATGTAACTTATTTCCAGCATATTCGCTTAAGTGGACAAGCTAACAGTATCTCTTTTTTTCTTCATTAAAGTCAGTTCATTCATCCCTCTTTGCTTCCTTACCATGCTGAAGAACTGGTTCCAAACAGTCATAACCCCCCACCCCCTTATCAGATGAAAATGACACAAGTATATACTGTGCATATACTGCACATGTCTCACTATTGCAAGAAATGTAGCTCTTTCTTTTGGTGTGCTTAGTAAAGACCAAACAAACAAGCCTAGATATGTTCTGCTGTGTGGGTTCCCTCTCTTGTCCTTACTCTTTTTTTTGGAAAATGCTATCTAATATCTTCTAGTGTCACCTAAAGGTAAAGGTAAAGGTTCCCCCGCACGTGCGTGCTAGTCGTTTCCGACTCTAGGGGCCGGTACTCATCTCCGTTTCAAAGCCGAAGAGCCAGCGCTTGTCCGAGGACGTCTCCGTGGTCATGTGGCCGGCATGACTAGACGCCAGAGGCGCACGGAACGCTGTTACCTTCCCACCGGAGTGGTCCCTATTTTTCTACTTGCATTTTTACATGCTTTTGAACTGCTAGGTTGGCAGAAGCTGGGACAAGTAACAGGCGCTCACTCTGTTACGCGGCACTCGGGATTCGACCCGCCAAACTGCCGACCTTCAGATCGACAAGCTCAGCGTCCTAACCCACTGAGCCACCGCGTCCCTCTAGTGTCACCTATAACATGCTAATTGGTGAAAAGCAAAGATCTGCACAGGTATGCTGTCCAAGTTGACATTTTGGACCAGAGCAAATAATTATTAATTGCATTTTGAGCCAAAGAGAACCATTACTTTTCTCTGAAAATATGGTTCAGAGAGAAGTCAACAATAAAATTGTATCTTGTGTATGAAAATTGTATTAGTTATTTTGTTTCCATTGTAATTGAATGTGCCTGCTCCCACTACAGTCTTTAAGTTATTGCAATAGCAATTTAAGACCCTCCACCAGAAATACTTATTTTATTCCAATTAAACTACCCAGAGTCCATGAGGATTGAGGCAGTAGATAAATTGCACAAAATAAACAAATTAAAGTAGTTCAAAAATACTTTCCACTTGCAGAGTGAATGCTGTTAAACTGCAGAACTCAGTGTTAAAATACTATGAATTCTAATTTATAAATTTATCCACAGCTGATTATTTTGACTATTGCAAAAGCAATAGTAAGTGACATTACCAAAATGATTTAACCAGAATCAGTTTGCTCAATTAATTTAGTTAAGCCAGCTGAGAATCAATGTCTGGCCACTCTTAAAGGTATTTGCATTTAGTCTCTATTGATTCATTAAGGCTTCAAGCATGAAAAGATCTACTGCTTGAGAAAGTCATTCCTGGAGAACACCATCTTACATTTTGTGTTATTAGTTCAGAAGTATACTTGTAGTCATTTACTTTTGGCTGAAATAATATTGGAATATAGAGTATTGCAATATTTTGGGAGATGGAAAATTGTCCAGTGCCCTATGGAAATGTCAGATAACTTGGAATAATGTTTCATTATTTCCATCTGAGACACTCTCCTTTTGTTCAGTCAGGGCTTCTTTGGTTGTATGTAATCTCTGGAATTTCCTTTCCAGGTAATTCTACCTCCAAGTATCTTTTTTTTTGCCTACAAAACATGCATGTTCTATTTTTAAAGCATTTATATAAGTTGATTTAAATGTATAGTCTTTATCTCTGCAGCAGTTGCATTTTTTCCTGAGGTGAACATAGCATTTTTGATTATCCTGTTAATATTGATGAAATCTAAGAAGTCCAAAGAGTATGTATGTCCATGTGGGTTCCATGCATGCAGAGACATTGAATGCTACATGCAGCCAAGAGAAAATTGACTATTTACTTGGTTTCAGGGAGCTTACTATAGACTCAAGTGCCTATTTGTTCATGTATATATTTATGTATGTATACTGTATCTATATAATTTTCTTATTATTTTATATTAACTGCTATAGGTTGTTACTGGAATTTTATAGTATGATTTTATGTTGTTCTAATATTTGTAGCCCCTCCCTAACATCCACAATTGAATTAGTAAATGGAAGGAAGGAAGGAAAGGAAGGAAGGAAGGAAGGAAGGAAGGAAGGAAGGAAGGAAGGAAGGAAGGAAGGAAGGAAGTTACTCTTCCAAAACTGTTATAAATGCTGAATAGTATTAAAGTTGTTATTCATAGGGTATTTTTGTTATATAGACCAGTGTTTTTCAACCTTTTTTGGGCAAAGGCACACTTGTTTCATGAAAAAAATCACGAGGCACTCCACCATTAGAAAATGTTAAAAAATTTAACCGTTAATGGTTCCTGAAAATTTTACCGTTAATGGTTCCTGAAACCATAAAACAAAATAATTCTTCTCACCAGTAATTTTCGAGCACTTCTGGGAGTTGAAGTCCATGAGTCATAAAAGAGCCAAGGTTGCCTACCCCTGCTTTAAGGCCAAGCAGAGGGAAGTTAAGAGAGGTTCCTTTTCGTTATAAACAGAAATACTGTATCTTCCCAAACAGCCCTGAGAACAAGGAAGCCCTAGTTTGCTAGCTAATCATTTTTTTTTTAAAAAAAATCTAATGTAATCATTTATCATTATTATGGCGGCCTAAAGCTTTATTAGCGCTTGCGGGCGCTAATGTCATCCCGAAGCCCATCCGCCTTTCTCGGCCAGAAAAAAGTCGGCCTGGGGAAACGGAGACCATCTCCCCCTTTCCCCCCCACCACTTTCTCCCGCCCTTTTCTTCAGCGCTGAATGGGAAAGGAGGTCGATGACGTCTTCCGCCACCAGGGAAGGATTCGAGCAGAGTTCGGAGAAGCCTCGAACGATCCCACCGCCTCGCCCGATCCGTCGCGGCCGTCCTCCAGGGGGTGTTGTGGTAGTGAGCAACGGCGCCCCCTCCCCTTTTCTCCCCGGGAGCTCGAGAGAGAGTTGGGCAGAGAGGAAGGTGGCTGCAAGGCGAGAGACGCAAACAACTTGTAACTTGAGCCTGCAAAACTGACTGGAGCGCGGCGCTGCGAGGCGAGAGGGAGCTGAAAGCCGCCTGGGCAGCGGAGAGACCGAACTGAAAAGCCCACTCGGGGAGGCAACGGCGGCGGCGGGGAGTGGGGTGCTTCCTTTCCCCGGGTCCTAGGCTCACCCCAACGCTGGGCAAGCCGGCAATGGGTAGGAGAGAAAGCTCGTGAACCTCCGGTGAACTTTTCCCCTCCAACGTGCAGGGCAGGCAGAGCGGGGCAGGCGGATGGAGGATGCGCTCTGCCCGGCGAGCTGTCTAAGAAGAAGGAGGAGGTGGCGAAGGCGGCAGCGGCGGCGGTGGTGAGGGAAGCACCGGGGAGGACGACGATGAAGCAGCAGCAGCAGCAGCAGCAGCTGCAACTGCAACTGCCGGCCTCGCCGCCTCCGAAGCACTACGGTGCGGGCTGTCTGGAGCCCCGGCCTCATGTGGCCCCGGCTTCTTCGGGTGGACATTTTTTTTAAATCTTTCGAATTTTTCCCACGGCACACCAGGCAACATCTCGCGGCACACTAGTGTGCCGCGGAACAGTGGTTGAAAAACACTGATATAGACATACTGAAAATGTCATGGACTATACAGTATGTGGCGTTGACAAAATTGGACACCTAACTACAGGTATTTCTGAAAACAAATTCAACCTTTCAAACAGTACCATTTTAAACATTTTCATAACAACAGAAGACATTCTTATACGATTTGTTCATGCCAACAGCATGCTTCCCAGCAGGGTCACCCAAGGCATGAAGCATCCACAGCTAAGACAAGCAGGAATCTCTTTCAGACAACAGCAATATTGTCTGGAGGCAGTCAGTCGCTTTAGCGGCAGTGGGAAAGTCATCCATACTACGTGGGAGACAGCAACAATAACCATATGGATGGAAAATGTAAAATGATTGATGAGACAAGGTTGGGAAATTGGCCTCTTAAGTGGATGGCATTCAACATGCTACTGTGGAAGAGATGCAGACTTTTTGGAATACAAATGGTATAGGTAGTCCTCGACTCACAACAGTTTGTTTAGTGACAGTTCAAAGTTACAATGGCATTGAAAAAAGTGACGTATGACTGATTTCACACTTATGACCACTGCAGCATCCCTAGGGTCATGTCTAAAAATTCAGATGATTGGCAATGGTGTCCCAGGGGTCACATGACCACCTTTTGCAACTTTGTGATGAGCAAAGTCAATGGGGAAGTCAGATTCAATTAGCAGTCATGTTACTAACTTAACAACTGCAGTGGTTAACTTAACAAATGTGTGAAGAAAGATCATAAAATGGAGCAAAACTCACTTAACAAATGTCTTGCTTAGTAACACAAATTTTGGGCTCAGTTGTGGTTGTAAGGAAGGACTACCTATATTTCTTTTCCTGCAACAGTGAGATGAACAGCATATAAATTTAATAAATAAAATTTGTGATGTGAGTAGATTAAAGCTTTTGGGATATCCGATTGTTGTTGTTGCTGAAAAAAAATGAAGCTGTAAAGACAGAATTACAGTAGGAACGTGGAATGTAAGAAACATGAACAGTGGCAATTGTTGTATATTGGCAAACCTGAAAGACCAGATTGACCATTATGGAGAACATTTTTCTGTGCAGTCACTGGTAGTCAACACTGGCTTGGTGGCACACATGCAATCAGCTATTACAATGCCATTTTTTATAAAAATACACATATAAGTTTTAAAACATCCCAATCAATCATATTGATTATTTAGTTACTCTTCATTTTATCTTACTCCATTTCCCTCAGCCAGCTGGCCATCCAGTTAATCAGTCAGTCAGTTAGTCCATCCATCTGTCCTTTTTTATGGTCAATTTTCATTCATTCATTCATTCATTCATTCATTCATTCATTCATTCATTCATTCATTCATACATACACTTTTTTACAGCTGCCATCTCAATCAATGATTCTGAGCAGGTTACAATTCCAAAATTATAAAAATAATTAAAACTATAAAAAAGCTTAACATTTCTTTTTTAACCAGTCTTCAAATCAACTGAGAGAGGAATTACAGTGAGGGTGTGTTAAAGTAATAGGTAAATAAATAAATAAATAAATAAATAAATGAATAAGTCATACCACTAGTAATAATACTTAATGTAAATGCCATCCCCACCTACTTTTATAACGTTTTATGTGGCTTAGATTCTTTTTTGCTGTATAGCTCTTGACATATTTCAGAGCTCTCACCCAGTGAAACTGAGTATCTTAACATTATTGTAAGTTATTACTGTCACCTTTACTATTAACAATACTATATTTCTTTATACGGTTTATCCACTTTATATAGTCACAAAGTACCCCAAGGCTGTTTACATTACATACAATAAACATTCCTATACTTCAAGACAATAAAAACCTCCTATCTCATCACATACTGGAATTCCTTGAATAAGTACATTCAGGGAAATGCAGCTGAGTGGGACCTGAGCCAACACTTGAATAATCTAATTGCAGTTGCTTGTGACTATGGCTAGTGAAAAAACTGGAGTTGACAATGTGTGTTTTCTTGATGGTCTCTGAAGACCAGTGCCTGACCTTTCCCTTGCTTGGTCAGGAATAAGATTTCATTTATTTTCTTTTTCTTTCTTTCTTTCTTTCTTTCTTTCTTTCTTTCTTTCTTTCTTTCTTTCTTTCTTTCTTTCTTTCTTTCTTTCTTTCTCTTCCTCCTTCTCCTTCTTCTTTCTTCCTTCTTTGAGATTTGATGACTCCCTTTCCACCCTTTTCATCTAAGTCAATTTGAACTCATGGGGGGGTCACACACTCGACCTTGTCTTCTTATCTGGTCGGTGGCTAGATGATCTGGGAGGGGTTTTTCCAGCTATTATACCCCTGTCATGGACCAATCATCATCTCCTGCGGCTGGCCTTCCACTTTGCCACCCCCCGTCGCTGGGCTGCAGAACCGACCAGGTGGTTCTGCCCCAGGTGCCTAATGGACCCTGAACGGTTCCAGGTAGCGCTTGGGTCTGTGCCTGCCGCCTTTGCTCACAGCCCGGTCGATGCCTTGGTGGAGGCCTGGGATAGGACAGCCATGGAGGCACTCGACCGCGTTGTGCCCATGCAGCCCCTGACCTGGTGCAGATCCCGGTGGACTCCATGGTTTTCCGCGCAGCTCCAGGAGATGAAGCATCGGAGATGGGGCCTAGAGAGCTGTTGGAGGTCCAGCCGGTCTGAATCTGACCGATTGCAGCTAAGAACCTCTACGAGGTCTTATCTCGCGGTGATGGAGGCAGCAAAGTCTAACTACTTCGCTGCCCTCATCGTGTCTGCAGATAATCACCTGCCCTGTTTAGGGTAACTCGCTTCCTCCTTAATCAGGAAGTGAGGGAGGAGCCCTTGCAGGGTTGTGCCAAGGAGTTTAGTCAGCATCTGGTGGACAAAATTGCTCAGATTCGGGCTGGTCTGGACTCCGACTGGGTGGAGTCTGACGGGGGGGGGGAGACGAGCAGTCTCGGGAATGTTATTTGGGAAGAATTAGACCCTGTTACTCCGGAAGAGGTGGACAGGATCATGGCGAGGCTGAGTTCCACCACGTGTCTATTGGACCCGTGCCCCTCCTGGCTGGTGTATGCAGCTTGGGAGGGGACACGAGGCTGGCTCCAGGCAGTAATAACTGCTTCGTTGAGAGAGGGTAGCTTCCCTGCCACCTTGAAGGAGGCAGTGGTGAGGCCCCTCCTCAAGAAGCCTGCCCTGGACCCGGCTATTTTGAACAACTATCGTCTGGTCTCCAACCTTCGCTTCCTTGTGAAGGTTGTTGAGAGCGTGGTGGCGCATCAGCTCCCTCTGTTCCTGGAGGAAGCTGACTATCTGGACCCGTACCAATCGGGTTTTAGGCCCGGGTACAGCACGGAGACGACATTGGTCGCACTGGTGAATGATCTCTGGCCGGCTTGGGACAGGGGTTTCTCCTCTGTCCTAGTCCTATTAGATCTCTCAGCGGCCCTTGATACCATCGACCATGGTATCTTACTGCGGCGCCTCAGGGGGTTGGGAGTGGGTGGCACTGTTTTACAGTGGTTCTCCTCCTACCTCCTGGGCGTTCGCAGTCGGTATTGGCAGGAGGACAGAGGTCGGCCTTGAGGCCTCTCATTTGTGGAGTTCCTCAGGGGTCGGTCCTCTCACCCCTCCTGTTCAACATCTATATGAAGCCTCTGGGTGAGATCATTCGTGGTTTTGGGGTGGGGTATCATCAGTATGCTGATGATACCCAGCTTTTCATCTCCACCCCAAACCAACCCTGTGATGCCCTCGACGTGATGTCCCGCTGCCTGGAGATGGTTCGGGTCTGGATGGGGAGGAACAGGCTTCGACTTAATCCCAACAAGACTGAGTGGTTGTACATACCTGCATCTTGGGCAATCCAGCCTATTCCATCTTTAACTATGGGGGGTGAGGTGTTACCCCCCCGTAGATAGGGCTCACAACTTGGGCATCCTCCTTAACTCACAGCTGAGTTTGGAAGATCACATAGGAGCTGTGGCCAGGGGGGCTTTTGCCCAGGTTCGCCTGGTGCGCCAGTTGCGGCCCTATCTGGACCAAGATGCCCTATGTACAGTCACTCATGCGCTCATGACCTCTTGAATAGATTACTGCAATGCTGTCTACATGGGGCTGCCCTTGAGGACCATTCGGAGGCTTCAGCTGGTGCAGAATGCGGCCACGCGAGTTGTGATGGGGGTCTCCCGAAACTCCCATGTAACACCTCTTCTCTGCGAGCTTCATTGGCTCCCAGTTGTCCTCCAGGTGAGATTCAAGGTGCTGGTGATGACCTATAAAGCCCTAAATGGCATGGGTCCAGATTATTTACGGGAGCACCTGCTACCGGCGTCAACTTCCCATTGCCCTGTGCACTCCCACAGAGAGGGTCTCCTCAGGGTGCCGTCGGTCAGGGAGTGCTGGCTGGCGGCCCCCAGGGGGAGAGCATTCTCTGTGGGCGTGCCTGCCCTCTGGAATCAGCTGCCTGTGGAGCTCCGGATGGCTCTCGACCTTCGCTCTTTTCGCCGTGACCTGAAAACCTGGTTATTCAAGCTTGCCAGCCTGGACTGAGGGATTGGGGTTTTAAATTTCATAATTTAATTTATTTTGTTTGGGGCTAAATTTAATTTAATCTGTTTTTAACTTTTGTATGTCATATTTTAATTGCCCTGTACAACGCCCTGAGTCCCTCGGGAGAAAACTGTCACTTGTATTTTTATTTTATTTTATTCACTTTAATTGTTAACTCTGTTATGCCCCAGCATGTCAAAAGCAAAATACAGTAAAAATGAGAACCACAGGTGACTATTAATGGGGAAGTTCAAATTGAGGTGTTTTTATATTTTGGGTCTAACAGCCTCCAAATGTAGAGCAGTGTGTTCACAGTAGCACCAAGATAAGTTATCCACAATAAACAGAGGAACTGGGAATCAGTGGTTGCAAGGAAGATCAGGAAATATATTTTATAATCTGTCATTAAATTAATTTTATGATGTAAGTAATTTTCTTCCTTATTTTCTCTCCCAGTGTCCCCACAGAGGGTTCTGCCAAGTATAATAATAATCTACTATTGTTAGCATTGGTGCTATTTCCTAATTCTTAATTTTTGAGTCCCACCATCCTAAATGTTGCAATTCACAATTCAGACTTATTCACTGCTGAATAAAACTTCCTGATTGATGGGAAGCTTTACTGCCTTCTGTGTCAACCCAGGCAGCAGCATCCTGTGGATGGTTCACTTATTGAAGAATAAAGAATATTCTTCGACATGTCTTCTAAAGTACCTGTAATTTGTTGCATTGTTTTTTCTCTTCCAACAGTTTGCCCAGGAATAATTTTGAAACTCTCTCCCTCATTTGGTAATTACATAAAGATGGTCATCTTCAGAGAGAGAATTCTTAATGAGAGAGGAGAAGAATTTAAAGCTAATTATTTTCTATGTGGAAAAAAAGCATGATTTGTAAAGATCACTTTGTGAAAATGATCATTTAGCATCTGGCATATTGGGAGAGTTGTACCATACGCAAGAAATGGTATAGCATGCATAGTTCCAAGCAATTTCCTTAGAAAGCTTTTGTTCAAGACAGCGTTTTTGCTGATTTCCAACATTGATTTTCTATATTTAGACCATTATATCTTCTATTTTGGTACCTTAGTTTGGTGTTTTGAAGACATAATCAGCCTCTATTTTCTCATAGATTGTCTTTGCATCTGGATGAGAAATTAGACAACAAGCCAGGGATGAAAAGACAGTGGATTAAAACTAATTTTAGCAAAGCTTCAGTGCTTATCTTCAGTTCATTAATTCTGTGAAGTATTCATTTATCTAACAAGTATCTTCATTTCACCATTAGATGAATATCTTAGAATGTTTCTTTGGTAATAGTATGCACTGACCATAAAATTCAGTCCAGGCCTGATTTCATGTTTTAGAAAGTACTTGGTTCTGCTTAGACTAAATTGGAGATTGATGTTTTAATTCAGGCCAAGTCTTAACTGAGAGTTGTGTCAGTCGGTCAGTCAGTCAGTCAGTCAATTTATTACCACCTCCCTCCAGAAGCTCTAGATAACGTTCAAATAATATAAAACTACAATATAGTAACCATACAAAAGAATTAAAAACTAAATCCCAGAACAATAATAATGTCTTCAGTATGCACAGATAACTGTGGCCGTTTTTACTACAAAAATGGAAAGAGGGGCACATAACTAAAACAGAATATCAGCAAATGATCCAAATCTGCAAAGAGGGAGTCAGGAAGACTAAGATCCAGAATGACTTAAAACTGGCAACAAATGGCAAAAATAATTTTATTTCAATCAATTAATTGATCAATCAATCAATCAGAATAGAGCTGGAAGGGACTTTGGAGGTCTTTTAGTCCAACCCCTGCTCAAGCAGGAGACCCCATACCATTTCAGACAAGTGACTGTCCAGTCTCTTCTTAAAAACCTCCAGTAATGAAGCACCCACAACTTCTGATGGCAAACTGTTCCACTGGTTAATTGTTTCCTCTTAATTCCAGGTTGCTTCTCTCCTTGATTAGTTTCCATCCATTGTTTTTTTTGTCCTGCCCTCTGGTGCTTTGGAAAATAAGTTGACTCCTCTTTGTAGCAGCCTCTCAAATACTGGAATAATGCTATCATGTCTCCCCTAGACCTTTTCTCTAAGCCTTTAGTATATGCCTATAGCAATGTCATTTTTTTTCCTTTTATATTGACCCATATGGATTCTAGGAAGTTTTCATCCTTGGTTTTGTGGATCTCTGTAGAGAGGTAGTCTTTTATATATAATGAAAGTCTACCTCTTCTTTTGTTAGATCTGTTTCTTTTGAATAATTTGTATCCCTCCATCAGGACATTCCAGTCATGAGTTTCATCCCACTAGGTTTCAGTAATGGTAACTATATCATATCTACTTTCATGTACTAGCATTTCAAATTCACCCTGTTTGTTCCTTAAATTTTGAGCATTCATGTCTAGGCATTTGAGTTCTTGATGGGTCTTGAGTATACTTCTTTTTGTATTGAAAAGTTTTACAGTACATTTTAAACATATACTCCTTCCCTCCCCCTCCCCCCACACCCCCTCCCTCCCCCCCCTCCCCCCGACTTCCCAGAGCTGAATACAGGGCATTGCTTCTAACAAACTTAAGCTAAAATATGCTAACCAACTATAAATACGCTTTAAATCCTATCACACTTTAACTCCCCTTAAACATAAGTAAATAATAATAATTCTAATATTCATTCATATGCTAGGTGAAATTTTTTAGTCCCATATTTATTCTGAATGTAATCAATCCATCTTCTCCATTCCGAGATATATCTCTGTTGCGATTGTTCTTTCAAATATGCCGAAATGTTTGCCATTTCTGCCAAGTTTGAAACTTTTGGAGTCCACTCTTCTATAGTAGGCAGTTCCTCCTTCTTCCAATATTGCAAAACCAAAAGTCTTGCTGCCGTTATTAAATTCAACATCAATTTAGTTTCTATAACAGTACAATCAGTAATAATACCCAGTAGAAATAACTGTGGAGTAAACCTTATCTTTTTCTTAAATATCTTCTGCATATTCCACCAAATTTTAATCCAGAAAGCTTTAAGTTTTTTACAAGTCCACCACATATGGTAATACGTTGCGTCCTCACAACCACACCTCCAACATTTAGGCTGATAATTTGGATACATACATGCTAAGTTTTTAGGATCTAAGTGCCATCTATAAAACATTTTATAAAAATTCTCTCTTAAGTTTTGTGCCTGGGTAAATTTTATGTTTCTGACCCAAATTTTTCCCAAACATCCATTGTTATTGGCTCTTGAATATTCTGGGCCCATTTTATCATACAATCTTTAACAAGTTCCGTTTCTGAATCTATTTCTATCAATGCATTATATATCATTCTTATATGTGCTTGACTTTGATCTCTAATTTGTTTTACCAGATTTTCATCTGTTATTGAAATGCCAATTTTCTGATCTTCTTTCCATCTAGCTTGTATCTGGCCATACTGAAACCAAGTTTGTACTATTTTCCCTTCTTTTAAAGTATTAAATGGCTTTAATTGCCATACATTCCTTTCCAGTCTGAGAATATCTTTATATGAAGTCACATCATGTTTAAATCCCAGACTTATGTTTTCTATCACATGTTTAGGTATTGCCCAAATTGGTATTTTATAATTTAACTTGTATCATATTTTTTTCCAAACTCGCAACAGGGCATACCTTAATATATGTGTCTTAAAGATGTTGTCCACCTTTTTATCATACAATAAATATGCATGCCAACCATATAATAAATTTTGTTGTTGTTAGTTGCGAAGTCGTGTCCGACCCATCGCGACATCCCTCAATATTCAATAATCTTCCTTCTGTTAAATTAAACCAATTACTAATTGAAGATAAAGCCGCAGCCTCATAATGTAATTTAAAGTTGGGCATTTTAAGACCACCTCTTTCACATATATCTTGCATTATCTTAAGTTTTACTCTCAGTCTTTTCCCTGCCCAAATGAATTTATTAATACCTTTCTGCCATTCCTCCAAATTTGAATCTTTTTTAAGTACAGGTATCATTTGAAACAAAAATAAAAAATTTGGTAAAACATTCATTTTAACTGCTGCAATTCTTCCCAATAAAGACAGTTGTAATTTTTTCCAAGTATCTAATTCTTTTTGTATTTTTAACCATAACAATTCATAATTATTTTTGTATAATTTCACATTTGAATCTGAAAGATATACCCCCAAATATTTAATCCTTTTAGCTATTTCAAATCCTGTTATTTTTTCTAAGACTACCTTTTGTTCTGTAGTCATATTTTTAGACAAAATTTTAGTTTTTTGCCTATTAACCTTAAATCCAGAAACCTGCCCATATTGCAAAATTATTTCCATTAAATGTATAACCGACTGAGTCGGTTGACCTAATGTAATAACCAAGTCATCTGCAAACACTCTCAATCTATAATCTTGATCTTTAATTTTAATTCCCTTTATTTTATTTGACTCACGTATCTTAATCAATAATATTTCCAATGTTAAAACAAACAGCAATGGTGACAACGGACATCCCTGTCTTGTGCCCTTTTCAATTTTGCAAGCTTCTGTTAAACAACCATTAATTATTATTTGGGCTGTTTGTTTCTGATACATTTCCCTAAAAGGTTGTAAAAACTTATCACCAAACTCCATCTTCTCTAAAACTTTAAATAAAAATTGCCAATTCAATTGATCAAATGCCTTTTCAGCATCCAAAAAAATCAATGCTGCAGGGACTTGATTATTTCTTTCCAAATATTCTAATAGGTTTACAATATGTCTCACATTACTTTTCATTTGTCTACCACTTATAAATCCTGTTTGATCACTATAAATTATTTGCTGCATAACCTTCATTAATCTATTTGCTAAGATCTTTGCAAATATCTTTTAATCCCTATTTAGAAGCGATATAGGTCTGTAATTTTTTTATTGGGTAAGATCTTGATCTTCCTTTGGAATCAATGTTATAAACGCTGTTCTCCACAATGGAGGCACTTCCCCTCCAGATTGAATTGTCCTAAATAATTCTTTCAAAGGTTCCACCAACTCTAATTGTAAATTTTTATAATAAGTGGCTGTCAAACCATCTGTTCCAGGTGTCTTACCCACTTTTAGTTGTTTAATTGCTAAAATAATTTCTTCAGCAGTTATCGGTTGATTCATCCCTTCCCTCTGTTCTTGTGTAAGTGTAGGGATAGTCACTTCTTGTGAATACCTATCTATATCTGAAACTTGAGTTATATCCCTTGCATATAATTTAGAATAAAATTCAACAATAAGATTTAATAAGATTTTGTTGAAACACCTCTTTACCCTTATATTCTATCTTGTCTATATTACATGACTTTTGTTTTTCCCTTAACAAATAAGCTAACCATCTACCTGGCTTATTAGCATTGTAAAAAGTATTATGTTTGACATATCGTAAGTTAGTTGCCACTTGATCTGCCATCAACATATCAAACTGCCCTCTTAACAAATTAATTGCTTCTTTCAATCTCTTATTTGATGAGTTCAAGATAAAAGCCCTCTCTTTCATCTTTATTTCCTCCTCTAATTCTTTACGCTTATATTCCAATCTACTTCTATATTTATTATTTAAGTATATTAAAATTCCTCTCATATAAGCTTTACTTGCACCCCAAACCATTTCAATTGGAGTACCCTTGTGCATGTTTATAGTAAAAAAATATTTCATTTGTTTTATACATTCTTCCACATTTTCTTCATATCTAAACAGATTTTCATTTGATCTCCAAAATCTCCTATCTCCCTTCCCCTTGTCCAATTCCATCCATACTGGACTGTGGTCTGATAAGATTCTTGGACATATCTTGATCTTCTTAACCCTAGAAAAAAAATCATTAGTAGTTAATACAAAGTCAATCCTGGAGAAAGATTGATGTCTGTCAGAAAAAAAAGTAAAATCCCTTTCTTCCACGTTTTGTTCTCTCCAAACATCTCTCAGTTCCAGATCGTCTTTCATGTCAAAAAAAGATTTAGGCAATCTAGCATGATTTGGAGTGCTTTTAAAAGGTCCTTTTTTATCTTTATGTGTGTCCAATACTCCATTCCAGTCTCCCATTAAAATACCCAATTTATAATCCCATTGAATTATTTTATTATGTAGAAATTTATAAAATTCTCCTTGCTGTTGATTAGGTGCATATAATCCAATTAAAAGTATTTTCTTCCCTTCTATTAAAAGTTCAATTATAATATATCTTCCTTGTTTATCTGCTTCAATTAAGTTAGCTGTTAAATTCTTCTTCACATAAATGACTACACCATTTTTCTTTTCTGGAGCAGATGCAATAAACTGCATACCCAATCTAGAATTTATCAAATATTTTTGATCAGATACACGGATATACGTTTCCTGCAAGCATATAACATCATTTTAAAATTGTTTCAAGTACTGAAATATTTTCTTTCTCTTTTGCGGTGAATTTAAACCATTAACATTCCATGTTAGAAACTTTGTCGCCATTTTTTGCAACTTGAAGCTTTTGGAGCATATCTTGCAGATCCACAAGCATCTGCTTCTTTGGTCTCTCTCCTCCCACTGCTTCAGTATAAGTAGATTCTTGAGTTGTAATTGTAATATATTATTTCTGTTGTTGTTGTTGTTGTTCCTTTCATCTGGTTGCAGCCCGTGTCACTCTTTGAGCCCTTGATTCTTCTAATGGAGCCAAGGGCTGCACAATATCCAAAGTTTGCTGTGCTTCTTTTGAAATCAGCAAGATAATTTCTTCATCTCGCTGTGTACCTTCCAATTGTGTCTGTCGCGCTTCTTTTTCCTTCTTTTAGTTTCTGGGGATGTCGGTGAGTCTGCCTTCAGTATATTACAATAAAAATATTGTGCCTTCAGAACTGTATTAAGACGATATCTTGTACCAACATAATTCACCACTATCCCAGTTGGTATCTCCTATCTAAACTGAATCTGTTGTTTTTTTAATTCATCTGCCAGAAAAAACAAATTCTTTCCTATTTGTTAAAATTTTTGGTGGTATTTCTTTCAAAATTAAAACCTCTTGATCAGCCACTTTAAATCTGTTGTTATAAAAGGCTTGTATGATCGCATTTCTGATCTTTCTCTTTGTGAAGTAAACAACCACATCTCTTGGTAGTTTTCTTTGCCTAGCAATCCAGGAATTGACGTGAAATATTTTGTCTATTTCCAATATAAAATCTTCAGCTCGCCAACCCAAAATAGGCACCACAGCTTTTGCCAATATCTCTTCCAGGTTTTCTTGTGGATTTTCTTTCAGACCTCTGATCCTCAAGGCAAACTCCATGTCCTTATATTGTATCATCACCACCTCATCATCAATTTTATCCATTTTATTCTCAGCTTCACTGATTTTAGCTTCCAATATCAAATTATTTTGATTAACTTCTTCCACACGTTCATCCAGATTCTCAGTACAAACTGTCAGTCCCTGAAATGCCAGCAAAATATCCTCTCATATTTCCTTATTTTTCTCATTAATGAGCTCAGATATTTTCTCAGATTGAAGTTTTAAAGCATTTTGTAAATCTTTTAATGTCAATGTGGGTGTAGGTGTAGGTGCTGAGGGGGGTGGCATCAATGTTTGAAGTCCAGATTGTTGAACTGGTGAACCCCCACACTTTTAGAAGCAGGGAATCTAGGTGGTTTGGAAGCCATTTTAACACCCAATTAACTTCCGTTTCTCACTTTCACTTTTCTGCCCAAATTGCAACTTTGTTGCTTCACTGTTAAATATCCAAGTCTTTTAAATCACTTTTGAACCAACTTCAAATGTTTTTAACAGAGTCTTTTACAACTTTAAAAATCCACTTTATATCTTCCTCCTTCTTTCATTTTATTTTCCTTATTCTTTGTTCTTCCCACTTTCTCTAAAGATTTATTCTGGCGCCATCTTCCTCCCCTTCTTTTAAGTTAAACCAGAGTTAAAGATCATATACTTGCTGTTTCAATATTCTCCTGCTCAGCTCTGCCTGCATCCAAGTAATCCAAAGTACAATATTGGGAGCAGGGATGGTTGCAGCATCCTGTTCTGTTTCAAAGCCTTGAAACAGAAGAGTCCCTGAGTCCAGAGTTAATTCAGGCTCCGAGGGAGCTCTCACCCTTCGACCCCCAGAGTGATAATTCTGGGGGTCTAGGGGAGCTCTACCTCTACCTAAATGTTCACCCCCCTCTTCTCCTGAGGGGGGGATTCCCAAACCGCAAAACAGCTGATTGTCACTGTTTTCATGATGCTCTACGCACAGTCACTCATGCACTCGTGACCTCCCGTTTAGACTACTGCAACGCTCTCTATATGGGGCTGCCCTCGAGGACCACTCGGAGGCTTCAGCTGGTGCAGAATGCGGCCACGCGAGTTGTGATGGGGGTTTCCCGACACTCCCATGTAACACCTCTACTCCGCAAGCTGCATTGGCTTCCGGTTGCCCTCCGGGTGAGATTCAAGGTGCTGGTGATGACATATAAAGCCCTAAATGGCTTGGGTCCGGGATATCTGAGGGAACACCTGCTGCCGGCATCAAGTTGCCTTCGTCCAGTGCACTCCCACAGGGAGGGCCTTCTCAGGGTGCCACCGGTTAAAGATTGCCGGTGGGTAACAACCAGGGGGAGGGCCTTCTCTGTGGGTGCACCTGCCCTCTGGAACCAGCTGCCCACGAAGCTCAGGACCGCCCCTGACCTTCATTCATTTCTCCAGGACCTGAAGACCTGGCTCTTCGAGCTCTCCGGCCCAGGCTGAGAGTTTTTAATTGGGGTTTTATATTTTTTCCAGGGATTAAATTTAATTCTTTTTAATTTTTGTATCAATGTTTTAATTACCCTGTAAACCATCCTGAGTCCTTCAGGAAAGGGCGGTATATAAATCCAATAAAATAAATAAATAAATAAATAAACAGAGCAACTGGGCTGACGGTCAGAAATGACCGCCATTGACGGAGCCTTCCCACCAAGAAGTCTGAGTATACTTCTTATATTTCTTACTGTGTAACTGGGTTTGTCATCCTTTCCATCATTCTCTACTTCATTGTGTTTTTTTTTCCCTTCTAGGAAACCGAAGTTCTTGTCGGAATCCAGTTATATTTCATTTCTATCTATCTTCTCTGATATAAAAACCAATTCTTACTATCTCCTGGATTCCATCATACTAATAAAGGGGAGGGGGATATACATGGGGTTTTTACTACTTTCACTTCCTCTATTCACTACAAAGTTTGTTGATTCACTTTGGGTCTGCTAACCATAACAATGTGGCCATCTGCCTTTCATCCTATGCCTCTCTGAACTTCTCCTCTTTACCCGGCAGTGAGGGGAAAGGAGGTGGGGGAGATGCAAAAGAGAGGATTGAATGATCGTGCTGATGGAGCCGGACTGATGTTATTTTTCCTGGAGTTAACACCTAGAAATCTGCCGGTTTGAGTTGCCTGGAAGAACTGTGGGGTGGAGGGCTGCTTGGGAACACTTTAAAACATTGAATGATGGGGGGAATCCCTCAGATCCTGTCTAGCATGCCTTCAGTCAATTTCTCTTAATAAAAATCCCTTTGGGAAGAAACCATTTCCAAGAGTTCTGTTTTCTTAGATTGAAGTGGGTCTTGACAACACCAGTTCTTCAGCCACTGCTTCATTTCTAAAATCATTAGCTGCCACATTGGATATTGGCCTTTTATTGGAAGTATAGATGAAAACACCACTTCTGCTCCTAATTCTTTAACTTTCTTCTCGAGCTGTATTTATTTGTTGTTACTGTTTTTAGATTCATTGTTGCGTCATTGGTCCATGTGTGCTGGAGAAGAAAGAGGTAGATTATTGTAGTAAGGTTCTCAGTTACACCTTTGATTTTTGCTCCAGATAGACAATATACCTCCCTTGATTGACTGTTTGGTCTGCTGACTATAGTTTCTGTTCCCCAAAGAATTGAATCTCCTATCATAATATTCACCTTTTCCCCCCTAGGGAAGTCTGGAATACTATTCTTCCTGTCACAGGAATGCTGGTTGTGTCTCTTTTTTAGAAACTATTGATAAATGCTTTTTTACAGTTGTCTGCATATTTTCTTCTAGGAGGAGGCTACGAAAGCAATTGTTCAGATCCAGGGGGGTTTCACTGGAGTGGGCTAGGGTAGATAGTAGGGGCTTTGCTCTTGGTTGTTGTTTTCTTCTAAAATGACATGTTTACATCAGTCTTCCTCTTTAGGTTCATATATAGCAGACATGTCAAACTCACGACATCACGTGACATTGCATAATGTATCAGGATGGTTTTGCCATTGCAGGCAATGGGGTGGACACAGCTTCTGCATGATTCATCCAGCCCGTGGGCTGATATATAGCATGGGTGTCAAACTCAATCATGTCACATGATGTATCGTGACATATCATGACATTTTTTGCCTTGGCGGAGCTGGGGTGGGTGTGACCTGTGCCAGTTTTATGCCCCTGATATGTAGGGTCACTTTTTACAGAAGCTGTTTGTTCCCTATTGTGTTCAGTTTGGGTGTATCAGTTTTCTTTTTGTTCATATATGGGGTCTTCCTTTTTTAGAGACTGTTTGCTCCCTATTGTGTTTAATTTTGGTGTACTCTTCTTGTTTGGTTTGGGGATTCTCACTTTGTTTATTGAGTTTCAGAGTGGCTAGAGTTGCTTCTAGACTCTTTACTTTTTTCTAGTAATTCATATCATTTACATTTGATTCATATATATGGTTTGGGTCTTCTGTGGGCATAAGCTCAAACATATGACATATTTTACAAGTCACTATAATGTCAGCCTATTTCTTATGATATTTTTGGTTATTAAATTAAAAATTTCTAAAAAATAATATTTTCTGTTGTGAAGTGTCAGTTTACGAAAGTTTACAAACTTCTTGACCCTTTCTTCTCTATCTTGAAAAATTCATCACTATTTCCCCTGTTTTAAGTGTCTGTCTCTTTTTCTTAATTTTTTTATATTTTTCTTATTAGATCAGACATGTCAAACTCGTGACATCACGTGACGTCACACAACGTATCGGGACAGTTTTGCCATTGCCGGCAATGGGGCAGGCACAGCTTCTGGATGATGTGTCTGGCCTGTAGGCCAGCAGTTTGACACCCCTGGATTAGATCATTAAGGATTTAAAAATTTCTAAAGAATTAAAATAAGTAAACTGCTTTTTTAATTGTTTAGCTGGAAAAAAATTGAAAAAAAATAAAAAATTAAAAAAGATTTTTATATAAAAAAGAAATTTAAAGTGGAAAAAGATTTAAAAATTTAAAATGGAATTTTAAAAAACTAAAGTAAAAAAAAGATTAAATAAATGAAAATTGATTTTTTAAAAAAATAATTGAAAAATAATTTGTTTTTTTAAAAAACTTCAAAAACTTTTAAAAATTAAGAATTTACAAAAGTTCTTGGCCCTTTATGAAGTGTTATGCACTTCTTTTTGTTGGAAATCTCAGGCTTTTTTCTAAGAGATGCTTAGCTCTTAACCCTACCTTGAAAGATTATCCCTTTTCTCCCTGTGTACAATTGTTATGCACTTATCCTTTTCCTCCCTGCCTTCTTGCCCTTTGATTGCCTGGCCACTACTGAGGTTTTCAGGTATGATCTGCTGAACCTGGTACTCTGCTCTGCTTAGTCAATGCTGGTCCTCTGCACTGCTCTTAGCTGCTACTGTGGGCACTCCAGCCTGCTCTCATAGTTAGCTCTGCATCACCGCTGCTCAGTGGTCTGCCACAAAGCTCTTAGCTGCTGGTGGTCCACCATGCTGCTCTCAGCCACTGTTTTCTGCTGCCACCTAGCTCCATTTCACCTCTGCTCATTGGCCTCTGTTTGTACCTCACCAGTTTGGGTTTATATCTCAGTGTCTGAAGGAGCTGGCAAATATGATCTCAGAACTACTCCTATATCATTGGGGAACTGCCAGAGGACTGGAAAAGAGTTGATGTGGTTCCAATCTATAAAAAAGGTGGAAAATGAATTCAGGAAGCTATAGGCCAATCAGCTTGACATCAATACCTGGGAAAATCCTGGAAAAGATTTTCAAGCAGAGGATTTGTGAGCAACTAGAAACAAACAAGGCAATTATTAGAAGACAACAAGGGTTTGTTAAAAACAGATCATGCCAAACAAACCTTGTTGCCTTCTTTGATAATGTGACTAAACTAGTAGATCAGAGAAAAGCTGTGGACATAGTATACTTGGACCTCATTAGGCATTTGATAAAGTAGACCACAGTCTACTTGATAAGATAGAACAATGAGGAATAGACAGTACCACCACCAGATGGATTCACAATTAGCTGATCAATTGCACCCAGCATGTAGTCCTCAATGGAACTATATCTACATGATTGGAAACATGCTGTGGTGTACCTCTAGGTTTTGTTTTGGGCACAGAGCTCTTTAACATCTTTATAAATGATCTAGATGGGGGGATATAAGATGATCACATTAAAAGACATACCTTTTCCAACAGGCCGACCTGGACTGATGATAAGGGTTTTTAATTATGTTTTTAATGTTTTTATTGGTTTTAGTGGGACTTTGTGATAGTTTATTTTTTTTTAATATTTGTATTCTGTATTTTATTGTTGTTAGCCGCCCTGAGTCCTTTGGGAGATAGGGCGGCATATAAGTCCCATAATAAATAAATAAATAATAAATAAATAAAATTTTCAGATGACCCCAAGCTGGGGGGAATTACTAAAGATCTTAACAGACTTCAACAATGGGTCCTATCCAAAAAACGTGCAATTTGGTGGTGAGAAAAGTAAGGCTTTATATTTAGACAAGAAAAATCAAATGCACAGAAATAGAATAGATGGAATCTGGCTCAACAGTAGTAACTGAGAGAGGTCACCATGATATAAGAAAGAAGCGTGTTCCTAGAAAGAATGCAAAGAAGAGCAAGATGATAAGGAGTCTGGAGACTTAACTGTACGATGAATGGTTAAGGGAGCTAGGTATATCTAGCCTATCAAATAGAAGGATTAGGAGTGACATTATAGCTGTCTTCCAGTACTTGAGGGGCTGTCATAGAGAAGAGAGGATCAACTTATTCTCCAAAACTTCTGAGGGTAAGACAAGAAGTGATAGGTGGAAATTTGTTAAAGAGAAATCCTGCCTGGAACTAAGGAGAAGTTTCCTGACAGTGAGGACAATTAATTAATGAAATATCTTATCTCCCAGAGTTCTGGGTGCTCCATCACTGAAGGCTTTCAAGAGTAGATTGGACCACCATTTGTCTGGGATGGCATAAGGTCTCCTGCCTTAAGCAGGGGGTTGTACTAAGGTCCCTTCCAGCCTATTTCTTCCTATGATTCTTCCAGAAAAGTGGTTCTTAACTAATGTCCAGAAGACTGTAAGACTTGGGGCCATTCTTATCATGTGAAATAAGTTGTCCTAGAGGAGGAGTGCAATTCCAACAACACCTGTCTCCATTTCCCCTCCACACATATTTTCTGACAGCAAAAAAACTTTTTAACTTTTAAATAACTTCTACCTTCCCTTCATCCTTGTCAAATTAGCAGAATTTACTTGGAATAAATGGTCTGTAAGACACCCAACTTGAAATCCACTGCCTCACCCATTTGTGCCAGGGCAAAGTTGAATAACAGAGTGGTTATCAGTTTATTGATGATACCTCAGCCCATACCAGTGGATCACCTCTCCGAGTAATTTCATGTTGGTGTTAAACATCTTCTCAATAATCTTTTCCCCAAATGTTAGATAGAGGACGATAATTGTTTAAATTAATTAAATTAAATTAATTCAATGAGTCTTGAAGAGGAGCACACTACACTTCTTACAAGGCTGCTGGGACCTTGTAAGCTCCTGAAAGGAAGTATCAATAAAACCATATTGAACTATCACTTCCTGTCCTGGCCATTTTGGCTAGCCAAGGGGAACATGGTCATATTCAAAAGTGCAGAGCTCACATAGAGAGGTCTGTCTGTAGAGATCCCTAGGCCAAAATCTGTCTGGACAATATCCTTCTGTCACCTCACTGGATTCTTCCAGTCCAGCATCCAACTCAGAGTGAATATAAGTAATCATATTCTTAAAATGATTAAACAGATGATTGCCCACTGCAGATAGATCTTCCCCAATAGGACCTGAGCTATTCTGAACTGTGCAGCTGGCTGGCATTCTGCAAATGCCATAAGGTCAGTTAGTAATTCTGCTTCAATGCCCTTATTGCCATAGAGTAGCTCAAATTAAATATGTTATTTGTATTCAGTCTTATTTATTTATTATTTTCGCCCAGAGTCATTCCATATGTCTTGATATGCTTCATTTCCTGAAGCATTTTGATAAACTGTGAGTCCCTCTAGGATCAGCATCTGAGAGAGGCTGCTCAGAAACAATCCTGCTAACTAGCTGGGTCACCTCTCTTTTCCAGGGTATAACCAGACACCCAGCAGAACTGCCCTCCAGATTTCTGAGAAATTTCCCAAACATAGTTTGAATCTTTGGGTCCATCAGGGAGCTTCATTGAGCCACTTTAATAGACCCCCATGGTAGCCTCATAGTCATGAAGACATTATGTTAAGAGACTGATGAAAATGTCCCTGAAACCATTTCAAGCCTTATCAGTTCTGAGGTAAAGGACAGATTTGTTCTGTGACATTATGGGTCAGGCCATGAATTCCTGTATCATTTCGGATTCTGGAGACAACAATTAAAAACCATCCAAGAATTAATATCTTCGTGAGTCTGTAACTTCCCTAACTCCTCAAACCATTGCTAGACCCAATTGTTCTGAACAATTTTTGTACATTCTTCAATCTTCCCTTTTTAAGGAAGGTTATTAAGAAGGCAATCATATAGATCAGGGGTCCCCAACCCCTGGTCTGTGGACCAGTATTGGGCTGTGGCATCCAGTAACCAGTCCGCACAAACAAGCAAAGCCCCATCTGTGGGATGCAGGCAGCACACAAAACCATGCACCCTCTGTTCTGCAGAAAAACTTCTCTCCAGGTAACCGGTCCCTGGTGCCGATGAAGTTGGGGACCTCTAATATAGATCATTTTAGAGGAACCTGGAAGAAACAGATTATCTGGACCTCTTTTAGTCTGGATTCAGGCCAAAAACAGCATCCTTCATTTTTAGGTGTCTTCTGGCAGGAACAGGAAGAGGATACTGCATCTTTCCTTGTTCTTCTTGACTTCTCGGTAGCTTTTGATACCATCAACCATACTATCCTTATGGATTGGCTCCAGGAGTGGATGACACAATTATACAAGTTCTATTCCTTCCTCCAGGGCCAGTTCCATAGTTGGACAGGGGGAAAAGTCCCTGCCCTCAGCCTCTGCTTTGTGGGGTGCCACAGGAATCAGTACTTCATCTACTCCTGTTTAATATCTACATGAAGCTGATGGGTCACCCATATACATGGGACAAGATACCATCATTATGCTGATTCACTATATCATATAATCATATGATAATATTCAATATAATCATATAATTATATCTCCACCCTACCCAAATTAGTGATGCCATGGAGGTCCTGTCTCAGTGTTTGGAGGCTGTGGGATTTGGATAAGGAACAACTGGCTTCAACTTAGCCCTAGAGAGACTGAATAGCTTTGGGTGTTGATTGGTTCTGGGGACTTTCTGACTCCTCTTCTGGATGGGATTGCAGTACCTCGCATAGAACCTGTGGACAATTTTGGGCTTTTTATGGACTCACGGTTCCTTCTCCTCATGGTCAGGAGGACCTTTGCAATTCTATATATTGTGCACCAGTTGTGCCTGTTCCTGGGCTGAGAGAGTCTCCTTATGTTCATCTATGCTCTTTATGGATTATTGTACTGTGTTATATATGGGGCTGCCCTTGTAGTGCATTTGGAAGCTTCAACTGGTGCATATAAATTTAATCAAATCAAATCAAATCAAATCAAAATGCAGCCACCTAGTCAAGTGTGTGAGCCCCACAATTAATGCATATTATATCTCTGCTTTGAAAGCTGCATTGGTTGTCAAGTTTGTTTCTATATTTAATTCACCATGTTGGTAATTACATATAAAATGGTTGCCTCTCCCCAGTTACATCTACTTGTCTATCAGATCCAGCAGAAGGGTCTTACTGCAATTCCCATCAACCAGTGCATGTTGTCTGATAGGACAGAGGAAGAGAGCCATTTCTGCCATGGCACCTGCCCTGTGGAACTTCAACCCCCCCAAAAAAAATTAGATTGGCCCTTTTGCAAAGTGCTGAAAACATTGTTTTGCCAAAGGTGTGAGGACCTGGAAGCGTGGTAGAGCCAATAAAGTGGCTGTACTGAGTGTTTTGATGGATGTGATTATTTTGGCTATGAGTTTTATGTATACTTTTAACATACTTTTCAATTTTTTAAAATAAATTATTATATTGGGTGTGTGTGCTTTTTATATATGTAAGCCAATCAAAATCATATATCAGAGAAAAATATGAGAGGGGTGGCTATATAATTTGGACAATAAATAAATTGCAGGAGCTTGGGAGTTTGCAGGGGGAGTGGGGGGCTGACATGTAGCTGAGAGACTGGTCCTATAGCAGCACCCCTAGCTTGTTGCTTGGGCTCACTCTTGATAAAATCAATGAGACTGTCATTGCATCCTCCCCAAGAAATCAGAGTTAAAAACAAGTGTCCTATTTCATACAATACAAGCCTCTTTCTCTTCCACTTATATATTGATGAAGTTGTTGCAACTATATTCATTTGCTTTCAACAATACTGCACCTTCTTCACTATTCAAAAGAAAGAGAATTATTGTTTTTCTGATAAAAATGATTCAAAATAATTAACTGCAGTGTTTAAAATGCTGAAAGATCATAAGTACACTGAAGACTAACTAAAAATCAGTTTGTAGAAATTGAAGAATCTGTGGTCCTTCAAATATTGCTTGTTTTTTTATTTTATTGAAAAGTTTTATCATACATTTTATCTTTAACAATCCCCCCTAGCCCTCCCCTATCCCTCCCTCCCTACCCCTCCCCCCCTCCCCCCCCCAACTTCCCAGAGCTAAGTACAAGGTATAAAAAACCAAAAAAAACCAATCATAGACATTCATATGCTAACAACCATAAACTCTGAAATCCATCTCTCTCTAGCTCATATAGGGTAATTACAAACACTATTAATATAAGATATATAAAAAAAAAGGAAAAGAGAAAAAAGAGGAGAAAAAAAAAGGAAGACTTATTCAAATGCTACATGAAACTTCTTAGTCCCATATTTGTTCTGGATATACTCAATCCATTTTCTCCACTCCATAACATAACGTTCTTGCGAGTGATCTTTCAAATAAGCCGAGATCTTTGCCATCTCTGCCAGGTCAGAAACCTTTAAAGTCCATTCTTCTACAGTCGGCAGTTCCTCCTTCTTCCAATATTGGCCTATTAAGAGTCTTGCTGCCGTAATTAAATTCAACATCAGCTTAGTGTCCACAACCGTAGCATCTGTAATTATACCCAACAAAAAAAGTTGCGGACAAAACTTTATCCTTTGCTTGAAAATCTTCTGCATGTTCCACCAAATTTTTATCCAAAAGGCCTTAACCTTTTTACAAGTCCACCATATATGAAAATATGTTGCATCTTCTTCACCACACCTCCAGCATTTAGGCTGATAGTTCGGATACATACTTGCCAGCTTTTTAGGATCTAAATGCCATCTGTAAAACATTTTATAAAAATTTTCTCTTAAATTTTGAGCTTGTGTGAATTTTACGTTCCTCACCCAAATCCTTTCCCATGTGTCCATTGTAATAACTTCTTGGATATTTTGGGCCCATTTAATCATACAATCCTTAACGAGTTCTGTTTCTGAGTCAATTTCTATCAAGGCAAGATATATCCATTTAATATGTGCTGGACCCTGATTTCTGATTTGCTTTATCAGATTTTCATCAGTCATTGTAAAACCATTTTTCTGATCTTCTTTCCACCTGGCCCGTAGCTGAGTATATTGAAACCAAGTCTGAACAATCTTCTCATCTCGCAAGAGACTATATGGTTTCAAACACCAGACATTTCTTTCCAAGCTTAGAATCTCCTTGTACGTAGTCACATCGTGTTTGAAACCAGCATGTATATTTTCTATTGCGTGTTTTGGGATTGCCCACAATGGTATCTTACAATCTAATTTATGTCTGTACTTCTTCCAAACCCTCAACAATGCCTGTCTTAAAATATGCACTCTAAAGACATTATCTACCTTCTTATCATACAACAAATATGCATGCCAGCCAAACAACAAGTCATGGCCCTCAAGATGTAATAATCTCTCTTGTGTCAAATTGATCCAATCACTTATTCCTGCTAAAGCAGCAGCTTCATAATATAATTTAAAATTAGGCATTTTAAGACCACCTCTTTCACGAGTATCCTGTATTATCTTTAGTTTAACTCGTGGCCTTTTCCCTTCCCATACAAATTTATTGATACCGCACTGCCATTCCTCCAAGTTAGAATCTTTCTTAAGAACCGGTATCATTTGAAATAAAAATAAGAATTTAGGCAGGACATTCATTTTCACTGCTGCGATTCGCCCCAACAAAGACAATTGCAATTTTTCCCAACTCTCCATTTCTTTTTGAATTTTCCCCCATAATTTTTCATAGTTATTTTTATATAACTTTGTATTAGAGGGCGACAAAAGCACCCCCAAATATTTAACCCTTTTAACAATCTCAAATCCAGTTAATCCTTCTAAGAGAGCCTTTTGCGAAGCTGTCATATTTTTGGCCAGAATTTTAGTTTTTTGTGTATTAACTTTAAATCCAGAAACCTTCCCATATTGTATTATTATCTCCATCAGGTCCACAACAGAGTTCTCCGGCTGGGTCACTGTAACAACCAGATCGTCTGCGAACGCTCTCAATCTATAATCCTGATCTCTAATTTGTATACCCTTAATTTTTTCCGAATTCCGTATTTTAACCAACAATATCTCCAATGTTAGTACAAATAACAAGGGCGATAACGGACACCCTTGCCTTGTGCCCCTCTCAATATTACATGCTTCTGTCAGGCTATTATTAACTATTATTCGGGCAGTTTGTTTTTGATATAATGCCCTAATTGGTTGCAAAAAATTATCCCCAAAATTCATTTTATCCAAGACTTTCATCAAAAATTGCCAATTCAATTGATCAAAAGCTTTTTCAGCATCTAAAAAAATTAGCGCCGCAGGGATCTGGTTATTCCTTTCCAAAAACTCTAACACATCAACTATATGCCTCACATTATTTGAAAAATAATGAAAAATGAAAAATATTGCTTGTTTTTTTGTTGTTGTTAGCTGCGAAGTCATCTCTGGCCCATCATGACCCCATGGACATCATTCTTCCAGGCCTTCCTGTCCTCTACCATCTTCTGGAGTCCATTTAGGCTCACGCCTACTGTTTCAGTGACTCCATCCAACCACCTCATTCTCTGTCGTCCCCTTCTTCTCTTGCCCTCAACCTTTCCCAGCATGAGGCTCTTCTCCAGTGAGTCCTTCCTTCTCATTAGGTGGCCAACAAGTTTCAACTTCAGGATCTGGCCTTCTAAAGAGCAGTCAGGGTTGATCTCCTCTAGGACTGACCGGTTTGATGGCCTAGCAGTCCAAGGGACTTGCAGGAGTCTTCTCCAGCACCATGGTTCAAAGGCCTCAATTCTTTGGCGCTCAGCCTTTCTTATGGTCCAACTTTCACTGCCATACATTGCAACTGGGAAGACCATAGCCTTGACTATACACACTTTTGTTGACAGGGTGATGTCTCTACTTTTTAGAGTGCTGTCTAGATTTGCCATGGCTTTCCTCACCAGGAGCAAGCGTCTTTTAATTTCTTGGCTACAGTCCCCATCTGCAGTGATCTTGGAGCCCAGGAAAATAAAATCTGTCACTACCTCCATTTCTTCCCCATCTATTTGCCAGGAATTGAGAGAGTCGGATGCCATGATCTTGGTTTGCTTAATGTTAAGTTTCAACCCAAGTTTTGCACTCTCCTTCTTCACCGGCAACAAGAGGCTCTTTAGTTCTTCTTCACTTTCTGCCATTAGAGTGGTATCATCTGCATATATTAGGTTGTTGATATTTCTTCCGGCAATCTTAATTCCAACTTTTGATTCATCTAGCCCTGCCTTTCTCATGATGTGCTCTGCATATAAGTTAAATAGGCAGGGCGACAGTATACAGCCTTGCTGGACTCCTTTCCCAATTTTGAACCTATCAGTGGTTCTGTGTCCAGTTCTCACTGTTGCTTCTTGACCCCCATATAGGTTTCTCAAGAGACAAATAAGATGGTCTGGTACTCCCATTTCTTTAAGAACTTGCCACAGTTTGTTGTGATCCACACAATCAAATGCTTTAGCATAGTCAATGAAGCAGAAGTAGATGTTTTTCTGGAACTCCGTAGCTTTCTCCATGATCCAGCGTATATTGGCAATTTGATCTCTACTTCCTCTGCCTCTTTGAAATCCTGCCTGTACTTCTGGTAGTTCTCGATCCACATACTGCTGGAGTCTAGCTTGTAGGATTTTAAGCCTAACTTTACTAGCATGTGAAATGAGTGCAATGGTGCGATAGTTTGAACATTCTTTGGCACTGCCTTTCTTTCGAATTGGAATGTAAACTAATTTTTTCCAATCCTGTGGCCACTGTTGAGTTTTCCAAATTTGCTGGCAAATTAAGTGTAGCACTTTTACTGCATCTTCTTTTAAGATTTTGAATAGCTCAGCTGTAATACTGTCACCTCCACTAGCCTTGTTGTTGCTCAGCTTTTCTAAGGCCCACTTCACTTCACATTCTAGGATGTCTGGCTCGAGGTCAGTGACCACCTCATCGTGGTTATCAGGGACGTTAAGCTCATTCTTGTATAGTTCTTCTGTGTAATTTTGCCACCTCTTCTTAATCTCTTCTGCCTCTGTTAGGTCCCTGACATTGTGGTCCTTTATCATGCCCATTTTTGCATGAAACGTTCCCTTTATCTCTCCAATTTTCTTGAAGAGATCTCTGGTCCTCCCTATTCTATTGTTTTCTTCTATTTTTTGCACTGTTCATTTAAGAAGGCATTCTTATCTCTTCTAGCTATTCTCTGGAATTCTGCATTCAATTGGGCGTATCTTTCTTTTTCTCCCTTGCCTTTCGCTTCCCTCCTGTCCTCAGCTATTTGCAAAGCTTCCTCAGACAGCCATTTTGCTTTCTTGCATTTCTTTTTCTTTTTAGTGGCTACCTCTTGTACAATGTTGCGAACCTCTGTCCATAGTTCTTCAGGCACTCTGTCTATCAGATCTAATTCCTTAAATCTATTTGTCACCTCTATTGTATATTCAACAGGGATATGATTTATTTCATACCTGAGTGGCCTAGTGCTTTTCTCTACTTTCTTCAGTTTAAGCCTAAACTTTGCAACGAGAAGCTCATGGTCTGGGCCACAGTCAGCTCCTGGTCTTGTTTTTACTGACTGTATAGAGCTTCTCCATCTTTGGCTGCAGAGCGTATAGTCAATCTGACTTCTGTGTTGACTGTCTGGTGATGTCCATGTGTAGAGCCACTTTTTGGGTTGTTGGAAAAGAGTGTTTGTTGCGACCATAGTATTCTCTTGACAAAATCTATCAACCTGTGCCCTGCTTCATTTTGCACTCCAAGGCCAAACATGCCTGTTATTCTGGTTATCTTTTGGCTTCCTACTTTAGCATTCCAATCCCCCATGATGATAAGGACATCATTTTTTGGTGTTTGTTCTATAAGGTGCTGTAGGGCTTCATAGAAACAGTCAATTTCATCCTCTTTAGCACTGGTGGTTGGGGCAAAGACCTGGACTACTGTGATATTGAATGGTTTGCCTTGGATTCGAACTGAGATCATTCTGTCATTTTGGGGACTGTATCCCGGTATTGCTTTTCCTACTTGCTTTTTCCTATTGCTTGTTTTATTAGTCCTAATTGCTCATGACTGACTTTGAAGCAAAGAAATGACAATGCTGCCAATAATAATATTTAGGATTTTCCTAAAAGGAAACAGAGGGAGAAGAACAAAACAGGGATGGGGGTAAAGGAGAATGTTGCTGGTTCATAAAGATAATGAGACAATGCTTTAACTTAACCACTTGCTGTGGAACTTAGAGGAAATAATTGTGAAATGGAGGAGGAACATAAAAATTGAGTGAGAACTTTGTTTATTAAGCCAAATTATAGAATTTTCTTTTTATGTTGTCATTTTCAGTTTGCTGGAGCTCAGAACTTACTTTGATCCTAGAAATGAATTGCAGAAAATATTCTTCATATTCTAATTTTAATTTCCAAATAAAATGTAAATGGCTGAGAAAATTACACTTTGAAAAGTAGCATTTGCCAATTAACTGTATTTCACAAAGATTTTACTTTGCATTTTTAATACACAAAATATGTGTCCCAAATTATATATAACCAGAGCAATTCCTATGGTGCTCTTGAAGACTAGCAACACGGTAAGAAAGCTTTTCATTTCATTTAGAATACATGTTTATTTACTGAAGGGCCAATCCCGAGTTTTTCTTTTTTAAAAAATGTCATTTTTAGCATCCACTTTTGGAAAACTAACTAAATTTTGTAGTTAAACATAATTTATAGAATAAGAGTGGGGTGTGATGGCTTAACAGTTAGACACTAATCTTGTCAGCTGGAAAGCTGGCAGCCCGTGTTCAAGACCTGAGTGCTACATGACAAGGTGAGTTCTTGTTATTTGCCCCATCTCCTGCCAACCTAGTAGATTGAAAGTATGCAAATGCGAGTAGATAAATAGGTACCACTTTGATGGGAAGGTAACAGCATTCCATGTGCCTTGACATATAATCATGCTGACCACATGACCATGGAGGGCCATATGACTACAGAGATGTCTATGGACAATGCTGGCTCCCTTGGATAAGAAAGGAAGATGAGCAAAGCTTTCACTGTGTCCCTGCATAACAGATACAGTGCCCTTGGTGACCTTATTAGGGACACTAAGGAGACAGGTCAAGGTAGTTGGGATGATGATAAATCAAATAAATAGGGGATTGTGGTCCAAGATGAAGAACTTATTTTGGACAGGGGAAAGTGTGAATCAGGTATTATACACCAGTCACGCAAGAAGAGCAAGGCATCCAGAAAGAGAAGCCACCTTCTGGTTGGTGATTCAGTTATAAGGGATGTAAATTTAGGAAAGGATACAAAGGTTTCAAAAGAGGTCAGGTGTCTTCCAGGTGCTACTGCCTGCAGTGACTAAAAGTGTATTTTTAAGATAGTCAAGAATGCCAGCAAGGAGTGTGATGTGGATGCTATTGTACATCTTGGCAATGATCTGTCCCCAAAAGATGTACTCTCTGTGCAGAATGATTTCCAGAGCTTGGGGCAGTAACTTAGCAGGGTAGGCTATAGGCTTACTTTTACTAGTGTATAAGGAGCAAAATGGAAAAGGCCAGTGTATAGCAGAATTCAACATGTGACTAAAGGAGTGGTGTAAAGTGGAAGGCTTTGGTTACATTAGTTACAGTGGCGTAGCGTGGGGGGTGCAGGGGGGGCTGGCCGCACCGGGTGCAACATCTGGGGGGGCGCGCTCGACGGCGCCGGGATCCGGCAGGGCGGAGGCACCGGAGCCCCAGCCGGGAAGGGCCTGACGCCCCACGGCGCGCCACACACATACACACACACACAAACACACAACCACACAGCGTGACTCCTCCTTCAGGCCGCTCCGCCTTCGCTCCGGCGCTGGACGGAAGCCTTCTCTCCCTCCTCCCCCCCCCGCAAAGGAGAAGGCGGCTCCTGAGCGTGCACAGAGCGCGGCCCTCCTGCAAGCCCGGGGCTCCGCTGCGGAGGCTCTCCCAAGGCGCTCCCGGGGTTGCCAAAGGTGGGGGGGGGCGCGGCGGGGCTTGAAAGAGGGTGGATTTCCCGCGGGGGGAGGATCGCTGCAGCGTCTCTCTGGGGGTCCCTGCTCTGGAACAAAAGCTGCGTCGGCAGGTTGCCGATCCAACCGTGCATCGGCGATCGGGACCGCCCCCCCGACACACGTTGTCAGCAGCGAGAGTTTCCAGCCAGGCCGGCGAATCTTTGGGGTGAGGTGCCAAAGAGAAGGAGGCGGCTTGGCTTGGATAAGCAGCGTCTGGGCAGAAAATAGGTCGGGCGCCGCAGCAAGTATGAATTCCTGGGGTTCAGCCTAAGCAGGCAAAGCTGCAGGGTGGGTTGGTTGGCTTTTCCGGCTTTGGAATAACCTTGGGAAGCTGAGGCATTGTAAGTTGGAAGTCATTGTTTGTCGCCTAACATGTTGGGTCAACCCCACGCCACATGCTAAGCCATAAACCGTGGTTGGTATCCAGGGTTTAGGACAAGATGGAGAAAACTAGCCAATTGTGGGATCATAAATCTTGATGAAGCCCATCATCGCTCCATGTGATGTATGCACTCAATCTACAAACGTAGTCCAAGCCTATTCACATCTGTTGTAAGGTCATTCTCTCGTGGGGTTTATCCTGACGTCCACTAAGAGTGGAACAAACATGCCCCATTAACCATTTTCAACGCCATGTCCTCTCTTTGTCTCATCCTAAATCACAGCTGAGGCACCTTAAAATTGCCTTGTTTCAGTTTTAAACTAGCATTTTCCCTCTTCTCCAGAGACCCTTTTTTGCCTTGAACCTAACTCAGGGGTAGGCAACCTTGGCTCTTTTATGACTCATGGACTTCAACTCCCAGAATTCCTGAGCTAGTGGAAGAGACTCGAGTGCTAAAATCCACAGGTTAGGGGGCGCAAATTACTTGCCTTGCCCCGGGTGCTGACAACCCACGCTACGCCACTGATTAGTTACGATGTCTCCAGTGTACGAAAGAGATGGCTTGCATCCAACAAAGAAAGGAACTGAGTTACTTGGCAATAAATTCTCAGATTTTCTGGAGAAATATTTAAACTAAACGATGGGGACAGTGAATTAATTCAAACAGAACATTCCAGGAGACTTCCAATTTGCCAATGTGGTCACCATGGACACTTGGAAGATGAGCTCTGTCTTCCTCATCCAGTTTCGCATCGCTGGGGGTCAAAAGGGTCGAACGACACCCCATAGAACCAACCAGTATGGAGGCCCCCTCGCTGGATCACGGGAGAGTGGTAGCTCTCCCGCTAGAGCCGGTGATACTCTCCAAACCAGCGGATGAAAGACTGGCCATAGCAATATGACCCATCACTAGGCTGTAGACAGCCAAAGTCACTGTCAGAATCCATTTATATCACATTCAAAAATGTATGTTTAAAATACTGTGCCGGGTCCTGACACTCACACTTACCACCAGGCAACTTCAAAGCAGTGTGGAAGAGACTGGGTGAGATCTACCTCTCTTAAATCCTAACTACATAAGCTGCTAAAGTATTCCACCCCCCTGTGGAGAGGGAAGGGGGACCTTAGCCCTCCCTCTAGAAACAGCAACAACCGATTATCCAGGGGAGTTTAAAACATTGAAAAAATAATTGGATCCCAATCAGAATTTTATTTCCTAAAGTTTGTGGACTAAAAGATTTTCCATTTTCTATTCTTTACTTTCTATCTTTACTGAAGATCTGGGTTTTTCTTAAAATTGAAAATTGAAAGCTGAAAAGATTAAAATAACTTTGGGACTCAAAGGAAAATTTCAAATAATAGGGGTGATATCTTGTGGCTAAACCTGATACTGCAATTTGTTATTCTCTAAAAGTGACTTGGCTGACAACCAAGAAAATAGATAAGATTTAAGTAACCTTGAAACTAGAAGCTCAGCTGTGTTTTTTACTCAGTGAAAAAAAAAGAATTTCTGGACTCCCTGATTGTAAAGCTTCTAGCCTAATACATAATTATGGAAGAAGAGCAGGAACAGATTCTTCTTATGGAGGAAGATCAGGAACAAATCTTTTTTATGCTTAAAGTAATTTATCAAACCCTGACAAAATAAGAGCCCACAGAAGAAAACAAGAAAGCAGCCCGAATATGCAAACTCAAACTTTGACCACAAGTAAAAAACTAACTGTACAGAATGCAACAGAAAAAGTGGAACAATTAAATATCATGAAAGAAGTTTTAACTGCTCAACAAACAGATAATGGAGAATCCAGAAAAGAAACTGATAACATGGAAAAAGGAAAAGACTTTCTATATAAATCAGAAGGAACCTGAGATTCAGGAAGAAAAACAGATGGAAGAGAAGAAAAGACTTCAGCACAACTATGTCAAGATGGAAAAATAAAGAGACCTGCTAGACTTGCTAGCCCTCTCAAAAAAATGGTGACCAGATGTTTTTTCAATGGCAAATGATATATATAACAACACAAGGAGATTTGTTTGATGACTCAGAACCATGGACATGGAAGATGATTTGGCAAAGAAAGAAAGCTAGAATAAGACTGAAGAAGAATGGGGTTTTGACTTACTTATGAGAATTAAAATAGAATATGCCTAAATAAATAAGATGTGTACTTTGAGTACAAAATATTATTATGAATGGAGATTAAGAAAACTTTGGTCATTTAAAATTTAGAAGTATAAATATTAATAGTTAAATTTGAATATTGATTTGTTCATAAAGGTCATGTAAAGGTGATTAAGATATATATAAGCTAAAAACTTATTGATGAATGTAATAAATATGTTCTGATGTAGCGGTAAGAATGAAAATTATTAGCTTAAATATGAAATAGTAGATACAAAGAGGAAGAGAGAGGAAGTATTAAACGAAATAAAAAAAATTGGTTACTAAATTCAAGATATTTGGAAACTATTAGAAAATAAGAATATTTTATTGTATTATTAATTTGTTGATACAGATGGTGAGCATTTAAATAGATAAGACATGTACCCTGAATGCCAGATTTTGTGAGGAATTGTGATAAAGGGATTTGGGAACATTTAAAACTTGGAAATGATAAATATTAAATGTTAATTTTAAATATTAATGGAAAATTAAAATTGGGAAAAATTCATTAGGTTATTGATTGTCTCAAAGACTGAATGTTAAAACAACTAAGATATATATAAATTAAAAACTATTGATAAATGTAAGAAAGTTATTTTTTATTTGATTGATAGAATAAGAAGTGTATTAATTCAAATATGAGACTATATATAAAGGGGAAAAGAGAGGAAAAATTTACTGTAATAGTTTGAGATTTGTACTAATGATATTTGTATGTAATTGAAATATGGTAACTCAGCCGCCATGTTGCTTTTCAAAGATATAAATGTAATATTAGAAAATTTAAAAAATTGGTTACTAAATTCAAGATATTTGGAAACTATTAGAAAATAAAAATGCTTTACTGAAGTCCAAGTTAATTATATCCACAGCATTCCTCTGGTCCACTAATTTTGTCACCTGGTCAAAGAATGCAATAAGATTTGTCTGGCATGATCTGTTTTTGACAAACCCATGTTGGCTTTTGGAAATGACTTTGTTTGCTTCTAGGTGTTCACTGATTCATTGTTTGATTATCTTTTCCAAGATTTTCCCAGGTCTTGAGGTCAAGCTGATAGATCTGTAGTTTCCTGGATCCTCTTTTCCCCTTTTTTTTGAAGATGGGAACTACTTCAGCTTTTTTACAGTCCTCTGGTAGTTCCCCAGTGCTCCAGGATCTTTGAGAGATATAGTTCACTGATTCTCAGATCACATCTGCCAGTTTCTTCAGAACCATGGGGTGTGGTCCATCTGGTCCTGGTGATTTGAACTCATCTAGGGTGTACTTATCATTTTCTTGCCTATCTTAACGTGTTTCTAATCTGTTTTTTATGGTACTGTTTTTGATAGGTTGGACTGTTTTTTTTCGCTTTGTGTAAATACAGACGCAAAAAACAAGTTGAGTAGTTCTGCTTTCTCCCTGTTGCTTGTCACCATCTTGCCACTTTCTCCCACTAATGGACCAATCATTTCCTTAATTTTTTTCTTGCTATTTAAATGTTGAAAGAAGCTTTTTTTGTTATTTTTGACTTTTGTTGCAAGCCTTAGTTCATTTTGAGCCTTAGCTTTCCTCACTTCATCTTTGCAGGTGTGGGCTATTTGCTGATATTCTGCCTTAGTTATGTACCACTCTTTCCACTTTTTATACTTGTCCTTTTTGTCTTTCAATTTATCAGAGAGTTGTTTATGCAGCCATGCGGGTTTCTTTTAAGAGTTGTTATTTTTCTTCTTCATTGGTATTGTCTAGACTGGGCTTTTGTAATCTCACTTTTCAAAATTTCCCAAGCTTCTTGAGTTGTTTTCCCCTTGAGGATTCTCATCCATGGAATCCTTCCCAAGCTCTCTCTCTCTTTTTTTATTGAAAAGTTTTACAATACATTTTTTCACAAAACAAAACCCCTCCCAACCCCCTCCCCTCTCCCCAACCCTCCCCAACACCTCCCTCCCTTCCCCCTCCCCCCTCCCTGACTTCCCAGAGCTAAATACAAGGTATAAAAATACAAACAATCATAATCTACCTTATGCAAACAACAATAAACTATTAAATCTATTGCACTTTAACTCTTATAAAATAACTACAAGCAATATAAATAACACATCAATACTTATTCAAATGCTAGATGAAACTTTTTAGTTATTCTGGATATAATCAATCCATTTTTTCCACTCCACAATATATCTCTGTTGCGAATGGTCTTTCAAGTACGCTGAGATCTTTGCCATTTCCGCCAGGTTGGAAACTTTTAAAGTCCATTCTTCTATAGTCGGCAGTTCTTCCTTCTTCCAATATTGCCCTACTAAAAGTCTTGCTGCCGTAATTAAATTCAACATCAACTTAGTGTCCACAACAGTAGTATCAGTAATAATGCCCAGTAAAAACAATTGCGGACAAAACTTTATCCTTTTCTTAAATATCTTTTGCATGTTCCACCAGATTTTAATCCAAAAAGCTTTAACCTTTTTACAGGTCTACCATATATGAAAATACATTGCATCTTCACCACCACACCTCCAACATTTAGGCTGGCAGGTTCGGATACATACTTGCTAATTTTTTAGGATCTAAGTGCCACCTATAAAACACTTCCCAAGCTCTCTCTAAGTTTGTTGAAATTAGCTCTCCTAAAGTCCAAGACTCTAGTTTGACTGTGTTCTATTGCTTGTGCTTGCATAATGTTGAATTCCAATATTTCATGGTCACTTCCCCCCCAAGGTCCCTGTGGTTTCAACACCTTCTATCATTTCATCTCTGTTAGTGAGAATTAAGTCCAATATGGCTGATCCCCTAGTTCCCTTTTCTACTTTTTGGGAGAGAAAGTTGTCTGCAAGGTTTGTCAGGAATCTTGTTAGATCTTCCACTTGGTGCAGAGTTTGTCTCAAGGTTGATGTCAGGGTAATTAAAGTCCCCATTACTATTGTGATGTGCTTCCTACATGCCTTAGTTAACTGACTAGCAAAAAATCATCTATTTCCTCTGGTTGGTTGGGTAGCCTATAGTATACACCTATGGCAATGTCATTTTCCCGCCTTTTATATTGACCCAAATGCATTCAAGACAACAACAACAACAACAACAACAACAACAACAACAACAACAACAACAACAACAACAACAATAATAATAATAATAATAATATGATGATGATGATGATGATGATGATGATGATGATGATGATGATGATGATGATGTTGGAAGGGACATTGGGCGCTATCTAACAAAATGAAATTCAATGGTGAAAAAAAAGGTTTACATTTAGGCAAGAAAAACCAAATGCACAGGTATATAGTAGCAGGGGGTTGGACTAGATGACCTCCAAGGTGCCTTGAAACTTTTTTTATGTAATACATTTAAATATGCAGTGAAGAATTCATTTCTTGGCAAATTGTAATTTAACTGCAATTGGAACTTTCTGTCAGTAGCTGCAGTAGCAGCATTAAATGATACAGTAGAAGAATTAACCTCATAAAGCTGTGGCCCCCAACCTTTTGGACACCAGGGATCAGTTCTGTGGAGAGAGGCTTTTATGTGGAGGGGGCATGTATTCTTGTGCTGCCTGTATCCTGTGGATGGGGCTTCCCTTGTTTGTGTAGCCTGGTTTCTGGCATGCCACGGACTGGTGCCAGTCCACGGACTGAGGGTTGGGGACCCATGTATCAATAGGTTAGTTTTGGATAAAAATACAAGGCAATGCAATGCATCTGTAGATAGATCAATTGCCACTTGAGAAGTGTGAAAAGTAGTGGGGAAAAGAAATTAGAATGCAGAAGATAAATCTAAATACGGTATGTTTTATATCACCACCATTCATTATACTCTCTATTCTCTTTCTGTCCTTGAAAACTATTCTTGCTTCCATTTCTCTAGACATATTCAATCTTGGTTTGCCTCTTTCCCTTTAAGGATTTCATTAATGGACCACTTGAGGGATATTTAGATGTTTTTGTTTTTTTTTACTATTATTACTGCTGAATTCAGGTTCTTCCCCTCTAATTTGTTTGTTTGTTTTTGTATTACTTTTATATGTAGCCCATCTCACTGTCAAACAGCTCTGGGCAGCTTACAATATAAACAAGTAACATAAAGCAATAAAAACATTAAAAGCATTCAACATTAAGAATTAAAACGTTAAAACAAACCAGGAAAACCAGATGAAAAGGGACCAATATGTAAATAGAGTGAAGCTGGGATCTTCTCCAAATTTTACCACCTGACCTACTATTTTCATCTTCCAGTTAGACCAGTCTTCTAATTAGAACCTACAGAAATAAAGATGGTTATGTTTAAAAATATAAGAACAATTTATTTGCCCATGACATAAAATATTTGAATTTGAATACCTGAAGACTTGCACTTTCAAGATGACTAATTTTCTTCTAGTTTTGGGAAAGAGGTTAATTCTCAGAGGTGCTTTCAGTGCTTTGGATATGATTAATTTTTAGTTTCTAGAAATCAAATGTTGTCCTTGACTGATCTTGGCTAGGAGGGTGAAACTTTTCCAAAGAGGAATTCAGCCAACAAGTTATTGAACCCAGATGTTTGTGACTAAAAGTGGCCCATATGAAAAACAGTATTTCAGTTTGTCAGGCCTCTCTTTTAGAGAACACAATGGAGAAAGTCAGCCTAAGAGACCTCCCTTCAGTACACAAAACTAGAATTTCTTTCTTGAGATGACCTTGCCAGCCAACTACGGCTGACTGTATTTTATGAGCTAGAAGGTACATGAAGTGTACTGACAAACTCAGAATAATTTTGCATCTCTTATGTATCACAAAAGGGGAAAAAAGATTTTTCTTCTCATGAGAAATTGACACTGTGGAGTAATGCTTATTTGAAAGTGGCTGGTAATAAATTTTTCAGAAAACATGTGCTGGTAAAGGAATCATTAGCCTCAATCAGCTATCAAGTAATGACACTTTTAGAACTTTTGAAACTCTACAATAGGAATATAAGTTACCTTGAAATGTTGAATGCCAATACACAGAATGTGTAAACATCAGAGGTTATAATATTAGACTTGGCCTTTATGAAAATTAAGCTAGAAATTTATAATTAACAGAAAGTAAAAAAAAAGATTTTAAAATAAATTTGGATAATATCCAAGCAATTAGGAATAGGAGTATATGATACTATACAATCTATGGCTCCAGGTTCTAAAAAATAGTAGATAATTTTCTTAGGATTTTAAAAAAATAGTTTACATTTAAAAGCTAGTTCAGGGAAATATACTCTGAGGTTGTATTGGACCCCTCAAGTAATGTTTAAAAAATTGCAATAAATTGTAACCAACACAGTGCTAGGCTGCATTAACAGAAGGATAGAATCAAGATGACATGAAGTTTGAATACCATTTTATAATGCCTTGGTAAGGCCACACTTGGAATATTGCATTCATCTTTGGTCACCATGATGTAAAAGAGTTGACTCTAGAAAGTGCAGAGAATTGCAACAAAGATGATTAAAGCATACAAAGGAGCTGCCACAAAGAAGAGCGGGTCACCCTATTCTCCAAAGCACCTAAAGGCAGGACAAGAAGCAATGGATGGGAATTAATCAAGAAGAGAACCAACCTAGAACTAAAGAGAAATTTCCTGACAGTTAGAACAATCAGTGGAACGACTTGCCTCGAGAAGTTGTGGGTGCTCCAACACTGGAAGTTTTTAAGAAGCAATTGGATAAACATTTTACTGAAATGGTATAGGATTTCCTTCTTGATAGGCAGTTGAACTAAAAGACCTCCAAGATCCCTTCCAACTCTGTTATTCTATTATTCTATAATAGTTTTATGTAACAAATTTGAAGAAATCTTGATATGTGTGTTATGGACATGTTCTCTTCTAATTCCATATTGGTGAAATATGGATGCACAGATATGACTGCATCAGATTTTTCAAAATTAGCTGAGTGCTAAAGGTGTCAATATTTGTTAAATTATATTCCCCCCCAAATCTGGAACATAGATTCATACAATGAATATAATTTCATACAATGAAGAACTTCAATATATTGTCTCAGACTGTGGCAAAGGAGATGATAATGGAAGACTGTGTATATTCTCAACTTTAAACTTTGGTTTAATATTGGTCAACTTTCAGCTTTTTGAATTAACTGAGATAAAACCAGACCATAAATATAGGTTAAATTCATTGTTTAAAAACTGAATCACCAAAATATATACAAAATAATGTGATCTTAGTAGTTGATATCTATGTATGTTAGCCATTATATTTTAAGTGGACTTTTATGATCATGCATATATATTTAGGAAAAGAGAAGTTGGTTAGGTATTTTGCTTTCTTAGTTTGATTTTTTTGTTTAGTGTAGGATTTCCCCCCCCCAACTTTTTAATTTTTTTTGTAGGCAGTTCACTAGAACATTTCATGTTTTCTTTTTCTTCCACTTATTTTTCATGATCTAATTTTAATATAAAATATAAATATCTCATAGTATTGCTTAGTTTTATTTAATTTACTAATTAACATTGCTGATCTCTAAGGGAAATGGGTGGTTTAGAAATATCAAATTTAAATAATTATTTTTTAAAGTTTAAATGCAACATTTGAAAAACAAAAACTAGATGTGATCATGAAATATTCTAGTCAAGCCTATACCCTATGTGGGAGGTGAATGTCATGTGCACAGCATAATCATAATGAAAAGCATAAATATAAGAAGGAATAGACAAACTGAAACGACTTAATGGCCCTAGAAGGAGAGGAGATTTAAGATGACATAAATAAAATATATGTTAAAATAGAGGAATTAGTAATAATAATTAGGACTTGAATTACTAAGTCTCAACCAGTCTTAGACTATGAATCTAACTGTAGATTACCAACACATAACAATAATCCCCTCCATGGATATCGTGTTGTTGTGGAGAAGGAGCTTGTATTGCTCTGATGGGTTTGGGAGTTATGGTGGTGATGATACATTCTATCAGAAGGGTCATCCATGCCAGACAGTTCTTACTGGAAGAGCTAGACTAAGTTTGTCCATCATGGATAATGGTCAACTTTAATATGGTGAGAAGACAGAAAAAGACTCCTATACTGAGTTGCCATCACCCAGATCAGCAAGAACTATGTCAGATCCTTCAGTTCCTGGGTATCTGTCAACAACCAGACAATGGGACCCAGGAGCAATTACAAAAGGCCACAGGCTTGGATCCACACGTATATTGGGCTGATACATTACAACATCCTATGTTCATGAGATGTACTCTATGCAACTGAAGGCCAACACTAGTTAAAGAAGTGGGAGCTGTGATTTCATGTTTTTGTGTAAATAATAATGTAAATCAAGCAGGAGCCTTCAGCAGGAGCAGTGAGTCTAAGAGGACTCCCAGATTGTAGACCAAATCTGAGGCAGTGTCACCCCATCCTGGACCAAAGATGGAAGCTCTTTGGAACTGAGAGATCAAAACCCTAAAGCTACTCAGTCTTGCTTTAATTGAATTGAAGCATGTTGCACTCCATCCAGGCCCCCATTGTCTTCAGGCACTGAGATATTCTTTTCACTAGAAGCCCAGTGATTACTCTAGCTGTGCATGCCAATAGAAGGTACTTTGCTGCATCTATCTCCAAATGTTTGGTTCCTTATTTAAGTGGTTGTTCCCCCCCCACAATAGGTAGTCTATGACTTACTTTCCATATTGAATTTGTGAGGATCTGATCATAAGAAAATGCATATCCAGTATGCTTTGGAAATAGGAAAGCCTACTATATCTTTTTCTGTCAAATTTGAATCAAAGTAGCAAAAGTGCTAGCAAAGAGACCATAATAATAGTATGAAGAGACAAATGGTTACAGATGCAGACATGAGAGAGAAAGAGAGGGAAAGTCAAGAATACAAAATCCTGTAACTAACAAAGAACAATCCTGCCTCTATAGAAGAGATTCCAATGATAAAAAAATAAATGTACAAATTCCCCACAGATTTATGCACTAAAAGTATTTTGTTCTAAAACAAAATGATTTATTTGCATATTTTTCAGATACTAGTGTAAAAATGATGCCTCCATTGTAAAACTGATGTCCCTCTAATATCAGAAGCATAGTATAATAAAGTTGGAAGGATTCATTTAGTCTGTCAACTCTATCACACACCCACATCCCTCTTCATGTTTAAACATCCCCAGGAGCTGGCTGTTGTGCTATTTGTTTTTGAATATTTCTGATATTTAAGCATTCTTTTTTTCTAACAATATGTTTCAATAGCCTGCACTTGCAGTGGCAAAGGTTTCATTAAAAAAATCATTTTATTTTTGTATATTTTGGAAATGAAGTGGCTAACCTTGGAGAAAGGACTAATGAAAACCCTTCTTTTTTAAGGTGGTGGGATTTCCTGGTTGAAGCTGTTCCTAAAACACATTGGTAGTGAAAGCAAAAAAAAAAAAGTAATGGAAAGTTAATGCTATTTATTCCCTACTAGAGCATACCACCACTCGTTTCCATCTCCGTTGGCATAGCCTGCCATGAGAGCCATAATTCCACACACAAGGCATTGAAGGATGTTGGCTCCCAAGCTTCTGCAGTTCAAACACTTTATCATCATGAGCTTTCAACGGGGTAAATAAGTTGATTAAAGGAGGAGATTTGTCATGTCAGTGTGCATTTGTGTGCACATATTGCTCTCCTAGAAATCTATTTGCTTGCTTTCTTAAGTCTTTTTTTGGTAAAATTGTACTTGTACTTTATGGTCCGGTTTCTCAAAACATTGTTGCACTACCACATCTATGGGCACATGGAGATTTTAATAGGCAGGCCTTTCAACCCCATGCTTTTAATATTCAGTTGGTCCTGTGTCAGAACCCATTCCTATTTCATTTCTAAACCCGTGGGTTTATTACCTCTGCTTCCTCTATCTGCTACAATGTAACATTTTGCTTTCATTTATTGCCTTTGCTTCCTCTATTTGCTACAATGTAACATCTTGCTACCCTGTGCTATATCTATTTCCGAACTTATCTCCATAAACTGTCAGCTAGAACAAGGGGAAGAATAAAGAATGCATCCTCCATGCCTGGTTTGTTTCTATGATCCCAGAGGAAGGTGTGAAGAGCTGTCAACCATCCCTGTGTGATCTGGAGATGGGCCAATGTTATCTCCCCTTTACCCACAAGGGACATAACATGTGGAGATTGGTCGTCCCACACTGGCCAGATGGACTATGGGGTGGGGTCTTGCTTGGGGATACCTTAACCTATCATTCTGCATGGGAAATCTCAGATCTTGTCTATTATGCCTGCTATCAACTACGCTTAATAAAGGTTCCTGTTGGAAGAAATCGCTTCCAAGAGTTCTGCTTTCTTAAGATGTGGGATTGAAGTAGGTCCTGACATCCTGTTTTGACACTGGTACTCATTCTGTTAGTCACAAATGTTATTAGAGTCTTTTGTAATCCATTGGAATCTCCCAGGTTCAGCCACTCTAATAACTCCAAGGAGGAATGGTTGTTGCAAGCTTACATCTCAGTAGAAAGTAGCCTGAACATGCCCAAGAATATGTGTGATTTCCCCCTCATCTTCAAGTTATTACTTTGAAAGTTATATTTCTGCAACTTTAGCCAACATTTACCTCTAAGTATTAACATTTAAATTTGGTCTCTGGAATAAAGTTGACTTCCATGTATTGTACTTCAGCATTTCAACATTCTTTCCCTACTTCATTTTCTCAAAAGCCCAAATTATTGAAAGTGAACTAAGATACTTCCACTCAGTTACTTTAATTACATATAATTTTAATTTGTGGATTCCATTCCCATATCTTATAGAGGATGTCCTATAAGATATGGGAAGATGCAAGATGCAAATGTATCTTGTTTTATTTAGGGCAGTCTAATATTTTTTAAAATATAAGAAAGTGAAACAAATGTGTTGTTTGAAGGTTTTTGACAACTGTAAACCTCTTTGTAAAATGGATGGAAAGGATAGGAGATTATTTTGGCTGTATTTATGCAAAAGCACACAGGAGGCAAGGGAAATCATTTTGTAAAATGAGATTAAAACATTTTTGAAGATAGCAGTACTATGTAATGTGGGCCTGATTCTACCACTTAAACTCAATATACTGATGAATATAATTGCTATCCAACCATTACCTGTGACAGTGTGTATTGCTACCATGTCAAGAATATTCAAAATATTGATTCATGCACAGTGATTCCTCTAAAACAGTTTCAAGTAGAAACCTCTGAGCACACTGACACAAAGCCATGATCTGAACCAGTGGTATCTCCTCTGACTTCAAAAGTTCTTAAATGTGTCAGACAATATTAGCAAGGCATTTTTTGTCAGCAGTTTCATTCAGGAAGTAAGTGTGGACTGTTCTGCATGCAAATCATGTGCTGTACTTGGAAAAGCTATGCACAAAGGCACCTGTAAAGCATTCCTCACCCTGCCTTGTTAGGCTCCATTGAAATAAAACCAACAGTGTTTCCTACTGTTGAACCACAACATTATTAATGCCAGAACTCATCCTATATATTGTCTTTATGGGTGTAATTAATTCTAGATTCATTTTCCTAAAACAAAAACTTCTGAAGTGAGGAATAAGACTCTTGTTTAAAGATATCCTGCAGTGTAAAAACTGATGGCTTGCCAACTATGATAAGAAATGTGAACCATTTTCAATTCCATCAATGAATGTGGCAAGGAGCTAATTAATTAAAGCTATCAGGAGTTCCTTTGAAACAGCCTATGATTAAACACAAGGATTTATTGTGGAACAATTAGGTAAATTTGGCCTCAGGTATCTTCCTGCTACTTCCCAGTGAATCAGTAATGCAATTCAGGTCTAGAATTATACTTTTATTATAGATTTATCTATTTTAATTGATTCAGCATTAGTCATAAGTCTCATCCACAACAGCAGAGGCAGAGGACATATTATGCTAATTTGTAGATTTTTCAGGAGGTAACTTTCCCTTCAGTAGTTGTTTCTTCCTATTATTATTGGAATGAAACTGAAATAGGATAACAGAGGAGAAATAATAACTTCAAGATCTTCAAGATCTTAATGTCCAGCTTGAATCTTAAATGTGTTTTAAATATAGAACCCTTAAACTTTAAGGGAAAATACAATAGAAATTCATAGAAGAGCTATTGTTTCTCATTGAATAGACATGTTATCCAGTTGCTGGAGAGTCTGCATGTTGGTTTCTGACATTGGTATTAGCAGTTGGAGGTAGAAGCACTCCATGTGTCAGTATTCCTGAGAGTGGGAGTCTGCCCTGAAAAATGATTAATGAAGCAGGTTTTATAACTATAACTTCATTTTTAAAAAGTGTCACAACTATAGCAGAAAGAAGGTTTATTTACACGAAATACATTATAGGGGTAGGCAAACAGCTCCTAGTTAACAACCTCTTACCAGACGAAGAGTTTAAAAATATGTGCTCTGTACATGTGTACCTGGGAAGGAAGGCAGAAAGAAGTGTCCCCAGTTAGTTTCTTAGACAAATAGTGAGCAGAAAAGGGAATTCAGAATAAAACCTTAACTCCCTAGTTACACCTTTCTGATATCTTGTGATCAGCAAGTCATAAGATTCTGAAGAATCTATGCTACTGAATTCACACCTCCAAGTAGCTTCCATGCCTATGAATCTGGAATCTGATTCCATCAGTTCAATATGTCTTTTAGGCTCAGCATGATTAGTGTAGGTATCTTCACTTCTTTTTGGTAGATCATTAAACACTACTGAATATCAACTTTATGCATAAAGGTTCTTAAATATAAATATAAACCAACATTTATATAGTATGTTTTCTAAACAATACAGCATCAAGTAATATCTCTATGTTAGCTTTCAGTAAGACCAATGCAGCTTTGTCTTTTTGGTGAAGATTGCAGCAAGAGGTAGCATTTGATTTGATTAGAATAATTTCACACAGGTACAATAAGATAATGCCTTTATTAGATTGGAGAGAAGAACAAAGTATAAAGCAGAGAAATAGCTCAATAAATGTCTTTCTAAGACATTCCCAGCATGCTGCCCTGTAATCAGAAATCTTTGCAGTATGTAATATAAAGACAGTTGCAGATTGCAGATTTGTTAAATGTGAATTTAAATATAATAATTAAAGTTATTTCTTTTTCTTCTCTCAATCCAATCACAAATGCCAGTGTGGTTGGTTTATATCAGGAACCAGGGAGATTTCAAGTCAAGTCTGTCCTCAGACATGGGAGTTTATTGGATGACATTGGGTGAGCCTAACTTCGTTTATAAAGTCATTGTTACTGGGGAAAACCAGAGATGGGAATGCTTGAACTCCTAGGAAAAAGGGAGACTATATATTTTTTTCTGCTGTGCTCTTAGTTTTATTTTTGTTTGGCTTTTACTGCATATCCAGTTTGATCAAGAGTTCTTGTAATTCAAAAATGTAGACAGTCCTTTGTGGATTCTGAAATATTAACATAACAAGCTTTAATATAGCTATTTTGGTTGTAGAAATGAAGCTGCCCTGTAGTGAGTCAGACCACTAGACATCAGTCTGACTGGTAGCACATCAAGTCTTTTCCAGTTCTGCCTGGAGCCCATTGAATTAGGATCTTTAGATAATGTCTACTGTTTTTTCGATATCTGTTTTAGACTACCTGAGCATGCCATAAATGACAAATAACTATTATTCCAGATGTAACATTTGGTGAGATGGGCAGCTATATAAATTTGACAAGCACACAAACAAACAAATAATCCTAGTGGGAACAGAAGAAAAAGTGTGTGTTTTCTTTGGTCATGGTGAGAAAATTGGCTTCCTGGGCATGCTATCAGGAGTTTCCAACAGTTATTTTCCTCCCTTTGGTAAAAACAAAACAAACAAAAAAACAAAAAAAACCTTAAGTCACTTCGACTTTAAAGGTAATATCATTTTGCCTGAATATTTTTTTGAATTTGGTCTCCCCCAAAGTGACCAGTACTGCTACCCCCACCCTCACCTAAGTTTTAGAAAAACAGCAATATTCAAACAAGTCTTATTCTGGACAACTGAAAGATTCCCAATTAGCCACTATCTTGAGTTGATATGGTCCTTAATAAAAGACTTCAGTAGCTTAATACAAACCATTTATCACAGCAGTAACTATAAATATTATAAGGTTTATACTTTCATCCCAAGTTCTTCCTTTAAAAAGCAAATTATTGAAGAAAGGGATTTACACCATTTTGTGTAGTGAATTTATCCATCTATCATATTTAAAGCCTGCATACTTGTGACAAATCAGCCCACAGTGTATTTTCAATAAAAATAAAAAAACAACAATAAAATGACTTCCTGTTGGGTTACGTTGCGCCGATGGCGGCTTTTCTCTGACCACCCATCCTGAGGCTTCGTTAGATCCGTGGAGACGGTGACAATCAGCTGTCCTGCAGCTCATAAACTTCCCCCTCGGGAGAAGAAGGGGAGGTGAGCTTTCCTCGGGTAGAGGTAGAGCTCCCCAGGACCTTCCAGAAATATCTGGGGGTCAGAGGGTGAGAGCTCCCACGGAGCCCGAGGCTTTCTCCGAGTCCAGGACGCCTTTGCTCCGAATTGCAGGGGTGAAGCCAGACGCCGCATCCACATCTGCGGATTATAGTGATTTGGGATTGACTTTAAAGCAGACAGAGCTGACCAGGAGGTGGCAAATTTGCAAGTACTTAAAACTTTAACTCGGGGTGCTTTAATCTTCTCCGTACTTTAATTTGATTTTGGAAGAGAAAAGATGGCGCCAAAATGTTGTTTTTTGTTTAAAGAATAAAGAGTGAAGATCTTGCTAAAGTTTAAACAATATATTGGATTTTTGTGCATCTCAGAGTTTTAAAAAAGTTTCTGGACTTTATTTCTAATTTTGAAGTGCAGGGGGAAAGTGAAACAACTAAGGGAAAGTGAATTGTAACAAGTGGGGAAATGGCTTCTAGATGGCAGGCAATCCCTGTTGTTTCTTTAAAACAAGAAAATATTGTACAGTCCTGGTTCCAGCATACTCAATTGCAAGCTAGGTGGAAGTTAGATCAGAAGGTTGGCATTATATTAATGGATGAAAATTTGGTAAAACAGATTAAAGATCAAAACCGAGCACATATAAAGAGAATTTACAATGCTTTAATAGAATTGGATTCGGAAACGGAACTAGTTAAAGATTGTATGGTAAAGTGGGCCCAAAATATTCATGAAACGATTCCATTGGATATATGGGAGGTAATTTGGGTTAGAAATGTAAAATTTACTCAGGCCCAAAATTTAAGAAAATTTTTTTATAAAATGTTTTATAGGTGGCATTTGGACCCTAAAAAGTTGTCTTGTATGTATCCTAATTTACAGTCTAAATGCTGGAGATGTGGTAGCTTAGATGCTACTTATTTTCATATCTGGTGGACTTGTAGAAATATAAAAGCTTTTTGGATTAAAATTTGGTGGAACATTCAAAAGATTTTTAAGAGAAAGATAAAGTTCACTCCACAGTTATTTTTATTGGGTGTTATTACAGATTGTGATACTAAAGAAATTAATTTAATGTTGAATTTGATAACTGCTGCAAGGTTATTGGTAGGGCAATATTGGAAGAAGGATTGCTTGCCTTCCATAGAAGAATGGACGCTTAAAGTGTCAAACTTAGCAGAAATGGCTAAGATTTCTGCTTACTTGAAGGATCATTCACAAGACAGGTACATTTCGGTTTGGAGAAGATCGATAGATTATATCCAGGATAAATAAGGGACTAAAAAGTTCCATTTAGCTTATGAGTAAATTTTAGATTGTTATTATTATATTTAGTATTAGTATTGTTTAATAATTTTGATATTTTTTGTTTGCTTGTATTTATGTTATAGGGAGTTAAAGTGTATTATGTATTTGGTTATTTATATAGTTGGTTAATGTTAGCTAGATTATGATTATTATATATTTGTAACCCTGTAATCAGCTCTGGGAAGTGGGGGGGAGGGGGGTCAAGGGTGGGTTGGGGGGATAATATTGTAATTTTTATAAAACTTTTCAATAAAAAAAGAAACAACAATAAAATGCCAATAATTGCACAATATAACAGAGCACCATCAGAATACAGTATAGCATCTATAAAAATAACAGCAACAACCATGATACATAAAAGTATCAAAATAAGAGCTATAAAAACAGATTGTTAGCACAGAAGTTTTGAAAATAAAAGCAAATTTGGAACCTCTTAAAACAAACCAATCTAAAGTTCTGCTAGGAGAGATTTCCATAAAGTTGGTGCTGCCACAGAGAAGGCCCTTATCCTAATTAATTCTGAGCCCCCCTCCTACATTGTTGGCTAAAAGACAACATTAAATCAAAAGACGCTGAAGGTCTTGCTTAGGCTACACATATAAACAACAGGAAATTAAAATTAGCAATATGGACAATATAAATTTGTAAAAGCAGTATAAAAGACAAATATAAGGGCAATTCAGAAATAAATCTCTGTTTGAGCATGTGCAAGAAATAGGTGGGCATAGCGATGTCGGTCCTATGGCACCATGAGCAGTAGTTCAATAGGCAATGAGGAGCGGAAGGAGAAGGTTTTGTTGCAGTTGATTTGTCTGCTAGATCAATTGAAAATGAACCCTGCCATAGAAAATCCTGCCAAATGTGAAGTGCGTGCAGTAATATGATTCCTGTGTGTGAAAAAACTTTAGATAGCTGCGATTCATCAAGTTTTTTCACACACCTGCTCAAATGGAGGTTTATTTCTGAATTGCCCTCATACAAACACACACACACACACACACACACACAGACAGCATGTATACTAGTAAATAAAACCATAAAATTACTCAAAAGGGATTTAAGAATTATAAAATTATCTTACAGAACCTGTGAAACCTGGGAAAAATGTAATACAATAGCTGATGTGGCATGTTACACCTCATCCAGTATGCAATTTGGCCCAAATCTGAACAAACCAGACTCCCTAATATATTTTTTCCTCTCTCTGTCTCCCTCCCTGCCTCCCCACTGAAGACAGAACAGAGCTGCACATCTTGTAGCACAAGGGGGTAGGTCTCAATTGATGCTAATGTTACCAAACAGAACAAAACACAACAGAACAGAATAACAGAGTTGGAAGGGACATTGGAGTCTTCTATTCCAACACTCCCACTCAAACAGGAGACCCTATATCATTCTGGACAAGTGGCTGTCCAATCTCTTCTTAAAAACCTCTGAAGATGGACCACCCATGATTTCTGAAGGCAAGCCTTCCACTAGTTTATTGTTTGCACTGTTGCTCTATGTTGGTACTCTGCTTCATTAGATTCCATCCATTCCTTCTTTTCTTCCCTTCTACTGCTTTGGAAAATAGTTTGATCCCCTCTTTTGTGGGAGCACATCAAATATTGGAACACTGCTATCATGAGGAAGGTTGACTCAGCTTTCCTTCCTTCAGAGCTTGATAAAATGAGACACAGATTGTTTGAGGCAATATGCTAACTCTGTAAACTACTTAGAAATGTCTGTAAAGCACTATGAAATGGTTTATCAGTCTAAGTGCTATTGCTGTTGCTATCATGTCACCCCTAGTCCTTCTTTTCACTTAGACTAGACATACCCAATTCGTTCATTTAAGTGGTTTTCTACTAGAATTCTTAGATTCCCTCTCTCAGTTTCTGCTATTGAGCCAGGTTCCTCCTATTCCTTATCTGTACATTTGGTTTTTCTTACCTAAGTGTAAAACCTTGATTTTATCTCCATTGAATTTCAATTTTGTTAGATAGGGCCCAGTGTTCAAGTCTATCAAGATCCATCTGGATCTTGAGCCTATCTTCTGGGGTTTTGGTAATTCCTGCCAGCTTGGTGTCATCTGTGCTTTTGATGAGTTCCCCTTCTATACTCTCATCTAAATTGTTCATGAAGATATTGAAGAGTAAAATGAAACCTTGTGGTACACCACTGCTGAGTGTCAGGACCCATCCCAATCCACGTCTTAGGAAAGAAGAACTCTTGGAGACAGGATTGCCCAAGCAGGAACTTTTACTAAAACATGATTGTCAGTGGATAATCTAGACAGGATCTGGAAACTGTGTTGCAGATTGATACTTTTAAAGTGTCCCTGAGTAAAAAAAAAAAACCTCCCCTCAGTCCATTTGGTCACTCCTGGATCAATTAAGGTTCAGGTGTCAAAACCTTCCATGGGAAAAGGGATTTTCCATGCCTTTACGACATTTACTTCCTCCCCTTCAGATTCCAATTGGAGATACAAACCAGAATTTCCCCCCCCCTTCTTTGTTCTTCTCAGTTCAAAGGTTCTTCCCCTGGTCTTTGATGATGGATACTAGTATACATGCTGTGTGTGTGTGTGTGTGTGTGTGTGTGTGTGTGTGTGTGTGTGTTTGTATGAGGGCAATTCAGAAATAAACCTTGCATCTAATGGATAGGGAGGGCCAATTAACATCTTTTCTCCTCCTCCTTGGGAATGGCAGAATCCAGTGAGGGGTGAGATTTAGGGTTGCACAGATAGGAATTTAGGAATGGAATATAAATGGATTCTGACAATCTGGTCTCCTTAAAAGAAAGATAGGTCCATCTGTGGAGGAAATAAAATATAAATGTTAGCCCGGTTTGTTAGGATATTCTATATGAAACCTCTTAAGCAACTTTGGTGCTCTAATGTGGTGTTTATTGACCCACTCATTTTCTGAGGAGGGGAGGTGTTTCCAAGCTACTAGATACTGAATTGCTCCATGGTGTTTCCTGGAATCTAGGATTTCCTTCACCTCAAAGTGTTGTTCTCCTTCCACCATGATGGGAGGTGGTGGTGGTGGGGTTTTTGTTCGTAGGGGTGATTGTTGTTGTCTTTTTAGTAAACTGCAGTGAAAAATTGGGTGTATCTGCCTAAGATTTTTGGGTAGTCCTAATTCAACTGTTACTGGGTTTATGATTTTTTTAACTGGAAAAGTCCAATATATTTTGGTCTGAGTTTTTTACAGGGTTGTAGTGATTTAAGGTATTTTGTGGATAATTATACCATCTCTCCCACCCTGAATGGTTTGGGATCGACTCTTTTTTTTGTCCGCCTGTGTCTTGTATGCTTGTCTAGCTTTGTCTAAAGCTTCCCTAATGATTGGCCAGATGTTTTGTAATTGAGCAATCCATTCCTTCAGTTCGGGAATGACTGGTTCATTTGGGGTTAGTTCTGTCATGGGATTGAAACTTTGACCAGTAGCTACTTGAAAATGAGTGTAACCTGTACTGGAGTGGACTGCATTATTATATGCCACTTCTGCGAAAGGCAGTAGGTCCGTCCAATTTGTTTGCTGGAAATTAATAAAGCATCTTAAATATTGTGTTCAACCATTCTGCCAATCCATCCGTCTCAGGATGATGACTAGATGACAGCCCTTGGGTAGTTCCTAAAAGGGATAAAAATTCTTTCCAAAATGCCAATGTAAATTGCACCCCCTATCAGATATTGCATTAATGCAAAAATGGGCATGATAAAGGACCAAAATGGCAGGGACCTAACAGAGGCAGAAGAGATTAAGAAGAGGTGGCAAAATTACACAGAAGAACTATACAAGAATGAGCTTAACGTCCCTGATAATCACAATGAGGTGGTCACTGACCTCGAGCCAGACATCCTAGAATGTGAAGTGAAGTGGGCCTTAGAAAAGCTGAGCAACAACAAAGCTAGTGGAAGTGACAGTATTCCAGCTGAGCTATTCAAAATCTTAAAAGACAATGCAGTAAAAGTGCTACACTCAATTTGCCAGCAAATTTGGAAAACTCAACAATGGCCACAGGATTGGAAAAGATCAGTTTACATTCCAATTCCAAAGAAAGGCAGTGCCAAAGAATGTTCAAACTATTGCACCATTGCACTCATTTCTCATGCTAGTAAAGTCATGCTTAAAATCCTACAAGCTAGACTTCAGCAGTATGTGGATCGAGAACTACCAGAAGTGCAGGCAGGATTTTGAAGAGGCAGAGGAACTAGAGATCAAATTGCCAACATACGCTGGATCATGGAGAAAGCTAGGGAGTTCCAGAAAAACATCTACTTCTGCTTCATTGACTATGCTAAAGCCTTTGATTGTGTGGATCATAACAAACTGTGGCAAGTTCTTAAAGAGATGGGAGTACCAGACCATCTTATTTGTCTCTTGAGAAACCTATATGCGGGTCAAGAAGCAACAGTGAGAACTGGACACGGAACCACTGATTGGTTCAAAATTGGGAAAGGAGTCCGGCAAGGCTGTATACTGTCGCCCTGCCTATTTAACTTATATGCAGAGCACATCATGAGAAAGGCAGGGCTAGATGAATCAAAAGTTGGAATTAAGATTGCCGGAAGAAATATCAACAACCTAAGATACGCAGATGATACCACTCTAATGGCAGAAAGTGAAGAAGAACTAAAGAGCCTCTTGTTGCAGGTGAAGAAGGAGAGTGCAAAACTTGGGTTGAAACTTAACATTAAGAAAACCAAGATCATGGCATCTGGCCCTCTCAATTCCTGGCAAATAGATGGGGAAGAAATGGAGGTAGTGACAGATTTTATTTTCCTGGGCTCCAAGATCACTGCAGATGGGGACTGTAGCCAAGAAATTAAAAGACGCTTGCTCCTGGGGAGGAAAGCCATGGCAAATCTAGACAGCACACTAAAAAGCAGAGACATCACCCTGTCAACAAAAGTGCGTATAGTCAAGGCTATGGTCTTCCCAGTTGCAACGTATGGCAGTGAAAGTTGGACCATAAGAAAGGCTGAGCGCCAAAGAATTGAGGCCTTTGAACTGTGGTGCTGGAGAAGACTCCTGCGAGTCCCTTGGACCGCAAGGCGATCAAACCGGTCAGTCCTAGAGGAGATCAATCCTGACTGCTCTTTAGAAGGCCAGATCCCGAAGCTAAAACTCAAGTACTTTGGCCACCTAATGAGAAGGAAGGACTCACTGGAGAAGAGCCTAATGCTGGGAAAGATCGAGGGCAATAGAAGAAGGGGATGACAGAGAATGTGGTGGCTGGATGGAGTCACTGAAGCAGTAGGCGTGAGCTTAAATGGACTCCAGAAGATGGTAGAGGACAGGAAGGCCTGGAGGAATGTTGTCCATAGGGTCGCGATGGGTCGGACACGACTTCGCAGCTAACAACAACAACAACAATCAGATATTATGCATTGTGGTGCCCCATGCAATCTGTAAATATGCTGCACAAAAAGTTTTTCTAAGTCTTTTGCAGTGGGGATCTTTTGGCAAGGGATGAAGTGCACCTGTTTAGAAAACAAATCTGTGACCATCCAGAATACAGTGTTCCCGTTGCTTTCTGGTAATTCCACTATAAAATCCATGGCTATTTCCTTCCATGGGGCTGAGGGGTTCACCACTGGTTGCAACAGTCCTGGTGATTTCCCTTGCAGCCTCTTAGCCATCACACAAATTTTACAGCTGCCCACATAGCTTTCTATGTCCTTTTTCATGGATGGACACCAAAATTGCCTTTTAGTTAAGTGTAAGGTTTTTACAAACCCGAAATGTCCTGCTGATTTTGTATCATGGCAGAACTTCATTAAATTGATCCTCTGGGTGGCAGGTATGTATAATTTCTCACCCACCCAGGGTAGTCCATCTTTAATTGTGCACACATATCTATTTTTCTGGAACTATTCATCACTTTCCAAAGACTTTCGGAATTCTATTCCAGTTTGGCTATCCACCTTCGGCTTCATTTTAGCTTGGGCCCTGGTGGTGACTGGTGCTGCCAGTTGTTCAGACACAAGTGGTTTAGAGTCAGTGGCCTGTGTGCTGTTATATTGGGGCATGTGAGATAATGCATCCCCCAGGAAATTCTTCCCCCCCGGTAAGAGTTTGAAAATGAAATTGAATTGGTGAAAATGTTGGGACCAGCAGGCTTGCTTAGGAGTGAGTTTCCTGGGTGTTTTTAGTGCTTCCAAATTTTTGTGTTCTGTCCAGACCTGGAAGGGGATTTTATTTCCTTCCAGGAACTGGCGCCATGCAAGTAATGACCATCTCACAGAATACACCTCCTTTTCCCACATGGGCCAACGTTATTCTGTCTCCCACTTATGCAGAATTTCTCAGTTATATCAGGTAGTTAAAGTCCCCTGTTACTACTGTAGTACGTTTCTTACATACATTAGTTAACTGATTAGCAAAATGTTAATCTATTTCTTCTGCTTGGTTGAGTGTTTTGTAGTATACATCTATGGAAATGTCATTCTTTTTTTCCTTTTATTTTAATCCATAAGCATTCTAGGAGGCTTTCATCCTTGGTTTTATGCATTTCTATAAAAGTGTAGTGATTTTTTTACATGTAATGTAACTGCACCTCCTCTTTTGTTAGGTCTGTTTCTTTTGAACAGTTTATATATTTCCAGGAGTACATTCCAGATGTAAGTTTCATCCCATCAAGTTACAGTAATGGCAACTATATCATATCTGCCCTCATATACTAGTACTTCAAGCTCACCCTGTTTGTTCCCCAAACTTTGAGTATCTAGGCTGTCCTTTATGTCTGACCCTGGGTATGCTTTACATCTCCTGCTTTATATCTGAGTTTTTCTTCCTTCCCATCACTCCCTACCACCTTATTTGATTGGTTGTCTTGGGGTTTATGCTTGGGATTAGATCCTAAAAATCATAAAGATTGGTCACCCTCCCCCTAGTAGGGCAAAACTACTATCTACTATAAAACTACTATACTGCACTGGAGGGTAGGGTAAAACTACCATCCAAGAGATAGGAGGGGGACCACAATTAAGTCATGTTCTCAACCCCAGTTCTCTAAAGCAAAAGTGGATGCAGGAGTTTAAAATTCATTCTAGAGAGTGTGTCAAGTATATTGCTACCTTTACTTCAACATGCTGATTTGTAATTGCTCAGTGAAAGAACAGGTATCAGGCATATTCTTTTGAGTTGGTGGCTCTGCTAGAATTAAGTGGTGATGCCCTTTCAAGAATTTCACAAGATGTTAAAGGAAAGTCTGTTGAACACAGCCAGAAAGTTAGCTGTTTGTTTTGAAAAAAAGACAAACAAACAAACTAATCTAGGTGTTATTACTATGACAATTGATTTTATCTCAGGATTTGAATGAAAAAGTGCTCATTTTCCTATACCCGTGGTGGCGAGCCTATGGCACACGTGCCATAGGTGGCACACACAGCCCTCTCTGTGGGCATGTGAGCCATTACCCCAGTCCTAGGCTTTCAGCTGGGTTTTGTAAAACCTTTTCGCTTTAGGCCTCCACCACTGTGTGCAAAAAAAAAAAGGTTCAATCAATCTAACAATCGATTTCAACTTCTTGCGGGGGAAAAAAAAGATCTCGCAAAATAGGAATTGATTCATTGAACTTTTTAGTCCCACCCAGTCTGCCATTACCACCACAGCCACGCCCACCCAATGGGCCATGCCCACCCAGCACCCAACGATAAATAAGTGGGTTTTGGGTTGCAGTTTGGGCACTTGGTCTCTAAAAGGTTCGCCATCACTGTCCTATACCATGTTTTGGGACTACATTGTACTTTTGGTCAATTAGAAAGAGGTATTTAGCTGTTTTTTTGTCTATCTGTCTGTCATCTATATCTTGCTGCTGTGCAATGATACCACTCCAAACGTAAATGTTTCTGGATTCATACTTCAGTTTATTGGAGAAATCCCTGCAGTAAAAAGTCTCAATTAATAATGTAATTAGTTTGAAATGGTAACATCAAAACTTATCAGTTAGATTTTTACTCTACTAAATTGTCTTACTGTTGTCAAGGCACCAATAAATTTTATTAATGACCTTAGAAATAAAAGATTAAATAAGTGAACCATGGTGAAAGACAACTTGCTCTCAAGAAGTGTAAGGACATAGAACATGATTTATGCTTTGATATATATATGGCATCATTATTCAAGTCAGTTTCTAGTTGTCTTCAACAACTTAACTCTGTGGCTTCCACTATAATTTCAAAAGAACAAGATTTGTAAGTCAAGATTCTGCCAATTAATATTGCACACATATTGTTTCAGAAATTAAAAGGTAGAAACAATTATGTGTGCTGGATTCAAGTATGGTAAATTTTTTTTAAAAAGTAGAAGCTAAATTTTAATGAAGAAAAGGAAAAAGAAAAAAGAAAAAAGAAAAAAAGAAAAGAAAAGAAAGAAAGAAAGAAAGAAAGAAAGAAAGAAAGAAAGAAAGAAAGAAAGAAACTCAGTGTAGTGAGCTTATAAAGCTGTCAAGTTCATGGGATAGAAAGGAGGAATTCCCTGCCCATAATGAACAATCAGCAAAAGATAGCTTCAAGGCTTCTCAGACTTATGAGGACCTGAATTATGTGTATGTCATTCTCATAAAATCCAGTGGAAGTTGTGACTTTGCATCCAGATAAATGTCCCGTTGCCTGCAACGCTCTCTACATGGGGCTGCCCTTGAGGACCACTCGGAGGCTCCAACTGGTGCAGAATGCAGCCGCGAGAGTTGTGTTGGGGGTCTCCCGATACTCCCACATTACACCTCTACTCCGTTAGCTGCATTGGCTTCCAGTTGCCTTCCGGGTGAGATTCAAGGTGCTGGTAATGACCTACAAAGCCCTACATGACATGTGTCCGGAGTACCTTAGGGAGCACCTGCGGCCGGCATCAACTTCCCTCCGCCCAGTGCGCTCCCACAGAGAGGGCCTCCTCAGGGTGCCACCGGTCAGAGAATGTTGACTGGTGGCCCCCAGGGGGAGGGCGTTCTCTGTGGGTGTGCCTGACCTGTGGAACCGTTTACTGGTTGAGCTCCAGATGGCTCCCGACCTTCGCTCCTTCCGACGTGATCTAAAAACCTATTTATTTGAACAAGCCTGGTCTGATGGGTTTGGGTTTTAATTATTGTTTTTAATGTAATTTATTTATTGTATTTGGGCACTATGGTTTAATCTGGTCTTAATTTTTGTATTTTTGTATTTTTATATTTATTGCCCTGTTCACCGCCCTGAGTCCTTTGGGAGAAGGGCGGTATACAAATTAAATTAAATAAAAAATAAATGAATTGTTCCATATTGTGCAGTAATTTAATTTTGTATTAAATATTCATAGATTGTAAGCCAAAGGAAGAAAAGAAAATATTATAGTGGTGGCATTGTGAGAGGTAAAGCTGTTCTGAGGAAAGGGCAACTATCCGCCCATAACAATGCCATCAGTGTAAGAGTTGCAGTTTCCCATGTTTATGCTTTATCTTGGATTGCCAGATCTGCAAAACTTCAGATGACTATTAATTGACAACAGAGTTAGTATTTTCTATCAAATGGTCATCCCGATTTTCTGCAGCCCAGATCTCAATTATTTTACCATTTGCAAGATCTCTATATCTGAAACCAAATATTCAAGGGCAATTGTCACTGAGAATTTGAGGAATCTGAAGTGAATTTTTTCAAATGCTTGTCCTTGAAAAGCTCTCCTGTGGAACTGCTGCATATGCAGAATACTGCTAAATCTCCATGTATTACAAATGTAGAATTGAGATACTTGCTCACCACTATATCCACTATATCACGTCCTGGACATAAACTGTTTCAACCTCTACCCTCAAAATGACACTATAGGGCATTGCACATCAGAACAACTAGACACAAGGACAGTTTTTTCCCCATGCCACCACTGCTAAACAACTAATTCCCACAACACTGTCAAACCACCTAGTAGGGCTATATTACTATTATTCTTCTCATCTTTCCTATTACCTATTTCCTTTTCCTCTTATGACTATAACTTTGTTGCTTGTATCTTATGATTTATATTAATTGTTTTATTTAGTATCCTAGTATGATTTATGTTGATTACTTATTTAGTATCCTATGGCTATTACTAAATGTTGTATCTTATGATTTCTGATGAAGGTATCTTATGATGTACACTGAGAGGTTATGCACCAGAGACAAAATCCTTGTGTGTCTAATCACACTTGGCCAATAAAGAATTCCATTCCATTCCATTCCATTCCATTCCATTCCATTCCATTCCATTCCATTCCATTCCATTCCATTCCATTCCATTCTATTCTATTCTATTCTATTCTATTCTATTCTATTCTATTCTATTCTATTCTATTCTATTCTATTCTATTCTATTAGGACATGGACAATCCAGGGTTATCTGCAACAAGCCACAGTTTCTCAAAATGAAGGTATTTCCTTCATAAGTTCTACCCTTCATGTACCTGCATGTGACATTGATGTGCAAGTATAAAGGGGTGAAGTTAGCATAACACATTTATTTACTCCTCCTTATCTTATGAGCAAACGCCCATGATCATGTCCCAATCATACCCTAGATCAAATGCCCACAACTTTTTACTTACATAATTCCAATAATCAGTGCTTTTTTTGTAAAAGAAAAAGGTGCCGGAACTCACACATGTCATACAACCCGCCTTGCCTACCCTACAAGGATCCATCCAAAAAAGGTGCCAGAACTCCGTTCTGAGCGTTCTATGAGAAAAAAAGCCGTGACAATAATTCATAGCTAGTTTGATCAATTTCAATTTAAGTGTGAAGCCATGTCAGTGCCATTGGTTTTCACATAATATACCATAATATACCATTCCATCAATATTTGTGTTAGCTCTATCTTCCTTTTTACATTTTTTTTTTGCCAGAAGCTTTTTAAATTATATGTTACTTTTGGGATACATCTTTCCAATTACATGCTTTTCTGCATGAATTTTGCACCTACTCAAATCCATGGTGTATTTCTTTTACATTTCAGCTCTTAGAAAAATATTGTGTCAGATTCACAGGAACAAAGGAAATTCACATAAAGAATGCTTGCTCATATTATTATCAATTTTAATCATTTAATGAGTTATGATCCTAATCTGACATCCAATTTAATTGGGAAAGGGATAGATAAGACCAGTCCCTCCCTCTGCACATCATTTTATCTCTGTTTTCCTGCCAAAAAAAGAGAAACTCTATATCCACCAATTTCCTGAATCTAGATTTGCTTTGGTTTATTTGGTTATGATGATTCATATAAGTCACCTTTCTATAAAGAGAGATCAGCTCATATACTGTAGTTCTTCATTCTGTGTTTTATTCAAGAAAAGTTGTGGAAGATAGATGAAGCATAACAGTAATAACAATGGGCCTATCCAACAACATGAAATGTAATGTGGAGAAAAACAAGGTTTTACAGTTAGGCAGAAAAAACCAAAGATACAAGTACAGATTAGGAGAAACCTGGCTCAAAAACAGTAACTGTGAGAGAGACCTTAGAGTCCTAATGGATGATTACTTGACTATGAGCCAGCAGTGTGCAGCAGCAGCCAAAAATCTAATAGAATCCTTAGTTGTATAAAAAGATGAATTTTGGTCACCATACTACAAAAAAGATGTTGAGACTTTGGAAAAAGTTCAGAGAAGAGCAACTAAAATGATCAAAGGCCTGGAGACTAAAACATACAAAGAACGGCTATGGGACTTGGGTTTGGCTAGTCTAAAGAAAATAAGAAATAGGGGTGACATGATAGCAGTGTTCCAATATCTGAGGGCTGCCACAAGGCAAAGGGGGCCAGTTTGTTCACCAAAGCACCAGAAGGAAGGACGAGAAACAATGGTTGGAAACTGATCAAAGAGAGAAGCAACCTGGAATTAAGGAGAAACTTCCTGACAGTGAGGACAATTAACCAACTGCAACAGCTTGCCTTCAGAAATCGTGGGCGCTCCATCACTGGAGATTTTTAAGAAGAGGCTAGACAGTCACTTGTCTGAGATGGTATATGGGTCTCCTGCTCAAGCAGAGGGCTGGACTTGAAGACCTCCAAGGTCCCTTCCTGCTCTATTCTGATTGAACTGGCCCAAAGTTATCTTCATAGGAGAGTGAGGTTTGAAACTGGTCTTTCCAGTTCCAAGCCAGGTCAGGCCGTATAGAACTGCATCATGTAACTGTTTCTACCCCGACCTCAACTTCCTGCCTCCATTTCACCAGGGCTGGAGATTTTTCAGGTTCTTATGAGCATGAAGAGTGGAGTGATTGAAAACAGGAAATGAATGTGAATGTGTTTCCTTTATGTTCATGCCATCTCCACCACCATGAACCTCTATCAGTATTTCTTAAGAATTGCTCAGCCTGAAACTAGACAGTTTTAATCTTCTTCCAACTAAGGGAAAGATGCAGATGCATCATGTGATGAAAGTAGTCTTGCACTGATGTAATGCAAGTTCCACCCGGTGGTGGGATTCAGCCAGTTCACACCACTTTGGCAGAACCGGTAGCTAATGTTTTGCTGCCCAGGCCCAGAATGGACTTCTGGAAGCGGCATCCACACAGAGAACTGGTTGTTCACATATTTGAATCCCACCACTGGCTCCACCCCTTTTGTATGGGCATTATGATGTCACATATAGGTATGAAAGAAGCTGCTCGAGTGAAGGGGGGACAGGTTTTTTTATTGGTTCATCTCTTTACTCTGAGGCTGATCCTCATCAGTGTTGATAGGAACCAAGAGACCAACTCATGACTCTTTTGTTGTGGAGTGCTGCGGGGCTCGATGTTGTTTGCACTCCTTTTTAACATCTACATGAAACCACTGAGTGAGATCATCTGTCACCATGAGATGAGGCATCGTCAATATGCTGAGGATACCCAGTGATGCTGTGGATATTCTTTTGCAGTGCCTGGAGGCTGTATGCGTGTGTGTCTGTATGGGGAACAACATACACTTACCAGCTGAACCCTGGTAAGACAGAGTGGCTGTGAGTGGTGGGCTCTTCTGTATCTGGAAGTTTCTCATCTCTGGTGTTGGATGAGGTTGCACTACCCCAGGTGTGTAATCTGGGGGTACTCCTGGACTCATGGTGCCTGCACTCATGGATAAGAGAGCCACTGCTAAATTTCATGCTGTTCACCAGTTTATGCCCCTTCTGTCACAGGGAGGGCCATCTTTCTGTCATTCATGCCATGGTCATCATCTGCGTGGACTATTGCAATGTGCTCTACATGGGGCAGCTCTTGAAGAGTATTCAGAAGCTTCAACTAATACAGAATGCTGCTGTTTGAGCAATTTTGTGTGTCCAAAAGATGGCACTTATAACACCTCTGCTGTGCTACCTTCATTGAGCATCTGTTTGCTTCCAGTTGCAATTCATAGTGTTGGTTATCACCTTTAAAGACCTAAATGGCATGGGGGCAGATTACCTTCAGAACCATCTTCTCCCATTAAATTATCTATCCCATTTGGTCAGGGAGAGAATTTACATTATGGACCCCATCAATAAAAGAAATTTGATTGATGGTGTCCAGGAAGTGAGACTTCTCTGTTGTCACCCCTGGTCTTTGGAATATCCTCCCCCCAGAAGTGGACAGCCACCACTCTTCTGGTCTTTCAGAAGAGTTTGAAAACTTACCTCTGCCAACTCATAGAGAGGTTGCAGAGAAGCACACAATCTTGGGGTTGGTTAGCACCTTGAAGGCCATCCCCCCTTTTTAATTTTAATTATTCTGTCTCTGCTTTAACAGCCTCTTTTTACTGAGAGATAACATTTTATATGTTTTATATGTTTCTATGTTTTTTAATTATGCGCTGCTCTGAATCACCCTGTGAGATGGGCAGCCTGTAAGTTTGATAAATAAATAAATAATAATTTTGAAGAACTCTGGTTCCTATGGTATCTCTGGAAGATGAAGCAGAAGAATAGAATTAATTTTTTTAAGCTTTCATATGTGGGCTTGTGCTGAGGATCTTTTTTTTTCCTGTACAAATTTTGGCCTCATTTGAAAATTGACTGTTTGGTATACATACCTCCTGATGGTTTTCCACTCATTGCTTGAAGAATTAGCCTTGAACAAATGATAGGGATTCTTGAATAAATAATTGCTTGCATAAATGATAGGAATGTTTTATATTGTCATCTAAGGCGATTATTCTTCTTTTTAACTTCAATTAAATATTGCAGAATAATTGGATTTCTGCTTCTTCTGGAGCTATTGGAAGCATAGAATACCGGTAAATGATAGGTTTATTTTTATTTATTTATTTAAGCTCCCTAATCATGGAAATGCCTAATTGTAGTTGATGTGCCAAGTACATCCTCACCTAGGAACAGAAAAATCAAGCACTGTGATCTGATCTTTGGTAACTTCCAGATTAGATTACTGTACTGCCTTTCATGTGGTGCTGCCATTGAAAGCTTTGGGAAATTACAATTGATTCATAATGTCTTGGCAAATTGTTTGTTGGAACATGCTTTCTCTAAACATATTATGCTTTCTTCCTTACCCTATCAGGATGCAGTTCAGAATTTTAAATCAAAAATTCATAAATAGTTTGAGACTTTGGCATGTTTTTTGTGTACAAAGAAAGAGAAAGATTGATATATATATACTCAATTTACTTTCAACTTCTGTTGACAGAGAATGTTATATTTCAGTTTCTAATGTCTCTATTTAGAATTGCACTTGATTGCATATATTAGAGGACCAGGTGAATCTCCCTATGAATAATTTATAGAGAAGGAAGAAGATACAAATTTATTTATTATTCATTGTATTTATATTCTGTCTTTTCTTTTGGGAGCTCAGGGCAGTCTATATGACATTCATTTTGTCACCACAATATAAATAAATGTTGCAACAAACTGCATACTCAGTTGTGAAATTAATTTTAGAAATACACCTAGTTAAAATAATATTAAAGAAAAAAGAATAGAGCACATAGTGAATCTGAGCACAATGAGGGAATCAAAACAGAGATTGGTTTTTTCCTAAGGTAACCAACAGTTTGTGCAACATGAGTTGTATCTTCAATTATTTTTAGTTCTATTATTTAAAAAACAGATCTGACATAAAATTTTAGTATCTCACATTATCATAAATATTACATTTTATGTAGCAGTTGAAATATTTTGTGTTCATTACAGACACAAACATTTAGGAAATACGTGTTTGATTACACTAGAGAGGAAAGTGTGGGTGCAGCACAATTATCTCTTACCAAGAAAATTGACCCAAGCTCTATTTCCTGGACTACTTTGTAGATTGGATGTACAATAGTTATCTTTCAGCTCCTGAACTTCTTTAGATTGTGTCATGCAGTTTCAACTTAAGAATAACATACAGTATATATTTAGGGAAACTGCGTATGAAAATAAATATGGTTTTCCTGCATTTTTGAACTCATGGAATAACATGCACCTGAAACAGAATTGAGGAAGGCCTGAAGTATAGGCAAAACAGAAATGGATGTGATGTAGAGTTTTCTGGTCCCAAAGGAGCCCAGTCCATATTTAAGCATGAGTAGCAAACATTGGTTTGGCAGAGAAAACTACCCTCCAAGTGCCTTTAAAAAAAAAAAAAGCTTAGAAACTTACAGTCTGATTGGAATTGGTGCCAGGATAACACTTTTCCCCAAAGGCCTTTTCTGCCTCCCCTTTCCAACAGTACTGTTGTACAGAGTTAAATGGGTAGTTGCTTTTCAGGACAAAAGATGTGTGTTTAGTGTAATGTGTAAGCTGGTCTAAATCAATACTTCTGCAGCTGAATGAAATTGTGGAATGTACTAGAGGTTTTGTAGAGCCAGAAATTGATCTCACTTCCCATTTGGCATGTTAACCAAAAGTCTATCTTTCTTTGATTTATTTTTGTAGCCTCCTGTGGATTTCATGAGAAACTTTGCTTTTATAATTGTCCATTGATCTGTTATTTTAAACAGAAGGCAGTTTTCTGTCATTTGTAATTATTTCATTTGGTTGTTCACAACAAATAGCAAGACAACAAAAAACATGGTGTCTTCATTTGTACCTTACTGATGTTGTTTATTAGTAATCAAATAAAATTGATTATAATTTAGAGTTTTTAAACTTTTCATTATTATAACTGCTGTGGATGTGGAAATAACAAAGCAAATTTGAACTGATCCTTAACATCCAAGCTTGTTGTATTTGGGGGTATCCTACAGAAAGGAACTTTAAATGTACTTTAAAACTGTTGCTGAAAGGAGCTGATCAGGGTAACACTTAAACACAAGAGGTTTAAGGAAACTATTTCAGCCAGATACCTTTTTTCCTGGGTTGTTTGCAAATCATAACTAGCCAATAAGCCAAAAGAACCCTCTTTTGATGAAGATCAAATGATTCCACTGTTCATGTGTATCAAAGCGTAAACCTTATGAGCATTAAGACAGAGGGTAGCCCTGTTGTACACTAGGCAGAAGTAGAGCCATCTATGTGATATCATTGAACTATTTGCTATAAACTAGAAAATGAGGCCAGGCATACAAATGGAGCAGGAATCCACAAGGGGAAGTAACTTATGCTGAAAGAGTATGATAACCACAGCAAAGCACAGAATACATTTATCCAGCACCTAAGCATATTTAATAATTGGTGAGGGTCTGAATCTGCCCAGTAACAAGTCTCTGGATAAAACTGAATGAAGCCAATAAAGGAATTAAATTGCTTCTTTGTGCCAAGACTTCTCCCAGTGCTCCTAGACAGCATCTTGGCAAAGCCTGTTTTAATGAGGAAAGTAAATGTGTAAATGTTTACAAATCTAAGTTTGATTAAATCAGTAAACTTTATCATTGGTCTGATTATAGTCAGGTATTCCATATCTTTATTTAAAGAAGATTCAGTTTATCTTGGGGATCTCTGCACCCATGTGAATGCATGTCTTCTGTTGTAGGTTTCCACCTGTATACCAGGATTGCATCCTTCCTTCTCTAACCATCAAGGGTTAGGGGAAATTAGGTAGCTCCTTGAAACTGGAAAGCAGAGAACAGAGGCTGGGATACTTGTTTCTACAGAGCAGTGGGTGAAATATATCTGATTATAAGTGAAACAGATTCTATAACATAAGATAATCTTTATTGTCATTTTTTACTGTGGGCACAACGGCACACATCAAAAATGAAATTTAGTTGCCCACTCTCAAAGTGAAACACATACATGACACACACCTAAAACATACTATATACAACATATGTATAGACCCCCACCCCCACATATATTTTTTTGTGCATGCCCAAGATGGCGGACATGCTTGGCTGAGCTCCACGAAGAACTCCAGCTATTTAGGTGACCCTAGGAGCCCTACAGAGGTGTTTTTGCCCTCTGTATTGGGGTTAAGACACGCAGACAGAAGGTTGTTTGTTGCCGCTTTTTTAGCAGCGGCAGAGCCCTCCGTATCTGAAATCAGCTCCATGATTTCCGGCGACCTTCGGAACGGCCTCGGCTGAGCCTGGAAGAGCCTGGAAGGCCCGGAAGAGCTGCAATTTATATAGCGCCGATCAGCTGATTATCAGAGCCGATGGAGCTGCAGCTTAGAACGGCACTTGAAGTGCCGAAATATCGGAAGAATGACAGCAACGTCTGGACCGGCTGGCGGGGAGGAGAACTGAAATGCCCCAGCCACTCCGACATGGGGATCCACGGCCCAGTGATGGAATGCAGGCAGTTTGAGCCGCAGACCGTTGGGCGACACAGTTCATCTTTACATCGCTCATGCTCCGTGAGGCCAGCTAGACCAAATGGAAGATCTACGGGGATTTTAGTTTTTCCCCCTACTTGCCCTAATAAATCCAGAGACACAGAGTTTGGCGAGCTGAGTGTGGGCCTGTTTCGCCCATTTAGCCTATTTAAGCTAGCACTGGCCTGCCAACTATATCTGGGAGCTCTGGTTTTATGGCTCCTTTACTATGACGGGGCATGCTGGACTTGAAGCTGTTGGTGCTCCGCCGGCCGATTTTGGTTCCACTTATCACCTAGCCCTCTCCTGATACAAAAAAGAATATGTGCAGCCGGAACACCTTTCCATTTTATTATTCAGCAGGCTGTTATGCCTTTGACCAATAGCTGCTTAATTCCTCTGTCTGCCGTACCCCCAAAAGGACTCAGAAGGACCTGGGTATAAAGTCACTGTGAGAGAGTGGCTTAGACTTTCCATCTGCTACCCCCCTAGAGGTGAGAGAACTATGGGGGTATGCCTTACCCTGGGCGTGTATTCCAAGCCGCTTCCCGGATCAGGCCTATGACCGTCGTGAAAGGACGGTGGCTGACTTGTTCCGGAGATTTATCCAGCTTGAGTGGCAGTGGAGCTGGTTTGACGGTCTGGATAGCTACCCACCTTCTGACTTTAAATCCTCCTGATCAATCATGGGATCGCCTATTGCTGGACCTTATGAACAATTATGGCTCGCCTTTGTTACGCTAGCACAGACTTATTCTCTCTTAGGGGTGCCTCCTCTTTCTGGGTGTGACCCGCCTCTTTCTCTACTTCTCCTCTTGATGACGGACCCAATTATTGGGACCCTGAGAGATGGTTGGGCAGGGACAGGGGCCTCCGATATAAATCCAATAAGAGGTCCCTGGTTTATTTTTTAGCTAAATTTTTTGTGGGGTTAGGGAGAGGGGAGGGATTACAGGTTCGGCTGGATACTGGGGGGTGTCCACCAACCGCTATTCAGGCCAGGCCTGAGATTGATCACACCGAGATGGAACTTGGACTGGCTACCCCCGGGGCCCCGAAGCGGGTGTTATGACTCAGGGCCAGCCGGTGGGTCCGGCAGCCGGTTCAGATGTATCGGATGACTCAGATGAGGGGGAGGAGGAGGGTGTGGAAGACGAACCGGCTGATGATGGTTTGGAGGCTTCGCAGAGCCCTCAGCCGGGGCCCTCTTCTCAGCTGCGTGAGCCCGATAGTGCGGAGGATGATGACCCACAGCTGGCCCTGTTCAAGGACGCCCGACGCAGGAGGCAGTCGAGCAGGAACAAACAAAGAAAGGCTGTGGGACTCCTCGGGAGGAGGCACAGGGAGACCACGCCCTGAACTCTAAATAAAAGGAGTGTTTGGGGAGGGGCTGGTTGCTGAAAGCAACCCTTCCGCTTGAGGATTCAAGTTCCTGTGTTTCTTGTTCTGTTGTTTTGCTTGTGAATTAAACTTGGCAGACGCTTTGCAACCTCAGACGCTCTCCAGTCTCTACTGCTTGAACAGGGGTTTGCCTTATTACAAGGCCGGTAGTTGGCTGGTTCAGAACAGTGGGGTGTGGGATTACCTATTCCCACGACGTTAGGGAATGGCAGCAGGTGTACGAACAGAGGGCCGCATCAACAGCTGGGAGTGCGTCCCCACTATCTTCAAGCGGTAATGTGCTCCGACCCTCTGGTTTCGGTCCGTGGTTCCGGGAGCAAGGATGAGCAACCACCTGAGCTCAGGCTTGTGTATCTTAATGCCAGGTCCGTAGTTAATAAGGCTCCTCTCATCCGGGATTTGGTTGAGGGAGAGTATGTGGATCTGGCTTGCATTACGGAGACCTGGTTGGGACCAGAGGGTGGTGTCTCTTTGGTGGATCTTTGTCCACCAGGTTTCCGGGTGCTACACAGGCCTCAAGCTCAGGGAAGGGGCGGGGGAGTGGTGGTAGTGGTGAGGGAGACCCTATATCTGCGGGAGGCTACTGTTGTCCAAATAGCCGGGTGTGAGTCTCTCCTCCCAAGATGTGGCCCTAAGGCTCAGTTGGGCTTGCTGCTGGTGTACCTTTCGCCTAGTCGCGTAGCGGCAGCCCTGCCTGAGCTTCTTGTCATCCTCTCGGGGCTGGTGATTGAGTTCCCCAAATTTATGATCTTGGGTGACTTCAACCTACCATCCCTGGGGGGGATCATCTGAGTTAGCTCGGGAGTTCATGGCTTCCATGACGGCCATGGACCTGACGCAGGTAATCCAGGGCCCGACTCATGTGGGGGGTCACATGCTCGATTTGATTTTCCTATCTGGATGGTGGTTAGATGATCTGGGTGGGGGTTCCCCAATTGTTATGCCCCTGTCATGGACTGATCATCATCTCCTGCGGCTGGCCTTCTGTTTTGCCACTCCCCGTCGTGGGGTTATTGAACCAATGAGATGGTTCCGCCCCAGATGCCTAATGGACCCTGAGCGGTTCCAAACAGCACTTGGGTCCCCACCTGCCTCCTTTGCTCATGGCTCGGCTGATGCCCTGGTGGAAGCCTGGGAAAAGGCAGCCACGGAGGCACTCGACCGAGTTGTACCCATGCGGTCCCTGACCCGGTGCAGATCCCAGTGGGCTCCATGGTTTTCTGTGGAGCTCCGGGAGATGAAGCGTTGGAGACAGGGCCTAGAGAGCTGTTGGAGATCCAGCCGATCTGAATCTGACCGATTGCGACTAAGGTCCTTTACGAGGTCTTATCTCGCGGCATTGAGGAGGGCAAGGTCTAATTACTTTGCTACCCTTATCGCGTCCGCAGATAATTGCCCGGCCTGGATGAGGTGGACAGGATCATGGGGAAGCTGAGCTCCACTACGTCCTTATTGGACCCGTGCCCCTCCTGGCTGGTTTATGCGGCTCAGGATGGGACACGAGGCTGGGTCCATGCAGTGATAACTGCTTCATTGAAAGAGGGTAGTTTTCCCGCCGCCTTAAAGAAGCGGTGATGAGACCCCTCCTTAAAAAGCCTGTCCTGGACCCAGCTATATTAAACAACTTTCGTCCGGTCTCCAACCTTCGCTTCCTTGCGAAGGTTGTTGAGAGCGTAGTGGCACATCAACTCCCTCTGTTCCTGGAGGATGCTGATTATCTGGACCCGTACCAATCGGGTTTCAGGCCCGGACACAGCACGGAGACGGCATTGGTCGCTCTGATGAATGATCTCTGGCGTGCTCGGGACAGGGGTTGTTCCTCTGTCCTAGTCCTATTAGACCTCTCAGCGGCTTTTGATACCATCGACCATGGTATCTTACTGCGGCATCTCAGGAGGTTGGGAGTGGGAGGCACTGTTTTTCAGCGGTTCTCCTCCTACCTTCTGGAACGTTCGCAGTCGGTGTTGGCGGGTGGGCAGAGATCGACCCCGAGGCCTCTCGTTTATGGAGTTCCTCAGGGGTCGGTCCCCTCACCTCTCCTGTTTAACATCTATATGAAGCCGCTAGGTGAGATCATCTGTGGTTTTGGAGTGGGGTATCATCAGTATGCTGATGATACCCAGCTTTTCATCTCGACCCCAAACCACCCCAGTGATGCCCTCGACGTGATGTCCCATTGCCTGGAGGCGGTCCGGATCTGGATGGGGAGGAACAGGCTTCAGCTCAACCCTGACAAGACTGAGTGGCTGTACATGCTGGCATCTCAGGAAATTCAGATTATTCCATCTCTTACTATGGGGGGTGAGTTACTACCCCCCGTAGATAAGGCTCGCAACTTGGGTGTCCTCTTAGATTCACAGCTCTCCTTAGAAGATCATATAGGAGCTGTGACTAGAGGGGCCTTCGCCCAGGTTCGTCTGGTGCGCCAGTTGCGGCCCTATCTGGACCTGTATGCCTTGCGTACAGTCACTCATGCACTTGTGACCTCTCGTTTAGACTACTGCAATGCTCTCTACATGGGGCTGCCCTTGAGGACCACTCAGAAGCTTCAGCTGGTACAGAATGCAGCCGCACGAGTTCTGTTGGGGGTCTCCCGATACTCCCATGTTACACCTCTGCTCTGTGAGCTGCATTGGCTTCCAGTTGCCTTCCGGGTGAGATTCAAGGTGCTGGTGATGACATATAAAGCCCTACATGGCATGGGTCCGGATTACCTACGGGAGCACCTGCTGCCGGCGTCAACTTCCCTCCATCCAGTTTGCTCCCACAGAGAGGGCCTCCTCAGGGTACCAATGGTCAGAGAATGTCGACTGGTGACCCCCAGGGGGAGGGCGTTCTCGGTGGGCGCGCCAGTCCTTTGGAACCGCTTACCGGCTGAACTCCGGATGGCCCCCGACCTTCGCTCCTTCCGGCGTGATCTAAAAACTTATCTATTCAAACAAGCCAGCCTGGTCTGATGGGTTTGGGGTTTTAACATTGTTTTTAACTAACTTACTGCATCGGGCGGTATATAAATCAAATAAATAAATAAATAAATAAATAAATAAATAAATAAATAAATAAATAAATAAATAAATAAATAAATAAATAAATAAATAAATAATATAACAATAAAATATTAAATACTGTCCACTTTGAATATATAATGGAAGGGGGAAGCCTGAGAGTTCACAAGGTTAATGATATATGGAATGAAACTATGGTTGAATCTGGATGTTCTGCTATGAAGCCTCCTCCCAGAAGGTAACAAGGAAAACAGATTGTGAAGAGGATGAGTAGTGTACCAGATAATCTTACGAACCCTGTTCAAACAATGCTTCTGTGCTATGTCCTGGATGGCAGGGAGGGAACTGCCAATGATCTTTTCGGCCATCCTCACCACTCACTGCACCACCTTCCTGTCTGAAGCAGTGATGCTTCCAAACCAGACTGTGATGCTGTATGACAGGATGCTCTCAATTGTCTCCCTGTAGAAAGTGGTCAGGACAGGGGAAGGAAGATGAGCTTTTCTCATGCAATAGAGAAAGTGCAGACGCTGCTTTGCCCGCTTCACCAGACTTTCACTGTTGAGCGACCAGGCCAGCCTACTGTTAGCTGCACACCCAGGAATTTGATTCTGGTAACCATCTCCACAGGTGAATCATTAATGCACAGAGAAGTGTGGCTGTGTGTGCCTTTTCTGAAATTGACAATGATCTCTTTGGTTTTTCCGGTATTTAAAACTAAGCTGGTTTTCTTACACCAGTTCACCAAACACTCTACCTCCTTGCGGTAAGCTTATTCATTGTCATCATGAATAAGGCCCACTACTGTTGTGTCATCTGTGAACTTCACAATATGGTTGGTGGCAAACCTAGCACAACAGTCATGAGTCAACAGGGTGAACAGCAGTGGACCTAGGACACAGCCCTGAGGAGAACCTGTGCTCAAGAAAATGTTATTAGAGGTATTGTTCCAGCTAGCACATATTGGGACCTGTTGGTAAGAAAATCATGAATCCAGTTGCATAAAGGGGTGTTTAAGCCTAAAAGGCCCAGTTTGTCTACTAGATGCTGGGGAATGATTGTATTAAATGCCAAACTGAAGCCGACAAACAACAAACGCACATGAGTATTTCTTTCCTCTAAGTCAGGGGTGTCAAACTCAATTTCATTGAGGGCTGCATCAGCATTGTGGTTGCTCTCAGGGGGCCAGGGTGGGCGTGGCCTACTGGGTGGGCGTGGCTAGAGTGTGTATGGCCTACTGGGTGGGCGTGGCCAGCTCTACATGGTTCGCATCAAGGGTGCCTATGGGGGCCTGGGCAGGAGTGGGACAGATCTGAGGGTCTCTGGCAGAAGGAGGGTCTCTGGGCCAGGGCCAAGGCAGTGGGGGCCGTTCCCTCACTGTTTCCAGGATGGCTTCGTGGGCCACATGAAACCACTTTGCGGGCCGGATCCGGCCCCCGGGCCTTGTGTTTGACATGTCTGCTCTAAGTGCTTCAAGCTCAGATGGAGAATGGAAGAAATAGCATCCTCCTTAGAGCGATTTGGTCAGTAGGCAAACTGAAGCAGGTCAAATGCTGGTGGGAGGCTAGATACAATAAAATCCTTTATCAGCTTCTCAAAGCATTTCATAATGGCGGATGTCAGTGCAACTGGATGGTAATCATTGAGGCCTGTAATTGTGTACTTTTTTGGCACTGGCAAGATGATGGCCATCTTAAAACACGATGGGACCACTGCCTGCTGCAATGAGAGATTGAAAACATCTGTGAGAACACAAGCCAGCTCACCTGCACACACACTAAGGACCAGGGATGTTATCTTGGCCTGCTGCTTTCTGAATGTTAACTTTCTTCAGTGTTTTCTGGACAGAGGTGACATCAAAGCTTAGCACTTGCTCATCAGGATGGGGCACAGCTTTCCTAGCAGGAGTGCTATTTGATGTCTCAAATCTACCAAAAATGCATTCAGTTTAAGAAGTCTGTGTCATCCTTGCATCTCGATGGATTCACCTTGTAATCCGTAATGGCCTGGATACCTTTCCACATTCACCTAGTAGGGTCTTGAAAAAAGTTCTCAATTTTCTGGCAATGGGCTTGCTTTGCACCTTTTATGGCACTTTTCAGATTTGCTCTGGCTGTTCTAAGTGCCAGAATGTCACCAGATTTAAAAGCCACATTCCATGCTTTCAACATCTTGCGGACCTCATAAGTCATCCAAGGTTTATCATTCACCTTCACAACAATGGTTTTCAGGACACAGACATCATCTATGCACTTTTGGATATATGCAGACACTCCTCAACATTTGTATGTCGGTTATCAGTAGCTGCTTCCTTAAACATGCCCCAATCTGTGCATTCAAAGCAGTCTTGTAATGCTTCTACAGCTCCCTCTGTCCAAACCCTCACCTGCTTTACTCTAGGTTTCACTCTGACTAATAAAGGTTTATATGCTGGAATAAGGAGCACTGAGAGATGGTCAGAGGAGCCCAGGTGAGGGCGGGGAATAGGTTTGAAAGCCTTCTTCATGTTGGAATAAGTAAGATCCAGTGTATTGTCCCCTCTGGCTGCAAAGTCCAGATATTGATGGAAATGTGGCAGGGTAGCTTTCAAATCCACTTGTTTAAAGTCTCCCACTGCAATAAATGCACCCTCTGGGTGAGTAGTTTGTAAGTCACTGATGGTATGACAGAGAGCATTCAGGGCCTCTTCACTGTTTGCATCAGGGGGGATATACACAGCTGTGATAATGGTAACAGAGAATTCTCTAGGCAGATAAAAGGGTCTACATTTGATGGTCAGAAGCTCCACATCTGGGGACCACAGACTTGAAACAACCTTGGCATTATTACACCATCTGTCATTTATATAAAAACAGACACCCCCTCCCCGGGATTTGCCACTAAGAGTAAAACTCCTGTCTAGCCGAAATGTTGAAAATCCCATCAAGCTAACAGCACTATCTGGGACAGAAGGCTTTAACCAAGTTTCTGTTGAAATGATGACACAGCAATTTCTCATCTCCCGGTTTGTTGTTAAATCCAGCCTCAACTAATCCATTTTTGGTTCTAAGGAGTGAGCATTTGCAAACAAAATAGATGGAAGAGACACTCTGTAAGGGCTAGCTTTTAGCCTAGATGTTAGGCCTCCGCACTTGCCATGCTTCCACTTGTGGTCACACCTCCTCCTTTTCTTCTTCTGAGGGTGGACAGCAATGGAGGGAAACTTCCCAGCTACAATGGCTGCTCCACCCCTCTGCCCCTGCGGCCCAAAACACTTCCTTCCCTGCTCAAAACACTGAGCACGCTGCTGTTTCCACCTCCAGCAATTTCCTTTCTTCCTCTCCGCTCCGCTCCACCGACATTGCATCTGAATTCTCACCCTCTGTGTCAGCTGCTGGCATCTCCAACATTGATTTTATCCTCCGTAGTAATCCAAGGCCATGCAGACTCTCCTGAATAGTTTTCTCCACTGTTCCTTTCACTCTGAATTTCTTCAACTCCAGTATGGATTGATGTTCGTATGAAAGTTTAGCAGCCCAACTCTGCTTAGTTGTCCCTATTTCCGAAAAGTGGTTCAGTCCAGATCATTCTTTTCCCTCCCTAACCCCCACACTTTTAAGAGCTGAAGCAGCCACAACCAAGCAAGGCACTGCCATCTTGGACTCAGATTTCTTTAGCAGCACATAATTTGATACCTTTGCACGTTGTCATTTACTAAATCATAGGGGAATTATCATATCCCCAGTATGTCCAAAATGGAGCTAGCCTTGGGATCAGTTGGAATATGCCAAATTTTCCGGTGAAGTAGACCCACCAGAGCTGTGTCCTAACAGGGATGGCTTTACAAATCTTTTAAATAAAAATAAATATTTTTTTTTTGGGGGGGGGACAGAGAATCCTGATTGTGTGTGTATGTTAAAAAACAGAGTTTTGATTTGATCTGACCATGTGCCATCAAGTAGTTTTCAATGTTTCGTGGGCTCTAGTTAACAAGATGCAGTTCAATGCTTAGAAAAGTAAGTTCCTGCACCTAGACAAGAAAAATCAAATGTGCACATATAGAATAGGTGACACCTGGCTCAATAGTAGTAACTGTGAGAGGGATCTAGGTGTCCTGGTGGCCCACCATATAAGTATGAGCCAGCAGTGTGCTGCTGCTGTTTAAAAAGCTAATGCAGTCCTGGGCCACATTAAAAAAAGGGTTGGTTTCAAGATCATGAGAAACAATAGCATTGCTTTATACTGCACTAATGAGGCTACACTTGGAGTACTGCATCCAGTTCTGGTCACCAGAATACAAAATAGATGCTGAGATCCTAGAAAGAGTACAGAGAAGAGCAACTAAGATGATAAAGGTCTGCATGATAATTCATATGAGAAACAGTTAAGGGAAGTAGGCATGTCTAGTCTAACAGAGAAGAATTAGGGGTGACACGAGGGACTTATTCTCTAAAACCCCTGAGATTTTCAAGAAAAGATTTGTCTGGGATGATATAAGGTCTCCTGCTTTGGGTAGGGGGTTGGACTAGAAGACTTACAAAGGCCCTTCTAGCTGTATAATTCTATGATTCTTTTTTTGACCTGAACCAAAACCATTGAGAACAAAAATAAATTTATTTATTTCATCTATTAAAAGTGATGCATTAACATCACATGGTGTTAGCTTGGAGAATAATGTCAGATATTATGCATTCTTTGAAATGTTCCATTCTCAGGTTTTTCTGATTGGAGTATTAGTTCTTTGAATAAAGCTTAATTTTTCCCCATTTATTATTATCTCTCTTGTATATTTTGAGACTAGTCTGAAGCTGCTATAACTTCCATAATTAGTGAGACAAGTGTGTCTGTCCATGTGTTGTGTGCATTGCATGTGTGTGTGAGTGTATGTGTGTGTGTGAGAGAAGGCATATTTGTTACAACAGGAAGAATAGATCTATGTTTTATTGTTTATTATTTCTAGAGACACAGAGGTTTTAGTGTAAGTCTAGCATTCTGATAAACCTAATTCAGTGAATAAATTCCACTTTGAGCTGCTAACTAACTTTGATATTCATATACATTAAGTGGATGCTTATAAGATTTCAACAATCCTCCCAAGAATTTAGTGCAATTTTTAGCATCCATTATGCTCCAGGATTAGTGTGTACAGAGCTTATTAATACTGAGGCATGCCATGGTTTGCATAGCAAGAATTGTTTAGTCATTCCTCTGGGTTAATCTTTCTATTGATTTTTTCCAAGTTTGTAAATAGTCCCTCTTGGATTCACTTGTGGCAGTTGAGCAATACCTGAAAAAGAACAGATGGGGTTGTTTTTGTTTTACAGTGGCTGAAGTTGCTCTGCAAACCAGAAAACTCCTTATTCCAAAATCTCCTCTGTCAAGAATTTATGGGATGGTCTCCAGCATTCATTTTTCTTTCATGTGGTCCTAGGCACACCTTTCACAGACTGAGACTAAAAGAGAGCGAAAAAGTATATACTATGCCAAGCCCAGAGAGCCAAGGAACTCAGAGAACCAGGGTCCCTACTTCAGACAGTAGCCCTATTTTCAAGGAACAAAAATAATAAGTTTGCTGGAAGATTAGATGGAAAGGGAGCTCCATTATGAGGTCATCTGGAAACAGATTCAGAAGCAGCACTTCATTTGAACAGAATAAATCTAGGGAGTTAATTCTAAAGCCTATTATTTGAGTGAGAAAGATTTAGGCTTCCCTGTGTGACGTGTTCTCTCTACAACTAAAAGTTCCATAGTCCCTTTTTGTGCACATGGAGAAAGGAAAAGGATAAAGAATCACATTACGAAGGACATTGATCTCAAAGACAGTAGGAAGCTGCATGCACAAAGCTTTTCTTCCCTTTCACTCTCAGTGTTTGGTTATAAATAAAAACAAATCAGGCAGTGAGAAATGTAAGGGGAGCAAAACCAAAGGTACTAAAGGAAGCTAAAGGACACCAGGAAATCAATGCTCCAGTTTCTCACATCAGATGAGACCTTTCTTCGAAATGGCTTAGGCAATAGCAGAGGGAAAAGTAAGATGGAAATATATTTCATAGAGAAATGGCATTTCTGGCAATTGCAAGTGATTTTGAAAAATGCTTCTAGTTATGTGATCCCTCCCTAAAAAAATCAGGGCTGAACTAGAAGACCTCCAAGGTCCCTTCCAGTTCTATTCTATTCTATTCTATTCTATTCTATTCTATTCTATTCTATTCTATTCTATTCTATTCTATTCTATTCTATTCTATTCTATTCTATTCTATTCTATTCTATTCTATTCTATTCTATTCTATTCTATTCTATTCTATTCTATTCTTTGTTACTACCACCAATCTACCAAAGGAAGGTTTGCTTATTTATTAAATTTATCTGCCGCCTACCTCACTGATACAGTGACTCTGGGTGACTTACAAAGGGGAAAGTATAACCTGATACTGATCCACACAAGTATCATTTGCCAGTTCTTGAATTGCATCTGGAGCCTTAGATCTGCCTGTCTAATCATGCCTCCTTTGCATGATCATGGCAAGTCATGGAGTTGCTGACTATCAGAAGCTATGACATTTCCCTAGGGAAGGATGTTTGAGTTTTGTCTCTTTCCCCCCCAAAAAAAGAAATTATGCCCATGATGATCTTTTAGCTGTTGTCTAATCTCTATCCCCCACTGACTCATTCAGAAGGTATGTGGAAGAAAGCTCTTGTGAATATATAGTTGTTGCATGCATCCTGGATTACATATGAGTCAGGATCCTAATGATTCATGTGGTGACTCCTCCAATGGGACTCTAATGTCACATCAGTTTGGAGACAATGTTCTGTTCTTTTTTTATTATTTTGGTTTCTACTGCTTTTAATGCTGTACAGTGCATTGTCCAAAGTCCTATGGAGTTGGGCAGCTCTCTAAATTCAATACGTGGACATATACATACACTTGATATAGTGATCATTTGATGCTTTCTTTGCTTTCTCCTCCTCTTCTGATATGAATTCTCCTACCTTGGAGTTTCTATGATTGACAATTCTTCTTTGATGACTGATGGGAAGGAAGATATTTCCTATCTTTTTTTTCTTTTTCTTTTCATTTCTATACGACTACTGTATTGTAAAAAAACACTAATGAAAATATTAAAAATGATGGAACTGTGCTTTATTGATAAAGGAAGGCTAAAGTAACAGCATCTTGAAAGCCTAATCATATTTTTCCTTCTGCTCATTGCCAAGACAGGTCAGTCGGGTCACCTAACCTAGTTTCCCGGCAGATCCTTCACTGAATGCAGCACTTTAGGGCAGCTAGGTGGAAGAGCCCTGTTGCAAAGATAATTAGGAAAGAACCTATTGAACAGGACTGTGGTTCTTGCATTCTATAATAGGATCCTGTGAGATCTTCTCTTCTCTTCTAATTGGGATTAGCCTGGCATGGCAACCTCAAGAACTACTAGGCTATGCTAACCACCAGCTGGAAAAACAGCAAAAGGAGCTCATTCCTTTCCTTCACTGACTAGTTAAAGGGAGGGGGAATCAGAGATGCTCCATTCCGAAAGCTTTGACATTTGCAGTGAATGTCAGAAATGAGGACTCTGAAGACTGGTGACTGTTTTGGGGTAAAGTAAGGGCTCATCTACACATTGGCCCTAACAGCTTGGCAATGTCCTGCTTAATCATTCTGGGTATTTGGCCCTTGTTGCCTCCTCAGTGCACAGCTGAGACCACCTAATTTGGTTTTAGCTGATCCTGTATTAAAGTGATGGGTGTTGTTCCTCTGTGGCTGTTTTTTGTTTCTGCTTATTCGTTGGTCTCTTTCACACAATCTCAGATCTGATGCAGCCTTTTTTATTAACATAAATTCACCACCAATGTCAAGCAGTGTTAGATCAATCTAAATGAGACCCTTCTTTTAAAGACAGGAATGAAGAAGCAGCAGGGAGGAGACTGTTTTGTAGCCCAACAGTAGGCAATCTAACAAGAGCATTTATTTTGTTTTCAGTATAGTTGTTAAACTGTCAACAGGGCTGTAATAGCTTCTGGAGAAGGAAAAATGCAAAGTCTCTGATTCTTAAGCTCCTGATACTCAGTTCCACTTACCCAACATTAAGAAGATGATCAATAGTGGGGGTTTTTCACCTAGGAGGGGGAAATGGAAACTCTGTGGGGAAGGAAGATTCAGCCACCAATAGTTGCCTTTAGTTTATTAAAATAAAAAATAATCTGGGAGAACTTGAGTCCCAAGTAGCTGATCCATGAGCTTGTGTATGTGTGCCAAACCTACCCACCCTTCCCCTGAATGAGCAATTGCAGCAGTAAAGCTGAAGACCCGTCCCCTGGGGAAGTTTTTTACCTGGAAAGGCCTGCTTTACTCCCCACCCTGGCTAAAACCCACCCTGGTTAAAGTCCCCCTTCCTGGGAGAAGAGATGCATTCTGTCCTTTAAAGCAATGTGCTGAGTTCTTAGTTCTCAAAAGGAAAATGGCCTGCAGTGACAGAATAATAGAACATCAGAGTCGGAAGGGACCTTGGAAGTCTTCCAGTCCAACCTCCTGCTCAAGTACGAGAACCTATACCATTTCAGACAAATGGCTGTCCAATCTCTTTTTAAAAGCTTCCAGTGATGAAATACCCACAACTTCTGAGGGCAAGCTGTTCCATTAGTTGTTACAGCCAGAAAATTTATCCTTAGTTCTAGGTTGCTTCTCTCCTTGATTAGTTTCCATACATTGCTTCTTGTCCTGCCTTCTTTTGTTTTGGAAAATAGTTGACTCCTTCTTTTTTATGGGAGCCCCTTAAATATTGGAATACGGCTATCATGTCACCTTAGCCCCCTAATCATCTCTGTTGGTCTTCTCTACACTCTTTCCAGAGTCTCAACATTTTTTTATGTCATGGTGATCAAAATCATGATATAAAAGCTGTATGCAATATTCCAAGTGTGGTCTTAGTAGTGTGGCTAGAGTCTAGGAGGGGCAGGGAGCTCCCTGCAGCAATTTTGGATGGTCTACACTTCTTCATACAACACATATTCATACAACAAAACTTTTGCTGCGCAGAAGGTAGCCTCTCACTGCATCACAGCATAGCACATCATATGCTACTGGTATGGATCCTTGTTCATACTTTGTCAGCAACACTTTAGCTGGGAAGAAGAATTCTTTTTTTAATCTGAAATTATCACTTTTGGTGCATGCTGCCTTTGCAAAGGGCAAGGGATGAGATGAAGGTGATATCATGAAGACCTAACATATAGAAAGAATTAATGAGACATCTTCATGCTGTGGATTGGTAGTACATGAGGAAGAGCTATTAGAGCAAAACAGGTCTTTGGCAGCAATCAGAATTTGCTTATCTTTGATATTTAAATGTGTATGTCCAAATATGTATCTCTAGGGTGTTCACTAGCCTTCCAAACCAGCAAAAAGTAATATATAGATCCCACTTCATATGTGTTCATATTAATCACACATTTACAAATAATACCACTTTCAGCTATGTTAATTGTAATGTCTGCGGCGGGTTCCCGGTAACGAGGAGAGCAGGCTTAGGTATGATCATCAGCTGTTTATTGCCTCCACAGGAACAAACAAGTATGTTTTGAACCCCCTTATATAGTGGTGCCGGCGAGCCTCTGGCCAATCCCCGCTTGCGGATTCTCCCGCCGTTTTGGTGTAAGCCAATCCGCGTGGACCACGTGCGCAGCTGTCAGTTTCAGCTGTCATCGGTAGCCACGTGTGGAGCTGTCAGCGGTAGCCGCGTGTGGAGCTGTCAGCGGTAGCCGTGTGTGGAGCTGTCAGCTGTCAAAAAGCTGTCACTTGCATTTCTTTAAGTTTAACAGTGTTTAACTCACATATATTACATCCCTTCCCCCCCAACAATTAAACAATTAACTATTTTACATTGTCTTGCTGTTTGGTGATCATTTGGCCTGGCCCTTGGGTTTCAGCCAAACGAAGTCCTGTAGGTATGCAGGTGGTCTCCTGGTTCTGCTGGAGTGACGTAGGGGCTGGACCCCTGTGCTCTCCCTGGGTGGGGGTAAGGGATTTGCCGTCTCGGTGTCTTGGTTGACTGGGTGCCTAGTCTGCGGAACGGGGACTTCCCCTCGGTCTGGGTGGTTCCTGGTTTCCTCGAGCTGGGGCAATTCTCCAGGCTAGGGGTAATGTTCACTGGTTCCCTTGCAACTGGGAGCTCCTTGGGGGCAGGGGGGTGGTTACTTGGTCCCCTTTTCCTTAGCTGGTCTATGTGGCATCTTAACTGCCGGCCCCCTTCCCCCTCCACCAGATAGGAAACTGGCCCTGTGCGTAAAATAATTGTCCCGGGTAGCCATTTGTCTCCCAGTCCAAAGTTCCTGGCCCAAACGGGATCCCCAATGTCAAATTGTCGTGGAAGGGGTGGTAGTTCAGGTCCAGTTGCTACCCTGTCCGGGTGCAGTCTGTCCAGTCTAGTGATCAGGCAACGGCCCCAGCGTAATTCTGCAGGGCTCTTGCCTGTGGCCGTGCAGGGGGTCGAGTGCTGAGCTAACAGGAACTGTGCCAGATGTTGGTGCCAGTTGCCGGAGATGATTCAGTGTAACGAGACTTTGGTGGTCCTTACCATGACTTCTGCCAGGCCGTTAGTGGAAGGCCGGAAAGGTGCCAAGGTGACATGTTTAATTAAGTTGGTCTTGGTGAAAATCTGGAATTCAGCAGAAGTGAATTGTGGTCCATTGTCAGACACAATTATATCTGGGAGACAATGAGTGGCGAAGAGCCCCCTAAGCACTTGTACAGTGCTGGCTGTGGTTAGGCTTCTAACGGGGATGACCTCTAGCCACCTAGAATAGCTGTCAATTACAATAAGGAACAGCTGTCCTTGGAAAGGTCTGGCGAAATCTATATGAATCCTTGACCATGGCCTTTGTGATGGCTCCCACTTGTGTAGTGGTGCATGAGGAGGCCCTGGTCTTGACTGCTGACATGGGAAGCAACCGGCTACATACTCTTCTATGTGTTTATCTATTTCTGGCCACCAAAGGTAGCTCCTTGCTAAGGCCTTCATTTTTACAATGCCTGGATGACCCTCATGCAGTGTTAGGAGGACCTTGGTCCTATGTTTTTCGGGGATGACTACTCTACTCCCCCATAAAACACACCCCTGGTGAGTTGATAATTCATTCTTCCTATTGAAATAGGCCTGGAATTCAGGCCCTGGACATTGGCTCTGCCACCCGGATGTTACCCATACTAGTATTCTGCTAAGAAGCTTGTCTGAGGCTGTAGCTGAAGCTATGTCTTTAACATGCAGGGGGCAATCTGGCAATTCTTCGATGGCCAGGATTTGTCCCCTGGGTGCTGGGTCTGGCTCAATATTGTCTAGGGGCAGTCTGCTTAGTCCATCAGCATGACCCATTTCCTTACCTGGTTTGTGGATTAATTTAAATGAGTAAGCTGATAAGAATGTGGACCAGCGCAGAACCCTTGGGGACAGTATTTGGGGCGTTTGTTTATTAACAGTAAAAAGTCCCAACAAGGGTTTGTGATCGGTGTAAATCGACCGAATCATGAAATTTTTTAACCCCTGCGACAATGGCCAGTGCCTCTTTATCTATCTGGGCATAATTCCTCTCAGCCTTTGATAATGTTCTTGAATAATACACTATTGGTTTCTGGACCCCCCCTTCCTCTAAGTGGCTGAGTACTGCGCCAACCCCATAGGGGGAGGCATCACACGCTATACAGATAGGTTTGTGTTCATTATAATGGGTAATAGTTGAGTTATTGGACAATAACTGTTTCAGGTCCCTGAAAACAAGTTTCATGGAGGGTGGTCCACTCCCATGGGGTGTTCTTATCTAGAAGCCTATGTAATGGCTCTGCTCTACCTGCTTTGTGACGGAGGAAGGTATGATTAAAATTTAAGAGCCCTAAGAAGGCTTGCAGCTCTGCTTTATTTTTTGGTGCAGGTGCCTTTTTTATAGCTCTGACCTTCGATTCGGTGGGGTGAATCCCCTGAGCATTTATCCTGAATCCAAGGAATTCAGTGGACTGTACCCCAATTGAACATTTCTCTTTTTTGAGTTTTAACCCTGTGGCTCTAAATCTGGCCAGCACTGATTCTAATCTATCTGCCAGCTTCTCTTCATTTTCACCTGCGATAAGGATGTCATCGAAGTATGGACACATCCCTGGGATGCCTTTCAAAGTTCGCTCCATGATTTCCTGGAAGATCCCAGGCATGGCAGAAATGCCAAACTGGAGTCTGTGAACTTTGAAAGCCCTGCGGTGTGTCACTATCATCTGCGCATCCGCCGTTTCCCTAGTAACTGGAAGCTGCAAGTAGGCATATGTGAGATCTAGCTTGCAGAAGATGGCGCTGGACTGAATAGCTGAGAGGACGTGCTTCACTGCAGGAACAGGGTAAGCATGGGGGTTTAAGGCCCAGTTGAGGGTGGCTTTATAATCAGCGCAAATGCGTACGTCCCCATTAGGTTTCAGGGGGGTGAAAATAAGGGTCTCCCAGGTTTCTCCCTCCACGGGCTCTAGGACCCAAGTTTAACCAGGCGTTCCAGTTCGTCCTCAATTTTCTTTTTGAGGGCGAATGGAACCCTTCTGGCTTTGATTCTAACAGGGAGGATTTCAGGTTTGAGTTTTAGGGAGATTGGAGCCCCTGTGTATTTTCCCAGGGAGCCGTCGAATACGTCTGCAAACTGTGTGCAGACGGATTCGAGGCTTTTGGCCTGTATGTGATGAACTCCGCCTAACCAAATACCCAAAGCCCTGAACCAGTTAAGCCCTATCAGGCTAGCCCCCTTTCCCTGGGTGACTAAGACTTCAAGGGGTCCCTGGATTTTTTTATATTTAACATTTAATGTAGCTATTCCCCTTATGCTAATTGGGGCTTGCTGGAAGTCAGCCAGTTTCATAAGGGTGGGCTTTAGGGGAATCCTCTTTTTGCTGAGGCCACATATGGTTCTGAAGGTGTCCATCGATATTATGGAGACGGAGGACCCTGAATCCACCTCTATGTCACAGGGAATTCCCTGTAATTGGACCCTGATTTTAATCTTGGGCCTTAGCAATTGGTGGATGTTTAAATGGCTGTCAGGTCTCCCTGTACCAAGGGCTTCGGGGGCTCTATGTATGAGGGAATGGGGTTAGTCGTACCTGGCAGGGATGAGTCCAGGTCGTTGATGGTCCCGCGGTTCCTGCTGCGGCAGACGGTGCGAATGTGCCCTGTCTTGCTGCACTCGTGGCATCTGGCGTTCCTGAATTTGCAGGATGCCCTAGGGTGAGGTGCTCCGCAGCTGGCGCATCTTTGCCCGGAATTTGTTGTGCGGGGGTTCTGTGGTCTGTTAGGGCCTCTTCTGTCATTCCGCTGCGATTGAGACTTCACGTATCATTGTTGAAGTGCATTAACTTTGTCGGGCTCCGTGGCTTCCTCCCCACTGTCGGCTGAAGGGCATTGGTGAACTGACCCGTTGAGCCCACTGGTGGGGTCATCTTGGTGTTCTTCGTGGGTAGCTTCTTATGCCTGGATTTCGCTCACTACCTCCATGAGGCTCATAGTTGGATTGGCAACTATTTTCCTTTGGAGCCGCATGTCCAGGAGTCCGAGGACAATCTGGTCCCGGATCCTATCTTCCAGGTCTGGGAAGTGGCACCAGCGTGCGGCATGTCTAACGGCCACAACGAAGTCGGTCGCGGCTTCCCCAGAATGTTGGGTTCTCTGGGCGAATCGTAGTTGCCAGTAGAGCTCTGATTGGGCAGGTATGAAGTGCTTTGTCAGCATGTCAGTCAGTTCCGCATAGGGAACGGTGTTGACTGGGTCCGGGTTACAGAGTCCGGCGGCGACATCGTATACAGCCGACCCACTGAGGCAAAGTAGAGCCGCTGCCTTCATATGATCTTCAGTGATTCTATTGAACAGGAGGTAGCCTTCTACCTGTCCCAGGTGCGATTCCCACCATTCTGGGTATTTGAGGTCAAATTCTTTGATCTGTCCTACTGCTGCCATACTGTCCAGGAGAATACTGCTTCACGGTTATTACGAGAATGAGTTTCCCCCTAGTGACTTAGCTCTGTGACTTTCAGCTTGTGACTTTGCTCCTAGAAAACTCCGTGAAGCAGTACCACCTTTGTCGCCAGATGTAATGTCTGCGGCGGGTTCCCGGTAAAGAGGAGAGCAGGCTTAGGTATGATCATCAGCTGTTTATTGCCTCCACAGGAACAAACAAGTATGTTTTGGACCCCCTTATATAGTGGTGCCGGCGAGCCTCTGGCCAATCCTCGCTTGCGGATTCTCCTGCCGTTTCGGTGTAAGCCAATCCGCGTGGACTGCGTGCGCAGCTGTCAGTTTCAGCTGTCATCGGTAGCCGCGTGTGGAGCTGTCAGCGGTAGCCGCGTGTGGAGCTGTCAGCTGTCAAAAAGCTGTCACTTGCATCTCTTTAAGTTTAACAGTGTTTAACTCACATATATTACATCAATCTTATTAGGAAGTCAGTGAAATCATCTTTCTTCCACCAAGTGTTTACTTGTTACTTGTTAGAAATGGCTTCCTGTTTATGATCCCCTTTTCTGCTACTGAATTATTATTTAATGGCAGTGAATTTTAGTATACTGTCAATGAACTGAAGTGTATTTCTGAAACATTATAAAGCTGATCAATGGTTACAAAAGATTTGTACATCGACTACCCATGTAATATGAAAGTAGAAATAATAAAGAAAGTTAGCAAAACAGAATGGGATGCATAATGACATGGCAGGCAGACTTTACTTACGTATAGTATCTTTGTACTTCTGTCAGGATCAACCATTCTGTCCAGCACATGTATACTGTGTAAAAATAAGGTAAATCCAGGAATGTAAATTGAAAATAAGAGATTGTATGCGATATGATCAACATAACATTTTTATAAAAAAAACCAACCCAAGAGCAAATCCAATACCTATTTATTCAGAAATAATACTCACAGTGTCCAATTATATTTATTCCTCAGAAAGCATTTCAGAATTGTATTCCAAAGCTTTTCTTAAAGAGGAAAAGTATAATGAATACAATTATAGCAAGATCTCTGTTGTTCTAATTGCATGTTCTAGTTCTTGAAATTCTCAAGATGGAAGAGTAAAGCCTCTCTTCTAATGATGTTTGGCAGCAATAGTATTTAAAATAAGATTTAACCAATCAAATCATTGGAAGCCCTATCTCCTTGAGTGAGGTTCTCATACTATGGGTTGCACCCTCCTGGCTTATTGTCACCAAATTTAAGGGGGCAATTACACTCATTCTCACTCTACCTGTACAAATTATTATTGGTTTGTCCAGGTAAAGAGAATGTATACTGGCAACAGTCCAGCCAAATTAGGCTTGCCCCCCTAAAGTTCGATCATTGTTGGGACTACTAAGAGTGGCCACAATATTTATCATATCTACCTTCCTAACAGCAGAGGCACCTTCAACTCCTTGCTTGCCCACTGGCCAGATGCATTTGCTGACAGCCCATCTTTTCTCACTCTGCATCCAACAATAGAGTGCAGGGAAAGACAGCGGAATGCCCTTCCTATATCTTTATAGTCTATATCTATTGGATTTTCTTTGTGGAGCAGGCAGCTGCATGAAAGCACAGTAGCAGCATTTCTGGCACATTTGGCCAGCAGGAGAATGTGTCTCTCACTGCAGTAGGAAAAAGGTTGTTCTCCTGATGCAACATCTACCAATTGCAAATTGTGTTGGAGCTCTGGGCTACAGGACAAAGAAGTTGAAGCTTTTCTTCTGGGAAAACTCCTTCTTGCTCTTTTCCCAAAAGCAGTACCCCAATGTGTGCATGTGTGTGAGAGAGAGAAAGTAGAGCATTGATCTTTTTACTTCCTGGTATTAAGACAAGTCCTCTTTATTATCATCCTAGTTGTTTTCTCCAAATTGATCACTTATTTATCTGCTATTGAAATGAATGGGTGTACAAATGGGTGCCCCAAGAATGTTTGGCACTATGCTGGAATCTACCAGTCTCCCATTACTGCTATTAGTTGAAAGAATCCAGGAATGTATTATGGATGCATTAGCATGCCCATAGCTCTTACTGCCTGGGTTTTGAGCCAGAAGTTGCCTGGGTAGAACTTTCTTGTGCCAAGATGGGTTCCACATTATCCTTGCTAGCCTACTAATACACCTGTGCCAGATTCACCAGAATTGTGATCAGGCACTAGGCCTGGTTCTGATGTGAGCAGATTCACCTCATTGAAGGTGATTGCCACACAATAGAGGCTGCTGTACTTGACTCCTGCAAAGGGGCTTCTGGACACAAGTAGGCCTCCATAAACTATTTCTGTGAACAGAGGAAAACTCCTGCTTGCTGCGCCATACCAATAATGAATATGTGTAAAAAAATTTCCTCTCCACCCCAAGAAATAAGTATGTCAGACCACACATTGTGACAAGATTCTAGTAGAGTATGATCAAACAGTTTCAGTCATGGGAAGGAGGTTTTACAAAATTTATTTTGTAGCCCCCACTCTATAAATTGTTTACCATCTTTGGAAGCAAATTTTGGGTTAGTAGTTAATAGTGAAGAATTGAGCAGTTTAATTGTGCCTTAAGCAAAAATGTCTTACCTTTTATTTTGGAATAAAGATCTGAAAATATGGATGCACATGAATGCTATGTGCATTATTTATGCATGTTGTGTCTGTACTTGATATTACTCTGCAGTTATTCCTTGAAGTGGTACCAAAGTGCCAAAAAATGTCATGTATAATTATGTGAGCAATACAAAATTATTTATTAAAAATGTATTTCTACCTTTGATTTGGAGGGTTGCTTTGTGTCCTCCCATCATTTGAAGTACTGTACACAGGAGACAATGTGAGTCACAGCCTTTTCTGAAGTTGTGTTTCTTCTTTGCTTTTAAGTATGAAGTGAATGCTGACTTTATGAGTTGCTTGTGATAGGTGGACTTTTATAAATTTCATCCACTTTTAAATGAGAATAAATAAGTGATTTGTGTATATTGTTTGAGAAACTTTGTAAATTGAAAATTGATGAGTGAGTTGGGAATACTTTAGTATATAATCAAATCTCTGTTTGTTTTTTGCAGTCTATCAGAGAAGTGACTGGCTATGTCTTGGTAGCTCTGAATCAGTTTGAATACCTTCCTTTGGAAAACCTGCGGATCATTCGTGGAACAAAACTGTATGAAGATCGCTCTGCACTGGCCATCTTCCTCAATTACAAAAAAGACGGGGGTTTTGGACTGAGGCAGCTTGGGCTGAAGAACTTGACTGGTAAGGGGGAAATGAACAGATTATGAGAGAATAGCTTGATCCTGTTGACCAGTAGTTTGCAGATTTTGGAAATAATACCAAAGGACTGGTCTGTTTTGATCTATAAAACAAAACAAAAGGGAACAGAATAAATAAGCATAAATATCATGTGTTCTCCTTTTGTGCTAAAGCATCTGATTCCTCAATCATTCCTCCCACAACTTGGGAGTCCTCCTAGATTCACGGCTTACTTTGGAAGATCACATAGTGGCTGTGACTAGGGGGGCCTTCGCCCAGGTTCGCCTGGTGCGCCAGTTGCGGCCCTATCTAGACCGGGATGCCCTGCGTACGGTCACTCATGCGCTCGTGACCTCTCATTTAGACTACTGCAATGCTCTCTACATGGGGCTGCCCTTGAAGACCACTCGGAGGCTCCAACTGGTACAGAATGCAGCCGCGAGAGTTGTGTTGGGAGTCTCCCGATACTCCCATGTTACACCTCTGCTCCGCGAGCTGCATTGGCTCCCAGTTGTCTTCCGGGTGAGGTTCAAGGTGCTGGTATTGACCTACAAAGCCCTACATGGCATGGGTCCGGAATACCTTGGGGAGCACCTGCGGCCGGCATCAACTTCCCTCCGCCTAATACGCTCCCACAGAGAGGGTCTCCTCAGGGTGCCACCGGTCAAAGAATGCCGACTGGTGGCCCCCAGGGGGAGGGCGTTCTCTGTGGGCGCACCGGATTTATGGAACCATCTTCCGGTTGAGCTCCGGATGGCGCCCGACCTTCGCTCCTTCCGGCGCGATCTAAAGACGTATCTTTTTGAACAAGCTGGCCTGGCCTGATGGGAGGGGGTTGGGTTTTTATTATTTTTAAATGCGTTTTAATCTATCTAAGAGTTCTGGGCACTTGTTTAATCTTTTTTTAATTTTTGTATTCTGTTTTTTTAACATGTATTGCCCTGTTCACCGCCCTGAGTCCTTCGGGAGAAGGGCGGTATACAAATTAAATTAATTAATTAATTAATTAATTAATTAATAATGCTGACAGGTTGTAATTTGACAATGTCAGTTGTTTATCCTATATGTAAATATTTTTATCAGTGGTGAAGAATCTGTGCCACTCTAGAAATTGCCCAACTATGTCTCTAAGCATCTGTGATCATGGATTGTGATTCAGTACTCCTGGAAATGATAGTTTAATAACATCTGGAGGTTATCAGTTTCCCTTACCCACATTTTTTACCATATTTATTACTGATATTGTGAACAGCTGCAATATAAGTTATCTGCTACATGCTTGGCATAACCTGTATCAACACAGCAATGCCACAAAGCCTCTCATCTAGATATGTTCTAAACAAATGGTCAATATTTTTGACTCACTTGGAAATTGATACCATTAAAGGCATGGAACCTAAATGGAACTGATTGCATGTAGGACCAGATTGGCAGATGTCTGAAATAATCAGTTACCATACACACATATACTTGTACATGGTATCTTATTTAGAACTTGTGAACAGCTGCTGTGTTCTGCTTATTTAACAGATGGGCTTTAAGACAAATGACAACTTTTAAAGGATAAATATCTTGTAGAAGTAACAGATATCAATGTTAGCTTTCCAACAATGAAACTGTCATTCTTTCTCTCTTTATAATACTAGAATACTTTATTAAAGCTACCGCCTAGTTTCAATTTTGAAAACACAAACTAATAGGGCTGCTTTCTCCTCATCACTTAGAAATAGTAGCAAGTAATTCAGTGCTGAGAATGAAGAAGGCACATAAAATAGGGCATTAGTTTATCTGAAGAAATGTTTTGCCCTTTGGAACCCTTGTAAGCTCATTGTTGCAAATTACATCGGTAGCAAACATAGTGATTCTGTGTTGACAGTATAGATTGCATTGAAAGGCATGGAACCATTTTTAAAATGCAGTCTCCAGAGCCATAATTTGACATGAGATGGACATGCCCACCAACATCTGACCAATGTGCCTTTCTATTATACCTTGAGATGTTTAGGTTTTAAATGGCACTCCAGGGAGTTACTAATTAGCTGTGTGACCCAGCTTTAGCATTGAAAATAAAATTATCCCAAAACAAGTGAGCTATTTGCAAGTGCAATCACATGCTGATCTAGCTGACCTCTTAAACATATTTGGGAGTGGGGGTGAGAGGTAGAGAATGTCTGACTAAACAAGAAAAGGTACAAGCAGAGGAACGAAAAGGATTAGACTACTTACTTAACTTCTGTTTGGATTCAGTCTTCAAAAGACATCATGTAGTCCAATAGATAACTGTGAACCTCAGGAAGGTACAAGACTGCAGCTTGAAACTCATAGAAAACATAGTCAGAGAATACTGTTTTTAACAAGCAAAGTCACTTGGGCCAGATAAATTGCTTTTCTCGGGCTAAATAGATTGCTTATGGTTTGGCTGAATGCTTATATCTTGGAAAATAGATGACCATGACTGGAGAAGGATAAACTTCCCTATGAACACAAGGGGAAATGGGGGAATTTTCAGATACAGATTACTGTAGTCAATTTGTAATTAAAACCCAGGAAGATTATAAACGATTTCATCATTTGTAAGTATTGTGAAAACAATTTGGTGATAATAAAAAAGCAGCATAAATTTCTAAAGAACAAATATTGCCAGACAAACCTTATCTCATGTTCTGACTGGATGTCTTCCTCAGTACATTTCAGAAATATTGTATACTTTCTCATTTCAGCAAAGTATTTGATAAGACATCCCATGCCAACCTAATTAGCAAGCTAATCAGATATGAATTACATGGCCTGACAATTAAATGGACTGATAACCTATTTGAAAATCATACTCAAGAATTCTTATCAATGTTTCGGTATAAAATGCTGAATACTTGACTGGGTAACAATCTTTGTGAAAAAGAAATTTTAGTATTATAGGCATTGATTATTAATTGAATATAAGTCAGTAACGTAAGTATGATCTGGCTATAAACAAACACATTGTTTTTGGTTGCATCAGCAGAAGGTTTCCAAATCAGAGGAAGTAATTATTCCATTCAAGCATTGTGCCGTCTTTTTAGCACATAATTTGAAAAGAATTCACAGAAAATATATGATGTTAACAGAAGGGCATCAGAGATAAAATAAGACTAGAAACAAATTCCTACAAAGACACACTGAAGGAGCTGAAAATGTTTAGCTTTGATAAGAGAAAAACCAAGGGGTGATACAGTGATATTATTCACATATCTGAAGCTGTCACATAGAAGAAGGTGGCAACCTGGCTTTTCCCCCCCCAAAGAACAAGACATGAAATAATGTTTGTAAGTTACTGGAGTCAGATTTCAACTATGTGTTAGGGAAAAGAACAATCTTAACATTAAGAGCAGTTCAACAGTGTAACCAGTAGTAGTCCAGAGGTGATGGATGTGCTCAAGAACAGGCCAGATAACCATCTGTCTGAGATGCTTTTTACCATTTTGTTTTATTAATGTATGCTGATTCAAAGTGACTAAATTAGTAGATCAGCAAAATGCTGTGGACCTAGTATGCTTAGATTTCAGCAAGGCATTCAACATAGTAGACCACAACCTACTGGTACTTCTTAGTAAGCTAGAAAAATGTGGGATAGACAGCATTACCACCAAATGGATTTGTAACTGGCTGACAAACCGTACTCAACAAGTAGTCCTTAATGGTACTACATGTGCATGGAGAGAAGTAAGCAGTGGGGTACCACCAGGTTCCATCTTAGATCCAGTACTCTTCAATATCTTCATAAATGATTTCAAATCAGGGAATAGAAGGGAAAGTAATCAAATTTGCAGAACAGCTGCAGGATTTGGGTTTGACTAGTCTAGAGAAAAGAAGAACTAGGTGGGACATGATAGCAGTATTCCAGTATTTGAGCGGTTGCCACTGGGGGAGGGGGGCAACTTATTCTCCAGGGTACCAGAGGGCAGGACAAGAAACAATGGATGAAAACCAATGGTTTTTAAGAAGAGAGTGGACAGTCACTTGTCTGAAATTGTATAGGGTCTCCTGCTTGAGCAGGGGGTTGGAATAGGAGACTTCCAAGGTCCCTTCAAGCTCTATTCTGATTGATTTTTCTGAAATACTTGCTAGAAATAATATGGTTGAGAAAAAAGTTTCAGTTGATGTGTATTAAGTACGGTATTTTTAATACTTAATTTTTTTAAGTGTTAAATGTAAGTATTTATTAAAATGGCTAGATGTCCTATATATATATTTTTTGCCACTAAGGCTTCTGATTTAGAGAGCTCAAAATATTTTTTTTTCAATTCACAGTCTCTCTTGACCCTGTCTGTCTGTCTGTTTAACAGTGATGTTGGAATAGGCATGTTGTTATGATTTCAGCCCTATGTTGAGATGGAAGTAATATTTGAAGTAGGATGTTCCTGACTTTCTCTCTCCACCCTGAGACCATAGGATTGCAACCTTGGGCTGTTGATTAGAATTCAAAGGATTATTTGGTTGAATAAATATTAATCAGATGATATTCTTACTCTACAGACACAGCACAAACTCAGTGAAAGTGCAATAAATTATGCTGTGTTTTTTCTTAGTTGAGTCAGTGTTAGGAGGTCTCTAGTGGCATTGCTCAGTGTGCCTTGAAAGCAGTATTTTCAGAATGTGCAAAAGCCTCCTCTGAGTAAAACACTTCCTGTATCTGATTCCCCTGCTTCTTCATTATAAATGACCTTGTAAAAACAGAACTGGAACTGTCTTGGAAAAAGGTTGACTGCACAGGGCAACCACCTCCCCTGCCCTGCTTATGTGGTCTAGTTCTTATTCAAATGATGAAAGATCTCCATTATAATATAACTCACTAATGCCATATTCACTTAGGAGGTGTCCCATATTTTCTTACAAGCAAAGAAGAATATTAAAGCAGAGACCAGTTCCTATAAATTATGCATATGAGAATAAGTAATGCTGCTCAGTTATTGCTAAATCTTATGGGTTTCAAGATTTAATATCTTTGATTAAGCTTCTGTAATCCTAGCAAAGAGTTTCCTGTTCTAAATAAAGCTGGGCCAAGCCTTGGAGGAACTTCCTTCACACTCTGAATACTATTAATAGAGACTTGAACTCTCCTTTCTAATTCCTTGAGGTGTTTTTCTCTTTTTTCTGGTCTAACAGATCTCCCACCCTCAAACCCCCTCCCCCCACTTCTCAGGATATTTCAGAATTTCTGCCAGTGACATTTTTCAGTTTATGTTATTGTTCTGAGTTACCTGAAAATAAACTTTTCTCTCCTTTTTGTTAGTTTCTTCACCATCTGTCTGCCTTGTTCTTACTGTCCAAGCTTCCTGATTTTAAGAAGCTAGAGTAGAAGAGCTATCCTGTGACAATTTCAGTTTAATTTCAACTTTAATTGAAATGGAGGCCAAAGTGATTTCTACAGAGATTAGGGCTACTATACCTGAACTGAACCAATCCAGATGATCAAAAACCTCTGACTCTTTGACTACTTGGATTTTCATAGCCCAAATATAGCAGAGAGACAAAGAGAGATAAATATATAAATGAAAAACAAATTCACATTCAGAAATCTTGGTCACTAAAGGAATACTTAGATGTAAACATTCTGCATCCTATCTGAGATTTTAAGTGTAACAGCCTTCTTTTTTTAAAGACTTCTGTCAAATGGAAGGAAATGAATGAACATTTTGGGTATAATCTTTATATATATACATACACACACATACACATACATATACATATACATATACATATACATATACATATACATATACATATACATATACATATACATATACATATACATATACATATACATATACATATACATATACATATACATACAAATCCTTGCACGCCAGCATTACCAGCTTCTTGCTTGCCATATTAGCGAAGCTACAGAAAAGACCAAGCAACTCAGGACTGAGGTCCTGCATTGCAAAATGCAGCGCCTGTATGCAGTAAGCAACCCTGGTTCTAACAATGGTTTGGTACACAATTTATCATCTAAGACGCTTTCTTACAAACAACTCGAATTATTACAACGTGATGCAGGTTACAACCTAACAGATGTGCGCACTGTGGACTTTGTGGCAGCCTTTGAATCAGCTATCCAACAAGTGAATATTAATGAAGAGACCAGGGGCTCTATCAGGCACTGCGTCACAAGCCTACTTATGACTCATAGACGCTGCCAAACATTATCAGTTACTGAAAAAGAAGCCCTAAAGCAATTACAGGATGACACATCCATCGTCATCCTCCCAGCTGACAAAGGCAAAGCAGCGGTCGTAATGGACCGACCTGATTATATCCACAAAGCCCTCACACTGCTCAATGATACCAGCACCTACCGGACTGTCAAAAAAGACCCTATGACAACCCTCAGGAACCAAATTTCCAAGGTACTGGATAGATTAAAATGGCAAGGGAAAATAGGGGAGGAAGCTTTAAGAACTATGCGCCCCAAAGATGTGCCTACTGCCAGATTTTATGGACTCCCCAAGATCCATAAGGAAGGAGCTCCCCTAAGACCCTTTGTGTCATTTAGGGGAACTCCAACCTCGGGGCTGGCCAAATGGCTATATGGCAGGTTAAGATATCTAGTAATGAACAATGATACCACTGTGAACTCCTCTAGTGAATTTTTAGAGAAAGTTAGATCTGTAAGCATAGAGGAGGGGGAGATCATGGTTTCCGATGATGTCACCTCCCTATTCACCTCAGTTCCACAAGACCTAGCACTTGCTGTAATTGGGGACCACTTGCAACAGCAGGGAGCGTGGCAGCATCAAGATTCACTTAGCAACAAAGATCTGCTTCAGCTTACGTCCCTATGCCTGAAAACGTTTTTTACGTTTCAAGGCACCATTTATGAACAGGTGAAGGGTACCCCTATGGGGTCCCCCATCTCTGGTGTCATTGCAGAGGCAGTCCTGCAACAGTTAGAGACCTGGGTGATGTCCACGTATAGCCCCAAGTTTTGGGTGAGATACGTGGATGACACCTTTGTGATCGACAAAAGGCAGGACAAGGACAGGCTGATGAGGAAGCTCAATTTCATCTATCCTGATATCCACTTCACTGCGGAAGAAGAGACCAATGGGGCTTTGGCCTTTTTAGATGTGTTGGTTAGACGTCAACTTGATGGCTCATTACACACATCGGTCTACCGTAAATCCACCCATACGGACAGGATACTTCATTACGAAATTAATCACCCCACAACCCATAAGGCCAGCTGTACTAGGACCCTCTTTAGACGTATAGACATGCATTGCAGCATGAATAAGGCAAAAAGGGAAGAAAGACGCCACCTTTATCATGTCTGCAGAAACAACACGTACCCATCTAACTTCATTAGACAACACAGCAGGCCAGATGAACCTACCCGCCATCAATGTGAAAACACCTTAACATCACAGATAACACTGCCTTATATTCACGGTGTATCCAAGGCCACAGTGCGCATACTAGTCCCTCACAAGGTCGGTGTTGCCCACAGACCTGATTGGACTTTACGAGCTTGTGTCATGTGCCCTAAAGATCTACTCCCCAATGAAGAAAAATCCTCGGTCATGTATAAGATGTCATGCCAGAATTGCAATTGCAATTACATTGGGGAGACGGGAAAACTACTGAGGACTAGGGTGCATGAACACAAGCTTGCTAATAGAAGACAAGAACAATATTCACAGGTGTGGGCACACATGGCTACACATAACCACGTCTTTAATATAAGAGGGACCGAGGCAATTGCCAGTGAGAACACTAAAGGCAGCCATTTGTTTAAGGAAGCTTGGTTTTCAAACCACTCCTCTATCAACCGGCACATAGACCTCCCCACTGCATACCAGGCACTAAGGAATTGGAAAGTGGAACGACATACGTGATATGAAGGCAAACAGCGCAAGTATTCACAGAGCGCCTCATTGTATCAAAATCAAGATTGCACCAACACACAACCACCCTGCAATGTAGAACACAGGGAAGAAGAGCAACAACCATTTAGGACCTCTGGTATGAGAACATGGGCAATGACTAGAGCTATGGCTACAACACATGGAACTATCAGCAATTCACTTTTGACAACAGATACCCAGAGACAACTACATCCCCCAAAAACAGATGCGTGACAACTCAAAGAAATACGGCCAACCTCAACAAACAGATCGGTGACGCACTCCATAAGCAGAGTGCAGACACCAACAGTATAAACGTGATCTGCCCACCCCAGCGTTTCCATCCTGACGACGTTGGCAGTTAGCCAACAAAAGCTTGATCTTTTAGCAATAAAAACTGTTTTAGTTTTTCTTATTCCATCCCAGTGTTCTTTTAACATGCCTGGGATTCGTATTTTTAATCTTATCAGGGAATATATATATATATATATATATATATATATATATATATATATATATATATATATATATATATATATATATATATATATCCCTTTTATTCTTTGTTAGCAATCTAAAATTTACACAAATATGAGCTGTCACTGTTGTGACTACTGCCTGTCGATGGCCTTCGGTTAGGCTGAAACAGGAAATAAAGATTTGTCCCATGTTTGGGGCCTAGCAAGGTAATCTAAATAGTTAACAAGCATTTAACATATATATATATATATATATATATATATATATATATATATATATATATATATATATATATATATATATATATATATATGTTTGTGTGTCTGTGTGTGTGTGTGTCTGTGTGTGTCTGTGTGTGTCTGTGTGTGTGTGTGTGTGTGTGTGAAATGTTTGTTAAGTATTTAGATTACCCTGCTAGGCCCCAAACATGGAACAAATCTTTATTTCCTGTTTCAGCCTAACCAGTCATTCTTAACTTCAAATGGTCACTAGACAGGGCAGCCATTAAGCAATGGCTATCTAGATTTAGTTAAAGAACTTGCCTTGTTTTTATTACAGTAGGCAATGCAGTGATTCAGTTTCAAGCTGCAAAGGTGCATCTGTGGCAATGAGGCCAGGTTTTTCCCCCCAATAATTTTTATTAAGAATTATACTAAACATATAAACCTAATATAAGAATATAATACATTTTGGAAAATATATATATATAGAAAAAATACTCCTCAAAAGTAATGTTAACAAATCTTTCCCCTTCGTCAACAGCAAGTATACAATATTCAACATTAACAATTTACCACTGTATTTTAAAATACAACAAAGTACATCTTTATTCTATGCTTCACCCCATTTTCTATTAACTCATCTCTAAACCTTCACCTCTCCTTATTAATTGACAAAGATCAGTAAAAATTAATAGAAATACCTAACAAAGTATATAATCCCTCTTTCCATTTAATCTAAATCCCTCTCATCCTTCTCTTTAATAATCGAAATCTAATCCCAATTAACAAACATTATAAAAAAACTATTAAATATTATCAGAAATAGTAACCCCTTATTTACATAAGGCTACCAGACCTACTTAAGTAAGACATATTACAGTGAGGGAAAATATGAGCTAGGGATCCCAGAACATTGACAGGCAATCATGATAAGAATTGAAGAAGCAAGGAAGAAATGGTACATTCTAGGAAGCTGCTTATGACAATTCAGATGCTTCATCCCCTGTCCCTATTCTGCAGCGCTTAAAAGCATTTTGCAGACTGGAATAAAAGAACTAATTCCATAAATCCAGGCATGCCTGGGAAGGTTGTGGCCACCTGAATTTTTACCAGTGAGGCAAAATAATGAGCTAAACATTTGAAAATAACAGTTGTATCTTAGTGATCAAGCAGTCCACATCTGTATCTAGGATACACAAGCCTGACTAACTGCTGGGACTCAATACAGCTGGGCATGACTCTGAAAGTGTGAAAGAACTGGGAGGGACAGAGAGATATACCTTTATACATTTCTAATAAAGGACTTTCGAAATTTAGAGATAGTGGGTTTGGTTTGAATCATTTCCAGAGGAAGGCACACACTGTTCATCTCTAATTAGGTTTAAAACTGTGCTATTAATTATCAGAGGGATGGATTTAATATTATGAGTTATGTACTGCTGGCTCTGGCATCCTGTTAACCAAAGTGTTTACTTTAAGTCTAGAACCTGTCCTCAGCTCAGTCTATTGTCCAAAGCTTGCAAAAGCAAAAGTGTGCCAACCATAATAGAAAGTTCCAGCTTTTTTCTCCTTCAGCTTCTGAAAAATTACAGATCTGGACAGATGACATATACCTCCAATACCCAGAAGGCAAGCCCAGCTCACCTTAAAAGCCTTGATCTTGAGCCAGAATATTTCATGATTATTATGTGAGGATTATGTTGAGCTTCCTCTCTGTCTGTCATTTCATCCAATCACTCCAGAACTTTTGTACAACATTGTTAATATGGAGCAATTGTTTCTAAGTCAGCAGGCCTAGGGAAGCCTTTATGTGAGATGGAAAGGAAGCTTCAGGAATGGATTCATTCTGGCTGTGGGAGGATAGGATTTATAGTTCAACACATCTACAGGACATAGATTAAAAAAGTTAGAATGTACCAATTATTTGTCTAATGTTAACAAATCAAATTTCTAAACATACACATATATTTGTGACTTCAAATATAATTTTAGCCCATTTGTGATGCTTCCTTGATGACTGTGAAATCATCTCATTATAAATTATATTTGCTGTGATTTGGGTTATGTCTTGGTTTTTGCTTTGTGTTTTTGTTAAAATGTCTTTGTTTTATGACTTGACTGCCTGGTGGTCAAATAATTTGTTTTGCCTCCCTGCGGTCATATGCGTCTACTGAGAAGAAAGCTTGACTGGGTTCAGTCGGGCTTGCTTTTAGGGAATTGGGAGGAAAATTCTAATTTCAATATGCTATTGAAAAATGAAAGAAGAATTAAAGAAGTTACAGCCCTGCTCACGTTGTACAGCCAAGCTAGATGAGTAAAAGGATTGAGGATTCTGTCTGCCTGTCTGTCCATCAGCAGGATAAGTAAAAAAACAGAACTGGTGTGAAGGGAAAAACCTGAAAGAGTAACTTTTTTTTTTTATTGAAAAGTTTTAAAGTACAATTTTCCTTTAAAAATCCCCCCTTCCCCCTCCCTCCTCCCCCCCCTCCCTCCCCCCCTCCCCTCCCCCCCTCCCCCCCCGACTTCCCAAAGCTAAATACAAGGTATATATATAAAAAGCAATCATAAACAATCATATGCTAACAACTATAAACTCTAAAATCCAACACTCTCTAGCTTATATAGGATAAGACAAGCCTTAATAATATCAAATATGTGTAAAAAGAAACTAAAATAAGAAAAGAAAAAAAAAGAAAAAAAAAGAAAAAAATACGAAAGAAGACTCATTCAAATGCTACATAAAACTTCTTAACCCTATACTTGATCTGGATAAACTCAATCCATTTTCTCCATTCCATAATATAGCGTTCTTGCGAGTGATCTTTCAAATAGGCCGAAATCTTCGCCATCTCTGCCAGGTCGGAAACCTTTAAAGTCCACTCTTCTATGGTCGGCAGTTCCTCTTTCTTCCAATATTGGCCTATCAAAAGTCTTGCTGCCGTAATTAAGTTCAACATCAACTTAGTGTCCACAACTGTAGCGTCTGCAATTATTCCCAACAAGAAAAGTTGCGGACAAAACTTTATCCTCTGTTTAAAAATCTTCTGCATATTCCACCAGACTTTTATCCAAAAAGCCTTAACCTTCTTACATGTCCACCATATGTGAAAATATGTTGCATCTTCATCTCCGCACCTCCAACATTTAGGCTGATAATTCGGATACATACTTGCAAGCTTTTTAGGATCTAAATGCCATCTATAAAACATTTTGTAAAAGTTCTCCCTTAGATTTTGAGCTTGAGTAAATTTTACGTTCCTCACCCAAATCTTTTCCCAAGTGTCCATTGTGATAACTTCCTGGATGTTTTGGGCCCATTTTATCATACAATCCTTAACAAGCTCTGTTTCTAAGTCAATCTCTATCAATGCAAGATATATCCGTTTGATATGTGCTGGTCCCTGATTTCTAATTTGCTTTATCAAATTTTCATCAGTCATTGTAAATCCATTTTTCTGATCTTCTTTCCACCTGGCCCGTAACTGAGTATATTGAAACCAATTTTGAACAACCTTCTCATCTCGCAAGAGGCTATATGATTTCAAACACCAAACATTTCTTTCCAAGCTAAGGATCTCCTTGTACGTAGTCACATCATGTTTGAAGCCAGCATGTATATTTTCTATTGCGTGTTTTGGAATTGCCCACAATGGTATCTTGCAACTTAACTTATGTCTATACTTCTTCCAAACTCTCAGCAATGCCTGTCTTAAAATATGCACCCTAAACACGTTGTCTACCTTCTTATCATACAACAAATATGCATGCCAGCCAAACAACAAATCATGGCCCTCAAGATTTAATAACCTCCCTTGCGTCAAGTTAATCCAATCACTTATTCCTACTAATGCAGCAGCTTCATAATATAATTTAAAATTAGGCAATTTAAGGCCACCTCTCTCACGAGTATACTGCATAATCTTAAGTTTAACTCGTGGCTTTTTCCCTGCCCACACAAATTTATTGATACCTCGCTGCCATTCCTCCAAATTAGAATCTTTCTTAAGAATCGGTATCATTTGGAATAAAAATAAAAATTTAGGCAGGACATTCATTTTTACTGCTGCAATCCGTCCCAACAAAGACAATTGCAATTTTTCCCAACTCTCCAATTCTTTTTGAATTTTCCCCCATAGTTTTTCATAATTATTTTTATATAGCTTTGTATTAGAGGGCGACAAAATCACCCCCAAATATTTGACCCTTTTAACAATCTCAAATCCAGTTAATCCTTCTAAGAGAGCCTTTTGCGAAACTGTCATATTTCTGGCCAAAATTTTAGTTTTCTGTGTATTAACTTTAAATCCAGAAACCTTCCCATATTGTGTTATTATCTCCATCAGGTCCACAACAGAGTTCTCTGGCTGGGTCACTGTAACAACCAGATCGTCTGCGAATGCTCTCAATCTGTAGTCCTGATCTCCAATTTGTATCCCCTTAATTTTTCCTGAATTCCGAATTTTAACCAATAATATCTCTAATGTTAACACAAATAACAAGGGCGATAACGGACACCCTTGCCTTGTGCCCTTCTCAATATTACATACTTCTGTCAAGCTATTATTAACTATAATTCGGGCAGTTTGTTTTTGATATAATGCCCTAATCGGTTGTAAAAATTTTTCCCCAAAATCCATTTTGTCTAAAACTTTCAACAAAAATTTCCAATTCAATTGATCAAAAGCTTTTTCAGCATCTAAAAAAATTAGCACCGCAGCGATCTGGTTGTTCCTTTCCAAAAACTCTAACACATCAACTATATGCCTCACATTATTTTTCATTTGCCTACCACTAATAAACCCCGTCTGATCCCCATGGATCACCTGTTGCAGAACCCTCATCAGTCTATTAGCCAAAACCTTAGCAAATATCTTGTAATCTGTATTTAAAAGCGATATTGGTCTATAGTTTTTAACTTGAGTAGCATCTTGGTCTTCCTTCGGAATCAAAGAAATAAAAGCTGTTCTCCAAGACGGTGGCACCTTTCCCCCCCTCTGAATTATCTGGAACAGTTCCTTTAACGGTTTTATCATCTCTAATTGTAAATTTTTATAATAGGCCGCAGTCAAGCCATCCGTACCTGGTGCTTTATCCACCTTCAATTCCTTAATTGCTGTGAAAATTTCTTCTTCTGTAATCAGTTGATTAATCCCCTCTTTTTGTACTTGCGTAAGAACCGGGATGCTAGCATTCTCCAAATATATATCAATATCTTTTTCATTAATTTCCTCTTTAGCATATAGTTTCAAATAGAAATCCACAAAAGCGTCCTTAATAAGGTCCTGTTGAAACACAACCCTTCCTTTGTGCTCAATCTTGTCTATATTAGAAGCCCTTTGTTTTTTCCTCAATCTATAAGCTAACCATCTACCTGGTTTATTAGCGTTGCAAAAAGTATTATGCCTGGCAAACCGCAAATTGGTTGCCACTTGGTCAGCCATTAATTTATCAAATTGTCCTCTTAACAGTCTAATAGCCTCCTTGGTCTTCACATCCTCTGGGTTCAAAATCAAAGCCTTTTCTTTTTCCTTTATTTCATTCTCCAGTTCTTTCCTTCTAGTTTCCACTGCACGTCTATGTTTGTTATTCATATATATCAACACCCCTCTCATATAGGCCTTGCTAGCATCCCAAACCATATCCATAGAGGTACCCTTATTCATGTTAGTCTCAAAAAAATCCTTCATCCGCTGTTTGCATTCTTCCACATTTCTCTGATTTCTAAACAAATTCTCATTTACGCGCCACGAGCGCCTGTCTCTTTTCTCCTTATCAATCTCTAACCAAACTGGACTGTGATCAGAGATAGTTCTTGCACAAATCTTCACCTTTTTGGTCCTCCAAAAAAAATCATTAGTCAGCAAAATAAAATCAATCCTCGAAAAAGATTGATGTCTATCAGAATAAAAAGTATAATCCTTCTCCTGCAAATGTCTCTCACGCCAAATATCTCGCAATTCCAGGTCATCCTTCATTTCAAAAAAAGATTTAGGCAGTCTAGCATGGCCTGGAATGCGCTTGAAAACTCCAGCCTTGTCCAGCTGTACATCCAAAACACCATTCCAGTCCCCCATAAAAATAAAAGATTTATAATCCAACTGGGTAAGCTTTGTATGTAGTAAACTAAAAAAGTCAGCTTGTTGTTGATTAGGTGCATATAATCCAACTAACAGCGTCTTTTTACCTTCTAACAGCAGCTCAATCATAACATATCTTCCATGCTTGTCTGCTTCGACTAAGTCTGCTGTTAAGGCACTTTTAACATAAACAACCACTCCATTTTTCTTGTTCTCTGCAGAAGCAACAAATTGCGTACCCAGCCTCGAGTTCGATAAATACTTTTGATCCAAAACTCTAATATGCGTTTCTTGCAAACATATAACATCTATCTTAAATTGCTTTAAATATTGAAAAACTTTCTTCCTCTTCTGTGGTGAATTTAGTCCATTAACATTCCAGGTTAAGAATTTAGTTGCCATGCATATCCTCCCAAAGCTCTTGGAGCACAGCTTTGATAGGACTATCTTCTTTAGGCCGTGCTCCTCCCACTGCTTGGCTATGAGTACGTTGTGAAGATTCTGAAGACTTTTGCTGGTCTTGTTCTTTTATTTTCTTTGCTCGTTTTAAAGCAGCACGCGTTACCCTTTGCTCTCTAGGATCGTCCAAGGAAGTTATAGCTTGATCTCCTCCAGCACCATTATCCTCTGTTTCATCCTCTTGATGTTCTCCTTCTCCAGATCCCTTTGCAGCTTCCAGAAGTGTTAATGGGGTTGCTTTTAAAACATTATTGTAAAAATCACGCGCTTGCTTCACAGTAATCAGCCGATACCTTTTACCTTCATGCATCACCATCAGCCCTTTTGGAATCTCCCATCTGAACCTTATATCTCGTTGCTTGAGCTCTTGCACAAGAAATGTAAAGTCCTTCCTTCTCCTTAAAATCTTTGGAGGGATTTCTTTTAAAACCAAAACTTCTTGATCAGCAATCACAACTTTAGCATCATAGGCAGCTTGTATAACTTCATCTCTGATTTCTCTTTTTGCAAAGTAAACCACCACGTCTCTAGGCAACTTTCTCTGTCTGGCAATCCATGAATTCACACGGAACACTTTATCCATAGCTGCTCTTATTTCAGATGCTGGCTGGTTCAATACCACTTCGAGAGCCTCAGAAACCAGCTGCTTTAAATCTTCCTTAATATTCTCCTTTAAACCTCTGATTCTAACAGCAAACTGCATCTGGTAATATTGGGCAAGGCTTAACTCCCTTTCCATTTTGTCTCTTAAATTTTCATTCTCCCGTACTTTTACTTCTAATATTGCATTCTTTCGGGTCGAATCATCCACTTTTTCATCTAAATCCTCCACACATTCCGCCACTTTATGCACTGAAGACAAAATGTCTACCTTCATCACGCTGCACTTCTGTTCCATCCTCTCTTCTATTTTCTCCTCCAGTTTCTCCAATTTCTCCTCCATCTGTGCAAATTTATCACCCATTGATTGGTTAATTAATTCCAGAATTACCTGGGCATGTTTATCCAACGCATCTCGTAAATCCTTCGGTGTCAATACATCAGGAGGATGCAGCGCCTGTAACGATGATTGTTGCACCGGAGAAGATCCACCGCTCCGAAGAGTTTTAGGGGGAGGTTTAGTCGCCATCTTTAACTTTCAATTGTGACGCACTTTCACTTAAAGTTTAAAAAGTCCACCAAGCTCGAGAGTAAAATAAAATAATCCTCTTCACCTTTTCCTCTTGTACCGCTCTGCCTGCTCCTTTTAATCCATAGTCCTTTCTTCAGGCAGGGGTGGTCGCAGACGCCTGGCTCTGCTCTAAGAAATCCGGAGCAGAGACGCCGGCCAGCTGGGAGCAACCCAGGCTTCGGGGGAGTTCAATCCTTCAGCCGCCCAAGCTCCAAGCTCAGGCGGCCCCGGAGAACTCAACCCCTACCTGGGGCCTCACCCCCTCCTCTTCTCCCGAGGAGGGGGCTTCAAAATCGCCCGAACAGCTGATCGGCGCTGTTTCGGGCGAAAAAAAACTCAGCTGAGCCGCGGGCAGCCCGGGAAGGCTGTCTCCGTCGCCGCGGAGCCACCGGAAGTCGAAAGAGTAACTTTAAAAGTGAAAAACAATTTCCCAGGGCAGCAGGTTGGAATGCTGCCCACAGCCCCACTCCCTCTTTCCCAGTCACTTGGCTCAGAGTGGGAGACTAGGCAGCCCACCCTCAATACCCAGATGCATAAAAACACATAGCAATTCCTTCCCACACACAGGGGCCACACATATACTGCATCTGTCGAAACAGTCTCACACACAAAAGCAACACAAATATTTTCACTATGATTTGACCTACACTCATAAACCCAGACACATAACCTGATTAAATCTTGAGGAGGAAGTGTGCACATATACATACACAAATATAGACACAACAATTTTACAGAAGGAAATCCAGATGCCTTCTAAGGCCATTGCTCATGAAGGGGCTGGAAGGCATTTACAAAGTCAGACTCTGCATATTCTCTCCCCCCTGCCCAATTGTTAATTAAAGAATTAGGACCATTGCATAAGGTTGCCATTCTGTGGTAGTTTCACCTTTCCTCATATGACAACCTCTGTATCAGAAGCCAGACCATATGGAAACTGGCACAGACTGATGTATGAAATGGGTCCTTCTGATGATGTCAACAGAGGATTGACAAAAGCTAAATTGTAGTTATTAAAAAGATTTTTTCTATCCTGGAGTTCAGTGGGTCTATTGTATTTTAATGAATATACCTGGGATTCATGTTTTTAAGCATGAAGCTCCCCCATTGGGTCGCCAAGCCATCTGGCAGAGCCAGGTCTTCAGGTTCCTTATGAAAGATCGGGAGGATGGGGACCCGTCTCACCTCAGGGGGTTCTTCTCCTGAAGCCTGCCAGCCGAAATTCCTTGGCTGATGTTATCCCCAGGGTCAGGCCAGCCACATCTTTATCCCATCTTAAAGAACTACTCCAGTAGAGAGCACATGGCTTATCTCTCACTTCTATCTGACTAGGATCCCGATATATGTTTCCAGATTACCCAATTTTGTGTTATCATTTGTTGTATCTGTCCTACCTAAGGTTTAGGTTTAGCACAATTGTTTGTGATTATCACTGCTATCTGTATAATAATTACTATAATAATATATTTTATGTAATTTTATTAACTTTATATATTTTTTAAAAAAGTTTTATTAATAATAATTACAGATTTATGTATTTTAATGTTGTGCTATCTGGCCTATAGACCATAATAAAGGACATATTGATTGAAAAGTGCATTGCTTCCAGGTAGTGTGCCTGGTTCCTCTGAATTTATGCTAAAACACAGAACGTGCATGGGGATATTGTTTTAAAGGGAGAAAAGGTATGCAGAGCCAGTATGCACTTCAGAAATAAATCACACACAAAAAACTTAAAGAAGAGCAATACAGTATAAAGCAGATGTCTAAAGTTAAGAATAAATTGAAAGTTTTTGAATATTTTTTGCAAGGCAAAGATATTTTCTTATGAATGTGAACTAAAATCAGTAGCAATTATTTCGGGGATACTCTATCAATTAGTGACTAATTTGTCTCATTTATTTATAAACATTTGTGGGAATCGACAACAGCTTTTCCACAGTAAATTAACTTATTGCTTAAGAATGATAAAGATGGACAGGGGATCAGCAATTCATTTCTATTTACCTCTTGGTGATATGAGGCACTTTCATTGTGTCACAGAGAGTGTGCCAGGAGGCAGGGGCTGAATGAACAAAGCAAAACAAGCTGGAGGCCTTTTTATTTGATGTTCTGAAATTGCTGTAGGGGGTGACTTCTCTGAAACTCTCCAATATGCTAAAACACAAATGCATTCATTTTTCTTTTCTATAAAAAAATAAGATAAGCATCTGTCCAGCTAACTAGTATGAAAACCTTTGTCTTTTCATAGTTCTCTGGGGAATAACTGTTACTGACAGTTTTATTTATTTATTTTTTGAGGTAATTTGTATACCTCCTGCTTCTCAGACTCTAGTTGTCAGATGAAGTTTTTATGTTTAAATATGCATCACTATTTCTTAACACTAGATGCACGGCAGGGCAGGGAAGGGAAAGGCAGGGAAGGGAAACTAGAAAAAATACTGCTGCATTTTAAACTTTGGCATATAGCATTGTTAATTAGAACATTCCATGTGTAAGAAAAGCAACATGATTCATTTTCAAAGTTACCTCTTTCTAGTGGATTCAATCGGTTATCTCAGATAGCTTTTCTGTGGCTTTACTCCTGTATTTAAGTTCTTCATTCAAACAAAATGTTCATAATAAAAATAGCACAAGAATAAATGTTAATATACATTGGATTATTGTCATTATTTAAAAGCAGTGTACAAAATTAATGAAAATTTGCTGTTATAAGTCTGTGCTATGTTTTATTAGATTATGAATCTGGAGAATAAGGGTCTCAAGTGGTTTTCAGTTCTCCTATGTTTTATGACACTGATTTCTTTTTTCAGCCATGATGAAATTTTATTACTTGCTTGCCTATTACTGGTTTGTGGTAAAGTATTCTCACTAATCACTATTAAAACTACAAGTGCAATTGTGGTATATATCTCTGAAGACATCCATATAAAAAACAGCAAGTGGGACATATAAATATCTGTACCTGGCTAAGAAAACACAGAGGCAAAAAAAGAGTACTGGAAATAATCAAAATGGCATTTTATTGATAAAAATAGTCAAACTAATGTAAGAATTCATACCCAGTGCTTCTCCGACGTTCTGCCTTAATGAAATATATGTTTGGAACATGTGAGGATTATCCAACTGAATACTCTTGCACACTTGCATCTTCAATAGTACAAGTGTTGCATTTGTTATTTTGTTACCATATTCTCCTGTTTTTATTTACCACTTGAATTATTTTATTTATCAAATCGAGTGAAAAGATTCCAGGACACAGAAAAATAGCCTTAATCCCAGGACTGTGTTTTTTTCTTACTTTATAAGCATGGGTGAAAGTTTTTTTCCATTGGGAAAAAACCCAACCCCCTTAAATAGAGAAAGGAATTATTTGTGACATGCTACAGCAATGGAAAACACAAAACATCTTGTGGGTCCTGAACAACTAACCACATAAGCTTCTGTGAAATGAGATGGGGAGAGGTGAAATGGTAAGGAGACAGGTCAGAAACAAAGAAATAGAATTATTTTAAAATTGGGAGATAGAATTACTTAGCAGTGTCCATAAAAAAAGACACACACATTTTTTTTGTTACCAGTGAAATAACTGTATCTGTCTAGTGCAGCAGAAATAACCCAGAATCATGTGGCACCTCAAATATATATATATATTATTGCAGAAGCCTATCATTCTGAGAAAGAAATAGATTTATCTTGTTGGAGAAGAGAATAGATGATGGAAAGTGGTGAAAAGAAAGGTGAGGGACAGAATTGAAAAAGGCATCTTTCAGATGGAATAAGTAATTAACACATATAGTATGAAATGCTGGCCCATATTTAATCGTTGAGTAATGTCTTTGGGAAGTTCTAATTAATGTTGTTTCTGCCATGTGTTTGTAGTTTTTATTTTTTTTCTCAAGTAATATACTGAGATCAAATGCAGGCCATGCAGGTGTTTTAATATTAATATTAATATTAATATTAATATTTTTACTGTAATTGGGCTATAATGTTTAATTCTTTTTTAACTTTTGTACATTGTATTTCTATTGTATTTATTGCCCTGTACACCGCCCTGAGTCCTTCGGGAGAAGGGCGGTATACAATTATTATTATTATTATTATTATTATTATTATTATTATTATTATTATTATTATTATTATTATTATTATTATTATTATTATTATTATTATCTAAGGTAAAGGTAAAGGTTCCTCCGCACATGCGTGCTAGTCATTTCTGACTCTAGGGGCCGGTGCCCATCTCCGTTTCAAAGCCGAAGAGCCAGCGCTTGTCCGAGGATGTCTCCGTGGTCATGTGGCCAGCATGACTAGATGCCAAAGGCGCACGGAATGCTGTTACCTTCCCACCGTAGCGATCCCTATTTTTCTACTTGCATTTTTACGTGCTTTCAAACTGCTAGGTTGGCAGAAGCTGGGACGAGTAACAGGCGCTCACTCTGTTACATGGCACTCGGGATTCGACCCACCAAACTGCTGACCATCTGATCGACAAGCTCAGCGTCCTAACCCACTGAGCCACCACATCCCCTCGCAGGCCATCTAGTGGTGCTTAATTTTTACTGCCATTTATCTCCATTTTTTTTTTTGTTGGCTAGAGATTTGTCATTTTGACACATGTAAAGACAATTGACTGCATGTGCCACTTTGGAGGGTGAAGAAATGTAGCTTCCTCTGGGAGTGATGTTATTCCTTTAGGGAGTGATGTTATTAGATATGCAGTCATCTACTACTCACTCAGTCATCTACTACTGACTGGATATCAGCCTTCAATGCATTCTCCAATCTTTGTAACATACTGAAGAAACCCCTAACAGCTAAACCTGCTTCAAAAAGAGCCCAAGTAGGTAGACCTCGCTGGTTTGAGTCTGATTGTCAGCGACTGAAAAAGGAATTGAAGGCAGCCATGAGGCTTGCCCAGAGGAATCCTACTGCCCATATACAAGCTAAGATGCTGCACATAAGAAGGGAATATAAAAAAAACTATAACATTAAAGAAAAAAAGTTTTGCCATTTCAATCTGGTCAGAAGTCGAGTTGGCTGCCAGAAGTCATAATTCAGTATTATTTTGGCACACTGTAGCAGGTATCCTGAAGGAATGGAGATTTGTGTACGACATACCAATCTTTGCTGAGGACTGGGAGAATTATTATCAGTGCTTGTTTGCTCCCACCGAACCGGTAAAGAAATTATTTTTAAACAGTGAGTTAGTAAACCCTAGAACTACCCACCCCTTGGCCACCAGTCTCAGAAAAGGAGATACAGTCCATCATTAAAAGCTTAAAGAGCAATAAAGCCCCAGGTGAGGATTTTTTTACCAGCAGAATTATTTAAGAAATTTCCCAATTGGTGGGGCCCTTTATTAGCAGGTCTTTTTTACACACATAAATAACACCTGCCATATACCAGATGGGTGGAAGATGGCAATAGTTGTCCCCATATATAAAAAAGGGAATAAAAAGAACCCCAGTAATTACAGGCCCATCAGCCTGATTGACATTGTAGCAAAAATATGTGCTAGTTACCTTTTGAACAGAATTAAAATCTGGGTAGAGGAAAACAACATCCTCACAGAAGAATAAGCAGGTTTTAGACTAAACAGATCTACTATTGATAACTGCTTTGTCTTGAACCATCTAATTGCCAAATATGCCTATAAGAGGACACCCCTGTTTGCTGCTTTCATAGACCTTACAGCAGCATCTGATATGGTAAATAGAGAAGTACTATGGAGTAAATTGACATCTCTTAAAATAGAACCCAGACTCCTGGCTTTGATTAAAGCCCTTTACACAAGTACCTGTTTGAGGGTGTGGTATGGGGTTAATGGGGCCCTGACTAACAGGATTCACACAAATAAAAGGATAAGGAAAGGGTATATCCTGGCCCCATTATTATTTAATTTATACATTAATGACTTGCCAGGGTTAATGAAGGATACCATGATACACATGCCAATGATCCTAAATACTTACTGTAACAGCTTGTTTTATGCTGATGATATGATTTTATTATCATACTCACAAGTAGAATTACGTAGGGTATTAAGAAGATTCAGCTCTTATTGCCAGAATAACTCCCTAATCATTAGCAAATCTAAATAAAAAATAATGGTGTTTGGAAGAAACCATCAGAGACATAAGTGGCAATTAGATGGTGAACCAATTGAACAGGTTAACACCTTTGTATATTTGGGCGTAACTTTTTCCAAGACTGGATCTTGGGCCTGCCATCATCAATGGAGTACATTTAGAGCAAAAGCCCATTTGAATTTACTGCTCAAACTAAAGAATCATAGTTACCCAGGGTCCCTAGCCCCATTAATCAAGGTTTATAAGGCTAAGGTTGCCACAATGCTTTTGTATGGAGCAGAGATTTGGGGTCTTTACTCAACCACAGTCCTAGAACAAACACAGTCCCAGCATTTGAGATGTATTTTGGGTGTAGATACAAGAACACATGCTGCAGCAGTTAGAGCTGAATTGGGAATTCATACAATTCATGCATTATCTAAAATTAGAGCTTATAACTACTGGTGCAAAGTTAATGAAATGGAGACTGATAGACTCCCCAAGTTATGCCTACTAGAGCAAATAAAACTACAATCACAAATCTTCTGGATCACTAAACTAACAAATTTTGTAAGAAGCTGTGGCCTTCCTGTCTCTTGTGTAACAGAAGAACAATCCAAAAAAAGAGTTGCCCAAAGAATTAAGGATATATAAGCACAAACTGATATAGCTATCCTTAGTAAGTTGGGTAACTTGAAATGGCTGAGTAAATGCAAATGTACTTTTCAAGTAGACAGTTATTTGAAGTTACAACTCCCAAAACATCTTAGGGAGATATTTACGTGAGCGAGATTCGAACAGCTTGACACAATGGTCAGATATGGGAGATTTCATGCTATACCCTACAATGAGCGTCTCTGCATTTGCGGAGCGGCATGTTGTGGCTCAGTGGGTTAGGACGCTGAGCTTGTCGATCAGAAGGTCGGCAGTTTGGCGGGTCGAATCCCGAGTGCCGCGTAACAGAGTGAGCGCCTGTTACTCGTCCCAGCTTCTGCCCACCTAGCAGTTCGAAAGCACGTAAAAATGCAAGTAGAGAAATAGGGACCACTATGGTGGGAAGGTAACAGCGTTCCGTGCACCTTTGGCGTCTAGTCATGCCGGCCACATGACCACGGAGACGTCCTCGGACAAACGCTTGCTCTTCGGCTATGAAACGGAGATGAGCACCGGCCCCTAGAGTCGGAAACGACTAGCACGCATGTGCGGGGGAACCTTTACCTTTTTACCTTTATGTTGTGATTCAGGGTCAGCCTGTGGGTTCGGCAGTTGGGTCGGACGACTCAGAGGAGGATGGGCGTGTTGAAGAGCTTGCTGAGGGGGTTGGAGAGCTTGCCGATGAGAGCCCTCAGCCAGGCCCCTCCCACCTGGTCATGACGCAGACCCAGCTGTGTGAGCCTGACAGCGTGGATGAAGATGACCCACAGCTGGCCCTGTTCAAGGACGCCCGACGCAGGAGGCAGTCAATCAGGAGTAAACAGAGGAAGGCAATGGGGCACCTCGGAAGGAGGCAGAGAGAAGCCACGCCCTGAACTGTATAAAAGGGGAATGCGTGGGAGGGCTGGTTTGCTGAAGGCAACCGCTTGAATAGCTCCTGTTTCATGGTTCGTGTCTTGTTTGCTTTTGTATCCATAAATTTGGTAGACTTAATCAATAAAGACTTTACTTTACTTATTAGATATGGAAGTATATATTAAGAACGATTGCAGGAATTGGGTATGGCCAGTCTAGAGAAAAGAAGGACTAGGGAGGGATATGATAGCAATAATCCAGTATTTGAGGGGCTGCCGCAAAGAGGAAGGGGTCAACTTATTTTCCCAAGCACCAAGGGCAGGACAAGAAACAATGGATGGAAACTAATCAAGGAGAGGAGAAACCTGGAATTAAGGAGAAACATCCTAACAGTGGAGACAATCAACCAGTGGAACAGCTTGCCATCAGACGTTGTGGTGCTTCATCACTGGAGGTGTTTAAAAAGAGACTGGAGAGTCACTTTTTTTGAAATGGTATAGGGTCTCCTGTTTGAGAAGGGGTTGGGATAGAAGACCTCTAGGGTCCTTTGCAGCTATATTCTGATTAAGTAGCATCAAAAGAGTTGATATGGATTAAACATCAAGATTTATCACAAGGTTTGGTTCATGAATTTATGTTATTTAGTATATTTCAAGGTTTTTGATTAGTAACAGTCATGAGCCATGTAGAGCTTTGTTGCTTTCATAACAGAGGAAGAGATTTTTTTTGGGGGGAAGAATTAGGGGGGGATTAGATTCACTCCTAGAGTGAATTAGTACAAGTAGTCCTTGACTTACAACTACAATTGACCCCCAAATTAATGTTTTTAAAATGAGACATTTGTTAAGTGAGTTTTGCCTGATATTACTAGCTTTCTTGCCACAGTTGTTAAGTGAATTACTGCATTTGTTAAATTAGTAACTTGGTTGTTAAGAGAATCTGGCTTTCCCATTGACTTTGCTAGTCAGAAGGTCGCAAAAAGGGATCACATTATCTGGGGACACTGCAAACATCCTAAATATGATGCAGTTGCCAACTGTCTGAATTTTGATCACGTGACCATGGGGATGCTGCAATGGTCATAAGTGTGAAAAATGGTCATGTCACTTTTTTCAGTGATGTTGTAACTCTGAACAGTCACTAAATGAACTGCTGTAAGTCAAGGACTATCTGCACGAATTAGCACATAAAAATGAATAAGATTTCTAATGACATTAATATAAAAATATCTGTGATCTGAGGAAAGATGCAACAGAAATTGGCAATAGAAGAGATGAGAAATCTTATTTTGGATCTTACATGTAGTTTTGAAATAATACCCATACAGTTTCTCTTCCTTCTCCAATTGCTAAGGAACATAAATTCTATACTCCAGGATACAATCTTTTCCTGTAGTCTACATGCACTCCCTTGGATAGTAGCATCACCACCAGACAGCATCACCACCAGATGGATTCATAGCTGGCTGACTAGCCATACTCAGTGTGTGGTCCTCAATGGAACTGCATCTACATGGAGGGAAGTGTGTAATGGGGTGCCCCAGTGCTCTATTTTAGGCCCAGTGCTCTTCAACATCTTCATCAATGATTTGGACAAGGGGATAGATGGGGAACTTATCAAATTTGCAGATGACATCAAGGTGGCAGGAATAGCCAATACTCCAGAAGATAGACTTAAGATACAGGAGGATCTGAACAAACTGGAACACTGGGCACTATCTAACAAAATGAAATTCAATGGTGAAAAAAGTAAAGTTCTACATTTAGGCAGGAAAAGCCCCTTCATGGATTACTGCCTTGTCGTGGCGAAGGGGCTTGCGTAATTCAATGAAGCTATGAGCTATGCCGTGCAGGGCCACCCAAGACGGAAAGGTCATAGCAGAGAGTTCTGACAAAACGTGATCCACTGGAGAAGGAAATGGCAAACCACTCCAGTATCTTTGCCATGAAAACCCTATGGACAGTACTAAAAGGCAAAACGATATGACGCTGGAAGATGAGCCCCTCAGGTCGGAAGGCGTCCAATATGCTACTGGGGAAGAGCAGAGGGCTAGTACTAGTAGCGCCAGAAAGAATGAAGCGACTGGGCCAAAGCCGAAAGGACGCTCAGCTGTGGATATGTCTGGTGGTGAAAGGAAAGTCCGATGCTGTAAAGATTTTTTCTCCATAGGAACCTGGAATGTAAGATCCATGAATCAAGGAAAGCTGGACGTGGTCAAACAAGAGATGACAAGACTAAACATTGACATCTTAGGTATCAGCGAACTAAAATGGACAGGAATGGGTGAATTTAATTCAGATGACCATCAGGTATACTACTGCGGGCAAGAATCCCTCAGAAGAAATGGAGTAGCCTTCATAGTCAATAAAAAAATAGGAAAAGCAATACTGGGATACAATCCTCAAAATGACAGAATGATCTCAGTTCGAATCCAAGGCAAACCATTCAATATCACAGTAGTCCAAGTCTATGCCCCAACCACCAGTGCTGAAGAGGATGAAATTGACCGGTTCTATGAAGCCCTACAGCACCTTATAGAACTAACACCCAAAAATGATGCCCTTATCATCATGGGGGATTGGAATGCTAAAGTAGGAAGCCAAAAGATAACTGGAATAACAGGCAAGTTTGGCCTTGGAGTACAAAATGAAGCAGGGCACAGGCTGATAGAATTTTGTCAAGAGAATACGATGGTCATAGCAAACACTCTTTTCCAACAACCCAAGAGACGGCTTTACACATGGACATCACCAGACGGTCAACACAGAAATCAGATTGACTATATGCTCTGCAGCCAAAGATGGAGAAGCTCTATACAGTCAGTAAAAACAAGACCAGGAGCTGACTGTGGCTCAGACCATGAGCTTCTTGTTGCAAAGTTTAGGCTTAAATTAAAGAAAGTAGGGAAAAGCGCTAGGCCAGTCAGGTATGAATTAAATCATATCCCTGTTGAATATACCGTTGAGGTGACAAATAGATTTAAGGAATTGGATCTGATAGACAGAGTGCCTGAAGAACTATGGACAGAGGTTCGCAACATTGTACAACAGGTAGCAACCAAAACCATCCCAAAGAAAAAGAAATGCAAGAAAGCAAAATGGCTGTCTGAGGAAGCTTTGCAAATAGCTGAGGAAAGGAGGGAAGCGAAAGGCAAGGGAGAAAAAGAAAGATATGCCCAATTAAATGCAGAATTCCAAAGAATAGCTAGAAGAGATAAGAATGCCTTCTTAAATGAACAATGCAAAGAAATAGAAGAAAACAATAGAATAGGGAGGACCAGAGATCTTTTCAAGAAAATTGGAGAGATGAAAGGAACGTTTCATGCAAAAATGGGCATGATAAAGGACCAAAATGGCAGGGACCTAACAGAGGCAGAAGAGATTAAGAAGAGGTGGCAAAATTACACAGAAGAACTATACAAGAATGAGCTTAACGTCCCTGATAATCACAATGAGGTGGTCACTGACCTCGAGCCAGACATCCTAGAATGTGAAGTGAAGTGGGCCTTAGAAAAGCTGAGCAACAACAAAGCTAGTGGAGGTGACAGTATTCCAGCTGAGCTATTCAAAATCTTAAAAGACGATGCAGTAAAAGTGCTACACTCAATTTGCCAGCAAATTTGGAAAACTCAACAGTGGCCACAGGATTGGAAAAGATCAGTTTACATTCCAATTCCAAAGAAAGGCAGTGCCAAAGAATGTTCAAACTATTGCACCATTGCACTCATTTCTCATGCTAGTAAAGTTATGCTTAAAATCCTACAAGCTAGACTTCAGCAGTATGTGGATCGAGAACTACCAGAAGTACAGGCAGGATTTCGAAGAGGCAGAGGAACTAGAGATCAAATTGCTAACTTACGCTGGATCATGGAGAAAGCTAGAGAGTTCCAGAAAAACATCTACTTCTGCTTCATTGACTATGCTAAAGCCTTTGATTGTGTGGATCATAACAAACTCTGGCAAGTCCTTAAAGAGATGGGCATACCAGACCATCTTATTTGTCTCTTGAGAAATCTATATGCGGGCCAAGAAGCAACAGTGAGAACTGGACACAGAACCACTGATTGGTTCAAAATTGGGAAAGGAGTCCGGCAAGGCTGTATACTGTCGCCTTGCCTGTTTAACTTATATGCAGAGCACATCATGAGAAAGGCAGGGCTAGATGAATCAAAAGTTGGAATTAAGATTGCCGGAAGAAACATCAACAACCTAAGATATGCAGATGATACCACTCTAATGGCAGAAAGTGAAGAAGAACTAAAGAGCCTCTTGTTGCGGGTGAAGAAGGAGAGTGCAAAACTTGGATTGAAATTAAACATTAAGAAAACCAAGATCATGGCATCTGGCCCTCTCAATTCCTGGCAAATAGATGGGGAAGAAATGGAGGTAGTGACAGATTTTATTTTCCTGGGCTCCAAGATCACTGCAGATGGGGACTGTAGCCAAGAAATTAAAAGACGCTTGCTCCTCGGGAGGAAAGCCATGGCAAATCTAGACAGCACACTAAAAAGCAGAGACATCACCCTGTCAACAAAAGTGCGTATAGTCAAGGCTATGGTCTTCCCAGTTGCAATGTATGGCAGTGAAAGCTGGACCATAAGAAAGGCTGAGCGCCAAAGAATTGAAGCCTTTGAACTATGGTGCTGGAGAAGACTCCTGCGAGTTACTTGGACTGCAAGGCGATCAAACCGGTCAGTCCTAGAGGAGATCAACCCTGACTGCTCTTTAGAAGGCCAGATCCTGAAGCTAAAACTCAAATACTTTGGCCACCTAATGAGAAGGAAGGACTCACTGGAGAAGAGCCTAATGCTGGGAAAGATTGAGGGCACTAGAAGAAGGGGACGACAGAGAATGAGGTGGCTGGATGGAGTCACTGAAGCAGTAGGCGTGAGCTTAAATGGACTCCAGAAGATAGTAGAGGACAGGAAGGCCTGGAGGAACATTGTCCATAGGGTCGCGATGGGTCGGACACGACTTCGCAACTAACAACAACAACAACAGTATTAAAACATTTTACTTGCATACCACCCAAAGTTCCTCTGTGAGGGAGATGGACAATTTCTAAATTTCTAAATAAATTTATTTGGGTTTAGAATACCACTTTAACAAAAAATAAATGGGATTCGTAAGTGGCAAAATATATCAGAATCCTCCATGGATTATAAGTGCCCCATTACATGGTGGTAAAGCATCTTCCTGCATCCAGTCTAACACCCAACCCCATCAGTGCCTACAGCTTAAGGTGTGAGATTGAGTCCTGTCCAGTCCACTTCTCCTGAAACTTGCACTTTGGATAGGGAGTTATTTGGATAACATGCCAAATGGAGACCCAAATCTTATTCCCCATCAGACTGGAAGTTTTCAAATGGCAAGTCAGAGTCAAAATGGGGAGAGATATTCTTACCTGCCAGGTTGTCTTCTAAGTCTTTGCATTTTCACTACAAATATCCAAAATGCAGATACATACTGATTGTGGCTTCTATGATTGGAATTTCTGCCGTATCTGGGTGAGTGCCATACAAAAATACTAGGAGTCATGAAGCTTTGCCATGATTGTCAAAGTATAAAAATAGGAAAGGTTCAAATATCAGATGACACCCAGGTGCTTTCTGCAAGCTTTTCAAATGCATGTTTTTCAAACAACAAGTAAGTACTCGAAAGTACTGTTGAAAGAAAAATCTTCAGGTCCAGTCCAAGCCAGGAATAAATAAATGGAGACTGCTTAGGAGAGAAGGACCAGCTTATTGAAGAGCAGAACTAACAGCATGCAGTTCTGGGGCAGCTGACCAACTGATTGGATGAGTACAAGGATTTTTATACAGTTTTACAGCATTTCGTAAATTGGAGGCTTGCTTTGTGTACTTTTGTTATTGGATTTGTTTAGCTTGTTTCACAAAGGTTAGAAATAGGACTAAAATACTCACTTCCTTGATCCTAATCCTGTCAAACAAATGTGATTAATTTTACCCACTTATCTTTAGTCTGTCTGTTACCTCCATTGAGCTCTCTTTGTGAATCAACAGGCTTGATTCAATGTTTCTGCTTTTCGTAATAGCCAGGGATTTCATGAGTGAAACATTACTTCTGTATTTCTTTTCCTGAGTTTTATTCTTGTAAAAAGGATTGGGGTGGGGGGAGGTGTTCTTACCACAGTACCCAAAATATATGGATATAACAGACAACTGATTTATCTTTGATCATTACTCCCAAGTCCTGAATTGTCTAACTTGCTGAATCCTAGCTTCCCTTCCCCTTGCTAGATCCATTCTACTAAACAAAGATACCCAAACATAGTCAGATCAAAACTATGAAATACAGATCTCAGACTAATTTTCCTATGATACAGCCTTAAACTGAACAGGTAGTATGGTACCAACAAGAATACACCTGAGCAGAGAAACCAAGATTTCAGTTTCACTCTCCACTTTTAGAAATTGCAACCCTTTAGAAAACTCTCTTTTGAGTAACCTAGCCTTGCCTTCAACCAGCTTATAAAACTTAGAGGCCAAATGATGCTAGGGAGCCTCAAGGATCTACCTTGTAAGCATCTTCAGAGCTTACCATTCCTTAGATAAGTTTAACAAGAAAAATCCATATTTTCCTTCTATTACTGTATATATTGAAAAAATTCTTCTCAAATATTTTGAAACTGTACTAAATGTACTAAATTGAAAAACTACATTCTTTCTTGGTTCTTAAAGAACATCTATAGAAAAGGGGACAGTCCTCCTTTAAAGATGTGACGTTTAGTGTAAATTATTATATTATCTGAGCTGAGGTGTATTAATTATAAATCATGAGAGGTGACACTGCAGCTCTCCGAAATATGTGGAAAAGTGGAAGCTTCTCCATCTTTGCAAAGTTAAAAGAAGCAAATGGCATTGATTTGTCATGTAAAAAATCCCTAATTTCCTTGACCTATTATCATTTTCCCCAGCAAATTCTGAGTGAAGACTCCATATAACTAAAAATAAATCCTAAAACTATGGTTATTGAAGGCAAGTAAGAACAATGCTGAGGACCTTTACTTTACACAACACATTTTTCCATACTCACAAATCATCTCTTTTTTGCTTGTCCTTTTGTTATTTTAAGTCCATGCCAACCTGTATTTGCTTGGATAATGGACCTGGGATAATTGTTGAATGATGTGTAACAGTAAAATGCTACTCACTATTTTACTTAGAACAATTTATGAAGATTAAAAAAACAGGAACAGGATAAATAATGGGAGACTCTGAAAGCACTTTGATAAATAAAAGTTACCCAGAAGCAAAAAGAGATTAGAGTGCAATAAAAGTTAATTAGATGTTATGGCAAAACATGTAATTAGTCAGGCCAAAATATGAATCTAAAATATTTGTAATCCCCATATGTACAGGTACTTCTAAGTTAGTTTTTCTTTTCTGTCCCTACACAGAATGACAAGTCAGCTCTGCAGTCTTTGTGCATGCTCAAATGTTGCTTAATTTAATCCATTTGTTACTCAAGGACATGTAAACATAAACCATTCATACATACTCACAATCATTTTAACTATTTGCTAAATAAACCAATTATTTCAGAAACATGAATCCAAAATCATACAATAATTGGATACAATAATTTGAATCTAAACTATTAGTTTGCACAGTAGCTAATCATAAAAATACTGTGAGGCCCAGAGATGGAAAAATAATATCTTATTAAATTTAACACACTGACATATATATTGTAAAAAATGGAATACATTTTGAAGTTTGAGATGTACATAGTCATGTATGGATCATACGTTGGGGTACCCACATGACTGGATTCAATTTTACAACCATTGTCATGGTGGTCCTTAAGTGAATCATGCAATTGCAGAAATCCATTCATAACACTGAATGATTGCAAAAATTGTTGGAAATTACTGGGGGAAAGGGCCTTTGTTCAATATATTTTATTAAAGGTAAATAGATTTTAACAATTCTTCCACTTATCTTTGTGATATGATATGTGATAAATTTCTTGCTTATTTATTTATTTATTTATTTATTTTAATTATTTAATTTATTTAATTTATTTTAATTCTTCTCCGAAGACTCAGGGCGGCTTACAAGCTTAGCAGTAGCCTTCATTCTATGTATATGCCTGCTTATTAGGGCTTTCATACACCCAAGCGGCATTATTACAAAGTCAGCTTAATTGCCCCCAACAATCTGGGTCCTCATTTTACCTACCTCGGAAGGATGGAAGGCTGAGTCAACCTTGAGCCTGGTGGGATGCGAACCTGCACTAATTGCAGGCAGCTGGTGTTACTTAAGGAGGCATTAGCCCACTGAATAACCAGTTTACTCTGCAATGAGAGAGCTCATCTTGATAATAGACCATTTCTGATAATGTGACCCACAGATTTTTTTTAAAAAATGAAAAAGATCAATGGTTTTGTTGGGATACCAACAAAGTAGCTTCAGCATAATTATTTATTAGGATTATACAGTATTTGGGGAAATGAATATTTATTTATTTATTAACTTACAGAATACAAAATTTATTAACTTACAGAATACAGAATTATTTTTTCTCAGATCACATCTATAAAATTGGGGTGTGGTTTTAAGATTGTAGGGACGCGGTGGCTCAGTGGGTTAGGACGCTGAGCTAGTCGATCAGAAGGTCGGCAGTTTGGCGGGTCGAATCCTGAGTGCTGCATAACAGAGTGAGCGCCTGTTACTCGTCCCAGCTTCTGTCAACCTAGCAGTTCGAAAGCACATAAAAATGCAAGTAGAAAAATAGGGACCACTACGGTGGGAAGGTAACAGCGTTCCGTGCGCCTTTGGCATCTAGTCATGCTGGCCACATGACCACGGAGATGTCAGACAAGCGCTGGCTCTTCAGCTTTGAAACGGAGATGAGCACCAGCCCCTATAGTTGGAAACGACTAGCACCTTTACCTTTACCTTTAAGATTGTTGAAAATGCATTAAGTGGATTCAGATGAGGATTTTCATTCTAATCTTCAGAGAGCCACCTGAAAGACATGGTTATCATCTTTTCCAGTGAGTTCGAATATCCTATTAATTATCAAATGATACATAGTCTAGGAGCCAGGAACAGAGGGGCAGAGTAAGAATACACTATATCTGGCAGATGTTTTGCTGTTAGGTTCCCACTCTTAGAAAAGGCAAATGTTTATGCAGAGCTTGACTCTGCCATTTCTTGCTTAGGGCTTCTGTGGAGACCAGCTGTTACAGCAGCCCTGTGAAAAAGCTAGCAATACCCAGAGCATCACCTCCAAGGAATAATGTGTTAATATGACATTTATTGAGGCAAATTAACATAGTTCTGCTGGCAACAAAGAAAATAACACTTTTACAGCACTGTTTTGTAACATAACAGAAATACTTTATTAAGAATGATTGCCTTAGACATGATTTTGAAGACTTTGAAACCAGCTTCATTACTGGCAAAACCTGATAATAAATTTCTTCTCAAAACTTTTTATCTCAAAGGTGGGTGATCTTTTGGCTGCCAGGATTTATACTTTTGGGTATTCAAACATTGCAATTCAGATAGGTAGGATTAGGATATCCAATTTCCTTTTGGGGTGGGGTGGGGACAATAGCTTTCCCAGCATTAACTTTAATATTTTAACACTTATTGTGCTTTCCCCAAAATAGTATAAAATAATATCCTGTGATTTTGGCAACTGTGGCTATAGACAGTTTCAGGAGTCACAAATAAGACATCTGGAGGATGCGTATGACCTAGGGGTTGCAGAGTGCCATTCCTCTAGCTCCAGGGAAGCTATTATTATAAACTATTGAAACTTTACAAAGTTTACAAATTCCCACTGATTTCTTTCTCAGATTTTGATGTTCAAAATAAGCTGATTGTATTTGAGGAATGGCAGAAAAGCATCAGAAGTTTCATTTCACTAACTTATTTAATTACATATTTGCTCAGACTCAGTGGATTAATGTGCTCATTTCATATGTATTGTGTTGTTGTTTTTATAGGTCATTGATGTAATGTATTTATTGGAATTTATTTCAGCATGATAATACTGTATGGTCAATGAGCAAGTATGAATTAGCAATCTGAATATATCAATACAACATATTTGCCTTATTTTATTTTTTTAAACAAAAGCCAGCAGAACAGAAAATGGACCATAAATATTTAATGGAAGAATAGTTAAATGGAATCGGGATGTTGACTCATTCCTAATTATTCCCAAGTTGAAAGAATATAAGTAAATAATATAGTATCTATTACGGAATATCTGTAGGAAATGACCTGGCTGAGCCAAAGGGTGGGGTCAAATGCATCATCAGCCTGGAGTTTCTACATCCCTGTAAGACAGCTAAGTCCACCCACCCACCCCTTGAAGTCCTTTGATTCTTATCTGGTGCCAATTAGCCTTGACTATTAGTAGTTCAGCATCTTGTGTATAGGTAGCTTGGCTTATAGTATTTTGAACTCCTGATTTCTTGCTCCTGACAATATCTTCTTCATCAATTTTGTTTCAACAGAGAAAAAAGTTTTAGGGCTGAGCAGATCATTGAAAGGTGATTTGCAAAGCATGTTTGCATCTGGAAGAGGATGCAGCTCTCTGCAAGGTGCAAGATGTAAGGTTGCCATCTGCAAGATTGTTAAAGCTGCTTCCATAGGTGTGTGCTGCACAGCCACTTTTCTTTACTTGTGGTCCCACTATTAATGGTGTTTGTGCATGTATACACAACTGTAGACAACTGAACTAGTTTCAGTGTGAATCTGCAAAGGAGAATAATTTAATGATTAAATGTAATGTTTAAAACAGAGGTGTTTGTTCATACTAATGCATTTTGTGAATTCTTTTTTAAAAATATTTTGAACAATGTGATTAATTTTTAAGGAACTAATTTTTTTTTTTAAAAAATCAGAATCCAATATCTTTGAAAATGTTTCAGTCTAACCTTAAATATTCAAATAATATTCTGATTATTCTAAATATTCAAATAATTGTCCTAAGAATCATGGAATCAAAGAACACCACCTTAAATTACAAAAAAAACTATCAACTGGCCCATTTGGATATTGTGTTATTTTCATTTTCTGTAAATCATCACTTCTACCATTGAATTCAATATTTGTGTCTGTAGATGTCCTTCAGGAAGAAAGATGTTAGGCAGGGAAAGATGTGTGGTAAGATTGAGAAAAATAATTTTCATTTATTTTTCTTTTCTTTCTTTTTAGAAATCTATTTTCAAGCATTATTTTCAACATTTCTTGTCAAGGAAATGACTAAAATTTGTTACAGGTAAAAATGTTGTGGCATTTTTAGGGCTCAGATTATATGAGTTGGCTTTTCTGTTTTCCTAAAGTTCTTCTAGAAACTCAAGTTTTAAGATGTTCCCAGGCATCTCATTTTCTTAAAAAAAATGAAAATCTGAGAAAGGTAATCCAACCTATTGCTGTAATTGGAGTAAAAGATATAGGGTTCAATCTGGACCATGTTCAATGTTTCTATTTAATTCTATGGTTTGGAACCTTCCCTAATAAGGGAAAACTGTATTTTTCTTTGTAACTTGCCTAATGTGTATCTTTTGTACATCTTTTCTCAAACAGAATATCAGCTGGCACTCTTTAGAGAAAGGGTAGGCACCTGGGACTTTGATCCAGCGCAAACAACCAGAATAGTAAACCAAAACAGGACAAGGAGATTAGAGAGATGGGCAGGGACACTTTTAGACATGATGAGGTCTAAGCTATAGGCAGGTTAGAGTGTTATTTCACAAGGGATGGCATAGAATCAGGATATATAATAACTTGGCAAGAATGTCACCATACCTGTGATGAGGTGGGAAAGGCATCTCTTTGAACAGAAGGTATTAATGCATGCTGAAACAAAGCATATGGTGGTCATGTGAGTCATATAGGAAAGCTTAATTTATGGAGACATACACATATAAAATTAATTGATTTTTTGAGAGTCCCTGTCAGACTGTGAGGCTCTGGACTATAGTTCGTTTGGTGGTTGGATGTAGGGAAGAAACTAGGAGACATTAATGCTAGCCAAAAGGATAGTTGCTGAAGGAGCTATCAGTGATGACTTGCCAAGTATGCATTAAATTTGCTTTCTTCCCACAAGAGTATCCTACTTACATTTGATGAAATACGAGCCTGTCTCCTTGTTGCAGAAGATGAAAAAAAGGGGGCTAGCCTTTCTCCTTTAAGACCCATCAGGGATGGTGACAAAAACACAGGTATTCCATAGAAAGCTTTCCATAAAGTCTACCAGAATGAGGATACTGAAAAGGACAGAGCCAGATAGTTTTTCCAAGAGCAAAGGATTTCCCTAGGGAGGACAGAGATACTTCACTGGGAGTAGTGAGTACTTGAAGATATGCGTTAAGAAAGAGTGAAGAAACTGGGAGTTCCATGTCATTGAACCTGACCAGCCAATCTGAATCACTGAACACGTAAAATAAGCTTTAAGCACCTCTCAGTCTCTTCAGAGCAACTGAAATGACTTTGCTCTGTAAGAATCAATACCCCCAAACTCTCCACTGAGAATGAAAAGCAGAATGGTTATATTAATGGGAAATGTACTATTGTCAGAGACTAAAACTGTGAGTCAGAAAAGTTACCACAAGAAGTGATCTTTTTCTTATGCATATATATCCAGAACATGTTGAAAAGGCTCACCAAATTGACTGCTGTGGGCAACAACATAGGTAGAAGAGAATCCAAGGAGATTCCATTAAAGGATCTCACAGAATACATTGTCAAGAGCAGTATGGCTGCAAGTACAATTAAGTTTACTTAACTCAATAGTAGCACACAAAAGGAGAATCCAGGAATACTTGGCTGTGACCATCAGCTGAGTATGAGAAAACAGTGTGATGCAAAAGCACTAAATGCAGTCTTCAGCTGTCTTAACAGAAGAAAAATTGGAAATAAGATATTGACCTACATGTATCTGCCAGGTACAGGGTGGGTGGAGGGAGGAGTGTAGACTCATTCCCTGTTGAAATTAAGATCAGTTCAAGAACCAATGCATTAAAAGCAAAAATATTCAGTCTGAATTTCATGATAAACTGCCTGAAAGGGATGTAAAGCAATGAAACAATCTGCTTAAAAACAGGGATAGACTGTATTCAAGCTGAGGTTTTCACATTGGTTGGTTGGATGCCTGTTGAGCATAGCTTAGTGAATTCTGCACTATATGACCTATAAATTCCCTTCCAACTCCTATATTTTATTCTTTAGTAATAATGTTATATGCGAATAATGTAATTATAAGTTCAGTAGCACCTACCTGTCCAAACTCTGTAGAGCTTGCCCACCTGCCCATGGTCAGTAGTACCTGCCTATGGCTACAACCCATGCTGATTTCTCCACACTCCATACTGCCTGCCAGCAGCCCCTGTGAACCCTTACTTCATTGCACCTACCAACCCATCCACCTGCACTCAGTAGCACCTGCCTGAGGCTTCCCCAACCCATCTGCATCCCCTGCTGGCCAACCTGCAAATCAGACGGCTATACATATTAAATCAAAGGTATAGGATTGGTCTGATTCCTGCTTTGAATGATATGGATTCAGTAATATCAAGCTACAAAATTCTCCTACCTGGCTCAACTTCCAGACACTTTGCCATGTCCTAGGTCAGTGATGGCAAACCTTTTAGAGACCGAGTGCCCAAACTGCGACCCAAAACCCACTTATGTATTGTCGGGCACCAGGTGGGCATGGACCATTGGGTGGGCGTGGACCATTGGGTGGGTGTGGCTGCGGTGGTAATGGCAAACCGGGTGGGACTAAAAAGTTCAATCAATTAATTCCAATTTTGCGAGATCTTTTTTTTCCCCATGAGAAGTTTAAATTGATTGATTAATTGAACCTTTTTTTTGCACACGGTGGTGGAGGCCCAAAGTGAAAAGGATTTATAAAAGCCAGCTGAAGGCCTAGGACTGGGGCGATGGTGCACGTCCACCGTGAGGGCTCTACGTGCCACCTGTGGCACACGTCCCATAGCTTTGCCACCATGGACTTAGGTTTAGGGTTAGGTCACCATGAACTCATGGAGGAAAATGGACATCGCCAACAAACTCGGAGTGCTTGGGTATGATTGGGTATGACACTGACTTTTCTAGACTGCCCTATCCATGTTTCCTGGTAAAATACATGGGAAAATCCCATTGGAGAAAAATTCTGCTTAGGGCTAGGAATACCTCAACATGAATTCATAGAGCAAAATGAACATCACCATTTATTTATTTATTTTGCACACTGTGGCGGAGGCCTAAAGTGAAAAGGTTTTATAAAACCCAGCTGAAGGCCTAGGAATGGGGCGACGGCGCATGTGCCAACAGAGAGGACTCTGTGTGACACACGTGGCACGCGTACCATAGGTTCACCACCACAGTCCTAGGTAATTCCCCCAGACACGTCTACTCGCCCTTTTGCATCAGTACTATATAGCAGCAGCAATAGCACTTAGACTTATATACTGCTCCATTGTGGCTTACAGCCCACTCTAAGTGGTTTACAGAGTCAACATATTGCCCCCAACAATCTGGGTCCTCATTTTACCAACCTCGGAAGGATGGAAGGCTGAATCAACCTTAAGCCAGTGAGACTCGAAGTGCCAAACTTCTGGCAATCAAGAATTCTGCTGGCAGTTAGCAGTCAGTGGAATTAGCCTGCAATATTGCATTCTAACCACTATGCCACATAGTATAGTACTGAATAGTATAGCAGTTTTTCATAACTTCTATAAATCCTACAAAACCGGAGAATGAACTACATCCAGCTCTTATCTGAAACTACCATCCTGGCAGTAGAGCAACTAGTATCCTGGCCTTCATATGTATCCACCCCCTTAGTTTCTAATTTAGGATGTTTTGAATGATCTGAACAGCCCTTGGCAAAATTACTACTTATACTCAGGTATGTTTAGAATCCTATATTGGACATATCTTAAAAGCTGTTCTTCAGTATTTAATTTAGTCTACTTAAGCAGACTAAATTTCCTGGTTAGGAATATTTTCACTCACTATCTCTCTCTTTCTCCTTCCCTGTATGTGTTCATATGCCAGGGCAGTGCTTTTTTTCTAAAAAAAAAAAAAAAAGTGCCGGAACTCTCATCTTGGCGGGTGCAGGAGGCAGGGGGGCGGTGGCACTGCTGCAGTCATGGGCTTGAGGGGTGTTGGCGGCAGGCTGCCTGCTGGAGCCGGCACAGCTCATGCTATGGGAGCAGCGGGCCCCCTCTATACAGTGGGGTTGCGCGGGGCAGGCGGCAGAGGTGGTACAGGCCAGGCGATACAGGGCGGTCACTTAGGGCACGGGGCAAAGCGATGGTGGTGCAGGTCCAGCACTGGGTAGGCCACCGGCCTGGCTGACATGGGTGAGCACAAGGAAGGAGTGCACATGGACTCTGCAGAACCCACCTCCCACTCCTTGTCCTCTCTTACTTACCTAGTTGAGATGGTGTAGTTGGGCAGCAGGGAGGGATGCAAAGTTCCTGCCAACTCACCTTCGCTGCAGACAACTTGCTGGTGCAATGTTTGCCAGTCAGATGTTTTGGCGCACTCAGCAGCAATTCCTATTGGCTTTTGAAAGCCAATAGGCTTTTGAAAGCCCATAGAGGGAGTAGCATAGCTTGTGCAAAAGCTTTTTTGTATGTGTGTGCAAAAAAAGGTGCTGGAAAGCCATTCTGAGCGTTCTATGAGAAAAAAAGCCCTGCTTTTATGTTTTAATCTTACAATTTTAAATATATATATATTTTCTATTGTAAGTTGCCCCAAACCTTGCCATGTCAATTGTATACAAATATTATATAATCAGTAAATAAAGATAGAACATATGTTAAATATACATCAAATGATAATATGCTTCCCTACAAAGTCAATTCTTCCTCAGTGACAGACCAAGGAGTTAACTCGGAAAGGTAAGAGGAAAATCTAGAAGAGGTCTGTGCAACTTGTAGAAGGGAAAGGCCCAAACTGATACATTAAAAATCTTTGTGGTCTGCAAAGGAATGCTGGTGGGCTAATCAATGATTTGGTGACTAGAGGAGCATCTACAGTGTTGGAGCTTGTGGTCATGGTAAGCCATGGAGGCACTAGGCAACATGACTTTCAGGGCAGTGGTGGTGATTTTATTACTTTTTTTAAAAAAGTCTGTGCTCTGTCCAAGGATGCTTGGTAGGCTGCATGTACAGGCCTGGTCTAGAATTTATTTTGGAGCATTCAACTATCTAGAGCAGGCATGTCAAACTCGTGCTGTCATGTGACATCACACAATGTAACACACTTTTTCCCCATTGTCGGCAATGGGGTGGGCACAGTTTTGTTGTGATGCATCTGGCCCACGGGCCAACAGTTTGACATGCCTGATCTAGAGACATCCATTTTTTGCATTGCAAAGGGCCTTTCATCTGTTGTCTTTATGGTTTTATTTTTGTGTGCAAAAAGGATTCTAAATTAATTGAGTCATGTCCTGGTGTGAAGTATAATAGCTTGAGTTAAAGAGCCTATAAAATCTCAAATTACTCCAGTTGTTTTGTTCAAGTATGCTAATGTTCTAAGGTAAATATTAGTCATACTATTTAATATCCAGATGAGCACCTCAGTAGCATGTTGTAGTTCTATGAGGTGTGGTGGGCTTCATAATTTGTTGACTGAAGAAACCACCATGCCATATGTATATATGCAACTGCCATTATTTTTCAAGCTACAATAATTGAACACATGGCACACATCACAAATCAGATTCCTCAGTAATGCACTGTTCCTTTGCATGACCGTAGGACATTTAGAAACGCAATTACGTTCTTATGCTTCCAAAGCATTCTTCCTTATCTTCCTGTTACATTGATCACCATAAAAATACTCAAGGTCTCTTGGGATAAGATAGAATAAGTATGGTATTTAAGGAATGCAATAGAAAGCATTCACAATGCACAATGTATTTAAATTTCATTTTGTTTGAGGCAACTTCTTATAAAAAAATTGCCATTAGTTTGTTTTAATAAAATAATTTAAATCATTTTTTCACTTAATTTCAAATTAAATGAATTATATTGGTTGACAATGAGATTTTTTTTAGTACAATTGCCAAATGCAATAAATTGGTTTTAGGTATATGTGTGCACTAATTATTTCAACATCAATACACTTTAACAACATATTCTAAATGTAAATGAATGCAAATGCAAATTATACAATTTTTTGTGCAAAAATAAAACAAAATAACAGATTTAAGAGCTGTTATCATTAGTTATCCTTAGATAAAAAATAATTCCATCATCCAAAACTTTGTTATACTGTATTTAACGAACAGATGCTTTGGGATTTTAAAAAAAGACATTTGATTGTCTATCACCATGGTATTAAAACAAAATTCGAACAGTGTTTGAAAAATAAAGGTTCCCTAAATGTCTGCTGGCTATATCTATACATTTTCCTTGATAGCACTCTATTGCCTTCTTTTTAGCATTTTTTTCAACTTCCCAGCTTAAAAAAGGCAAGGCACAGGAAGCTGAAAGTTACAGACTGTTTAAGCAGGTTGCTAGGCAACCTGTTCACACTTGGCCCTTCTTACCCTCCCACTTTTAAATTAGTCTGTACGGATCGCATTTCCTTTGATTTGAGCCATCTGAAGGACCATTGCTGCGATACATTCTGGTGCTCTGCAACCTGGCTGGCTCCTTGGTGTGCTGCTGAGGAGAATTTGGCTCTCCGGAACAGTTTCCTTCAGCTTTTTTTTTTCTGTGTGTGCAAAAAAAGGTGCTGGAATGCCATTCTGAGTGCTCTATGGGAAAAATACTGACTATACAGTATTTCCATGTATAAAATTATTACTGCATATTGAAAGATGCATTTCATTCAGAAAAATAGGAAAAATGGGGATGGGTGGAATTCTTCAAATGTGCAGAGTTTAAAATGGGTAGAAGGTTTGACATTTTAGTTTCTCAATTATTTTATTACTGAGATGGGACTAAAGAATATTTAGTTATCATTATAACTACCAAGAAATCTGACAGTATTTCTGATTGCCCATGTTTTGCTTTAGTAGTTTCTCTTTTAAACTTTATTTTCTCTGGTTGGCTATTAACACTGTCTCTCACCCTTTGAATCTAGCTGATATGGTGGATCAGAGTGCACTGTTTCTGAAAAATTAGTTACATCATAACTGAAAATTATTTCCTTCTTAATTCAGACCCATGCTGCATGTCTGAACAACTATCATCCATTTCTAAGTAAAAATGGAGACCGCAAATCCAACATCACTTAAAAAACAATGCCAGTGCTGTGATAGTAAGGGTAGTTTTCTGTTGCTTAGTATTCTTTCCAGAGAGGGGTGCAAGAAGCAGCTTGTGGTAAGAAGAGAGAGATTGCTGCATTATGATATACATAATGATTAAGTTAACGCTTTTCACAGACTTTGGAAATTATTACAGGTTGCTGAATTCCCTTTTTGACTTTGAATCATGATTTCCTTGATTTAAAAAAATCAGTGACACAGTGGTACATAACTGAAAATGACAGGAAGAAATTGGCAACTAAAAGTTGAGCCTTGTTCTGAAAATACTGATCTAATTAGAATTGAGGAGTAATATTACAGTAACAAGGGAATTTGGAATTTCCTACATATTCTACAATTTTACATCTTCCTACATATCTATAACCTGCCCACAGATGTTTGATAGTGAGATGGGCAACATATAAATTTAAACAAACAAACATATAAATAAATATCACATTGATTACTTTTAAAAGAAAATGTTTTTGGGAGGTTTAACAAAGAATCCCAAAAGTTTTCCTGTGTAAGTCATGACCATATTATATCTAGATGCTGAGTATATTTTTAAACTAAATTAAATAAAAACAAATTGCGCTTAATAACATGCAAAGAAGCAGAAGAAACTAGATCATATACTCAGCTCATGCAAGATCACATTTATTATACAGTTGCCAAAAAGATTCACTGGAACATCTGTACAAATTATCATGTACCAGTAATGAAAAATTAATAGGAAGATAGAGTAGAAAAAGTAGTTTAAAATGAGCAGGTTAAAATATTGTGGGATTTCTTAATACAGGCTGATAAAGTCTGAGTTTCTAACACACCAGATATAACTGCAGTTAAAAAGAATTGATGTGGCAATTCCAGGGGGACAGCAGTATAAAAGACAAAGAATTGGAGAAGAGTGGTCCTAGAGTGCCATACCAAACAAACTTGAATAGCACTTTGAAAATCTGCACATTGATAAAGATTCCATCTATCAGTTAAAAAATGCCACACTGCCTGGAATCACACTTATACTATGTTGATCCTGCAACATCCTAGATTCTTGGGAAGAACTCTACAGTATGTATACAAAGGCCAACATCAGTTAAATAAATTGCAGCTGTGCCTTCACATTGAATAATAATAATAATAATAATAATAATAATAATAATAATAATAATAATAATAATAATAATAATAATAATAACAACAACAACAACAACAACAACAACAACAACAACACTCAACTCCCAGTAACTCTGGAAAATTTACAAATTGTTATTTATTTAATATGTACATAATACATATCAACATGTAATTGATATCACGTGATATGAAATAAGTTAAGATTTCTTTTGCAACTAAATTCAATGAAATAATAATAATAATAATAATAATAATAATAATAATAATAATAATAATAATAATAATAATAATAATAATAATAATAATAATAATAATAACAACAACAACAACAACAACAACAACAACAACAACACTCAACTCCCAGTAACTCTGGAAAATTTACAAATTGTTATTTATTTAATATGTACATAATACATATCAACATGTAATTGATATCACGTGATATGAAATAAGTTAAGATTTCTTTTGCAACTAAATTCAATGAAATAATAATAATAATAATAATAATAATAATAATAATAATAATAATAATAATAATAATAATAATAATAATAATAATAATAATAATAATAATAATAGTTGTCTTCAAGTTATGCAATTTAAATAGTCTATTTTTGGCAAAACATATATAACTAGCAATGTTGTCGCAGGAATGCTTTGTAAAATGAAAGGGCTTTTCTTACTCAGTCCATGCCCAATAGAGCAATGGTACCCATTACAGCCAGGCCTCATAAGTGGTGGGCTGGCGTGCAGGCAGCCCCACTCACAGCCTTACTTAGTTGTGCACCCACCACTCACACAAATGAAGCTGTGCATGCATGCCTGCCCCTCACACAAAACCATCCCCTCTTCCCCTCCCCTCCTCCCCATGCTGGGCCATCAGTCCAGAAAGGGGAAATGCTGCAGTAGAGCATAACTATTACCAGACCTACTACATGGCTGCAAAGAGGCAAAGAACTCTATACTGGCACCTTCTGGGAACTGGGTTTTTCAGCACACATCTAGTAGGTAATGTCAGTTCATCCCATTCATTTTTTCCTTACATCAGTCTGAACAAGTAATAACTTATCTATTTAATTACAAGACTTAGCATCCTGATTTTCACCACTAACTTTCCAAAGCACCTTGTATTTTACAAGATGAATAAACAATTTTATTTCTGTTTTTCAGATAATTGTGAAACAATTACTGCTTTTTAGGGTTTAAAAAGGGCACTGAAGGAATGGGAAGTACAAGGAAAGGTGATTAGTTCTCCAGAATTAATAAGCAATATTGTGAGCAATATTGGTCTTTGTTTGTACCTTAGAAATTCAGCTCACACTTGAATAACCATTTGTGGCTTCCATTTTTTGACTAATGAATGAAGTCACAGCATGCTGTTCTTTAGCTCTACAGTCTTAAGGCAATTATTGATAGGACTTTAAGGAAAAGGAAGTGTATTTGCTACCAAGTGTTTTATTTTGCATTTAGATATAATATCATGAAAACCTTAGCTATAGGATAACTCACAAAAACCAGAATAATCAATACAATCAATTATCTAGAAAAGACATTTGGTTTTGGTTTACACTATACAGAAGGATGAAATCTTTATTTTGACAGTCGCTGCCTGTCTCTTTAGTAGCATTAATCTAGTTATTTTGCCTGGAAGGATAAAATGAGCACTAGACCCTTTTTCCAGAAATTAGAAATTCACCTGACCTACTGTATTTACAAATTGTACTTGATGTCTCTGAGCTTGTTTATTTGGAAAGATTTCATTACCAAACTAGTTAACATCATCAGGGCAAGTGAGTGTGGGGATTGCTCCATTTATATACAGTAGCTAGCCCTGCCAATTTTCTCTATGATAGTTCCTTGATTATTGTTTTCTGTGTAATTGTTTTTCTGGTGTTAATCCCTGTTTATCTGATATTGGTTGCTGGAGAGGATGTGTTCTGGTCTTCTTTTTCTCCTTATTTTGTTATTGTATCCTGAAAGGTGCATAAATACTGTATGGTTTATCTCTGTGTGTCTATTAATGACTATTTGTCTGAATGCTAAACCTCAAAAATTCTCTAGTGTTTTTTCGTATTATTTCCATACCTCTATCAACTCAGATCTGCCAGAAGACGTAGGAAATCAAGAGCTTGTAGATGTCCTTGTAGCTCTGTTTTCAAAATAAAAACATAAATTTTGGTTGAAGAGTTGGCTCCATAGCAGAATGATTGAGAAGCATGGCAGGTAGTCTTCTTCTCTCTAGGTTTATTTTGTTGAGGATTATATTTAGCAATTGGACAAGTGAGAACCCTATTCAATAGGAGGTTGATCTGCATCATCAGCACTGATGCTTCTGGCTCTTTTCAAGTGAGGTTGTTGTTTTTTGCCATGTTTCATAACCAGTTGATCATCTCTCATTTTGAAAAGTCTCATATTAAATTATTTTAGTTATTTTATTTGTTTATAAAGTCAGCCATCTTGCAGTTGCTGTACAATTCTGACTTGCAAACATAATATTGAAAGCCAATAGAACAGGAATATGTCATAATACATAGAATAACAGTATCCAAGAACAATCAAATCACATAATTCAGTCATATAAAACAAAACAAAACAATGCACATACATAATGGTGATCTTACTCAATCTATAGGCCCCCATGACCAGGGGAACATCCAGGCCCTAAAGGATTTATGAAATGACAGGAGAGTTGGAACCAGAGAAATTTCAGGGGAGACGAGGCTCCAAATGGCAGCATCATGACAGAGAAGACTTATTCTGGAGAGAGCCAGAGAGATGGCCTTGAAGCAAATATTTAAAAAACATTATATAGACAAAAAAAGATAAAAGCATTCCTATAGCCCTGAGAGTGAAGATATTATTAAGAAGAGACTCAGGATGGCTCTGTCCTGACTCTCAGGGATATAAGAGAGAAGGAAGGAAAAGCACAATCAGACTTGCAAGATTCTTTTATTATAGACTACCAGATCAAGTTTAGTTTTGGTCTTCCTATGGAGTTGATTTTCATATCTGATTTTCTCATGGCATGGACATCTTCCTGGGTCCCACAAGATAGCAGTGCTTAGTAGATGGGACCTGAAGCATGTCCATTTCTGAATCTAGACAGATGGGCAGAAACAATCGGAGAAAGTTGGTTCCACATATGATTTTCTTCCATACTATGAAGGGCTTAATGGATAGTAACCAGCACTTGAATTGTGTCCAGAAGTCTATGGGTGCAGTTCATGGAGCAGTGATATAACACAAGCGTACCAAAGTGTTCTTATAACTGTTGGTGACATTGGGCTAGCCGCAGATCCTCAGTGGTCTGTCTTCAAAGACAACCCAATGTAATCCACGTGGGAGGTGAACAAGACAGGAATAACTAAAAATGCAGCTGAGCATATCTTCTACTCTGAAGTGTCCTCTGAAGGCTTCTCCCTAACAATGGCTTATTCTAGTAAGGACCAGAGGCAGGGCATCCCATTTACCCTTTTCTATTATAATATAAAAGAAAAAAAAATATGATGTAACCCCCAAACTCTAAACTGAAAGAGTTGGGTCAGCCAATATTGACTGAATCTCCTTGTTCTGGCTATGAGGAGATGATGAGAAGTTTTAACATTCCTCTGTTGTTTGAGGTACATTAACATAATGGGAGTCAGAGATGGATGAAAATAATTTAACAGAACTTGGTGGGGATTTTCCTGTTATTTGATGGGGTTCCTGTTATAATTCAATTTCTTAATAAATGGAGAATTGCACTAGATATCGGTGTTCTTGTATGTACACCTGTACATACAATCCTAATGAGCTTTTACATTTCAAATTTGTATTCATCACCAGGGCTACCCTTCGGAGATCACAGGTATTGTCTGTTTGTATTTACAGCTCTGTTCCGTGAATACCAAAGGGCAATCTGGAATTGTTCTTTCTGTTTAGCCTTCTTTGATGTTACCTCAAGTGACTACCTGGATTGTGTGGCAATATTATGGAGAGAAGCCTCCAAGTGCAGTTCATTTTTACTGACATTGTTTCATATTATGCAGCTCAGCATTCACATAGAGATTTCAAAGTCTGCTGTATTACTTTTGAAATATTTGGCAATCTGTATTGCACTTTTTATTCTGTTGATGTATTAGCAGCCAAGAAAATGCCACCGTCCTCTTTCCTAAAAGGAAAGACATATGTCAGCTCAACCAAATTTCCCAATACAGAAATGAATGTGTGTAAAATTTAATACCCTCTCATGAGAATTCTGTTGAACCTGGGGTCTTCACTACTGAAGAGAGATGCAAGATGTTAACAATAAATAATGAGTACAGTACTAATGAATGTTTTGAGAGCAGATGGAGTGTGATGTCTTTGAAGGCAACTTTGAATGTTCAGGTCTTTGTACTTACTCTTCTAAATGAAGATAAATTCTAATTAAAACTAAGTCATTAGTTTAATTTTAGCATTTAGCAGCTACCCGTTGTCCTGGATTGCTGAAAAAGGAGGTGAACTTCACACTTGTGTTTGTAAACTTGAGCAAATTGTTTTATAAACTCAAGCATATGCTTGAGTGTAGACGAAGTTAGTATGCACAGATAATATTGCCTTGTATATGCATAGCAATATTTTCTGCCTTAAATTATTGTAGCTAACAAAATGGCCAAGAGTGCCAAAAGGGTAAAGACAAAAATATAAAACAAAATAATCTCCTCCCTCCCAAAAGAAAACGTCTTTCAAGATTATATTTTTGTTTAAGTCTAGTTCTCACTAGGACAGACATGTCAAACACAAGGCCCGGGAAACAGTGGGGGAATGGCCCCCACTGCCTTGGCCCTGGCCCAGAGACCCTCCTTCTGCCAGAGACCCTCAGATCTGTCCCACTCCTGCCCAGTCCCCCATAGGCACCCTTGATGCGAATGAGGTAGAGCTGGCCATGCCCACCCAGTAGGCCATACGCACTCTAGCCACGCCCACCCAGTAGGCCACGCCCACCCAGGCCATACCCACCAGGCCCCTTGAGGGCAACCGCAATGCTGATGCGGCCCTCAATGAAATTGAGTTTGACACCCCTGCACTAGGAGAAGTAAATCTATGCCTGGAAATAATATTAAACTTGACAGTACTCCTTCACTGAAAAATGCTCCCAAAGCATCTTATTTTCTGATGAAGTTGTTTTCTTATAGCAAGGATCAGCATTCTGACTGAACCAACCTGAATGTCTTTCTCTCTCTCTCTTCAACACATATCAAATTAATTAACTTGGTAAAACTCTGCTGAAAAAGAAGAGAAGGATTGGATTCTAGCCTGCTAACCTAGAACCATTGGCATTTATGAGAGCTGGGCTGTTAATAAATCACTATGGCTAGGGACTCTGTCAATTTGATTGTAATCGTGATCCGCTGATGACAGAGTCCTAGAGTAGTAAGCTTTCCCATCAGGCCTCAAATGGCTCAACACTGCCCCTACCCTGTATGATGATGCATCACACACGATGCAGACAGGCAGCTTTTCACTAAAGTGAGTGAGTACTGAGTTAGAAGACAGCAGTGTTTTGACTGCCGTGAAGCTTTTCTCGTGGATACTCATCCACTGCCACTGGGCCTTCTTGTCCAAGAGCCAGTGTAACGGCTCTGCCACTGTGGCCTTGTGTGGGAGGAAGGCATGATAAAAATTCAGGAGTCACAAGAAGGCCTGAAGCTCCCCTTAGACTTAGGGCTGGGAGCCTGCTGGATTTCCTTTAGCTTTGAATCTGCCGGGTGAATGCCTGCAGCATCTATGCAGTAACCAAGGAACTTGGTCAAGTCTACCCCAATCTTGCACTTCTCCTTTTTTAATTTCAGCCCCGCTTCACGGAACCACTGAAGGACGGCCTTGAGCCATTCTGCTAGTATCTCCCTTGACTCCCCGGCGATGAGGACATCATCGAAGTAGGGGCACACTCCTGGGATTCCCTTGAGCATATGCTCCATCACTCCCTGGAAAAGCCCGGGGTCAATGCTGACCCTGAACTGGAGGCGCTTAACCCTGAAGGCCCCCCTGTGTGTGACAATTGTCTTAGCATCTGCCGTGATGTCGTCCACGGGCAGCTGCTGGTAGGCTTGCACCAAATCTAATTTGGCAAAGACAAATTTGGCTCACCACATGCACCGGGTATGCATGTTGTTGCAATGAATGGTTAATCGTGCACTTATAGTCCATGCATAAGTGCACCTCCCCGTTGACCTTAAGTGGCGTAACTATGGGGCTCTCCCATACCCCACTATCAACCAGTTGTAACACCCATTGTTACACGAGCTTGTCCAGCTCTGCTTCTATTTTGGGTTTGAGGGCAAAAGGCACTCTCAGAGGCTTGATCCGTATCAGGATTACTGTAGGATCAAGCTGAAGGGTGACAGGAGGACCCTTGTACTTCCCTAAACTTGAGCTGAAGATATCAGCAAACTCTTGGCAGACTGCAGACAGGTCTGCCACTTGTGTCCTGTGAATGCCGGTTACTTGGATGCCCAAGGCATCAAACCAATCGAGGCCGATGAGGCTTGTGCATTGACCTTCCACTACTAAAGCATTTAGTAGCCCCTCAAACCCCTTGAATTGCACCAGAAGTGTGGCCTTGCCTTTGACCATCACACAGGAGTTTTAAAAGTCTGTGAGCAGTAGATTAGACGGCCGGAGTTTGGCCCATCTGCCACTGCGATTGCAAATGTCCCTAAATGTCCCTTGGGAAATTATAGACAGGGCTGATCCTGTGTCCAGTTCCATGTTGCATGGAATTCCCTGAAGCTTGACCTTGAGTCTAAGCTTCTGCTTAAGGGGGTGATGGGCACCAGTGCAGAACACACTCCTCTGGCTGGAGCAAAAGCCTACTTGGTGTTGCCACAGGCCCTCTCCTTAATGCATCTTCTGGTAGACCATCCCTCTGACGACCTCTGCAGATGATGGCAATGTGGCCTGGTTTGCCACATGCCTGGCACATTGCCGCTCGGAACTGGGATTCCGAGCGCCGATGGCGGCCTTCGCAGCCCATGCATCTAGGGAAAGGAACTGTCTTGTCAGCTGGTCTCTGTCCCCTCTCCGGTTGCTTTTGCAGCTGATCGACTTCGAAGTCTGATTCGAAGGCTTCTGTATGCTCGGCGTCCTCATGGTGGATGACGTCTGTGCTGGGCATACTCTTGGAGGGCCACAACGCTTTAATGGCTCCTCCAGCAGCTTCTGTGACCATCACCTCCTTCAAGGCATCTTGCAGTGAGAGGGTCTCTTTTGCAAATAGCTTCTGCTGGAGCTCTCAGTTTCTTAGTCTGCAGACTAAATGGTCCCTCAGTCTTTCCTCTATGCCTGCAAAGTTGCACAGCCGGAACACCTGTCGAATGGTGGCTATGTCGCAGACTCGCCAGGTTGTTGCTCCTGCTGCTCAAATTCGTACCTCCACATTATGACAGATAGTTTCAGCTCAAAGTGGTCCCTGAACTTCTTCAGATCTGCATAGGTGACCGACTCAAGTGGAGCAGGGGTGACCAGGTTTTCAGCTATGTTGAAGGTAGTCGGGCCGCACACGCACAGGAATGTCACGGCCTACAACCCATCTTTGCTAACCTGGTTAGCACGGAGGTGATTCTCGACACGAGAGATGTAAGAACTCTCCCTCTCAGGTTGCGCCATGTCAAATTCCTCCAATTTTCTGACTTTTGCCATGGTGAGTTAGTTCTTGCTCACAATACCTTGTGCTGTTGGCTTCTGTGATGGCCCTAGGATTGATCCTTAGGGTGTGGTGGTCTCCAGCATGGCTTGCTGGCAGACCGAGGGGGGAATGTAGTTCCTGCCAGGCTCCTCACCCCCTAGTGACTTCAGGCTCTCACATTTAAGCAGCACATCCCGCCTTCGTTGCCACTGTTAAGTTCTTGGCTTGGTTAAGCATTGATGAAGCAGAGCGGTGAAACAGCAAGCATGTTTATTAAGTAACAACAGAAGCAACCCTAGTGGCTGCTGAACAGTTTTATATATGGTTCGCCTCTAGGTGGCAGCCAATAGATTTAAAGTAACAATTCCCGCCCAAAGCATAGTTAACTGCCTAGAGACAGGCAGTCGGGCTTCAGCAACAAACCTGTTAAGCAATCATTCACATTGAGTTCAGCAATTAAGGTCAATACATTGTGCAACTGATTGCAGCAATTAAGGCCAATACATTACAGATACATTAAGAAGGAACAATTAGATTCTTTAAATCAATTTTGTCACAAAATATTTTTCACCCATCATAATTTTCTACTCTTCTGAAATTCTGTAAGATATCCTCCCCCAGTGCGTGTTCACATAAATAGAACAAACAGTAACAAAGCAAGTAAATTAACCAACCAACCCACCCACCAGTAAGTTCCCCCCATTTCCCAATGAATATGGAGGGGAAGGGGAGAATTGCAAATGCTTATGAGTTTCCCAAACAAGAATCTTGTTTGTTCTCTGTCATTTTAATTACTTTTTTCAAAAAACCATCATATATATAAATTGATTATAGAACCTCCTTACCAGCTGTAATTGCTGTTTGAACCAAATCTTGGAACATTATATAAATAATCATTTTTTCATATGTATTTTTTCCATGTAGAATGGTATACTTAACTGGAAAATAACAAGAGTGGGTGACAGGCAGATAGAGAGGCTGACTGTGCAGATACATGCTTGCCATTTAAGCTGCTCCTATCCTGGGATGATGATGATGATGATGACAATGATGATGACACTACTACTACTACTACTATTACTACTAAAGGTAAAGGTAAAGGTTCCCCCGCACATGTGTGCTAGTCGTTTCCGACTCTAGGGGCCGGTGCTCATCTCCGTTTCAAAGCCGAAGAGCCAGCGCTTGTCCGAGGACGTCTCCGTGGTCATGTGGCCGGCATGACTAGACGCCAAAGGCGCACGGAACGCTGTTACCTTCCCACCGGAGTGGTCCCTATTTTTCTACTTGCATTTTTACGTGCTTTCGAACTGCTAGGTTGGCAGAAGCTGAGACGAGTAACAGGCGCTCACTCTGTTATGCGGCACTCGGGATTCGACCCGCCAAACTGCCGACCTTCTGATCGACAAGCTCAGCGTCCTAACCCACTGAGCCACCGCGTCCCTTACTATTACTACTACTACTACTACTACTATTACTACTATTTTATTGTCACTTTGAATGTACACCAACCGGCATACATCAAAATGAAATTTCATTGCATACAGCTCCCAAAGGATCACCACTTCTGATATACACTCAAATTTCAGAACATCCATTTTAGTCTCTAGGGAGCAAACAATGGCAAACAGGACAGATGGAAATGGAGCTCCATGTGGATTAGCCCTCAAATTAACTAGTATTCCTGCATGACAACCTTGCCTTCTTTTCTTTTTCTGATCTTGTCTCTTCCACCTTTTCCTTAAAGGGGCCTCACTCCTTTTCGCCCCTGGAGCACAGCTGCTGCCGCCACTGTTTGATTCTAAGTCAGTTCTAGAAAATTCTGTCTGGATATAGACTTTTGAGATTTTACAAGGTATTCAGGCCATATCACACACGTTCCTCCTTTAGACAATTCACCAGTTGTGTGTATTTATGCAAACTACTTCCAAAATCTTGCGGAGAAAACTGCAGAGACTTGCCCAGACAGTTCCCAGAAAATAATACTGACTTGGAGGTGCTCTCACTGTCTCAACACACCCACACCTACAAAGCATTCCTGCCCCCATAGAGAAAAAGAGACAAGGAGAACAACAAGCAAAACATTCCTCCTTTCCAGGATTTCTTTTGCCCCCACTAATGAAATAATAGTTCAATGAGTATTTTTTTAAAAAATGATTCAAAACCTTGCAGATTTTTTTTTAAAGTCTTAGAAATATATTTTTCTTTCCCAATTTTTTACTCTTTCCTGATTTTTTTAAAAAAAAAAATAAATCCAGGAGTTTCCAGTCAGGTATATTAGAATGTTTTACCTGAGCAACCAAAGAACAAATATAACCAATGGGCTATCTTAGACCTGGAAACAAAAAAAAAAAAAACAAAAAAACCACCATGTGTCTCAGGGAAAATGGCAAACTCCTGAACACTGCTTATTTTTTTAAAAAAGCCAGGAAAAGTAGAAAGCTGGGTAAGAAAAAAAAATGAAACCAATGACCGACATTTCACAGGGATCTCAAATCAGCAATCTTCTCTGCACAAAGGGAAATACATAATTTAATAGAGTGCAATGATGAGGATTGGCACAGTTGACAGGTGGTGGTTCTTCCTAGACAGAGGAGCCAATGAACTACTGCCAACTGCAGTGCTGAAGCCCAAATGGAGAGGAGACATTACACAGAAACAAACGGTATACTTAAAAGATCAGTGGGAGGTTACTAGAAGGTGACACCATCCATTTCTGCACTCTAAAAGTAGTTTCCTGCATGCTCTGGACCAAGAGCAAGAAGGCAGTGCAATGTAGTGGGTCCGACGCAAGGAAGAGACGCCAGCCGGAGTACATGTTCAGCTCTTTATTGGGGGGGGTAGCGTACTGGAGAATGAGGGTTACCTGGCCTCCTTAAATACCTAGCCAGGTAGGCGGACAGCCAATGGGGTTGGCCCTAGGTTTCCCACCAAAACTAGGTTTCCCGCCAAAACCGTTCAGGCCAACGCCCCCTGGTGGCTGTTGCTATGCAGGTGCCTGCATACATAACAGGCAGGGTGACTAAGCCCAGAGATCAAGAACAATGCAACTAGAAAGAAAAGATGAACTGAGGCTTTGTATCAGAGGAAAAGGAACAAGAGGTTTTCTCTTCCTAGATGCTCATAATTTGTCAAATTCGCTTCCAAAACAACACTTGAAAATGAATAGTTTTGAAACAACAGCCTACCAATTTAAGGAAATTAACCAACATGGAAAAGAGACAGTGAAATCAGAAACAAGAATTGAGGAGGTTAGAGTTTATGATACTATGAGGAATGCAGCATAGCCTAAAAACAGCATACTACAGTGTTTTATCACACAGCAAAACTCCCTGAACTCTCAAATGGCCCACAAGTAGTCACTGGAGGCAAGATTACATTTATACATATTGTGTGTTGTTCTACTAGGATTCAGTGTTTTTATTTGACAGCCCAAATTCTGCTTTTGCTCAAAATAGGGCTTTGATTTATAAGGATGCTGGTCATCAATGGAATCTTCATTTCAACTTTTAGCAGAATCAGGAGCAATTAAAAAAAACAAATGTGTTTTTAAACAAGTCTTTCCTTGAATTTTACTATTCTGACATTTTTCATTGGAGGGAAAGATTTAAATCTCAGTTACCATAATGTATTCAATGGAAATATAAGCAGCTTTGACTGACATTCTATTTAAAAGCAATTACAAATTACATGTCTGTTAGAATGGCAGAAGATTAATTCTTTCACAAAGTCTATTTTCTACCATGATGAAGCCTGGCCAGAAGCAGGATTTAAGGGGAGGTTCTCTCTCTCTCTCTCTCTCTCTCTCTCTCTCTCTCTCTCTCTCTCTCTCTCTCTCTCTCTCTCTCTCTCTCTCTCTCTCTCTCTCTCTCTCTCTCTCTCTCTCTCTCCTCCCTCCCTCCCTCCCTCCCCCTCCCCCTCCCTCTCCCTCTCCCTCTCCCTCTCCCTCTCCCTCTCCCTCTCCCTCTCCCTCTCCCTCTCCCTCTCCCTCTCCCTCTCCCTCTCCCTCTCCCTCTCTCCTGTGTGCACAAACATTAAGGATTATCTTAAGAGACTCTCATGTTTCACATTAAGGAATGCCTCTTAAAAAGGATAGCTTAAGATAGATATGTGGATAAATAGTTTGACTTGGAATGCATTTATTGTATTTACCCTTTCCTAAGTGCATCATAGTACAAGCAGACATTGACAGGAATTGGATAAGAAGAGTCATCCATAAGAAACAAACCTCTGGACTCACACTTGGAGTCAGAGTGAAGCAAACTTTATAGGGAAACATAAAAAAAAATATCACCAGAAAGAAAATGAATCTTGAACAGCAGTTACAAGCTCTTCATAAATTATATAAAACTATTACTGATATCTTTACCATTGTTCAATGTACCAACCAGGGAGAAGAAAACTCAAACAACAGATAGATTTTGAAAATATATCAGCTGGAGGCATCTCATGGAAATGTTGAAGCAAATTGTTTTTGTCAGTTGTAAAATAACAGCTTGCATACCTACTTACAATGTGTGGACATTTTGAACATGCATCTCTGGTGGGATACTGTAAATTGAGCTATGATCCTTGGGTGAGGATTTTGAAATATTTCTAATTTTTGCAACAAGTCTCTAAAGAAATAAGAATGTGAAAGATGGAAGAAGACAACATGAAAAAACCTACTGAGTTAAACACAGATGATAACCTTTGTAGCTTGCACAAACATATATACACGCATACATCTGCAGTCACAAACAGTTAATCTTGGCAGGATGTCACGTTAGAAAGTGAGTTGTTTAGTATATTATAATGAATTGAGAGTTATATAGAAGCTGTTTGCAGGATCACCTCCTGGCTTAATGGCCAGCTTTTGGTGATGGATCCAATATAGTCATAGGTTGAACAAAAATGAGGGAAACTTCAGGATGAATTAGACTAAGCATAAATGAAAGTTTCTTTTGAGCACTATTCCATGGTGGCAGAGAAGCAAAATATGCTTATTCTCTTACTTCCATTGTATCTTCATCCGCTGGACCACAGTGTTGTTCTACACTTTTCAGGCTGTTAGAAAGGAGATGCTGGAGCAGTTAGTAAGCATTTGCATTAGTCTTTGCAGTTACTTTCATTTGAATTGCTTTGATTCTGACACCAGTATAGGCAGATTTCAGTGATATAATTGAGACAACTTGAACTATTGGTTTGGTTTCTTTTCAGCTTGTAAATCTCAGAAATGTAGAGCAGTGAAGGTTACCACCTGGTTATTTGATCCTAGCTATTTAAAACACTAGCTCCGTACTTAAATTATACAGTTATTGCTTTTTTTGGAAGGTCTATTTAAAGAAGCAATGATAAGTCAGTTATTAAAATAAACCATCTGATTCAGATAAGTTGAAAAATCATCAGCTGACTTCAGATGGATCTTTTATAACCAAAGTGATAGGGGAGGTTATGGTCTTTAAGACATTTTTTGATTATGTATATCTACTGAGTCCAGATTCGCTTTTAGCCAGATTGTGGGACTAAGATTGTGTTGATGAGTTTGGTGGACAGCAGAAACTGCCAGTGAGGTGTGCTGCACTGCTAGATTTCTTGGTCAGCTTGGGAGCTGTTGATATCTATTACAAGTAGTCCTTGACTTACAACTGTAATTTCTGTTCCTAAGTTAGACATTTGTTAAGTGAGTTTTGCCACATTTTGCAACCTTTCTTGCCATAGTTGTTAAGTGAATCATTGCAATTCTTAAGTTAGTAATACAGTTGTTAATGAATCTGGCTTCCTCATTGACTTTCTTTGTCAGAAGGTGATTACATGATCCCAGGATACTGCAACTGATAATCAAGCAACAAATCAGCAAACACCTAGAGGCAAACAAAGTCATTACCAAAAGCCAACATGGGTTTGTCAAAAACAGATCATGCCAGACAAATCTTATCGCATTCTTTGATCAGGTGACAAAATTAGTGGACCAGAGGAATGCTATGCATATAATTTACTTGGACTTCAGTAAGGCATTTCATAAAGCAGACCACAACCTACTGCTTGATAAGATAGAAAAATATGGGTTAGACAGCATCACCACCAGATGGATTTGTAGCTGGCTGACCGCCCATACTCAGCATGTGGTCCTCAATGGAACCGCATCTACATGAAGGGAAGTGTGTAGTGGGGTGCCCCAGGGATCTGTTCTGGGTCCAGTGCTCTTCAACATCTTCATCAATGATTTGGATGAGGGGATAGATGGGGAACTCATCAAATTTGCAGACAACACTAAGATGGCAGGAATAGCCAACACTCCAGAAGATAGGCTTAAGATACAGAAGGATCTTGACTGACTTGAACATTGGACGCTATCTAACAAACTGAAATTCAGTGGTACAGGTTCTGTAAGGTTCTACATTTAGGCAAAAAAATCCAAATGCACAGGTATAGTATAGGTAGTAACTGTTCTGTACCAGCCTGCTACTGGCCCTGCAGAAAAGGCAGGGACAACCCCTTTTACAAGAAGGCAAGAGCCTGGAATTATGCCTGCCAAATTTATTGCTACAAAAACAAATAGAACAAGACACGAACCAAGAAACAGGAGCTTTTCAAGCGGTTGCCTTCAGCAAACCAGCCCTCCCACGCATTCCCCCTTAAATACAGTTCAGGGCGTGGCTTCTCTCTGCCTCCTTCCGAGGAGCCCCATTGCCTCCCTCTGTTTACTCCTGATTGACTGCCTCCTGCGTCAGGCATCCTTGAACAGGGCCAGCTGTGGGTCATCTTCATCCACGCTGTCAGGCTCACACAGCTGGGTCTGTGTCATGACCAGATGAGAGGGGCCTGGCTGAGGGCTCTCATCAAGCTGTCCAATCCCCTCAGCAAGCTCTTCAACACCCCCCTCCTCCTCCTCCTCTGAGTCATCCGACCCAACTGCCGAACCCACAGGCTGACCCTGAATCACAACAGTAACTTGCTCAATAGTAGCAACTGTCAGAGGGATCTTGGAGTCCTATGAGCCACCAAAAAAGCCAACACAGTGCTAGGCTGCATTAACAGAGGAATAGAATCAAGATCACATGAAGTGTTAATAACACTTTACAATGCCTTGGTAAGGCCACACTTGGAATACTGCATCCAGTTTTGGTCACCACAATGTAAAAAAGATGTTGAGACTCTAGAAAGAGTACAGAGAAGAGCAACAAAGATGATTAGGGGACTGGAGGCTAAAACATATAAGGAATGGTTGCAGGAATTGGGTATGTCTAGTTTAATGAAGAGAAGGACGAGGGGTGACATGATAGCAGTGTTCCAATATCTCAGGGGCTACCACAAAGAAGAGGCGGGGTCAAACTATTCTCCAAATCACTGAAGGCAGGAGAAGAAGCAATGAATGTAAACTAACCAAAGAGAGAAGCAAACTAGAACTAAGGAGAAATTTCCTGACAACAATAAACCAGTGGAATAGCTTGCCTTCAGAAGTTGTGAATGCTCCAACACTGGAGGTTTTTAAGAAGAGACTGGACAGCCATTTGTCTGAAATGGTATAGGATTTCCTGCCTGAGCAGGGGGTTGGACTAGATGACCTCCAAGGTCCCTTCCAACTTTATTATTATTATTATAACTGTCATAAATGTCAGTTATTCGCCAAGCATCTGAAATTTTATCACATGACCATGGGGATGCTGCAACCATCGTAAGTGTGGAAAAAGATTATAAGTTACTTTTTTCAGTGCAATTGTAACTTTGAATGGTCACTAAATGAACTGCTGTAAGTTGAGAATTATTTGTATAGTATCCATCTAGCCTGATAGGGAAATGGGGTTTTGGGTAGCACTGTTACATCACAGTTCCTCCTATTAGGGTATGTCCAGAAACTGCTTAGAAATGTCTATTATTTGATGCCTATCCCATGGGCCTGCCCTTTGCACCAAGATTTCAACTTGTACTCTGCTCTGAAAGGAGTACCGGTAATTCAAGTCTTTGGAATTAAATGCATCAGTAAACTGATGACTTCCTATTTTACAGCTCCTTGCCATATACTGTATGTAGCTCGAGGGAAACTAGATTGGTGGACTTGATAAAGGTGAAAAAATTAAATCCAGACAAGCAAGTTTCAGATGTAAAATTCAGCTGGTGTTAATCAGGATTGCACTTCTTTAAAGGAGCAAGTCCACAGTTTCAAAGAGCTCCTTCACTCCCTAAATCCTCAGCAGCAAGGAGAACATTTGTCCAACTGCAGTATGGCAGTTACGTGAATTCCTGATGGAGCTGATGGAGCCTAAAAATCATAAATCATTCCTTCATATTAGACTGCTGCAGTGTAGCCTACATCATACTATCTTAAAAGAATGTTCTGAAGTTTCAGCTGATGCAAAATTAGCACTAGGCTGCTAACTAGTGCATGATATTAGGGTAATATTATGTTCATGTTGTATGAATCATGGTATCATAGGGTTAGAAGGGACCTTGAAGGTCTTCTAGTTCAACTCCTTGCCCAAGGCAGGAATCCTTATAAAATCCCAGACAAATAAATGTCCAATCTTTTCTTGAAAACCCCTGACTCTTGGATGCAAACAATTCCATTGACTAATTGTTCTAATTGTCAGGAAATTTCTCCTTAATTCCAGAGTGGATTGCCCTTGTTGAGCTTCCACCCATTGCTTTTTGTCCTGGTGTCAGGTGCTATGGAAAATAAATCCTCCCCTTCTTCCCTGTGATGGACCTTTAAGTGGTTTTTTTTTAATCCCATTTATATCCCGCCCTTCTCCGAAGACTCAGGGCGGCTTACAATCTAAGCACAAATCAATGTGTTGGAAGTGTTGGAAGATGGCTATCATGATACCCTTAAGCCTTCTCTCTGTTAAACAAATCTAGTTCCCTTAGCCATTCATTGTACAGCTTAGCTTCTCATCTTTGTAGCTATTCTCTGTATTCTTTTTAGGGATCAGCATCTGTTTTGTATTGTGTCAACTGGAACTGGACACAATATTCCAAATGTGGCCTCACCAGCATAGTATAGAGTGATACTCTCAATTCCCATGATCTTGTTGATCCTTTATTGATGCATCCTAGGACTGTGTTGGCCTTTTTTGGGAATTGCAGAACACTGCTGTCTCATTCTTAACTGGTGGTCACCAGGACACCTACAGTATTTCCCTCTCACAGACACTACTGTTGAATCAGGTACTGCCTATCCTAGATCTGTGCATCTGGTTTTTCCTGACTAAGTGCATGGCCTTACTTTTCTCACCACTGAATTGCATCTTGCTGGATATAGCCCAGTGCCAAGTCTGTCAAGATCCTTCTGAATCTTGAATCAATCTTCCAAAGTGTCCCCTGCTTGATGTTGTCTGCATATTTGATGAATGCCACTTCAATCCCCTCATCTAGGTCATTTATGAAGTTGTTGAAGAGCACTGGGCCCAAGACAGAACCTTGAGGTACCCCACTGCATGCTTCCCTCCGTGTAGATGTAGTTCCATTGAGGACTACCCACTGAGTGTGATTGTTCAGCCAACTGCAAATCCATCTGGTGGTGATATTGTCTATCCCATACTGTTTTATTTTTTTAAAAAAAATATTGGGTTTAGGAAGTCAGTACTGATGAATTGCTAATTATTTAATTAATGCATGAATGAGCTCCATAGAAGCAGGAGTGGTTTAGAATAATAAAAATTATATCAATATAGATAAAACAGGACTGTGATTTCTGAACCTATTATATCATGGTGTAAATAATGTATGAATGATCCTGGAAAAAGAGAGGAGGGAATGCTGCCTAGGAAAAAAAATCAGAAAAGATAGGCAGGAGCCCACAGTTGCTTAATGATTAAAGGGGGAAAAAACTTGGGAAAGACTCACCCTAATGCAGGGGTAGGCAACCTTGGCTCTTTTATGACTCATGGACTTCAACTCTCAGAATTCTGACTCAGGAATTCTGGGAGTTGAAGTCCATGAGTCATAAAAGAGCCGAGGTTGCCTACCCCTGCTCTAATGGATCAAGTAGTTAAAATGGAGGTGGGAAGTCTGTGCCTTCAGACTTGCAAGATTCTGTTAATGTAGTCTTGCTATAAAGTAAAATTAGTTCATTTTGTTTTGTTTCCTGTTCTTGTTTGCCTGGGAGGGCTGACACATACTGGCTTCAAGACATTTTATATGTTATGATGTGAAATATTAAGCACTCAATTTCCATTTTATCAAAGCACACAAATTACTCTACTTTTGAAGTTTTTTTACCGTGTATGTATAACATTAACTAAATCATTCCATTTTCCCTGTGAAACCCAACTACATTTTTGATCCATTAATTTTCAGATCCATATTCCTTATTTCATTGTACATTTTTTTCAAACACTTGCTACAAATCATTTGGATTCTCAGTCAACAAGACATCTTCTGCATACAAATGTATTACTATAGTCTTAGCTCCAACATTATTCAAAGCATTCTTTATACATACATATATAGTAGAAACACAGTGAACAATTACATGGACTTCACATACTTGAACAGGTAGTCCTCATTTTATAACCATTTGTACAGTAATCATTGCAAAGTTATCTGATTTTTACGTGGGATCTCCCTCAAACAATCCAATCCAATATAATGCCAGTTATATCATGGTGCTGTATTTTTCAGAACTGAGATACCAGAATGTTTTGAAAATGATCAGTGGTAAGTGGGATAGTCTAAACCAGAGCTGCAGGTTTGCTGACTGGGATTGTCCAAGACAGCAGCTCTATGATGTCAATCTAGTTTCTCAGCTATATTGGCTGCTATTTCCAGGCTGCTTTTTAATGACTCAGGGCCAATGTATCTCGGATCCTCCTCCTCCTCCTCCTCCTCCTCCTCCTCCTCCTCCTCCTCCTCCTCCTCCTCCTCCTCCTCCTCCTACATTTCATCACCACCACCATCATAATTGGAAGGGACCTTGGAGGTCTTCTAGTCCAACCCCCTGCTCAAGCAGGAGACCATATACCATTTCAGACAAATTGATGTCTAGTCTCTTCTTAAAAACCTCCAGCGATGAAGCACCCCAACTTTTGAAGGCAAGCTATTCCAATGGTTTAATGTTCTTGCTGTCAGGAAGTTTCTCCTTAATTCCAGGTTGCTTCTCTCCATTGTTTCTTGTTTTGCCTTCTGGTGCTTTAGAAAATAAGTTGATCCTCTCTTCTTTGTGGCTGCCCCTCAAATATTTATTTGATTATTTGATTAGGCGCTTTGGTTATTTTGACAAACTTGTCATTCCAACATCACTTTAGCAACCTGGAAGACAGGAAGACTTCATGTGTCTAGAGATCCCAGGTTTTTTTTGTACTTATTTTAAAGCAACAGTTTGTAAACTTTAATTATAAATAAGGCAATTATCCAGCCTGTGGTCTTAGAATCATTTTGCACCTAACTGTAGTGAAGATTATTGTATATAAGCTTATGCATTTTTTCCAGAACAAAAGCAAAAACACTAAATGCTTATATCAATAAAATACACATATGAAAGCTATAAGCACAGTATGAAAACCACATAAACCAGAGCCAAGTCCCCATTCAACAGACAACACATAGCTGGAGAATTATGTTCTTTTCCTGTGAGAAATAATTTCCTTTCAAGAGCTAGAGTGTATTATCTACCAAGTATTACGGTTTGTTTAAAAAGGTCTTGTTTTCAAGATACAGTTTCTATCAGTTCTCTGTTCTTTGCAATTTGACAACATTGATACAACTCTGTGCAGGCTTTCAGTTGGGGGGAGATGAAGGCTGGGAGGAGGGTTGGTATATCTACGTATTAAAGTTTTGAGCAGAGAACAGAAAGATTCCGTGAAATTACATCGTTGAAGCAATAATTTATTCATGAATGATAATTAAAATATCTGATTAAAATGTACATCTCAGCTTCAGAAGAAATGATATCTAAAATTGTCTGCGTCTGAATAGTTTATTTTCCCCAAGCAATGCTCCCCCTCCCCCTCTCTACCAATACTCTGCTCCTCTGATTGACCACACTGGAGCAAGCAAGGCTGATCCAAACTGAACTTGGCCCGATTGACCAAAACATGGCTTTTTGATTATAATATTGCTCTGTTTTATAAAAGTTATCTATTTTCCACCATGTTCAACCATCTAATTGATAATATAGTATCCCCTCTAATAAATCAAAACCATTACAGGTGTTGTCTGGGTTAACCAATAATTAGTAATATACATAATTTTTAGTTTAAGTCTAATATTAGAATATCAAATGCTTCCTCTCTCTTTCCAATAATATCTGTTATCTCATGTTGGGCAAACACAATTCTTATTTTCAACTGAGTAGAAACCTGTTTGTTACTTTTATCAATAATTTTTAACCTATACATATCTTGATTGTGTTTGCACTTATTATCCTTGTATAAACAATGTCCTGTTATTGCTTTTTCCCAAAAAACCTTTAATTTCCCATCAATATTCAAGAAAATACTATTATTTATGATTTCCAAGTACTTTATATTTAGGTGAGCAGAACCTTCCCTTACCTCAACTTCTCCCTTTTTCCCTTTTCATAACAAAGTCTAATATTCTACTTACACATCTTATTTATTTAATTATAATGTTACTCTATTTTCTAAAAGTTATCTATTTTCCACCATATTCATCCATCTAATTGGTAATATAATATACCCTCTAATAAGTCAGTGGCATTATTTTCTTCAGCCTTACTCTGGCTTTCTTCCTTTGCCAGCTAACCTTCCATGTCACTGTGTTTGCATCATCAAATAGTTCTCCCTCTATTTTTATATATATTATTTGGAATAAGAAAGACCATTTGGTTGAAGATTTTTGGGAAGAACAAGCCCATTGGTTTTCATTAAACTGCCTCCCTATTACTCCAAATTCTCACAATTGTCCTGATAGCTTTATATTCCATTCAATTTGTTCTTGTTCCTTTTCCTCAAATATATTCTGATTTCTTGATTTGTGAAAAGCCTTTTCCATTTTCAAAGTTGTCACTCCATTTTCTGATTTTTCAGTTGGCTGGGTCTGTTGGTCTGTTGGGTCTTCTGTCTTAGCATTTAGTTATTCCAATTTTCCTTTTGTTTTCTGCATTATTCTTTGTTTTTAATCAAGATCTGGGTTTGTATATTTAAGCTAGAACATTGTTCCTTTGTGTTGTTTCTTATTTTATCACAAGCTGAAAGGATAGTTTCGTGTATTGATTTCAACATGGAAAAGATTTTTTTTCCTGATCTTCATCCATATTTTCTTAATAATATGTTAAGTTGGAGACTTTAGAATCAAAAGTTATTTTTTTTGTTTTTTGTAGCTGGGTATGGGACACCTATTTCACATTTTATAGGTGGTTTTATAGGTTTTATAATAGAAATTGTTTGTCAAGTAAAAGTTTATAATCAAAGGTGTTCCATCACCTCATGTAATAATATATGCTTCTCATGCAGGGAAATAGGAAATAGGAAAGCAGCAAAAGTTTAGATTCATAGTTTAAGCAGGCCAGCTTCCAAAATAGTACTTCATCCCTGCCACACAGATAGACCACCCAGAAATCCCTTCTTTGCAGCTGGGTTTTTCAAAGTTAGTAGCTGTCAAGGCCAAACAAATTTTATCTGAAGTCTAGGCTTCAAGCCAGGTTTCTTTTAGGCAATAACAAATTGTAATACCATACTTCCCAACAAGATGTCACCAATGCCATTTTATAGCTTTTTAAGTCCAAAACTTATATGGTGGTTAAAATTAATCTTATGGTTGCTCTATTTTCCCTGGGTAGTTAGTCACTCCTTTTCTTAGAGAGTGGGGAAAAATGCTTTGGGCAGCTTTTTCAGGAAATAAAACTTGGAATCTTAAAGAGAAGATCCTCTCTTTAAGTCTGGTCTCACCCAGTTCCATCTGCATTGCTTGAAAGTTGCTTTGTGGTGCTTTTGACTTTGGCTGTCAGCAGCTTTGTGACTGGCTATATTAATATGGACGGTCCTTCCCTCGCTGGTTTGTAGGGCTTCACTGGATCAAACGGAAGATTCGCCATCATCCCACAATCAAACAGGGGTCCCCTCCTTGCTCGTTGCCTCTATGGGGTGACTTTTGACCCTTTACAGGGTCTCCCAGTGGAGCGAATTCAGATGCGAAAGACAGAGCCCCGTCTTCCTGCTTCCGTGGCATTGTGATGTCAAGCTGAAAGATTTATTACCTTTCTTTAGATTTCCTCCATAGGTTTGTATGGTGGCTGGTTATTGGATTTGGATATGCAAATATATTGCACTGCTTTTGAAAACAATTGCCAGAAGAGAGATTTCTTGATGTAAAAAAGTCTTATAAGCTGAAAATCTAGTACTGGTCCATTTAAGTCTAAAAATAACTAAGGTCTATGAATGAAATGTATGGAAAAAGCAGGTTTGTAGACTAAAGTATACATTATGCTGCATAACCTGTAGAGTATAGGAGTTCCTCACCAGGAATGGAGAGACCCAAGTTCAATTGTAGCTCAACAGTGAAGTTCACCAGATGGCTGTAGGTCAATTGATAGTTTTAGATTTCAGACAAGAATCTTTCTCAACTCTAACTGAAACTACTGGGATATTTGGTGTACAAAAGTCTATGTGATATCATTAACCTCCAAATTCATTGCACCCCATTATTTTGGATGAAAGTTTTATACTTGCCATATTTTGCAATCTATAAAAGGATATTCAAAATGTTTTTATTATAATTGCTCTGCATTTATGCTCTTCTAATGTACATTTTATAATCACTGTCAACTCTGCCATGAACCTGAATAAAGCCTTTTGGCTTGTTTTTGATTGCCATCAGAATGGGAGGGTGGTGGTGTAGTTTTTCTGCTAGCTTAAACAGTTCTCTGTCCTGTGGTTACTAAGGTCATTTTTGTTCATTAGACTGGGAGGCTGAGCCTCCTGTTAGAAAGCCTGCCAAACTGTTGTGTTGGGAAATGTAATTGATTGCATAGTAATGGGGTGGGAAGTTTAATTTTGTATACTGTAACTTTTTGGAGGGAACTTTAGCCTTGGTTTCACTTTTGACAGTGCCGATACTTTGTAGGTTCTTGAGGATCTTAAAGGAAACCTAAAGCCTCAGAGTTCTGTTTTAGTTGGTCTCATCTATCAAAACCATGACACTTACTTATTAAACTCAATTCATATCTTACTTTACTTTTTCATGGCCAATTTGACAGGAGAATCTTGGCATCCTATTTTTATTAGCATTTTCATTAATAATGTGATTAATATTAAATAATAAATAATTACTAATCATTTTTGTTATCCAAAAGAACTACAACTTTAGCAAAGTCCAGGACATCAAGAGATTGCTCTTAGATAAATAAATATGATATGCCCTGTCTGTCAACAATGTAAACATTGGATGTTCCCACTCTGATAACTGATGAAAATCACAGCCATTTTCTCTCTTTGCTTTTAACATGCTTTTTCTCCTATTTAGAAATCAGGTGCAGAATGGGGGGTTGAGATGAATGCTTGATCTCAGCTAGCCATAATAATATGGGAACCCAAGGTCAAATTGATAATGTTTTGGTGGGCTGAGGAGCTGGGGAGAAAGCCTGCATTTCAGGGTAATTGGAGAGCGTGACTTATGACTGCTTGTTGGGGGTGGGAATTGCAATTTGTTACTTTGTATCTGGGGGAAGGGAAATTAGTTTTGGGTTCAACTATGTAGTGCCGATACTTTGTTTCCTGAATAAAATGTTCTTTAAGGAAAAATCCTTGCCTTGAAGTTCTTTTGATGGGTTTCATCTATCGGAACCTTGACATTAACCCAAAACTGCATTATATCTTGACCACATTGGGGTCCTGAGTCCAGTCACCTTCCCTAAATTGAGGGGTAGGCTGACAAAGACTCGGGGAAGATCTCAGCATGGAAGAGAAAGAAGCACCTGTAACCAGCACCCCAGCCATGGCTGCTGCCTCAGCAGAGGGAGCGCAAGCCAGTGCACCAGCAGGGAAAGAAACTTTTGATACCTTACAACTGGGGGCAAGACCAAAGACATGAGACCTGATCTGGTCATTGGAGTGGACCCTGCCCATTGGAGACTCCAAGCATCTCGAGGTAACCCTGTCAAAGGCAAGTTCTTCGAAAGCATCTGAGGAGATTTGCCTCTCAAGGATCACGCTCCCTGGATCATGGGGGAGCCAAAAGATTGGCTGAGGACTCTGGAGAATGGAAATACCTGTCTGCAGTCCATAGCCAATCGGTGGAGAAGTTGGTGGAGAGGTTTGAGGGGCTGGAGGTGAGGAGCAGGGAGCAATTTTCTCATTCTTTGCATGCCAGTGAACATGATGACCAGCAAGGCCGATGCCAATCTGTGCTAAGGTAAGCCCCAGCCCCAGCATCTCCAAGGCCACCAGCATTAGCCTCCAGCTTTGAAGCAAACAGCTTGAAAGCTTTCTGGGGTTCACCATCTTTTATGAACAATTCATCCCCTCGTTTTCCAAAATTGCTTTACCCCTCATGGATTTGTTAAAAACCGGCAAAGATGGGGGAAAGCTGCAACTGGGCCAGCCGCTAACATGGACTATGAACTGTCAAACTGCTTTCAAGAATCTGAAAAGACTATTTGTGGTTGAGCTGGTCCTAAAGCAACCCTGCCCAGGGAAGCCCTTTGTGATTCAAGCCAATGCCAGTGACATGGCCGTTGGAGCTGTACTATTGCAAAAGAAATATGAGGGGGTCCTACAGTCCTGTGCCTACAGCCCAAAAAAGTTCACCGACTGTGAGAGAAGGTGCGCAGTGTGGGAGAAGGAAGCCTTCGCAATTCATTGGGCTCTGTTAAACTGGCGGTACTACCTAGAAGGGAGCAAGGTCCCTTTTTAGGTATGGACTGATCACAAAAACTTAGAGGCACTGAAATCTCCCTGAAAACTGTCCCTGAAGCAAGTACAGTGGGCACAGTATTTTAAGTGATTTAATTTCACCCTGAAATACATACCAGGGAAAAATAAACTTTTTAGCTGATGCTTTATCCAAATTACCTCAATACAAGAGCCAGCGTGAAGAGATCAATGAAGCGATCATATCTACATTGCAAGCTGCATCTCAATTAATGCCACGAAGAGCCCCATCGTTCCATACCCTGATGACCCTGGGACCAGAAAATTAAAACAGGAGCTCCTGAACGATTGGTGGTTCAAAGACAATCAAACCTCCTTGATGTGCAGGGATGGATTGGTTTACAAAGGGGGGAAGTTGTATTTGCCCAAAACACTATGCCTCAACACTCTCAAACACAATCACAATGTGAAACAAGCTGGACACTTTGACTATTTGAAAACACTACATTTGGTTTGTTGACAATTTTGGTGGGCAGTTTTGAAACTGGACATAGAGAACTATGTCAAAAACTGTGCTGTATGTGCCACGATGAAGAAAATTCTGGGAAAGCCCCCTGGACTTTTGCAACCAGTTGCAGACCCTTCCCAGCCATGGGAAGAAATTGCTATGGATTTCATAGTAGAGTTACCTGAAAGTAGAGGAAATATGGTGATTTGGACTGTAATTGACCTTTTTCCGAAGCAGGCTCATTTCATTGCCTGCAAAGGACTCCTGTCAGCACAGAGACTAACTAAGATGTTTCTTAAGCACATTTACAGACTGCATGGTGCACCAAAAGGGATAATCTCGGACAGGGGGGTGCAATTTATGGCTATGTTTTGGAGGGGCTTCCTCAAGTTGATTGGCTGATTGCAAGGACTCATCAGCTTTTCACCTGTCTAGCTGAAAAAGTAAACTCAATGGTGGAGCAATACCTTAGATGCTATGAGGATTATCAACAAATGAACTGGACTGACCTCCTCTCTTTCGCAGAGGTGGCTTACAATAACTCTGTTCACAGTAGCACCAGTTTTATATGCCTTTTAAAATTGCCACAGGAAAAGAATTCAACCCAATACCCGAATATCCTCAGGGACCCTCTGCTTCCCAAATGCTTGACCATTGGGTGAAAAAATGGGAGGAGATTTGGAACAAAATGAAAATCATTTTGAAAAAGGCTTCCGAGACATATAAAAAACAAGCGGATAAAAAGAGGGATCCCCAAAGTTCATTCCAGATTTGGGGAAATGTTTACTTATCCACAAAATATTTACAACTCAAGTTGCCTAGTAAGAAGTTGGGACTGAAGTATTTAGGTCCCTTCCCCATCGTAAGAATTAAAAACCCAGTTATGGTGGAGTTAAAGCTTCCCAGACTCTCAGGAAAAACCACCCCATGTTCCACTGTAGCCTATTGAAACCCTTTTGGGGTTCTACCTTACGACCTTCCCCTAAAAAGGCACCTGGCCCTCTGGTGGTAGCTGGACAGACCCATTATGAAGTGAAGTGTATTCTTGATTCTAGATTTTTCAAGGGAAAGTTACAGTACTTAGTGCAGTGGAAAGGATATCCATTATCTGAAGCCACTTGGATAAAAGCTAGTGATGTAAAAGCTGACAGGCTTATTAATAAATTCTATGATAAACACCCTAATAAACTGAGAGGCAACCCCTAATCTATGATTTTGTTTGAATTGCAGGATTTATCCTTTTTGTAAAGGGGGCCCAGATGTCAATGCTGTAAACATTGAATGTTCCCACTCTGACAACTGATAAAAATCACAGTCATTTTCTCTTTTGCTTTTAACATGCTTTTTCTCCTATTTAGAAATCAGGAGCAGAATGGGGGGTTGGGATGAATGCTTAAGCTCAGCTAGCCATAATAATAAATGCTGCTTTGTGGGAACCCAAGGTCAAATTGATAACATTTTGGCGGCTGAGGAACTGGGGAGAAAGCCCATGTTTCAGGCTAATTGGAGAGCATAACATATGATTGCTTGTTGGGGATGGGAATTGCAATTTGTTACTTTGTATCTGGGGGAAAGGAAATTAGTTTTGGGTTCAACTAAAAGGTAAAGGTAAAGGTTCCCCCGCACATGCGTGCTAGTCGTTTCCGGGGCCGGTGCTCATCTCCGTTTCAAAGCCGAAGAGCCAGCGCTTGTCCGAGGACGTCTCCGTGGTCATGTGGCCGGCATGTCTAGACGCCAAAGGCGCACGGAACACTGTTACCTTCCCACCGGGTTCAACTATGTAGTGCCAATACTTTGTTTCCTGAATAAAATGTTCTTTAAGGAAGAATCCTTGCCTTGAAGTTCTTTAATGGGTTTCATCTATCGGAACCATGACATTGTCAAGATACTTTAATTGTGCTACCAAAGAAAACAAAGCCAAAAACTGAGGTTTTATAATTTATCAGGATACATTTTGCTTCTGAATTATATCTTCTAGATAGATAGTATAACTTTGCATACAGTGATTACTATACTGTTTCTCCCTCTGTTAAAATACTTAAAGAATCCAATTATTTAGTTTATCCATGTCAGATTTTAGATTGCATCTATCAAAATGATTTTCACCAAAAACACAATTTTAATTCCCCAAAATATAGTCTGAGAAGATTTGAGTCAGTTTTAAATTAGTCTGAGTTCAAAACAAACACTTGTAAATAGATAAAATCAGGGGTGGGGGAATCAGTTGTGCCAAAGTAATGAAGTTATATGAATGCTTAAAATTACTCAGCACTTATTTTGACCATGTAATAAATCTTGAGCAAATCTCATTCATTGTTTATAGGATTAAAAACATTCTTCAAAAATGAAACAGTATTCAGCAGATTTTAACTCAATGGTTTAGTGCATTGTATGCTGCATTCTATATATTGATTAATCTACATTAAAATTACTTCAAAGAATATACTGCCAAATGTTTATCACTTATGTTCTGATTTCAATCCAGGACAATCAAATTCAGAATTTTAAACTTGTTAAATGCATTCTCTTGTACCTAAACCTATTTAATACCAACCCAGGCTATTTAGGCAAAAGTGTAGTTTTATTCTGTTTGTGCATTTGGCGATCAGCAATTCCTTTTTTTAAAACAAGTCTGCAGTAAGTAACAAATTAAACCACTGCCATAAGAATCAAATGGTTGTTGTGTAGAATCCCTAAGAGCATTGTTGCATTTTTCAGAAATACCTAAGAAGCTTTGTTTAAGAATCCTGAGATTGAATGTTAAAGGATGTGGTGCTTTTCCCTATGTTGGCCAAATTTTCTACAGTGTTACGTCTTTTTTTACCCTGATATGCAGTTGTCTTTTACAGCCAGCAGAATAATACAGTAACTATCTATTTTTGTCAAAATAAATAATTTATTTTTGTGAAACAAACTTTTTTTAATTTGAAGAACACTGCACCATAACAAAACTGTACATTGGTGAGAGAGCCAGTAGTTATCCCCCATGATAAAATCAGAGAGGTGAAGTAAAGAGAGCACTTTCATTTTCTCTGACAGATATAAATGGCATGTGAGTATTTGCAGTTACAAGCTGTTATTCTGCATGAGGGAGAGGATAGAGCAGATCCTCTTACTCTGCATATATAATGGAATTATTCTTTAAATAATCCCACATTTGTGATAGCTACAGCTAAGGAGTCTAACAAGCTTGAGCATATGTTCTATACACTGACCTTCATTTTCAAACTGTTGAACAGCTTTTCATCTGTGAATAATCTCTTATACTACACTGATTTCTGATATAATCTGAGAGATTTTTGTCCTATGGAGCTTAACTATGATCCCTTATCTTTATTTGTGATTTTTAGTCTCGCTATACTATAGACCAGTGGTGTTCACTGCATGACTAGGATAATTCAGTAAATAGAAAATTTTCTCTTGCTATCTGGATGCTGGAAGCAAGCAAGCAAAATAGCTGAGGGTGGAGGAAGCCCTAACTGACCACTTGAAATAGTGACTTGGTTGCACTTGTCAGGATGAACACTTTAAATGTGGCTAGCCTATCCAGTACAATGCTCTTAGGTGACCCAGAGACATTTATCAGGAAGAGGTGGCTGTTTCCAGAGTTTCTAAGTTCATTCATTTTATTTTGGTCTCTGACTGGCTTTGCTTTAATGGCTATAGGACAATGATGGCGAAACTTTTAGAGACCATGTGTCCAAACTGTAACCCAAAACCCATTTATGTATCACCGGGTGCTGGGTGGGCATGGCCCACTGGGTGGGTGTGGCTACAGTGGCCATAGAAGACTGGGTGGGTGTGGCCAGGGTGGACGTGGCCACCTCTATGTTGTTCCTGGGGAGAGATCCCTGTGGTAACCAGGCAGGGTTGGGGGAGATCCAGGGGGTCTCTGGTGGTTGGGGCAGTGGGAAGGAGGCTCATCCTGCAGGGTAAGGCAAGGCAAAGGAGGAGGCAGGGTAGAGGTTAGGGTTAGGCCACTGCTGCTTTCCCCCCAGGACAGAGCGCCCCGCCACTGCTTACACCCAGTGTTGAAGTGGAGTTTGGGAGGCAGTGGCAGGGTGTAGCCCAGGTGTGACATCAGCAGCAGCAAAGCTCATTCTCCCCACTCAAGCAGCCACCAGTGGCTCCTTGGCTCCATCTGAGTTGAAGAAAGCAGAGGCGCAGCAGTGGGAATGCTCTCAATAAGGTGGGCGCACACGAGCAAGCAACGCACCTGGCTCATATTGTTTGAGAGCAATCCTGCTGCTGCGCCTCCACTTTCAACTTGGACAGAGCCAAGGTACCCAAGCTGCTGCATTGCCTGCCTCCCCCTCCCCCCTTTGCCTCAGGCCAGCACCGCCAGCAGCTTGCTCAGGTCCATTATGCTACTGCTGCCAAGGAGAAGAGTGGTGAGTTTTGTGCCAGCTGGCTGGCTACACAAGAAGTAGGTCAGGGGATGGTGGCCAGCTGGCTGGGGAGGGAAAATCATGGCTGCTTGGGGGGGATCTGCCAAGACTCAGGGCAGTGGCATTGGCAATGCCCCCTACCCAGCCTGTTTCCCCAGCTCTGTTACTGGTAGCATCTCCCTCAATGAGTGCCCCACGGCCATCACCATCAAGTTTCCATTGTGCAAACTTCCTGGAGCTGAGGAGATGTGCAGTTACTGAGCCGTCAGGTGGGTCTGGTGGGCAGCGTTGCCTTCCACTTTTCCTGCTGTGGCATTGGCTACTGGTGTTTCCCTCCTGAGAGGAGGGTACGGTGATTGGTTGGCAGCCACAAATGGGGATTGATCATTCCCCAAACCCCACCACTGTCAAAGGAGGAGGAGGAACAGGGAAAAGAAAGAGAAATTGGCTGAGCTGGCCAGGCACCGAAGCCCAGCCAAAAAAAGTGGAGATTTTTTGTGAGCCTGCCTAGCCCGTATCAGCCTTGCTCTTCCCAGCATTCTGCAGCTGATCCGAGGCATGAAGAGCATGGCTGATGGGTGAGTGCATAGCAGATGTGCACACAGACTCCACTGTTTTCAGTGGTGTTTCTGATTAGCTGCAGAACACTATGGAGAGCCTGGCTGATACAGTCAAGGCAGAAGCACACACAGACTGTGCTTTTTTTCCTTTGACAGCAATGGAGTTAGGGTTGCTGACACTTTTTTCAGCTGGGCTTCGGTGCCTGGCTGGCTCGGCCAATTTCCCTTTCTTCTCCCCATTCCTCCTCCTCCTTTGACAGTGGTGGGGTTTGGGGGATGATCAATCCCCATTTGTGGCATGCCCACCAACTAATCACTGCGCCCTCCTCTCAGGAGGGCAACACCAGTAGCCAATGCCACAGCAGGAAAACTGGAAGGCAACGGCACCCACCAGACCCACCTGGTGGCTCAGTAACTGTACTTCTCCTCAGCTCCAGGAAGCTTGTGGAATGGAAACTTGACGGTGAGGGCCGTGGGGTGCTCGCTGAGGGAGCTGCTACCAGTAACGGAGCCGGGGAAATGGGCTGGGTGGGGGGAGCTGCCAATGCTGCTCCCCTGAGGCTCGGCAGACCCCCCCAAGCAGTCATGATTCTCCCTCCCCAGCCAGCCAGCCACCATACTCTGACCTACTCCTTGCCTGGCCGGCTGACTGGCACAAAACCTCACCACTCTTCTCCTCAGTGGTGGCAGCCTAATGGACCTGAGCAACCTGCTGCCACCGCCACCCGGAGGCCTGGCTCACCCAGCACAAAGGAGGTAAAGCGGCCAGCTAGCAAGCCCTGCGTAGAGGTGGTAGAGCATGCCCATGCCCAGCAAGCCAAAGGCCACCCTAAGCTGGGAAAGCTGGATCCTCATTGGTGCCATGGCCCCCGAGTCCCAGCCAGGATTACTTGCCTTCTGCCCATCTCTGCTGGGTGGGCCTGAGCAGCCATGAAGCCGATGGGGATCTGGCTTTCCCCACCTGGGGTGGCCTTTTGCCTGCTGGGTGTGGGCGTGAACCTCTACATAGGGCTTGCTAGTCAGCTGCTTTGCCTCCTTTGTGCTGGGTGGTGCTGCCCCCGCCTCCCGCATGAATCACCCTGCCCAAACTTTCTGTGCCACCTTCCCCCCCTCCACTGCCCCCCTAAAATTTTAAGAAGGGCTTTCGATCATCTTGCATATTTTACTCACTGCCTAAACTCCGCGATGTTCACCCCTGCAGAATTTTCTTGCAGCAGGCAGGAGTTGCTCCATGCAGAAAGAAAGGAGCTCCTCTCCCAAGCTGGAGGGCAAACTTTGGCTGCCCCCGACTCAGAGGTTCCCCTTCCAACGTGCACTTAATTCAGTCCCCTGAGAGAAGCCGGGCCTCCCCTTCCCCAGCTGCCCATGCCAAAGTGCCCCTTAGCTAAGGGGAGACGGGAAGGGGGAAGGGAGCAGCCATTCTCACGAAGGCATCACAAACATGTGTGAAAAGAACTCAGCGCTTTGCTGAGTTTTGTCCCGTTGCCACACTAAAACCTGGGGAGTGCCAAAACTCACTTGCAAGTCCAGGATGATGGAGTTTCCCAGTGTAGCTGCACCAAGCCATGCCACCAGGCTTCCCAGAGGCCAGCAGAAGGGAGATTGTGGCAAGAGCGATCTTTTTCCCCATTCGCTCCCTGGCCCTTGAGCTCATCTCGACACCTCTTTCTCTGTGCCGCTTCTGGCTTCTCAACTCATCCCACCCAGCTCTTGCAGCTGCTTCCTGACTCCCAGTGCAGAGAAAGAGAGTGAAAGCACTGGCACATGTGGAGAGGGGGAGGGGAGCAGCCCTGCCCCACCTCCCTCTGGGGCGATGGCATGTGTGCCCACAGAAATGGCTCTGCATGCCACCTGTGGCACGCATGCCATAGGTTTGCCACCATGGTTATAGGATTTGCCAAGTTTTTCAGTACATTCCATGACTCATCCAAAATATGACAAAAACAATTATTTCTTTATAAAATCAAGAGATTAAGGTGAATTTTATATAAACCAAAAAGGCAGATTTTTTTTAAAAAAAACTTCATTTTTATAGCAAATGACATAACATGTGCAACCCATTACAGCATTGGATCAATTAAAAAGCTTCTATAATATCCAAACTATTTTGAAACTGTTGTCCTTTTGTAAAACCTATCTGCCGCTCAGAAATAAGCTACTGTACTTCATGAAGGATTCTTTGTGGCATGAAGATGTAAGGTTGAAAATGATGCAGTTATTATTAGCTTCTTCCAAACAATTCTAAGTCTGCCAACCTCAATCCTTTTTATTTTATTTTTTTTAAAAAAGCATTTTGGACATTTGGAACAGTTTCAAGCTCATTAGAATGGGCTACAGGAGCTGTGGTGGCACACATAGTGGTTAGAATGCACAACCTCATCTTCTGAGGTCAGTAAAATGAGGACCTAGATTGTTGAGGGCAATATGTTGACTCTGTAAACTGCTTAGAGAGGGCTGTAAAGCACTGTGAAAGGGTATATAAGTCTAAGTGCTACTGCTATTGCTTCATGCCATTCTTCCTCTCAGTTTTTCGTTACAAATTTCTATTTAAAGATTCATTGAAGTTTTCTAAGTAAACTTTCAGACATAACTTTGTCTGATCTATAGCAGTGATTCAGCAATTGCATTTTAGGATAATACAAGACAAATTAGAAACAATAGCTAAATAAGAACACACACTAATAAAATAATGCAACTTTCATCTCATAAAAATATTTTGAAAATCTAAAACAAACTGCAATGTGGCTTCAAAGCTTATAAAGTAAACAATTATAATTCTTCAGATTGAGATAAAGTTGGTGATGGTGTCAGCCAAACTTTGTATCTTAGAGGATGTATCTTAAATTACTCAAGAAGGTCCCCTTCTTCTCATTGCTGCACCATCTACATATTTCCCATAACTTGGACAAAGATCCCATCCTTCGATCTTCAGCAAAGCAAGCATTTGATGCACTTCAGTTGAAAGTCCAAATTAATTTCACTACTGAAAATGTGAAATCAGGCTAAACTGATAGTGCTGAAGAGCCATCTAAATAATTACCTTATTTCATTTTACCTTATTTCAATTACCTTATTTCAATTTAGGAAAGGATGTGGTGGTTTGAAAGAGGTCAGGTGTCTACCAGGTGCTATTGCCAGCAGGGACAAGAGGCATATCTTTAAACTAGCCAAGAATGCCATTAAGGACTGTGATGTTGATGCTGTGTACATCTTGACAGAATGATTTTCAGAGCTTGGGGCAGGAACTTAGTAGGATAGGCTGTAGGCTTACCTTTTGGAATATACAGATAGAGGGGTTTAAATTATTTAAAAGAAACAGACCAAATAAAAGAGGAGGGGGAGTTGCACTATATAAAAGAAATAACTACATCTCTACAGAAATAGAGCACAACAATGATGAAAACTGTCTTGAATGCATTCGGGTCAATATAAAAGGGGAAAACAATGACATTACCATAGGTGTATTCTATAGGCCACCCAACCAAACAGAGGAAATAGATGAACTTTTTGCTAAGGTATGTAGGGAGCACATCACAATAGTAATGAGGGACTTTAACTACCCTGACATCAACTGGAAGATAAACTGTGCACCAAGTAGAAGATCAAACAGATTCCTGACAAACCTAGCAGACAATTTTGTCTCCTAGAAAGTAGAGAAGGGAACAAGGGGATCAGCCATAATGGACTTAATTCTCACTAATAGAGATTAAATGATAGAAAGTGTTGAAGCTACAGGAACCTTGGGGGGGTGGAGTGGTCATGCAGTATTGGAATTCAACATTATGCAAGCACAAGCAATAGAACAAAGTAAAACTAGAGTCTTGGACTTTAAGAGAGCTAATTTCAATAAACTTAGAGCTTGGGAAGGATTCTATGGATGAGAATCCTCAAGGGGAAAACAACTCAAGAAGCTTGGGAAACTTTGAAAAGTGAGATTATAAAAGCCCAGTCTAGCACAGTAACAGTGAAGAAGAAAAATGACAGCTCTCAAAAGAAACCAGCATGGCTGCACAAAGAACTCTCTGATAAATTGAAAGACAAAAAGGACAAGTATAAACAGTGGAAAGAGGGGCACATAACTAAGGCAGAATACCAGCAAATAGCCAGAGCCTGCAAAGATGAAGTGAGGAAAGCTAAGGCTCAAAATGAATAGAGCCTTGTGACAAAAGTCAAAAATAACAAAAAAACTTCTTTTAACATGTAAAAAACAAGAAAAAAGTCAAGGAAATGATTGGCCCATTAATGGGAGAAAATGGCAAGAAGGTGACAAGCAATTAGGAGAAAGCAGAACTGCTTAACTCATTTTTTGCATCTGACTTTACAGAAAAAGGAAAAAAAACAATCCAACCTATCAAAAACAGTACTGTAAAAAAACAGATTAGGAATACAAGTTAAAATAGACAAGAAAATGAGAAGTTAGTACTTGTCCATCTAAACGATTTCAAATCACCATGACCAGATGATTACACCCCAGGGTTCTGAAGGAACTGGCAGATGTGATCTCAGAACCACTGAACTATATCTTTCAAAGATCCTGGAGCACTGGGAAACTACCAGAGGACTGGAAAAGAGCTGAAGTAGTTCCCAGCTTCAAAGAAAGGGGGGAAAAATAAATCTGGGAAACTGACCTCAATACCTGGGAAGATTCTGGAAAATATAATCAAACAAGGAATCTGTGAACAACTAAAGGCAAATAAAATCATAACCAACATGAGTTTGTAAAAAACAGATAATACCAAACAAATATTATTGTCACTTTGAAAAGTGACAAAATTAGTGGACCAGAGGAATGCTGTGGATATAATTTGCTTGGACCTCAGTAAGGCATTTGATAAAGTAGACCACAACCTACTACTACATAAGTTAGAAAAATGCGTATAGGTTTTCCTGCTTCAGTAGGGGGTTGGACTAGAAGACCTCCGAGGTCCCTTTCAACTCTGTTATTCTGTTATTGTGTTCTGTTATTTTGTTTACCATAGTTGGTTAATGTCATTTGTAAAATACTGGTTAATGATGGAATGGGCTTTGTTTTTCTGAACAGCTTCCAGTGAGTTTTATCTAGAGAGAAATCAGCATACTGTATTTTTCCGTGTATATGACCCACGCTTGTATAAGCATGCGAGTTCCAAGCTTACAGCAAAGTCAGTGCTGTAAGTCAACCACCTCCCAGCGCTCTAAATAGACACCTCCCAGTCGGCCCCACCCCCACCCCCCTAACTAGCATCCAGCACGATGAGCATGCATAGTCAATTCACAGCAACAGCCTTCCGACCTTGGTAAACAAACCGGTGTGAGCAAGGCAAGGAAAGCTAACACAGGTTTTAAACTCCCTGCCGTTTCGCCATGCCTAGCTGGTAAATCTGGAAGTTTGGCTGGCTGCTATTATCGAGCAGGACAGCCTCGCAACGGCGTTCCACAGGGTCCCCGCTTAGCATACAGGTATTTATTTATTTTATTTATTTTAATCCCATTTATATCCCGCCCTTCTCCGAAGACTCAGGGCGGCTTACAATTTAAGCACAAACCAATGTGCTTGGCAACATATGAGGGAGGGAAAGGACTGTCACTGCCATCCATGCTGCTGGTCCCATCTGCTGCCTCTGGATGCCGCCATCCGACAATCTTGCCTCTTCCCTCCTCCCGTTAGTGGCAAGCCCATAGATGCTTGACACCTGCACCAGGCAGCATGGCAGTGGCATGTAAAGAACCCATACAGGCATGCCCTGAGCTGCGGAGGTTACCATTATTTTTTCGTGTATAAGACGCTTCACTTGTATAAGACACACCTGATTTTTGAACAGGGTGTTTACAGGAAAAAATAGTGTTTTATACACAGAAAAATACGGTAGGTTGATTTCCAGGTCTCTCCACCTGTTTTGTAGTAGCTTTGGGGTTCCTTGATTTTGCTATTTACAGCAATTATTACAGGATCAGAGTCATCTGAGTTGTCCATCCCCCACTTCAGTAAAAGATCTGAAGCATAAATTTATATGAACATTCCTCACACTCTTTATGAAACACTCTGCTGTAGGAGTGCCTATACAGCTTATTTATAATAGCTTCTTTTTTAATATTTGGGCAAGGAGGACATTAGCCTAGGGATCAGATGGTTTACAGAGTGGAAAAATATTGCTTTATAATAAAAGGAGGATATTGAATAAAGCTCAGATTTAATACACAGCCTCACAGAACATCCTGATGAATGTAATTGCATTTTAAGCATTCTGATTAAATTTTTTTCATCCATATTGTATTTGTTTTCCTTGTGAATCTTTTATAGGCAAAAATATGTCTGGAGATTAAAGGATTAATGAGGTCTTAAGAAGCCTGGGCAGCTTTTAAAAGCATCTGAATATTCTTACTTAAATTGGGTGGGAAAGCTGTGCTAATCTCTTCTGCTATATAGAGAGATACAAGTAAAGCCACAATTGTGGGGTGGAGAGAAAGCAGCCTGGAGACAGTGGCTGTTGCAGGTGGCCAAAGCAACTAAGTTCTCTTTACATGAAGCCAAGGAAATCTTGTCAAAAGAGAAGACAAATGTATTTTTGTAATTTGCTATGTCCCGTTTGTGTCTACATACAAAATGATCTTGGAGATTAATGGACAAACCCATCAGTCTGGGGAGACAAAGGCCTGGATTTGCATATGGTTAACTGACCTTAAAGGTCAGCTCCAACAGTCTCTGTTATATGGCCATTTCAAGTGAGAAAACTAAATTAATATCCAGAAAAGAATCAGTATTGTGGTCATATTGATGTCAATTCTATGAAATGTTTTTATTTAGAGAATAATATAATACTGGGTAATGCTTAAATCAATGGATCAGCATTCTTATTTTATATATACTGGCCTGAAGGCAACTGAGGCATATGTTTCAGATACCTGAGTTATCTGAAAACTGAGTTACTGCTCAATCTGCATATAGCAAGGAGTAGTCATTTCACCTCACCATCAGCATATTTCTTTGTAAATCTGCAGTGTGTTTGTGCTTGCAAAATAACATTTTTTTCAATGAAAACTCACTGATTCCCATGGAAAGCCAATTGAAGCTACAAACAGCAATATGCCTTGATTTGTTAATGGGCTGACCTCAACTGGGAAAAATAAAATAGGATGGAAGTTTGGCATTGCAGAATTCATTCCATATTGCTCAGCTTCCTTTTTTTCTGTGCTGCCCTCATCTTTCTATAACACATCTAACATAAAATTAGACTGGCAGCTGCATAGAGTGGACCTCAGGCTTGCCAATATGTAAGTAAAAAGTAAAGGTAAAGGTTCCCCTGCACATGCGTGCTCGTCGTTTCCAACTCTAGGGGCCAGTGCTCATCTCCGTTTCAAAGCCGAAGAGCCAGTGCTTGTCCGAGGACGTCTCTGTGGTCATGTGGCCGGCATGACTAGACGCCAAAGGCGCATGGAACGCTGTTACCTTCCCACCATAGTGGTCCCTATTTTTCTACTTGCATTTTTACGTGCTTTTGAACTGCTAGGTTGGCAGAAGCTGGGATGAGTAACAAGCGCTCACTCTGTTATGCGGCACTTGGGATTCGACCCGATTGTTGATTTCATTTTCTCGTGAACCTAAATATGACAAATAATATTTTTTTCTACTCACTCTTAAGCATTTATTTGAAAGTTTACATTAATATCCTGAAATGTATGTTCTTGATGAGTTTTCAATAAACAATAAAAAGAATTATATTTGACATCATAGCACAATCATTTTGGGTATTTTCTTTCAAAATATCTGTGGCAGGACAGATTTGACCCAGAAAAAAACCTATCTGCCCACAGGTGCTATAGACTAGAGAATAAATTGATGCCCTCTTCCATGTGGCAACCTTTTAAAGTATTAGAGGACTGCTGTCATGTCTCCCCTCAGTCTTCTCTTTCAATTAAATGTACCTAATTTTTTTAACCGTTCTTCATAGGATTTAGTTTCCAGATCCCTTATCTTTGTTCTTCTTGGCACAATTTCTAGGACCTCAGCATCTTTTTGTATTGTGGTGACCAGAACAGGACACATTATTCCAAAGGTGGCTTCACCAGTGCAGGATAGATTTCTTCTCTTGATCTTGATGCAACCTCTGTTGATGCAGCCCAGGTTTACACTGACCTTTTTGACAGCTGCCACACACTGTTGACTCACATTTAACCAGTGGACCAACAGAACACTTAGATCCCTCTTATAAGCACTATTGAGCCAAGTACTGCCTGTCTTGTATCTGTGTACTTGGTTTTTCCTGCTTAAGAGCAGGACCTTATTTTTATCATCATTGAGCTGTATCTTGTTGGATATGGCCCAATGGCCAAGTCTGTCACGATCCTTCTGAATCTTGAGTCTCTCTTGAAAAGTGTTATTATTTCCTTTTAGTTATGTGTCTTCTGCAAAATTTAATAGCATTCCTTCAATCCCCTCTTCTAGGTCATTTATAGAGGTGCTGAAGACTACTGGGCCCAATCCAGAACCTTGATGTACCTGATAGCATGGTTTCTTCCATCTAGATGTAGTTCCATTGAGGACTATGCTGAGTGTGATTGGTCAGCCAACTGGGAATCTTACAGGTGGTGAAACTGTCTAGCCCACAATGTTCTATCTTACTAAGAAGATGGCTCTGGATCCACAAAAATATATTTCCATTAAGGAACACATGTCCCTGATTTCAGTAGGTTAGCCCCACTGCGTCAGTTTCACAGGTAGGCTAAAACTACTTTTATTGAGATTAGATACAGTAATCTCAATAAAAGTAGTTTTAGCCTACTTATGATAGGTAGGCTCTCCATTCATACCTTAAACAACTCACTATTGCAATATATTCAATATGGGGTTACCCTTGAAGGCCATTCAGAATCTGCATGTGGTCCAAAATATGATGGTATGGATCATAATGTGCAAACCTTGGTATTTCCTCTGCAAGCTGCACTAGTTGCTTCCAGGTGCAATTTAAGGCATGTTAAATTTGTTTGCCACCTGCATGGTCTAGAACCTGACTATTTGTGGAACTACCTATGTCTAATGGCTTCTGCTGGCTCCAGTTAGACACAGGGATGCACTCGAGGTGCCTCTGAAGAATCAATCTCATATATTGGGATCTAGGAAATGTGCCTTCTCTGTATTGACAGTTGCTTTCTAGAATAACATATCCCCAGATATTCACACACACAGTCATCAAAATTTGTCTGTTCCCCCCAGGGCTTGTATTAGAACTACATTAGATTATTTGTTTTTTTTTTCCAAATATGGACAGTCAGTTATTATTTACTGCTTTTAACCTTGTGAACCAACCAGAATCTTAGGGTGATTGAACCATAAGTTGAACAGCCTCTAAATTGCACAAATAAGTAATTTTTAAAATATTAATTAAAATGAAATAGAATTTTTTTTCCTGCTTAACACGTTCTCACTGTAACCTTCAATATTACTGCTCACATTGCTTAATAAGGTTTCCTTTTCTGAGAAGAAAGAACGTATAAATAGATAAAAAAATTGGTTTTAATGTCTCTGCCTTTAGTCTTTTCATTTTTTATGAACTGATGCATACTTATATTTCAGAACTCAGAAACTCGATAGAACATAAGTAACACAATATTTAAGCTTCTCTTCTGGGCAAAACTTTATAAACTATTAAAAACTGAGAACAAAGCTAATATATGCTGAACAACAAATCAGAAGTATTAAGAGAGGGCCTAGGTCAGGGAAACAGGTTTTAATTTCTTTTACTTCTATCCACTTCCTTTGATTAGTATCATGTATTCATTTTCAGCAGTTTCCTCTGTTTTTATATTAGGTAAAAGATACTTACCATATTTTCTGGTGTATAAGATGACTTTTTAACCCATGAAAATCTTCTCAAAAGTTGGGGGGTCGTCTTATACGCCGGGTCGTCTTATACGCCGGAAAAAAAACAAATCAGTCGAGCGTCCCCGTTCTTGCAAAGCCGGGCCGCCCCGCGCAACCGAGCTATCTCCGGTGCTGCTCCGGGACATGGCTGGGCGGGAGCGTCGGGCGGCTCTCCCCACGCGAAGGCGGTGCTGCCTGTCGGCTCTTGGCCCGAGGGGAGGGCCTTGCGCCCGCCGGACTCACCTGTCACCAGCACCGCTCTCCCCCCCGCGGGGATGCGCTTCCGCTGGGTGGTGCTGGCCGAGACGAGCCAGCAGGCAGCCGCCGTTAGCGCAGCGCTTAGGGGCAGCGGCAGGACGGCCTGGCCCAGCACCTGCAGGACGGCCAGCAGCCCCACACGCAGCAGCAGCCGCCGGCTCAGCAACAGGTCCGAGGGCAGGAGCCGCACCGCCAGGCTGCCCAGGAAAAGCAGCCACACCGAGAGGCTGCACGCCCAGTCCAGCTCCATGAGGGGTAGGGCAGGAAGCCGGCTGGGAAGAGGGACCGGGAGGCCAGGCCGAGCGCACCTCGGCCGACAGTGAGAGGGAAGCGGCACGAGTTCTAAAAAAGAGGCTGCGGGTGGAGCTGCCCCGCCCTGTGCCCAATGGGAGAAGTTCAAGGCCTGGGGGGGAAGCAGGAGGGGCGCCGGCCATGGCGGGGTGGTGGCTGCCCTCCGGCGCTGCCTGCCGCCCGGGAAACGCTGTGCCTTGGGGCCCGGCAGAAGCGCGGGAGCAGCAGGAGGCCTGGCGGGGCCAGTCAGGCCTTCGCCTCCTCTGCGACGGACAGGGAGGGCAGGGCATGTAAGTATTTTCCGGCGTATAAGACGAAAAACCTTGAAAATCTTCTTAAAAGTCGGGGGTCGTCTTATACGCCGGGTCGTCTTATACACCAGAAAATACGGTAGTCTTTTTAAAATAAGGTTCAGCTTTTTTAATGCACAGACAATAGATGTTTTTCACTTTTACGTTTTTAAATAATTTGTGACATGAGGTAGTTAAATTAAGTAAAAAGACCTATATGTGAGTAATAGGAATAAGGTAGGGGAAAATTATCAGTAATCTGTTTTCAAAAGTAGACAAGAATATTTTAGTTCAGAGAGGACCATTTGAAGTATATTCCACTTTGTATGATTTTAGGTTTAAATCTGCAAAACTCAAAAACTGTTTATTAAAGGTTATCTCTTGCTCATTGGATTTGGGCAGCTAATAAATTTAAATAATATAAGTACCGGTAAATCAAAACATGGCATTACTGCTGATTAAACTCTTTCCTTGCCAAAGTTCATAGCATAATTGTTAGAATATGTTGTTGAAGAAAAAAAAATGGTTTGTTTAACAGAGTATTATTAATACACAGTGGAAGTTGTACTGGGACTTTTAGGCAAACAGTAATGCACTAACATGAGTTTTATAACTTATTTTTACTCAGACAACAAAAAGAAACACAGTAAGAAAGAGTCCAAGTATCAATCCAGTATCATGCACATAAAAGTCAATCCATAAAAAACATAGTATCAAAATACAAAAACTGCTTACCAATATCAAAAACAATATACACTGTAGCAAGCAGTTGATTCTTGAGAGAATAAATATCAAGTTAGCAAACAAGAGAACAAGAGGTATCCAAACACTAACATCAAACACATATACAAGAGCAACTACGTGTAACATCTAACTCTCTTTTATGTGGAATAATTACAGCCACACCCTTAGGCCATTTAACTCCTTAAAGGTGCTTTTACTCCATTATATAATATTGTCACCCAAATCAAGTTTAATCTCTAACAATCTCCCCTTTTGGGTGGCATATTATACATATATTTTTACAATCTCAAATTACACATATCACAAACAGATTTATGCTTTATAGCACCCTGAGCTTTAGTAAACTGGTCAGCAATATTATCTTCAGTTGCACAATATTCCAGTTTAATCAAATTATCTTTAACACATTGTCTGACATTTAGATACCGTAGATCCGTATGTTTTGATCTAGTTTTCACTGCAGCATTAGTTGCTAATTTTATAGCTGCTTGATTGTCTTCATACACTTTTATTGGTTCATTACAATTTAAACCCATATCAAACAATAATTGTTTCCATACCAATAGCTCAGTACATAATAAAGATAGACAAGAAAATTCGGATTCAGTTGTTGATAAGCTTATATGCTTCTGTCTGTTAGACCTCCATCCTACTAAAGCGTTTCCCAATAATACAACCAATCCTGAAGTGGATTTCCTGGTTACAGTATCAGATGCAAAACTAGCATCTGCAAATGCTTTTAGTTCTAATTCCTTTGTTGGCTCTAGATATAGAGAGTAATGTATGGTGTGCTTCAAATATCTTAAAACTCTTTTCGCACCTTGCCAACATCTGGTTGTAGGATTCTCACAATATCTAGCTAAATGATTAACTGTAAATGCTATGTCAGGTCTTGACCAGTTACATAAATACATCAAGCTGCCTATTAATGATTGATATATCTTTTTATCAAAGACATTGCTGTTATCTGCTGAACTCTCAAAACCTTGAACCATAGGTGTTTTTACTGGTTTACAGTTTTCCATATTATAACGTTTCAGCAAACCATTAATTTTCTTAGCTTGAGACAATTTAAATCCTTTACTAGTCCTGATAATATCCAGCCCTAGATAATGACTAATAGCTCCTAGATCTTTTACTCTAAATTTTCTTTTTAACCCTGAAATTATTCTTTCAGTTTCTGTTTCATCTTTTGCTATAATAGCAATATCATCAGTGAATAATAATAACAATGATAATTCACTATTTTGCTGTTTTATAAATAAACAAGGATCTGCAATACTAGCTTTAAATCCCAAACTATTTAACTCTTTTACTAAACATCTATTCCACTCATAACCTGACTGTTTTAAACCATACAAACTCTTATTCAGTTTCCAACAGTACCCTACCTTACTTTCTATTCCTGATGGAACTTTCATATATATATCATGGTTTAATGTTGCATGCAAATAAGCAGTTTCAATATCTACATGTTTTATACTATAATTCTTATTTGCTGCCCAAACTAAAGCAGCCCTAAGAGTGGAAGCTCTTAACGTTGGGGAAAATACTACATCATAATCACTATTATTCTGTGCAAATCCTTGAGCAACTAATCTTGCTTTATGTATTACCTCTCCTGTAACACTTTCTTTCAGTTTAAAAACCCATTTACATCCAATTAACTTTTCTGTTTTAGGTATTTTAACCTCTTGATAAACATTAAGATCTTGCAAAGACTTTATTTCTTTATCCATAGCTACTTTCCAATTCTTTCTTTCATTCTCAGGATACATTTTTATTTCTTCAACATTAGAAGGTTCTATGTCTATTTGACAAATTAAACCTGCCTCAAAACGATCAGGCTGTCGTCTTTCCCTGTTAGACCTTCTGAGAATTATTGGACTTATAGGTACATTTACATTATTATCTTCTTCCTCTCCTGTCTCCACTATCAGTGGTTCTTGTTTGATCTCTCTAGCAGGTTCCTCCTCTTCTTTATCACTTTCATTTGAGGAGTTAGTTAAATCTTGTTGAGGAATATATACAATATCTTCTACCCTTTCCCAGCCTGACTGTTCTTGAAAAACAGCGCTAGAACTACAATAAATGTTTTTAGTACCTTTCTCCCAGAACCGATAAGACTTATGGTTTAACTCATAGCCAACAAAAAATAATTGTTTAGCTCTATGTTCTCCTTTATTTCTTATTGAACTTGGAATATGTACCCAAGCAGGTGTCCCAAATGTGTGAATATAACTAAGATTTGGTTTTCTCTTATACCATAAGGTATAAGGAATTTTACCTGTAGCTGAACTAACCACATTGTTTAAAATATGATTAGCACATTTTGCTGCTTCTCCCCATAAGCTATCAGGTAAACCAGAATCTTCAATCATAGATCTAATCATAGCTTGCAATGTTTGGCCCCTCCGTTCAACAAATGCATTATGCTGAGGTCTATAAGGAGCTGTACGTCTATGCTCTATTCCCTCTGAAACTAACAGCTCATTGAACTGTTTATTAACAAACTCAGTTCCATTGTCTGTTATTATGGTTTTTACATTTAACTGAGTTTTCCTTTGTACAAACTTGAGCCAATTAGATATTGTTTGTATAGTTTCAGTTTTTGACGTAAGGAGATAACAGAACCCATATCTGCTATAATGGTCTAGAATATTTAATATGTAGCAAGCACCCCCTAAACTGGGTTTCATAGGACCTATCAAATCCATAAATACCAGTTCTAATGGAGTTGTGGTTTTAAATCCATCTAACCTATTAGCTGGTGCTGCCCTGCTCTTTTCTCTACCACATACGTTACACTGCAGATATTTCTTACAAGCCTTTAACTTAAACCCATTAGACAAAGCTACAGTTCTTTTTAGTGTATTAAAATTCACATGACCCAATCTTCTATGTAATAAATGAATACATTCATCATGTGGTTTTTGATTTGTACAAGTAGTAGCCATTATAATAGGATCATTGCTAATTACAAACAAACCGTCTTTCATATTAGCTATTAAGTTCACTTCATTCTTTTGAATAAGACATTCCTCCCCTTGGAAAGTAACTTTAAAACCTGCTTCCAATAATGCCTTAACTGATAATAGATTATAATCACATCTGGGAACATATAGCATTTCCAAATTTTGTTTTAAAAACGAACAGTAAACCTTACCCTCTCCAGAGACCTTGACTCTCCAGCCATTAGCCATAGAAATATATTTTTTACTAGACCTTATATTCTCAAAATCCCTTTTTATTTTTGAAATACAGTGTGTAGCTCCACTATCTACCACCCACCAATTGTGGTTATTAGTAGTTCTATTAGCTACAGCTACATTAATCAGCTTTTTATTCTTTCAATGGCTTTCCTTTCTCTGACAATTACTATTCTGACAAAACTTAGCAATATGTCCCTTTAACCCACAATTAAAGCATTTCCTTAAAATATAAGCAGATTCAGTCTTCTTTATTTCTTGTTGCAATGGCTCTCTCAACTGTTTTCTCTCCATACGACATCTTGATTCTTCCAACAACCTTCCAGTTATTGAAGAAACAGTTAGGTCTTCTTTGGACAAAACCTCCAAGGACGATACAAAGGCATCGTAGCTCTCATCCAATGATGATAAAATGATGTAAACCTGGTGAAGCTCTGAGAAAATAAGTTCTTTTTCTTGCAGTTCCAACAAAGTTGCTTTTATAAAGTTAAGGTGAGCTAACATATCGCCATTCTTTTCCAGTCTAGCTCTAAATAGCTTTCTGGTAAGATTTATATGAGCACCAACACTGTCCCGAACAAAAATCTTTTTCAACTTAGCCCAACATTTAGCAGCAGATTCTTCTCCACGCACATGGATTAGCTGTTGGTCTCCTAATGTTAGCCCAATGATAGATAAAGCCTTATCATTGTCTTTATTGAAGTCTACAATCTTCTTGTTATCTTCTTCATTAGTTGGATCCCAGGCAGTTACATCAGGAGGATTATGGACTATTTTCCAAAGACCTTGATTTTGTAATAGCAAACTACATTGTGTAGACCAGGATACGTAGTTTGACCCATTAAGCCGGGTAATGCAGAATGGATTGAATAGTCCTTGTGCCATTGTCTGAATTTGAAAACTCAGTTAGGAAATATAAATACAATACTGTGCCTGTCCTCAGCACCACACTGGATCTGGGCCCATAACCATTGTTAGAATATGTTGTTGAAGAAAAAAAAATGGTTTGTTTAACAGAGTATTATTAATACACAGTGGAAGTTGTACTGGGACTTTTAGGCAAACAGTAATGCACTAACATGAGTTTTATAACTTATTTTTACTCAGACAACAAAAAGAAACACAGTAAGAAATAGTCCAAGTATCAATCCAGTATCATGCACATAAAAGTCAATCCATAAAAAACATAGTATCAAAATACAAAAACTGCTTACCAATATCAAAAACAATATACACTGTAGCAAGCAGTTGATTCTTGAGAGAATAAATATCAAGTTAGCAAACAAGAGAACAAGAGGTATCCAAACACTAACATCAAACACATATACAAGAGCAACTACGTGTAACATCTAACTCTCTTTTATGTGGAATAATTACAGCCACACCCTTAGGCCATTTAACTCCTTAAAGGTGCTTTTACTCCATTATATAATATTGTCACCCAAATCAAGTTTAATCTCTAACAATAATTATGAGTTCTTTAGCCATTTCGGGTGTGCTGGGTGCAGGGCTTTTTTTGTCATAGAATGCTCAGAACAGAGTTCTGGCACCTTTTTGGATGGAACCTTGTAGGATAGGCAAAGTGGGTTGTATGACATGTGTGAATTCCGGCACCTTTTTCTTTTACAAAAAAAGCACTGGCTGGGTGTACTGCTTGAAGTAACTCAGAGTATCCCTCCATCCCACCCTGCTACATAGGATTTGGGAAAGCTACTAATGGCTTTTTTAAGCCTAACCCTAAGCATGAATCAAGGCAAATATATTTCAGGATTTACACTATGACCTAATCATAGTAATTGGGCTATTAGTTTGGGGTGAGTTGCTTTTCTTCCGGAGCCTTTCCTGCCTAACCAATCTAGTAAAAGTGACTAGTCACAGTCCTGTTGTTAATTTATAGTGAATGGAGAAATATGGTAGTCCAAAATTGGGAGGAAAAAGCAATTAAATCTAAAGCCAGGTAGAAGAAGCCTGTGTGCCTGCCAGACTGTCTGGTAAATTACAGCTGTTCGTTAAAACAATAACTTTACAGTTGGGGTGGTGGTGGTTAGAGTTCATCTGGATAGATGGGTAGATTTCATCATTGTTGCACTGTGCTTTATTTTGCAGGTTGGTATTGCAAATGATTGTGTATAATTCATTTGCCTCTCACACAGGTATTGCTGAACATCAGCAGTCCCACCAAATTGTGAGGCAGTGAATAAATTCCATACATTAAATTAAACAATCCTGCTGAGATTGTATAAAAATAAACACAACTAATACAATATTGGCATGGTTGGTCTGTTAAGTTTTAGTTTCTCTATATACTATATCCATGCTTTTGTATTCTATCAGTACTGACTCTCAGGATGTAATTGAAAATAAAGTATTTGGGGTTGATTTGTTTGAGCATAGAATAGAATAGATCTGGAAGGGACTTTGGAGGTCTTCTAGTCCAGCCCCCTGCTCAAGCAGGAGGACCTATAGCTATACCATCTCAGACAAGTGACTGTTTAGCCTCTTCTTTAAAATCTCCAGTGATAGTGCCCACGATTTCTGGAGGCAAGCTGTTCCATTGATTAATTGTCCTCACTGTCAGGATATTTCTCCTTAATTCCAGGTTGCTTCTCTCTTTGATCAGTTTCCAACCACTGTTTCTTGTCCTACCCTCTGGTGCTTTGCTCAATAATATGACCCGCTCTTCTTGGTGGCAGCCCCTCAAATACTAGAATACTGCTTTCATGTCTCCCCTATTTCTTCTTTTCTTTAGACTAGCCAAACTCAAGTCTTGCAGCCGTTCTTCGTATGTTTTTGTAATGTAGTGGGTCCGACGCAAGGAAGAGACGCCAGCCGGAGTACAGGTTCAGCTCTTTATTGAAGGGGTCCGTACTGAGCAAGCACGGGCTACCTGGCCTCCTTATATACCTGGCCAGGTAGCCGGCTAGCCAATGGGGTTGGCCCTAGGTTTCCCGCCGGCCGCTGGGTTTCCCGCCAACTGTCCAGGCCAACTCCCCCTAGTGGCCGCTGTTATGTAGGCGACCTGCACCTGGATACATAACACCCCTCCCCCCTTAGAGAAGAGCCTCCCTCACAACTATGCAACATAATACAACTATATACAATGTGTAAATATATACATATATATTTGCATATATTTGGGTCACTGGCAAACATAGTCCGCTAGGTACGCTGGTGTCCTGTGGGGCCTGGTGGATCGTCTGAGTGGGGCTTCACCCTGGCCCTGGTCATCTGGCTCACGGTGCTCCTGGGCTGGGTTGGGTCCGGCCGCCGGATCACTGCCACCGATGATGCCCTGTTGCTGCTGCAGGGCCAGCTAATGGAGGCCATCCTACACTGGTTCAGGGTCCGTGCAGCTTTCCACTGGTCTGGGGTCTTCTGGGGTGTGGTTTTCCGGTTGGACATGGGTGGTGCACTAAGGGGCCCTTTCCCTGAGCTGGTCGATGTGTCGCCTGATGTGTCGATCCCCCTCCACCCCCACAATGTAGGAAAGGGGCCCGGTTTTCTCTACCACGGTCCCCGGAATCCATGGGTGTCCTGCCCCATAGTTCCTTACCCAGACTGGGTCCCCCACATTGAGCACCCTAGGTGTCAAGGGCTTCTCAGTCTCTGCCGCCACTTGGTCAGGGTGCAGCCAGTCAAGCTTGGTGATGAGGCGCCGTCCCCATCGTAGTTCTGCTGGGCTCTTCCCTGTGGCCATGCATGGTGTGGTGTGCTGGGCAAGCAAGAATTGTGCCAGCCGTTGATGCCAGTCCCCGCTGATGATGTGCCGGAGTGCATCCTTGGTCGTCCTTACCATCCGTTCAGCTTGACCGTTAGTCGATGGGTGGAAGGGCGTGGAGGTGGCGTATCTAATCCAGTTCGCCTTCAAGAACGCCTGGAAATCATTAGCGGTAAACTGAGGCCCGTTATCAGACACAATTACATCAGGGAGGCCGTGTGTGGCAAAGAGGGCCCTGAGCACCTGGATTGTCCTTGCTGAGGTCATGTTGGGAACAGGGACTACCTCCAGCCACTTAGAGTGGCTGTCTACTACTACCAGGAACAGCTGACCCTGGAAGGGCCCCGCGTAGTCAATGTGAACGCGGGACCAGGGAGTGTGTTGCCTCCCACCTGTGCACCGGGGCGTGGGGCATCTCTGGCCTGGATCTCTGGCATGTGTAACAGCCCTTGACCCATTCCTCAATGTCCTTGTCCAGCCCTGGCCACCAGAGGTAACTCCTGGCCAGTGCCTTCATCCTAACCACCCCCAGATGTCCCTTGTGCAGAGACTCCAACACCCTGTCCCGGAATGCTGTGGGAATGATGACCCTGCTTCCCCAAAGGAGGCAACCCCAGTGTGTGGAGAGTTCGTGCCACCTGGTGAAGTATGCCTGGAATTCGGGTCCAGGGGACCTGTCCTGCCAGCCTGTGCATACCCACGAGTGTACCCTACTGAGGATGTTGTCATAGGCTGTCTTTGCTGCAATGTCCCTGGCATGTACTGGGCATTCTGGTAGTTCCTGCAGTGCCAGGACCTGTGTTGCTGGGGCTGGGTGTGGTTCTGTAGTGTCTATGGGTAGCCTACTTAGGCCGTCTGCATGGCCCATCTCCTTCCCTGGCTTGTGCACCAGCTTGCAATTGTATGCTGCAAAAAAGATGGACCACCGGAGCATTCTGGGAGATAGTATTTGGGGGGGTCTGTTTGTCCGTTGTGAACAGGCCGAGCATTGGTTTGTGGTCTGTGTAAATTGTAAACTCCCTGCCGTATAGATAATTGTGGAACTTTTTTACCCCTGCAACTATTGCCAAAGCCTCTTTATCTATCTGGGCGTAGTTCCTCTCTGCTCCAGACAGCATTCTAGAGTAGTAAGCGATTGGGATTTGGGCCCCGTTGGGCTCAAGGTGGCTTAGTACAGCACCCACACCGTAAGGGGATGCATCGCACGCAATGCATATGGGCTTTGATTCTATAAAGTGTGTCACTGTGGACTTGTCAGACAGTAGTGCCTTTAAAGCTCTGAAGCTTTGGTCGTGGACCGGGGTCCAGGCCCATGCTGCCTTCTTGTCCAATAGCCTGTGTAGTGGTTCTGCGATGGCTGCCTTGTGGGGAAGGAAGGTGTGGTAAAAGTTGAGCAGGCCCAGGAATGCCTGCAGCTCTGCCTTGTTCTTTCGTGTGGGTGCCAGCTTGATGGCCCTTACCTTGGACTCAGTGGGGTGGATTCCCTTTGCATCTATCCTGAACCCCAGGAATTCTGTGGAAGGAACTCCAATACTGCACTTCTCCCTCTTTAGTTTGAGGCCAGGAGCACGCAGCCTGGTTAGAACCTCCCTTAGCATACCTGCCAGTTCCTCAGCTGATGCTCCTGCAATCACGACATCATCAAAATAAAGGCAGACTCCTGGGATGCCCTTGAGGGTTTTTTCCATAATTTCCTGGAAAATGCCAGGAGCTACACTGATCCCAAACTGCAGCCTGTTTACCTTGAAAGCTCCCCTGTGTGTCACTATAGTCTGTGCTTCTGCTGTTTCCCTGGTGACCGTGAGCTGCTGGTACGCCTGTGCAAGATCCAGCTTTGCAAAGATGGCACCACCTTGGAGGGAAGCGAGAACGTGGCTGACCGTGGGGACCGGGTAAGCGTGCGGGTTTAGGGCGTGGTTCACTGAGCACTTTTAGTCAGCACAGATCCTCACCTCCCCATTAGACTTAAGTGGGGTGACTATAGGAGTTTCCCACTCCCCCCCATCTACGGGCTTTAGGATTCCCTGGCCTACCAGCTTGTCCAGTTCACTCTCAATTTTGTGTTTGAGCACGAAGGGGACTCGCCGCGGCCTGACTCTAATGGGGGGGATGCTTGGGTTCAGCTTGAACGTGATGGGGGCCCCTGTGTACTTGCCCAGCTTTCCATTGAAGACGTCTGCAAACTCCTTGCAGACAGCCTCGATGGACTCTCCCTGGATGCGGTGGATCCCGGTGACTATGATTCCCAGGGCCTCAAACCAGTCTAGGCCGACTAGACTGGCTCTCCAGCCCTCTACCACTACTACCTCCAGGTGCTCCTCGCAGCTCTTAAACCCCACAGAAAGGGTGGCCTCCCCCTTTACCTTGACCGGCGCGTTTTGGAAGTTGATCAGGGCTAAATTTGAGGGCCACAATTGAATCCGCTGCTTGCTCTGGCTGTTAATGTAGTTAAGGCTCTCGTCGGAGATGACGGAGACCGCAGAGGGACGCCCTGCAAGCAGATTGTTAATTTAATTTTGGGTTTGAGCCGCCGGCGGCTACCAGTGTGGTGGATGCCCAGCCGGCTCTCAAAAAATCCAATTTGTAATTGGGTCGGGGGCCCGGTACCTCTCGGCGGCGAATCTTCTGGGCGCAGCTCGTGGATCTCTTCTCGGGGCTGGCGGCTATGACAGACCGCGGCTATGTGGCCTGTCTTCTTGCAAGCCTGACACATGGCCGACCGGAACTTGCAGAGTGTGCGCACGTGGTTTCCGTCGCAGCCTGTGCACTTCTGTGAGCTGTTGGTTGGCCTGGGCTTGTCCAGGTGTCTGTCTTGTTGGTTTGGGGCCACCTTCTGCCAGAGGAGGTTGATGTTCTTTTTGTCCTCCTTGTCCTCGGCCGTGGCAACCTGCTGGTGCACGGTGCCCATCTGGCTGCCGTATCTGGATTCCTGGACGGCCTGGATGGTCCCGCAGGCCGCTTCGTGGACCAGGATGGTGTCCTGGGCTTCCTGTAGTGAGACCTCATCCTTCGCGAACAGGCGCTCCTGCAGCTTCGTGTCCCATAGGCTGCAAACCAGCCTGTCATGTAGCCGCTCTTCCAGGTTTGAGAATTTGTAGGGGTTGGCGGCTTCCCGCAGGGTGGCAATTTAATCGGCCCCTGACTCGTCGGGTCTCTGGTCCCTCTTCTTCAACCGCAACCTCCAGGCCAGCGCGGACATGCGAGGCCAGAAGTTAGCGTTTAGCTTGGCGACGAGGTCCCGGTAGGAGACGGCTTCGATGGGCTCTGGGGAGAACAGGTTCATGGCAACCTCGAGGAGTGCAGAGCCACCAATACAGAGCAGGGCTGCTGCCTTCGAGCTGTCCTCCGAGATCTGGTTGAACCTCATGTACAGCTCAGTGTGCAACAGGTACTAGGCCCACTTCTCTGGATGGCGGGCGTCGAATTCGCGGGGTTGTCCTGTTCTTGCCATCGTTCCCCTGCCGGCTGCTGCAGTGGCTGGTCTCGGATCTCGATCGTGGTGGCCGGGGCTGGTCACAGGTTGCTCGCAGTGTCTGGGTCGTGGTTGCTGGCGGCCGTGTTGAGAGGGTCTTTATTGAAGGGGTCCATACTGAGCAAGCACGGGCTACCTGGCCTCCTTATATACCTGGCCAGGTAGGCGGCTAGCCAATGGGGTTGGCCCTAGGTTTCTCGCTGGCTGCTGGGTTTTCCGCCAACCGTCCAGGCCAACTTCCCCTAGTGGCCGCTGCTATGTAGGCGACCTGCACCTGGATACATAACAGTTTTAGTCTCCAGGCCTTTTATCATCTTAGTTGCTCTTCTCTGAACTTTTTCCAAGCTCTCAACATCTTTTCTGTAGCATGGTGACCAAAATTGGCTGTAGTATTCCAGGTGTGGTCATTAGGGTTTTATAAAATGGTACTAATACTTCACGTGATCTTGATTCTATGCCTCTGTTTATAAAACCTAGGACTGTATGCTTTTTTGGCTAGATATGAGTGTTGTTATGGCAATAAAAAAAATTAATATTTAAATTATTTCCAGCAAAATTTAGATAATTATCAGGAATAATATTGCTGTATTTTCGATACTTTGTAGTATTTCTTTTCTCTGCCTAATGTCGATGGCCTGCTTTTTAGTTTTCATCTTAGAAACTTGTCAATGAAGAATTTTAAGTTTCAATTTTCTATTCCATGTCCATACTACTAATTCACATTTGAGAAAGAAAGGGGAAGAATTTATGTATTCTAGAATATATGTAAACTCCCTACTAGTTCTATGCAGTAAATATGAATCACTACCTGTATTTGATAACTGACATCTTTCAAAGATTCCTTCTACTCTTTTAGTTCCTTTGAAATACAATGAAAATTGTGTAGTAACAAATATTTAATTATGCAATTTATATGCAGTGGTGGCTGTTTATATAATTTATATTCATTTAGTTATTTACACTGATGTCTTATAGAGCTGGCATCAAGATAGAAACAAAATGAGTATGTCACCTCACCATGTCATTAGATTTATATAATTTTCATTTCAGATAATGTAATAAGTGCATTTTGAACTGACATCATAGCTTGCAGAGTTGATTGCTTTAAATTGTGAAATGTTT